>NW_027507748.1:24240435-24840435 GCF_037356315.1 Lithobates pipiens | reverse complement strand
ACTTTAATATAAATATTGTGGGGGGGGGGGGGGGGGGGAACGTGTGCAGTACCCATCTTAGCCAGCAATGAAAATTGCGCAGTTCAGTTTAGACCCCCACCAACAATAAATGCAGATTTATGATTGGCTGCTCTTGGTGAATGGAGGTGGAGTGTAGACTGGCCATGGACTCAGGACGCCTTCCTCTGGATGACCTCTTTGAGAACGTGGAGCTTTCCATCTCTCAGAGCCCCCGCATAGAGCCGAAGAAGCTGAAATAATGCTGGAAGTTGTGGATGATCAGCAGGATGCCCGCTTAGTAACTCTTTGGAGATCAGGAGGTGGTGAACGTAGGCCCGGCTGTGGTTGCGGCAACAGTAACAGGTACAGCCTGGAAGCAGCGGTCTGAAGTCTTCCCGGAACCTGCAGGACATGAAGTGATAGAAATACAACAGGCTCAATTCACAAAGCTCTAAAAACAGGCTAAGGCACTCAATTTTCAGCCATGTGGTGTGCAAGTGGGATGGCCTTTGAGTGAATTAAATCTGCTCAAAGCCAGAAACATTGGTCAGGAGGCCTTGTCCCTGTTGTCCTGATGTGACCTATAAATCCTGCAATTAACTCAGCCCAGACTGCCTAATCCTCGTGGGAGGGACCACAGCCTAAAACAACAGGCCAACTGCCTATGTGATTTTTCACTGGGTATACACCTGCCGGCTTCACACCTTTGGTCAACCTAACAAAAATCAAAGCAGGGTTCTGACAAACCATAGGGTTCCTCCAGGGGTTGGGAGCTCTATTGCTCAATACCATCAAAGCCTTGAGCTGTGGTTGGTTGACCTCCCATTTGGTGGTGCCTAAATAGTTCCAGGACCAATGCCCATGGCAGAGCCAGCTGCATGACACCAATGATCTTTTCTAGCTGTCTAAGGGTGGCATTCTAACCACCAATGTAAGGAGCATTCTGCCCACTGACCAATGTATGGAGTAGTCTTCCCACTGGCCACCAATGTAAGGAGTATTTCTCCCACTGGCCACCAATTTATGGAGTATTCTTCCACTGGCCACTAATGTAAGGGGCATTCTTCCCACTGATCACCAATGTAAGGAGCATTCTTCCCGCTGATCACCAATGTAAGGAACATTCTTCTCACTGATCACCAATGTAAGGAACATTCTTCTCACTGATCACCAATGTAAGGAACATTCTTCTCACTGATCACCAATGTAAGGAACATTCTTCTCACTGATCACCAATGTAAGGAACATTCTTCTCACTGATCACCAATGTAAGGAACATTCTTCTCACTGATCATCAATGTAAGGAACATTCTTCTCACTGATCACCAATGTAAGGAACATTCTCCCCACTGATCACCAATGTAAGGAACATTCTTCTCACTGATCACCAATGTAAGGAACATTCTTCTCACTGATCATCAATGTAAGGAACATTCTTCTCACTGATCACCAATGTAAGGAACATTCTTCCCACTGATCACCAATGTAAGGAACATTCTTCTCAATCACCAATGTAAGGAACATTCTTCTCACTGATCACCAATGTAAGGAACATTCTTCCCACTGATCACCAATGTAAGGAACATTCTTCTCACTGATCACCAATGTAAGGAACATTCTTCTCACTGATCACCAATGTAAGGAACATTCTTCCCACTGATCACCAATGTAAGGAACATTCTTCTCACTGATCACCAATGTAAGGAACATTCTTCCCACTGATCACCAATGTAAGGAACATTCTTCTCACTGATCACCAATGTAAGGAACATTCTTCTCACTGACCACCAATGTAAGGAACATTCTTCTCACTGATCACCAATGTAAGGAACATTCTTCCCACTGATCACCAATGTAAGGAACATTCTTCTCACTGATCACCAATGTAAGGGGCATTCTTCCCACTGATCACCAATGTAAGGAGCATTCTTCCCACTGACCACCAATGTAAGGGGCCATCCTTCCCACTGGCAACCTAATGGGCAGTTTTGGTCTTAGCAGGGGTTCCCCAAGACCTAAAAATTATTTTGAGGGTTCCTATTGGGGAGAATGTAGCTGGTCCAGGCTTATCTTTTTGCCACAATCAGCTGCCAAACAGCACTTGGCATTGATTAAAATAATCTGCCGTCAAAGCACCAATAGGAACCATCTTTTCTACTTTGGTAAAAACCCAACTCATATATTGGCTATTAATATAGCTGAAGATCCTATTCTTGCATTGTCACAACATCACAAAAAAAGGAGGATGCGGTGCAGCAAAATTGTGAGAGAGCTTTTCCAGTTGGCAGCTTTATGGACTATCGATGGGAATGGAACATTTTAATCTTCCAACTCTCCTGAGAGGAGTAGCTCCCCACTATGGAACTGATCAAATGTCACAACATTGGATCCATCTTAACCTGTGTTGTCCTCCCACTGAAAAGTCTATCAAATACTTACTGTAATTTTCCTTTCCTGGCACCAATCCATGGCAGCATAGGCTACCACATGTGCTGCCATATTGGCGCATTGAAATACGAATTGGATACAGCAATCGATAAGACTGCAGCTCACATTTGGCCAGAAAACAACACCTGATAAGTTGGCCAGACCTCCATGATTCCTCCCTTGTAATACAGACCTCTTCTCCTTCAGGCAGATCTCATAGGAGGTGATCTGGGATGGGTCGATCTCTGGCTCCTCGTTCTTCGTCTTCTCTTCCCCATTCTTCTCGCCATCACAGAGCTCGGCCTTGTCTAGTACTGGAAATGAGAATCACACGATCACCCTTGTGGGAATAGCTGATGCCAAGAAAATATTTACTGATTAAAAAAAATGGAGAGTAGCAGAGCATGCTGGGAAATAGAAATGGAAAGCTTTAAATAGTCTAGGGCTTAAACAACTAATCGATTAATCGACAACTAATCGATTATGAAATTAATCGATCACTATTTTCATAATCGATTAATCGGCCAGTAACATAATGGGGTTAAAAAAAAAACTAAAATAAGCCCTTTATAGTACAAAAAGAACAAATCGCTAATGTAAATATTACTTTCACAGTTCTACAGTAAAAAAAATTAACCCCTTACAGTAGTGATTATCTGCTTTTTTCTACTATAAAGGGCTCATTTTAGTTTTTTTTAACCCCATTATGTTACTAAACGTCTTAGACCTGGTTCACATCTATATGTTTATTGGTGCTTTTTGCAGAAATGCACTACAGTTCATTTACATGGTTTCCTATGGGACACGTTCACATCTGAAAGGGTCAGGGACTTTTAAACGCAAAATGGTGCTTTATTTGTTCAATATACTTCAATGGAGAAGCTGCAGAAAAGCACGTAATGCGTTTTTACAGCAATTTGTGTTTTTTAGTCTGCCCAAAAAAAAAAAAAAAAAAAAATGCAAAAATTGCAGTAAAATCACGTGCGCAAAAATCAAAAACGTACAGCAAAAAGTACTGCAGAAACAGATCAAAAGAAAACTGCATAGGTGAGTACCAAGCCTTAAGCTGGCCACACCGATCAATTTTCAGATGAGAATATTCAGATGAAAAATCTTTGTACATTCGCTGAATGAAAATTTTGTTTGAAATTTTCACTTGTTTTTAACATTCTGTTTTTAAAATGAATGGCATTTTTTAAAGAAAACCACAAACACTGTCTGAAAATTCCTTTGACTAAGAAGTTTCCTATTTTTTCAAAATGTTCCCGTCACTGTGGTTGAAAATGAACGTCAATTTGACCCACTTGTTTTTTTTTTTTAAGGTTATTAACCGATTAATCGAAGCAATAATCGGCCAACTAATCGATTATGAAAATAATTGTTAGTTGCAGCCCTAAAATAGTCCTGAGCTACCTTAAAACTGGAGCCATTCAGTACAGTTAATTCACACATTTACCTGGTATCCTGGCAGGTGCCCTTTCTCTAATTTATAGGCAGTATATGACACCCCAACATGCACCCTTACATTGGAGTGTCTTCTTACAGCAGTATCCCCATCAGAGTCCCCCTTTGCATTAGTGATCCTCACCATCAGAGACCCCCCCCCTTACATCGGGATCCCCCACCCCACATCAGGTTCCTATCAGAGACCCCCCCCCCCCATCAGGGTCTCCATCAGAGCCCCGCTTACATCAGGTCCATATCAGAGACCCCCCTTCCATCAGGGTCCCAGTTAGGATACTCCCTTACATCAGTGTCCCCATCTGAGTCCCCCGTTACATCAAGGTTCCCAGCAAAGTATTCCCTTACATCAGGGTCCCCATAAAAGGGTCTCTCTTACATCAGAGTCCCACTTATATTAAAGTCCCCATTAGGGTACCCTTTTACTTCAGGGGTCCCCATCAGAGCTCCATCTTACATCAGAGGGGCAGATAAAACCTTGCAGAGGGCCAGATTTGGCCCAATGGCCGTAGTTTGAGGACCTCCGGATTACACAAATTCCAGCACCTCTCTAAGATGTTCTTCTGGAGTACAGTCTTGCCTGCCAGTCGTGGTAAGAAACCTTCACATTCATGTACATGTAAAACTCACTTAGTTCCCTTTTCTAAAAAAAAACTGAGTCATTTTGAGAACTGCAGAACTTCTGCTATGACATTCCCATTTCCCTTTTCTTTGATGGCTGGAAGGAACATTGGGGGTTAAAGTTCAATATCACGGAAGACATCACTAATACACCATCACAGTGCGGTGAGAGGCACAATGATATGGCAACACTAGGCACACAGATACCATTAGACTCGGGGGTACGGTCAGGATTCAGATGTCCACCTGCAGTCTCTGGGTCCGGCTCGTACTGGTGATCAAAGGTCAGAGCGCAGCCTCTCTCCGCCACTTCATAAGGGAAACTGCTGTCAAACAGATCCACGCCGCACTCTACGCAGTCTAGAATCTCATCTGGCCGGCCAACGCCGTGGATGAACCTGCAGGTCGGAAAAAGTAAAAAATATTTCAGCAGGGAGCCTATGCAAAATCATTCGGAGTCTTCTCCAAATCCCACACCCAGTCTGCAGCATATAGTGAGAAAATCTATATATGATGTGCAAAGGAAAAATTGTTTATTTTTAAGAGGAACGGCATCTACTACTCCTGTGGTATATAGTACAGTAGGTAATAACAGACATATGACCTACATAGGAACTCAGGAATCCCTCCTTACATCAAGGTCTCCCCTCAGAGCCTCCCTTACATCAGGATCCCCCCCTTAGAGCCTCCCTTACATCAGGGTCCCCCCCTCAGAGCCTCCCTTACATCAGGGCCTCCCCTCAGAGCCTCCCTTACATCAGGGTCCCCCCCTCAGAGCCTCCCTTACATCAGGGTCCCCCCCTCAGATCCTCCCTTACATCAGGGTCCCCCCTCAGAGCCTCCCTTATATCAGGGTCCCCCTTCAGAGCCCCTCTTACAGAGTACCCCCTCAGAGCCCTGCTTACATCAGGGTCCCCCCTCAGAGCCTCTCTTACATCAGAGTCCCCCCTCAGAGCCTCCCTTACATCGGGGTCCCCCCTCAGAGCTTCCCTTACATCAGGGTCCCCCCTCAGAGCTTCCCTTACATCAGGGTTCCCCCTCAGAGCTTCCCTTACATCAGGGTCCCCCCTCAGAGCCTCCCTTACATCAGCCCCCCCCCCCCCGAGCCTCCCTTATATCAGAGTCCCCCTTCAGAGCCCCTCTTACAGAGTACCCCCTCAGAGCCCTGCTTACATCAGGGTCCCCCCTCAGAGCCTCTCTTACATCAGAGTCCCCCCTCAGAGCCTCCCTTACATCGGGGTCCCCCCTCAGAGCTTCCCTTACATCAGGGTCCCCCCTCAGAGCTTCCCTTACATCAGGGTCCCCCCTCAGAGCTTCCCTTACATCAGGGTCCCCCCTCAGAGCCTCCCTTACATCAGGCCCCCCCCCCGAGCCTCCCTTATATCAGAGTCCCCCTTCAGAGCCCCTCTTACAGAGTACCCTCTCAGAGCCCTGCTTACATCAGGGTCCCCCCTCAGAGCCTCTCTTACATCAGAGTCCCCCCTCAGAGCCTCCCTTACATCGGGATCCCCCCTCAGAGCCTCCCTTACATCGGGGTCCCCCCTCAGAGCTTCCCTTACATCGGGGTCCCCCCTCAGAGCTTCCCTTACATCGGGGTCCCCCCTCAGAGCTTCCCTTACATCGGGGTCCCCCCTCAGAGCTTCCCTTACATCGGGGTCCCCCCTCAGAGCTTCCCTTACATCAGGGTCCCCCCTCAGAGCTTCCCTTACATCAGGGTCCCCCCTCAGAGCTTCCCTTACATCAGGGTCCCCCCTCAGAGCCCCCCTTACATCAGGGTCCCCCCTCAGAGCCCCCCTTACATCAGGGTCCCCCCTCAGAGCCCCCCTTACATCAGGGTCCCCCCTCAGAGCCCCCCTTACATCAGGGTCCCCCCTCAGAGCCCCCCTTACATCAGGGTCCCCCCTCAGAGCCCCCCTTACATCAGGGTCCCCCCTCAGAGCCCCCCTTACATCAGGGTCCCCCCTCAGAGCCCCGCTTACATCAGGGTCCCCCCTCAGAGCCTCCCTTACATCAGGGTCCCCCCCTCAGAGCCTCCCTTATATCAGAGTCCCCCTTCAGAGCCCCTCTTACAGAGTACCCCCTCAGAGCCCTGCTTACATCAGGGTCCCCCCTCAGAGCCTCTCTTACATCAGAGTCCCCCCTCAGAGCCTCCCTTACATTGGGGTCCCCCCTCAGAGCTTCCCTTACATCAGGGTCCCCCCTCAGAGCTTCCCTTACATCAGGCCCCCCCCCCCCCGAGCCTTCCTTATATCAGAGTCCCCCTTCAGAGCCCCTCTTACAGAGTACCCCCTCAGAGCCCTGCTTACATCAGGGTCCCCCCTCAGAGCCCCCCTTACATCAGGGTCCCCCCTCAGAGCCCCCTTACATCAGGGTCCCCCCTCAGAGCCCCCCTTACATCAGGGTCCCCCCTCAGAGCCCCCCTTACATCAGGGTCCCCCCTCAGAGCCCCCCTTACATCAGGGTCCCCCCTCAGAGCCTCCCTTACATCAGGCTCCCCCCTCAGAGCCTCCCTTACATCAGGCTACCCCCTCAGAGCCTTCCTTACATCAGAGCCCTTCAAATCAGAGTTCTTCAGTAGTGCATTGCAATTCAAAAAACTTTTCAGCATGCCAGGTTGCAATGGTAGCCCATTCATTTGAATGGGCTGTCTTAGCATGTAACATAATGTGCATTAACGCACCGCAAAAATGTAAATGGGCCCTGAGTAAATCAGACATTTGAAGTGCCCAGTTTTGCAGCACTGGGAGAATGAGAGCCTGCTAGGAGCCTGGTATCCGGCATTCACATATGCTGAAAGGAAGAGATAACAGAGGGACAAGCTCATCGGTCTTCTGCTTATCCTTCACTGTCCAATGCTAGGCTGGGAACGGAGGTATCCAGGCTGTACAAGTTAACTTGTCATGACACCAACCTAAACGCTGAACTCTCAGTTTTGGATAGAGTGTCCATTTATTCAGTAAAACCTGCAGAAGTTAGGAAAGAACGAACCTTGGCTTATCCTCCGGTAGTTCTGCTGTTACAGACGTGAGGAGGTTCAGTTTAGTCTCCTGGGTCATCGCAGTCCCCTGGAATCCATCCAACAAGAATCCTCCCACTGGCCTCTTCGCTGTCTCACGTGCTGATCTCAGCCTCTCCTCGAGGAGGTCGCCTCCTTCAATGGCTCCGATCACAACCTTATCCTTTAGTACCTGAGGCCAGAAATATCCCAAATCACAGGTCAAAATGGAGTCCATTTATTACAAAGGAAATCGTAAAGATTCATCATATGAACACATAAAACATGCAACGCATTTTAGGGCTAACACACCCCTCCTCCTCTTGAAGTTGCTATGAAGGTTTAAACGAACTCAGCAGGTAATCTGGGGGTATTACTTTGCATCTGGCTTATTTTCTCCTGGAGAGCTGGTGAAAACAAGTCTCCCAGTTCCTGCCGTCATTATTGGAAGACTTGCTTGCACCAACTCTCCACGATAAAATAAGCCAAATGTAATACAGATCTTTCTGGTCACCTGCTGCATTGGGTCCATTTATTAACATCTCTAGCTCTGATGAAGGGGGGAGCGCATAGACATGTGTTGCTATGGCTATTTTAGTGATTTTGATAGCACAAATATAGAATAACATTTTAAGACCTTGTATTGTTTAGAAGCCAAGATTCCCCTGTTGGTATGCTAATGAACCTGTTGGACTGGTGCGTGAAGCTCAGGACAGGAAATGATGCTACAGGAAGTACTGGGAGGGGAAACTGGACTTGGACACAGCCATGTTCTGAGAAGACAAAAGGAACTGGTGCTGGAGGACTCCAAGAAGCAGTCTGGAAAGAGATCATGGAAGATGAACTCCATCATAAACAAAGACTGAAAATAGGAACGCTGCCTGGGGATGACACTAAATCTACAACCTAGGTTAAAGGGATTATAAAGGTAAATATTTTTTCACCTTAATGCATTCTATGCATTAAGGTGAAAACACATCTGACAGTGCCGGCCCCCCCAGCTCCCCCGTTTTACTTACTTGACCCCTCGAAAGTCCCGCGCTTGCCCCCGACGTCCTCTTCGCCGCTCAGCCTGGCCGCTGATTGGCTAGAGTGGATGGATTGAAAGCAGCGCAGCCATTGGCTCGCACTGCTGTCAATTACATCCAAAGACGTGGCGCACCGGGGCGGGGCCCGAGTGATACAGTGGGCAGCTATAGCCGCTGGCTGTATCACAGGAGTGCGCCCGCAAATGCTACTCACCATGCGAGGGAGCTCGCATGAACGTGAGAAGTACTTGTGGGGGGGAAGCCGAGACAGCCACCGAGGGACCCCAGAAGAGCAGGTTCGGGGCCACTCTGTGCAAAACGAGCTGCACAGTGGAGGTAAGTATAACATGTTTGTTATTTAAAAAAAAAAAAAAAATTAAAAATATTAATTAACTTTGCTAGAAAGGAAAGCTTGAGCATGTGTACATTGTAGACATATTTTGTAATATCTGCAGGTCTTGTACTCTATTCCTACAACTGCAATAGTTTGTATGTACAGCATTTTGTTTAGTAAAAGCACATTAATACACTTAATGCTTGCTTAGATCGCTAAGAACCCTTACCCTTACACACCACTTTTGACCTACAGGTAAGCCTATAATAAGTCTTACCTGTAGGTACTGTGGATATCTCCTAAACCTGTGCAGTTTAGGAGATATCCACTGTATCGGCACATGCACACTGAAGAAATGTACCGAGCGTGCCATGTCTTCAGCTGATGACCGGCAGCTCTGACACGCATGCGACAGTCACGCCATCGCGGCTCTGGCCAATCACAGCGCCCGTGAATCCAGAAGTAACATTCCGGAGACATGTCGCCCGTCACAGCGCTGTGTGGGGACCGCTGCACCAGCTTCGATCCAAGGTAAGTATTTCATAATGAGCTAGTATGGGATGCCTACTAGCATATTATGCATTTGTCTTGCAGGTTTTTTTTTTTTTTTTTAAACGTTAACACTTTAACCACTTCAGCCCCGGAAGGATTTACCCCCTTCCTGACCAGAGCACTTTTTGCGATTCGGCACTGCGTCGCTTTAATGGACAATTGCGCGGTCGTGCGACGTTGCACCCAAACAAAATTGATGTACTTTTTTTCCCCACAAATAGAGATTTTTTTTTGGTGGTATTTGATCACCCCTGAGGTTTTTATTTTTTGCGCTATAAACAAAAAAAAAAAAAAAGAAGAGCAACAATTTTGAAAAACAGGCAATATTTTTTACTTTTTGCTATAATAAATATCCCCCAAAAATATATAAAAAAAACAACAAGTTTAGGCTGATATGTATTCTTCTGCATATTTTTGGAAAAAAAATAAATAAATTGCAATAAGCATATATTGATTGGTTTACGCAAAAGTTATAGCATCTACAAAATAGGGGATAGTTTTATGGCATTTTTATTATTTTTCTTTATTAGTGATGGCGGCGATCTGCGATTTTATCGTAACTATGACATTATGGCGGACACATCAGACACTTTTGACACTATTTTGGGACCATTGTCATTAATACAGCGATCAGTGCTATAAAAATGCACTGATTACTATGTAAATGACACTGGCAGGGAAGGGGTTAAACACTAGGGGGCGATCAAGGGGTTAAGTGTGTCCTAGGGAGTGATTCTAACTGTGGGGGGGGGGGGCTACGACTCACATGACAGTGATCACTGCTCCCGGTGACAAGGAGCAGTGATCTCTGTCATGTCACTAGGCAGAACGGGGAACTGCTTCGTTATCTCCTCATTCTTCTCCTCGTTCTTCCGCTCCGTGACACGATCGCGGGCACCCGGCGGCCATCGAGTCCGCGGTCACAGAGCACGCGCACGCGCCCACGATGCCGCATCTTAAAGGGGACTTACCTATACTCCATTTTGCCCACCCGTGCCATTCTGCTGGCGTATATTGGCGGTCGGGAAGGGGTTAAAAGGTGCAAAGCAAACCAATTGGGGGCTCGTCCGGGATTTGCAAGAAAATTTAACTGAAGAAGACCTGTTTTCAGTGGTGTTTTCTGTTGCTTGTGCTGGGAAATATGCTGCGTACGCTGTTTAAGAAAAGCAAAACAAGACCCCTGAATCGATATGAGATGTGGTCCCCCATGCTACTAAGTTAATAAAAAAAGACCACATGTGATAAATGAAACTGCTGCTAAATCTAAGGTGTTCACAATAACAAACAGTAGTAAATGTATAGTGATCAGTGCAATTTATCAACATGAAATAACTCAGGTGATGGTGATCCCCCACTTCCGGGCTCCCGGCTAATGGCTCTCGATATTTCCCTCAGGATTCCAGATTACATGTGGGAATGAAATAAATGCCTCCCATGTGTGTGTAGTATATTTAAACAATCAAAGATTTATTGAAAGACAAATGGAAGCTTACATTTAAAAGGATTATAAAAGCGCATTGAATAAAACAGTGGCGTTACAGACGCCTCTCACGTCACTTCCAGTCCATTCATTACTTCCAGCCACGCCCTATGCGTTACATCACGTGACTTCGTCAGGGGGGGTCACGTGACTTCGTCAGGGGGGGTCACGTGACTTCGTCAGGGGGGGGGTCACGTGACTTCGTCAGGGGGGGGGTCACGTGACTTCGTCAGGGGGGGGGTCACGTGACTTCGTCAGGGGGGGGGTCACGTGACTTCGTCAGGGGGGGGTCACGTGACGTAACGCGCAGGGCGCATTGTAAATATTTACAGAAATGTGAGGGATTTACTCACTTTTGTGAGATACTGTATACACACACGCACGCACACACACACACACACACACACACTATACAATGAAGCTGCACTCACGTCATTTTTGGCCAGTAGCTGCAGACATTCATCCAAGAAGTTCAGAGAGCGGTCAACTGACTTCTTCGCCCTCTTCTTAGAGGAGCCACTGGGCATCACTTCACCATCAGCCAGACACTGGAACCAGTCCACCTTCAGAGCACTCTGAAGGGACATGAACTTCTGAGGTGTCAGTTCGATTCGTCCTCCGGATCCCCACACCGATACCGCCTGTGAAGCAGGAAACGTCCATTCAGTGGTTAAAAAATGCGACTTCTGTCCAAGTCAGTTAAAAGGACACAATATCTACTAGCAGTAGTAACATTTAAATGGAGTTGTTTCGTTACATTGAGGACATATTATCCAAGCCACTTCTTCAACACCATCTGTCACCTACATATAATGTCATATTCAAGCATGTGAACCAAAGGACTAACTCCTATGCAGACATACTGACACCAAGGATGGGATGAGGTCACCAGAACAAGGGGGTTCCGCAATTTTCACACCTCCCACCGGGTCCATGGATAATCGTTATCTACACACTCTGTGGTGATTGGATTAAGGGTTCGGTGCTACCTGTGTGGATATAAATGCTGGGGTATCTTCCCAACACCCAGTAGAACTGATGAAGTGGTTTGTAGAAAATACAAAACGTCTTCAACCTTACAGAACAAGTCCAGTTGAATGTGACAAACTACTACTAGATATACTATGACCTGGATACATGAAAATCTTCACAGACCAAAAACACATAAAACTTGCTAGTCCTGGATTTGGCTCTTTGCTCTCTTGCAGAACTTTCTCCGCTGTGGGAATCTCCAGCACCTAGTGGGTCTGCTGTGCCCACCCTTCCCCCTCCAGACCTCTATGTCACTACTGGGCCCATTCAAAGCAGCAAGGACAAGATGGTAGTGGTTGGGGGGAAAAGCCAAAGTGGGCTGGCAAATGAATCTGACATACCAAGAAGTACTGGATGCTGAATGTACATTGGCAGTTGTACCTCTGCAAAAGAGTGAAGATCTGAGGCGTGGCTGGTAGGATGGGTACTACAGAGGCTTGGATAGTGGGATGGGCACTACCGAAGGCACAGATTGCGTGATGGGCACTACCAAGGCATGGGTGGCGGGATGGGGATTACAGAGGCATGGATGGATGGATGGTGGGACGGGCACTACCGAGGCATGGATGGTGGGACAGGCACTACCGAGGCATGGATGGTGGGACAGGCACTACCGAGGCATGGATGGTGGGACAGGCACTACCGAGGCATGGATGGTGGGACAGGCACTACCGAGGCATGGATGGTGGGACAGGCACTACCGAGGCATGGATGGTGGGACAGGCACTACCGAGGCATGGATGGTGGGACAGGCACTACCGAGGCATGGATGGTGGGACAGGCACTACCGAGGCATGGATGGTGGGACAGGCACTACCGAGGCATGGATGGTGGGACAGGCACTACCGAGGCATGGATGGTGGGACAGGCACTACCGAGGCATGGATGGTGGGACAGGCACTACCGAGGCATGGATGGTGGGACAGGCACTACCGAGGCATGGATGGTGGGACAGGCACTACCGAGGCATGGATGGTGGGACAGGCACTACCGAGGCATGGATGGTGGGACAGGCACTACCGAGGCATGGATGGTGGGACAGGCACTACCGAGGCATGGATGGTGGGACAGGCACTACCGAGACATGGATGGGGGACAGGCACTACCGAGACATGGATGGGGGGACAATTACTACTGAGACATGGATGGTGGAACAGATACTACTGAAACATGGATGGGGGGACAGGTACTACCGAAGCGTTGATTCAGGGGGTGGGATTAGGACAGGTACTACCGAACACTGATAGGAGGGAGGGGGGACAGGTATTACCGAAGCATTGATGGGGGGGACAGGTATTACCGAAGTGTTGATGGGGGGGGACAGGTACTATCGAAGCGTTGATGGGGGGGACAGTTACTACCGAAGCGTTGATGGGGGGGGACAGGTAGTACCAAAGCGTTGATGGGGGGGGGACAGGTAGTACCGAAGCGTTGATGGGGGGGGGGACAGGTAGTACCGAAGCGTTGATGGGGGGGGACAGGTAGTACCGAAGCGTTGATGGGGGGGGACAGGTAGTACCGAAGCGTTGATGGGGGGGGGGACAGGTAGTACCGAAGCGTTGATGGGGGGGGGACAGGTAGTACCGAAGCGTTGATGGGGGGGGGGGACAGGTAGTACCGAAGCGTTGATGGGGGGGGGACAGGTAGTACCGAAGCGTTGATGGGGGGGGGACAGGTAGTACCGAAGCGTTGATGGGGGGGGACAGGTAGTACCGAAGCGTTGATGGGGGGGACAGGTAGTACCGAAGCGTTGATGGGGGGGGGGGGACAGGTACTACCGAAGCGTTGATGGGGGGGGGGACAGGTACTACCGAAGCGTTGATGGGGGGGGGGGGGACAGGTATTACCGAAGCATTGATGGGGGAAAAGGTACTACCGAAGCGTTGATGGGGGGGCGGGTACTACCAAAGCATTGATGGGGGGGCGGGTACTACCAAAGCATTGATGGGGGGGCGGGTACTACCAAAGCATTGATGGGGGGGCGGGTACTACCAAAGCATTGATGGGGGGGCGGGTACTACCAAAGCATTGATGGGGGGGCGGGTACTACCAAAGCATTGATGGGGGGGGACAGGTACTACCGAAGCGTTGATGGGGGGACAGGTACTACTGAAGCGTTGATGGGGGGGGACAGGTACTACCGAAGCGTTGATGGGGGGGGACAGGTAGTACTGAAGCGTTAAAGGGGGGGGACAGGTAGTACCGAAGCATTGATGGGGGGGGACAGGTAGTACGGAAGCATTGATGGGGGGGGGACAGGTAGTACCGAAGCATTGATGGGGGGGGGACAGGTATTACCGAAGCATTGATGGGGGAAAAGGTACCAACGAAGCGTTGATGGGGGACAGGTACTACCAAAGCATTGATGGGGGGTCGGGTACTACCAAAGCTTTGATGGGGGGGCGGGTACTACCAAAGCTTTGTAGGGGGGCGGGTACTACCAAAGCCTTGATGGGGGGGCGGGTACTACCAAAGCATTGATGGGGGGGCAGGTACTACCGAAGCGTTGATGGGGGGGGGACAGGTACTACCGAAGCGTTGATGGGGGGACAGGTACTACCGAAGCGTTGATGGGGGGGGGGACAGGTATTACCGAAGCATTGATGGGGGAAAAGGTACTACCGAAGCGTTGATGGGGGGGGGGCGGGTACTACCAAAGCATTGATGGGGGGGCGGGTACTACCAAAGCATTGATGGGGCGCGGGTACTACCAAAGCATTGATGGGGCGCGGGTACTACCAAAGCATTGATGGGGGGGCGGGTACTACCAAAGCATTGATGGGGGGGCGGGTACTACCAAAGCATTGATGGGGGGGGACAGGTACTACCGAAGCATTGATGGGGGGACAGGTACTACTGAAGCGTTGATGGGGGGGGACAGGTACTACCGAAGCGTTGATGGGGGGGGGACAGGGAGTACTGAAGCGTTGATGGGGGGGGACAGGTAGTACCGAAGCATTGATGGGGGGGGACAGGTAGTACCGAAGCATTGATGGGGGGGGACAGGTATTACCGAAGCATTGATGGGGGAAAAGGTACCAACGAAGCGTTGATGGGGGGACAGGTACTACCAAAGCATTGATGGGGGGTCGGGTACTACCAAAGCTTTGATGGGGGGGCGGGTACTACCAAAGCTTTGTAGGGGGGCGGGTACTACCAAAGCCTTGATGGGGGGGCGGGTACTACCAAAGCATTGATGGGGGGGCAGGTACTACCGAAGCGTTGATGGGGGGGGGGGGGACAGGTACTACCGAAGCGTTGATGGGGGGACAGGTACTACCGAAGCGTTGATGGGGGGGGACAGGTACTACCAAAGCATTGATGGGGGGACAGGTACTACCAAAGCGTTGATGGGGGGGGACAGGTACTACCAAAGCGTTGATGGGGGGGGACAGGTACTACCAAAGCGTTGATGGGGGGGGACAGGTACTACCAAAGCGTTGATGGGGGGGGACAGGTACTACCAAAGCGTTGATGGGGGGACAGGTACTACCGAAGCATTGATGGGGGGACAGGTACTACCGAAGCGTTGATGGGGGGACAGGTACTACCGAAGCGTTGATGGGGGGACAGGTACTAGCGAAGTGTTGATGGGGGGACAGGTACTACCGAAGCGTTGATGGGGTGGGACAGGTACTACCAAAGCGTTGATGGGGGGGGGGGGGGGGGGACAGGTACTACCAAAGCGTTGATGGGGGGACAGGTTGATGGGACGGGTGCTACCAAGGCATGGATAACGGGACGGGTTCTACCGAGGCATGCATGAAGGGACAGGTAGTAACCTCTCTTCTGCAAATGCTTGTATGTTCTCTATACCTGGGTATACTAGTACTGGGTATGTCACTTCACCAGGAGGTAAGTAGGGAAGTACAGGACAGAACAGAAGGTATAAATGCAGGCAAGGTGAGGGCATTAATGGACAGGTTCACTTTGAGGCAACCACTGACATCCGGTAATCTGCACGCACGCTTTAGGAATGGAACACAGAATGAAGTTATGGACGATACTGAATTTTATCTACAGATGCTGCTGGGATCAGATCTGTCCCCGGTGAGGACTTTACCTTGATTGTGTTGTATCCAGACGGGCCGGGGGTGACGGGGTCACTGACAGAACAATACAGAACTGTGTCACTCAAACCTGCATGAAAACAAAGCACAAAGCCGGAGCCATTAATGGGGTCACTTCCTGTTCTGCTCTTCCTCTGTCACAACTTTCCGACCACACTGATCACAGAAGAGACAAACATCCCCCCACAGGACGGGCCCCATATAGAACACCGTCACTGATCACCGCAACCGAGAGCAGGCCACAAGAGGACCTGCGTATACGGGGAACTGAAATCACAATCAGCACGTCTCATATTTATCACTTCCTCTGTTTGCGTTATTCCTGTATTTAGTGTTAAATATCACAGAAAATAACCAGTAACATCACATCAGTTTCTGTTCCAAAACAACTAATCCTGACAAACAGCAGAAATTCCACCTATCAGCAGAGGAAAGGGTTAACAGCAGGGCTGCAACCAACGATTATTTTCATAATCGATTAGCTGGCCGATTATTGTTTTGATTAATTGGTTAATAACCTTAAAAAAATAAAAATAAAATCATAAAAAAGTGTGGTGTATAATTTAGTTAATATGTAAAGTTTAAAAAAAAGCAATTTATTCTTAAATATATCTCTATGCAGTGGTAAATATAAATAACCAACTATATGGTTAAGGAGTAAAATCTTGAATCTACTCTGAGAATAATGGACAGAAGAGATATACTGTATATACCATTAGAAGAGAGATATACTGTATATACCATTAGAAGAGATATATACTATATATACTGTATATACTATTAGAAGAGATATATACTGTATACTATTAGAAGAGATATATATTGTATATACTATTAAAGGAGATATATACTCTATATACTATTAGAGGCGAGATATACTGTATATAATATTAGAAGACATACTGTATACACTATGAGATATACTGTATATACTATTAGGAGACATACTGTATATACTATGAGATATACTGTATATACTATTAGAGGAGATATACTGCATAAACTATTAGAAGAGATATACTGTATATACCATTAGGAAATATACTGTATCTACTATTTAGGAGGAGATATACTGTATATACCATTAGAAGAGATATACAGTATATACTATACGAGGAGATATATACTGCATATACTATTAGAGGAGATATATACTGTATATACTATTAGAAGAGATATACTGTACCATTAGGAGATATGTACAGTATCTCTCTTCTAATGGTATATATACACTATATCTCCTAATGGTACAGTATATCTCTTCTAATAGTATATACAGCATATATCTCCTCTAATAGTATATACAGCATATATCTCATCTAATAGTATATACAGTATATATCTCCTCGTATAGTATGTTCAGTATATCTCTTCTAATGGTATATACAGTATACTATACGAGGAGATATATACGGTATATAATATTAGAGGAGATATATGCTGTATATACTATTAGAGGAGATATATATTGTATATACTATTAGAGGAGATATATACTGTTAGAGGTTGAATCTGGTAAATTTCATCAGACTCAGAGATCAAAAAAAAAGTGAGACTGTTTTTCAGATTTTCAAACAGCCCTGTAATATATTATATGCTGGCCATACAAAAACAATGTCTTCCTTCAAAAAAAATTCATTTCAAGAACGTTCGTTCGATTTTGATCTGTTTCTGCAGAGCTTTTTGCTATGCGTTTTGATTTTTTTTGCGCACGTAATTTTGCTGCAATTTGCATTTTTGCATTTTTTTTATGCCTTTTTTGGCCAATTTGTTGTTGGGCAGATAAAAAAAAAATAAAAAAAATTAAAACCACAAATTGCTGAAAAAAAACCATTACATGCTTTTCTGCAGCTTCTCCATCAAAGTATATTGAACTAAAAGAGCACAGTTTTTGCATTGAAAGAAAGTCCCTGACGCAGCAACTGAAAAAAGCATAAATGTGACCGCTAAATGAACTGCAGTGCGTTTCTGCAAAAACCACCAAGAAACACAGAGGTGTGAACCAGGTCTAAGACGTTTAGTAACATAATGGAGTTAAAAAAAAAAAATAAATTAGCCCTTTATAGTACAAAAAGAGCAAATAATCACTACTGTAAGGGGATAATTTTTCTTACTGTGCAACAGTGAAAGTAATATATACAGTAGCGATTCTTTGCTCTTTTTGTACTCTAAAGGGCTAATTTCTTTTTTTTTTTTAACCCCATTATGCTACTGGCTGATTAATTGATTATGAAAATAGTAATTGATTAATTTCATAATCCATTAGTTGTCGATTAGGTGTTTAGTTAACAGAGCCTAGAGACCGGTGACATCACTAAGAATGCAGCCTATCCATTCACTAGAGACCGGTGACATCACTAAGAATGCAGCCTATCCATTCACTAGAGACCGGTGACATCACTGAAAATGCAGCCTATCCATTCACTAGAGACCAGTGACATCATCGAGAATGCAGCCTATCCATTCACTAGAGACCGGTGACATCATCGAGAATGCAGCCTATCCATTCACTAGAGACCGGTGACATCACTGAGAATGTAGCCTATCCATTCACTAGAGACCGGTGACATCACCGAGAATGCAGCCTATCCATTCACTAGAGACCAGTGACATCACTGAGAATGCAGCCTATCCATTCACTAGAGACCAGTGACATCACTAGGAATACAGCCTATCCATTCACTAGAGACCAGTGACATCACTGAGAATGCAGCCTATCCATTCACTAGAGACCAGTGACATCACTGAGAATGCAGCCTATCCATTCACTAGAGACCGGTGACATCACTAGGAATACAGCATGACCTAAATTGTTTTTCTCTGTGACCGTACCAGAAAAGTCTCCGGTGTACTCACCAGCAAACTTTCCAATCCCGTCCTTGTACTCCTCCAGGACCTCCTGATGTTCAGCCCTGCAAACAAAGACACCACAAAATTGTCTCCATTTCCTCCCATAGTGCTGAGAGCCAGAGGGGACATCTTCCAATTGGGACACCTGCTCTGGTGACAACTCACAGGAGATTTCTGTATAAAGCAGTACTTACAGTGTGGAGAGTGTGACATGAGTGACCGGGGGGACCCCTTCGATGGTTTGCAGCGTATCGTGGGTGAGATGGGGCGGGGACGCAGTCTTTGTGTACAGTAGACAGCCAGGAACCTCCAGAGACTTCTCCCCGTTCTGTCCCAGACTTGTGATGACTCCAAGACGAGCTTTTCCTGTCACCTTACTGATCGTCAGCTTCATCATGGTGACTTATCCCGTCAGATGCTGCAAGAAAGTAAAGAGGTGTTCATGGGTTGACATGATCAGGAACCTGACAACAAGCCTTATTTTAGACCCGGTGATGTTATTGCTGGGTCTCTCTGTTTCTCTATACAATGCAGGCAGATTGTGGCCTCCCAACTGCCTCCTAAGAAGGTTACATCACCAGGGCCTCCCAACTGCCTCCTGAGAAGGCTACATCTCCGGGGGCCTCCCAAGTGCCTCCTGAGAAGGCTACGTCACTGGGGCCTCCCAACTGCCTCCTGGGAAGGCTACGTCTCGGGGGCCTCTCAACTGCCTCCTGGGAAGGCTACGTCACCGGGGCCTCCCAACTGCCTCCTGGGAAGGCTACGTCACCAGGGCCTCCCAACTGCCTCCTGGGAAGGCTACGTCACCAGGGCCTCCCAACTGCCTCCTGGGAAGGCTACGTCACCGGGGCCTGCCAACTGCCTCCTGGGAAGGCTACATCACCGGGGCCTCCCAACTGCCTCCTGGGAAGGCTACGTCACCGGGCCTCCCAACTGCCTCCTGGGAAAGCTACGTCACCGGGGGCCTCCCAACTGCCTCCTGGGAAGGCTACGTCACCGGGCCTCCCAACTGCCTCCTGGGAAAGCTACGTCACCGGGGGCCTCCCAACTGCCTCCTGGGAAGGCTACGTCACCGGGCCTCCCAACTGCCTCCTGGGAAAGCTACGTCACCGCGGGCCTCCCAACTGCCTCCTGGGAAGGCTACGTCACCGGGGCCTCTGAACTGTCTCCTGAGAAGGCTACATCACCAGGGCCCTCCCAACTGCCTCCTGGGAAGGCTATGTCACCGGGGCCTGCCAACTGCTTCTTGGAAAGGCTACGTCACCAGGGCCTCCCAACTGCTTCTTGGAAAGGCTACGTCACCAGGGCCCCTCAATTGCTTCCTGAGAAGGCTATGTCACCAGGGCCTCCTAACTGCTTTCTGAGAAGGCTACGTCACCGGGGCCTCCCCCCTGCTTCCTGAGAAGGCTATATCACCAGGGCCTCCCAACTGCCTCCTGGGAAAGCTACATTACTGGGACTCCAAACTGCCTCCTGGGAAGGTTACAAGACCAGAGCCTTCTAACTACATCACCATGACCTCCCAACTGCCTCCTGGGAAGGCTATGTCTCCAGGGCCTCCCAACTGCCTCTCAGGAAGGCTATGTCACCAGGGCTTCCCGACTGCCTCTCAGGGAGGCTACGTCACCAGGGCCTCCCAACTGCCTCTCAGGGAGGCTACGTCACCAGGGCCTCCCAACTGCCTCTCGGGAAGGCTACGTCACCAGGGCCTCCCAACTGCCTCTCAGGAATGCTATGTCACCAGGGCCTCCCAACTGCCTCTCGGGAAGGCTACGTCACCAGGGCCTCCCAACTGGCTCTTGGGAAGGCTACGTCACCAGGGCCTCCCAACTGCCTCTCGGGAAGGCTACGTCACCAGGGCCTCCCAACTGCCTCTCGGGAAGGCTACGTCACCAGGGCCTCCAAACTGCCTCTCGGGAAGGCTACATCACCAGGGCCTCCCAACTGTCTCCTGGGAAAGCTGCGCCACCAGGTTCTCCCACCTGCCTCTTGGGAAGGCTATGTCACCAGGACCTCCCAACTGCCTCCCGGAAAGACTACGTCACCAGAGCCACCCAATTGCTTCCTGAGAAGGCTACGTCACCAGGGCCACCCAATTGCTTCCTGAGAAGGCTAAGTCACCAGGGCCTCCCTACAGCCTTTTGGGAAGGTTACATCACCAGCGCCTCTCCCCTGCTTTCTGAGAAGGCTATTATCACCAGGGCCTCCCAACTGCCTCCTGGGAAAGCTACATTACTGGGACACCAAACTGCCTCCTGGGAAGGTTACAAGACCAGAGTCTTCTAACTACATCACCATGACCTCCCAACTGCCTCCTGGGAAGGCTACGTCACCAGGTCCTCCCAACTGCCTCCTGGGAAGGCTACGTCTCCAGGGCCTCCCAACTGCCTCCTGGGAAGGCTACGTCTCCAGGGCCTCCCAACTGCCTCCTGGGAAGGCTACGTCTCCAGGGCCTCCCAACTGCCTCCTGGGAAGGCTACGTCTCCAGGGCCTCCCAACTGCCTCCTGGGAAGGCTACGTGTCCAGGGCCTCCCAACTGCCTCCTGGGAAGGCTACGTGTCCAGGGCCTCCCAACTGCCTCCTGGGAAGGCTACGTCTCCAGGGCCTCCAAGGAAGGAGCCGTCCTCATACAGGAATCCTGAGGCAGTGGTCATGGAACCATATTAAATTGGAACATAGGCGGGGATTAAAAGATAAAGAAGCTGCATACTCGATAAGTGATTCAATCAGCTGCTGAAAGTGCTTAAAGTGTAACTAAACCCACTACAGTAAAATCAGTGTGTATATGCAGTAAAGTGTGCTTGTTATACCCACTGTGGAACCTAAGGGGGTTAATTATCTGCATTGTGTAAAATGCAGTTTGATCCTGTCTTTTCTGATCCTTCCCTTCTTCCACTGTCCTCAATCCATCTCCTGATATTATAGAAGCCGGGGACAAGCTGCACATGCTCAGTTTGGTGTGTGTTGTCGGAGAGGGTTTTTTTCTTTTTGGGGAGGGTGTATGTGATCAGCACAGGGCCAATCAGCACTGTCCAGACAGAGGGTCAGGGGGTCATGCAGCCTCATAGGACAGTCAGAGCAGAATGGAAACTCCTCCTACAATCTTTAGACAGACACTGATAGAAGTCACACGACTGCTATATACTGCTGATGAGAAAAGGTATTTAGAATTTTATATTTACTAAAATAATTGCATTTCCATGTTCTGTGTACTGTGAGGGGCCGGATATAGTGAATGCAGAGTCCTGGGTTTAGTAACACTTTAAAAACTGAGGGTGTGATATCAATGTAACCGAACTGCCACCTATCCAGTACAGACAATGTATGGGGTCTGTGTATTGGGAGCATACATTGGGGGAGGAAGGATCCCGCTTTCTATCTCTCCACGTGATCTCCGGTGAAGAGCCCTAATACACAGAATTATCGGTGCCACCTGACCGGACACACTGAATCACTCTCACCTGTCCCATGTGTATGTGTCCCGGAAGTCGCTCACATTCTCCATCACCACCGTCCTCCAATCCGCCGCAGGGACGTCATCATCCGCCGCCCGTTGCCAGCAATTAGCTTCTGTTACCATAGATACCGCAGGACGCTTCCGTTGCGCCCCATGGCTTGTCGGGATATGTAGTCCGGCCTCAATTGCAACTGGAGTGGGAGGTCGCCTTGTAGAACTACCAATCCCAGGAGCCTTAGCGGGAACGGTTCCTGGCAGGGAGCGGAGGGTAGAATGCTAACCGGAGCCGGGGAGATGAGGGCAGGTGCTGGGGGAGCCCGGCCGGAGCTTTACCGATGGAAGAGGCAGAAGACGGGGGGCACCAAGGTGAGGGCCGGGGGGAGGGCATACCTGGGGGGTCTGTGTAACCCGGAGCCTTAGAGAGAAAGGGGACCATTGTACTACCTGGGGGCCTGAGCGAGAGTATAAATACATGGGCAGGGGTGATAACATGGGTAGGGGTGACAACACAGGGGGAATGGTGACAACTTGGGTAGGGGTGACAACACAGGGGGAATGGTGACAACTTGGGTAGGGGTGACAACATGAGTAGGGGTGACAACACAGGGGGAATGGTGACAACATGGGTAGGGGTGCCAACACATGAGCAATGGTGATAACATGGGTAGGGGTGACAACACATGGGCAAAGGTGACAACATAAGTAGGGGTGACAACAAAGGGGCAATGGTGACAACATGGGTAGGGGTGACAACATGGGTAGGGGTGACAACATAGGTAGGGGTGACAACACAGGGGTAATGGTGACAACATGGGTAGGGGGGACAACACATGGGCAGTGTTGACAACTTGGGTAGGGGTGACAACACATGGGCAATGGTGACAACACAGGGGCAATGGTGACAACATGGGTAGGGTGACAACGCAGGGGGAATGGTGACAACTTGGGTAGGGTGACAACGCAGGGGGAATGGTGACAACTTGGGTAGGGTGACAACACAGGGGGAATGGTAACAATATGGGTAGGGGTGACAACACAGGGGCAATGCTGACAACATGGGTAGGGGTGACAACACAGGGACAATCGTGACAACATGGGTAGGGGTGACAACACAGGGGCATCGGTGACAACATGAGTAGGGGTGACAACACAGGGGGAATGGTGACAACTTGGGTAGGGGTGACAACACAGGGGCAATGGTGACAAGTTGGGTAGGGGTGACAACATGTGTGTTTAGATGTACAGTGGTGGCAGTGTGTGAGTAATATCCTCAGTCATACAATAATATCCCCCCCCCCCCCCAGTACAGAGAACTACAGGGGGGCCTCATAGTTCCCATAAATGTATCTTCAGAGGAGAGGAGACACTCAGTACATGGAGCTGCAATGGAGAGGAGTCGGGACCCTCTACCAGTAACTCCACATTTTGAGAAATGCCCCCCCCCCCCCCAGGTGATCTATGTACAGCTCGGAGATTATAACTTGATTGCAGAGTCCTTTCCTGCATCTACAGTGAAGGAAAATCTCTTTCTTAGTCGATGTGCAGAGTGAATCTGAATGGGAGTGACTTTTATATTATAATCACCTGGTGCTCCTCTCTGTGTTCTAATGAAGAAAGTGGCAGTGTCGGCATCCCTTTAGAAGTAATTAACTCTTTGGGATTATCTCACCAAAAATGATTAAATTTTACAGAAAATGACAGAGCTGCAGATTGAAAAGGAAATGTCACTTTTAATTACATTCAATCACTTTATGAAGTGGAATTCCCCTTTAATCAGGGGACCCCCAACCCCCGAGCCGCGGACTGGTGCCGGTCTTGTTGATGAGTGTGATTACTAGGGGCACTGTGATGTTAGGTGGGGGGGCGGGGGCAGACTGGGGGGGGGACTATGATGAGGGAGGCTGTGATCACTAGGAGGACTGTGATGTAACGGGGACTGCACTGTAAAGGGGGGCACTGTAGAAAAATTGTCTGCCATAAAACCGGTCCCTGGTTCCAAAAGGTTGGGGATCACTGCTTTAATGTGATATAATAAGTTGGGGTGTCCCAGCATGAGGTCAGATCCAGACAGACAGAGGCCCCATTCATGAAATGTTGTCAGAGATGAGAAATATTTATGAGTGTTGTCACCTGATCTCTCCTCCCGTCTCTATTTACAGCCGGCCTTCGACTACAACAGTGTGGAGCACTGGATAAAGGTGAGACCGAGCGCAAGAGGAACAACAGCATACAACATTAATACACTCCAATATAGGACTTTACCTTTCTATATACTCCAATGTAGGGCTTTACCTTTCTGTATACTCCAAAATAAGGCTTTACCTTTCTGTATACTCCGATATAGGGCTTTACCAATCTGTATACTCCAAAATAGGGCTTTACCTTTCTGTATACTCTAATATAGGACTTCCCCTTTCTGTATACTCCAATGTAGAGCTTTACCTTTCTGTATATTCCAAAATAGGGCTTTAACTTTCAGTATACTCCCAATATAGGAGTTTACCTTCCTATATACTCCAACATAAGGCTTTACCTTTCTATATACTCCAATATAGGGCTTTACCTTTCTATATACTCCAAAATAGGGCTTTACCCTTCTATATAGTCCAATATAGGGCTTTACCTTTCTGTATACTCCAAAAAAGGGCTTTACCTTTCTGTATACTCCGATATAGGGCTTTACCTTTCTATTTACTTCAACATAAGGCTTTACCCTTCTATATACCCCAATATAGGACTTTACCTTTCTATGTACTCTAATATAGGACTTCACCTTTCTGTATACTCCAATGTAGGGCTTTACCTTTTCTATATAGTCCAATATAGGGCTTTACCCTTCTATATAGTCCAATATAGGGCTTTACCTTTCTGTATACTCCGATATAGGGCTTTACCTTTCTATTTACTCCAAAATAGGGCTTTACCTTTCTATATACTCCAATATAGGGCTTTACCTTTCTATATACTCCAATATAGGGCTTTACCCTTTCCATATAGTCCAATATAGGGCTTTACCTTTTCTGTATACTCCGATATAGGGCTTTACCTTTCTATTTACTCCAACATAAGGCTTTACCTTTCTATATACTCCAAAATAGGGCTTTACCTTTCTATATACTCCAATATAGGGCTTTACCTTTGTATTTACTCCAACATAAGGCTTTACCCTTCTATATACCCCAATATAGGACTTTACCTTTCTGTATACCCCAATATAGGACTTTACCTTTCTGTATACCCCAATATAGGACTTTACCTTTCTGTATACCCCAATATAGGACTTTACCTTTCTGTATACCCCAATATAGGACTTTACCTTTCTGTATACCCCAATATAGGACTTTACCTTTCTGTATACCCCAATATAGGACTTTACCTTTCTGTATACTCTAGTATAGGACTTTACCTTACAATATACTACATTGTAGGACTTTACCTTTCTTTATACTCCAACATTGGACTTTACCTTCCTATATACTCCAACATAAGTATTTGTCTTTCTATACGCTCCAATATAAGACTTTACCTTTAATTTAGTATATATGTATAGTATGTGTATATATAATGCCCAAATACCAGTCATTTGCTCTTATCATTCCTATTGAACAGCCCACTAAGACAAGGCGGGTCTTCATCTGCTGACTTTATAGAATTTATCCAATAGTACTCCCTGTTCTGTAGTCACATGATACATAAGGGTCCTGCAGACTCTATCTTACTGAATATACGTATGCATGTTCCTAATCATGTATTTTTTCCTGTAAATAATAACGCTTTAATAAAAAAAAAAGATTGAGGAAGAAATAAATGGTTCTATGGTAAGTGATTATATAGTGGCCAACAGCTGTGCCTTGTGGTTTTATTCCTCTAGGTGGGGGAGGGAGGGGGTGTTCTGTAGAAAATCCTGTCCCCTGCCAGCATGCTGTGAAGAAGAACCCTTTCTCTGTTTGAGGAAGCAGTGGTCTCTCTGCAGAGGTCCAGCACACCCTGGTGACTGAGACCGATAGCTCTGCAGCCAGCAAAGCTCATGCTCCCCACAGCTGTCCGCCGTCACCTCCACCATAAGGCCTCTTGCACGCTGCAGCTTGAAAAAGCTCAGTACAGCTTTTTTTTTTCCTTTTTTTTACTGAGCTAAAATACAGCCCATTAATTGTAATGTCTGTGCGTAAACAAGCATTAAAAAAAAAATAGAAAAATCTGGATTTCTGGTCAGTAATTTAGGCCTCATGGGCACATTTGCGCACAGTGTTTATTAGCATATTGTGCACGCGAGAATACGTTTGCACGCGAGAATAAGTTTGCACGCGTGAAATTGCACAATCGCATATGCAACAAAAATACGCGCAAATGCATACATAAAAACAGTAGTATCGCGTGCAAGAGGCCTGACACAGGTGTTGTGGGCAGGGCCAACATGCTGACTCCTCCCACAGGGTTGCTGATCCCTGGCTTGTCTAGTAAGGGAAGCCAGAGTGTGATTGGAGCCCACCCGCTGCCGAGAAGGGAAGAACAGCTTGGAAGCCTATTGGCAGCCATGTGACCTCCTAGAATAATATGGGAAAAGATATTTAATAGCGATTTTATTTTTTATGGCGTTATTATTGTTGAATGAATAACGCTAATAATAAAAGTCTTAGCAACTAGAAACATGACAGCTGGCACCACCTTGTGGATATGTGGCTACATTGTAATCAAATAGTCCCATCAGTGAATAAAGTCACTATTCTTGCTTCTCCTGTGTTCTGTCTTTTTTTGTATGTATAGAGGGTGGAGGAGGCCTCGGAATTCGCAGTTTCTGAAGTGTTCTCCAATAAAAAGCCAACTCATCGCACACAGAGAGCCCCGCGTCCCACGCTGGATCTTGAAACCACCGACCAGCTCCATGACCACGATGATGCTTACACTGAAGGTAAGCCGGATACGGGTTCTAGAGCTGCTGGTAAAGGTAGAACCATAGGAAGTAACTCCAATACAATCTTTGTCTTTTATGCCGTTAGCTATACACATCACAACCGCATCCAAAAACCCTGCAAGACAAAGGCATAATGAGCTTGTATGTATAGCAGTGATGGGCACTGATGGGTGGCAGTGATGGGCACTGCTAGGTGGCACTGATGAGGCATTGTTTTGCATCACTGGTGGGCATTGATAGGTGGCACTGTTATGCACTGGTGGGCACTGATTCGTGGCACTGTGGAGACTGGTGGTCACAGATGAGATCTGCATCTTCCTCTTCAGGACCGATGTCCTTTGCACAGAAGCTGTCAGCGTGAGGAGCGATTACCGATCTTCTGTTTACATCACATGATCAGGCCGGGACCTCATTGACTTGGCGATCACAGCGCAAGGGGAGCGTGCACAGGGGAGGACGTCTATTGACGGCCCACTCGACAAAGTAGGTTCGCGCTGTAGCCGTCATTCGGGCTATAGCACCGATCTGAAGGGGTTGTGGAATACTTTTTTTTTTTTTTGTGTTTGAGTGGAGAGGGATTAGAGCCCCTGTCAGTTTTTATTGCAGTCTGTGCCCTTCATTAAAGTGGTGTTGCCACCAAAAAATTAAAAGCTGCTTAAAATTCGTAAAAAAAAAAAAAAAAAAATAATTGACAAAAAAAAAATTTTTACTCACCTCTAAATACCGGTTGCTAGGGGGTCCCTCGTAATCTGCCTTCTTCATTGCCCGGGCTGGTGACATCACTTCCCCTCCCGCCGCACATTCACCTGGGACCTGTCATGTGTCCCAGGTGACTGTACGGCGTATCACGGCGCCCTGCACCGCTCGCGCATGCGCAGTGGGTGCCCGGCTGTGAAGCCACAGCCGGGTGCCCACAGTATGCATGACGGCGCCGCGAGCGGAGCGGGGAGCGAGGGGGGGGCTTCGTTCCCCCACATCGCTGGACCCTGGGGCAGGTAAGTGTCAGATTATTAAAAGCCAGCAGCTGCAGTATTTGTAGCTGCTGACTTTTAATTTTTTTTTTTTTTTAGGGGGTACCCCACTTTAAGGAGATCCTCCCTCTCTATTTGTCCTGTTTACGGTTATTGTTGAAAGTGAAAGAAAATCCCAAATTTTCATTACCAAAAAGTTTGAAAGAAAAACATTTTTCTTAGTTATAATTTTGTAAAAAAAATATTTTTTTTTCTCCTTTACTGATGGGGCAGCACTGATGGGGCGACACTGATGGGGCGACACTGATGAAAACTGATGGGGTAGCACTGATGGGGGGACACTCATGGGGGGGACACTGATGGGGCAGTGCTGATGGAAACTGATGGGGCGTCACTGTTGGGGCATCACTGATGAGGTGTCACTGATGGGCATAATTGGGCACAGACTGGGGTCACTGATGGGCACAAAGTGGCATCACTTATGGTCAATGCTGGGGCTGCATTGTAATCAGGGCACTGATGACCAGTGCCCTCATTACCTTTACATATCTTCCCTGTGACTTTTTCAGTGTGAGCCGAGGAAAGCTGATACACGGCATGTCCTTGTTTACATGTGATCAGCTGTGATTGGACACAGCCGATCACATGGGCAAAGAGCCGCAGCTGCGTCTCTTTGCCGAGATCGGGGTTGCCCTATGTCCCAGGAACACAGAGCGTCCGTGATCGCCATGCCGCGTGACTAAACTGGGCACCGTCATATGATGTCGTCCCAAAAAGCCGCAAGTGATTAAAGAGTAACTCCGCTTTTGTTGAGGGAAAAAAACATTCCCCCTCTCGATGATCTACGTACATTGCAGGGACTTTAACAAACTTTGTTGCAGAGACTTACCTTGTGTTATTGTGAAGAAATAGCAGTTTGTCTGTGTACAGAGTGAATGTGTATGGGAGTGATTATAATAATCAATCAGCTGCTGTTATCCTGACTGGGCGTCATATGACGTCTTTTAGGATACCGAGCCAGCGCACTTCCGTAGGGGCGTGCAGCATGGCGTTTGGTTGTGCTGTGTGTCAGTCTGACACACCGCAACACTGATCTCGGTAAAGAGTCTCTGACGGAGGCTTTTTACCACGTTGATCAGCCGTGTCCAATCACGGGGTAAACCGGAAGAGCCGTGTATTGGCTTTTCCTCTATCATGTTTGGCAGACATGACTAGAGGAGAGCCGATCGGCTGCTCTACTGACAGGGAGGGGGTCTGCACTGATTGATTATCAGCGCCCCCCCCCGAGGATGCCCTCATAGGACCACCAGGGATGCCACCAGGACCACCAGGGATGCCCACCACTGATGGCCACCAGGGATGCCAATCTGTGTCCACAAATGATGCCAATCAGTGCCCAAAACTAATGACTGACAGTGCCTTATCAGTGATGCCCATCAATACCACCTATCAGTAGTGCCAATCAGTACCACCCATAAATACCCATCAGTGTCACCTATTGGTGCCCATCGGTGCCACCTATCAGTGCTGTCTATCAGTGCTGCATAATGCCCCACACACGGTCAGACATTCCGACCACAAAATCCATCAGATTTTTTTCAGAGGGATTTTGGCCGAAATTTGTCTTGCATACACACGGTCGCACAAAGTTGTCGGAAAATCCGATTGCTCAGAACGAGGTGACGTAAACCACGTAGGGCGGGACTACGTAGAGGCCAGTAGCCAATAGCTTTCGTCTCCAAATTTTTTCTGAGCATGCGTGGCACTTTGCGCGTCGGAAAACACTACACACGATCGGAAAAAGTCCGATGGAATTTTGTTGTCGGAAAATTTTAGATCCAGCTTTCAAACTTTTTTCCGTCGGAAATTCCGACAGAAAAAGTCCGATAGAGCCCACACACGATCGGAGGGACAAGACCTGTAAAGCCCCATACACACTATCAGATTTTCTGAAGATTTTTGTCTTCAGATTTACCAAAACCATATAATATGAGGTCAAACCTTAGAGTTTCAATTTGTATGCAATCAGGCAGGTCCTTCTACTACATGATTTTGGTAAATCTGAAGACAAAAATCAGCAGAAAATCTGATAGTGTGTATGGGGCTTAAGTGTTACTTAACTGCAGCAGAGAAAAATCAGGTCTCCCACCTTTCCATACAGGGATGTACAGTGTAGCGGAGCTGTGTAATTCTCTGGAAGGATTTGTCTTTCTGTCCATCCAGTCCTTGGGTAAAACCGCTCCCTTAGATGTATTTCATCGGTATATTTATCTCTTTGCCTCTACTTTAACATTATCTCGGTATCTTAGACTGTATCCCTGTGATGTGTAAAGGGTTATTAATCCAGATTCTCTCCCTCCAGCCCAGGAGCTGCTAAGCGAGTGGCTGGGCAATAAGCTGAGGCTGGAACTAGCCAATGAAGAGGATGAAGAGCCAAGTACCGCCCCCGCAGAGCCCGCAAAACCCCCGGCTCCAGAGTTCATCAAGTACAACAGGTTTGATGGTAAGAATACTGGGGGGGGGGGGGGGGCTTCTCCAGCTGATGAGGACATTGGCTCCCTTTGTCCTTCCTGCACCCGGCAGATGGAAATCACACACGAGGGTCAGAGTAAGTCGTTCTAATGGGGTTTACACACATTTTACTCTACATAAAGAGACATATTTAAATCTTTCATTAGAGAGGCCAGACATTCATACTAATTTAAGACAAATTGTGACGGGGCGCTTGTTGAATAATCCTTTAAGCAATAATAAAGCCCATCTATTTTTTTCCCCCCTCAGAGTAATATACAGGGGTTTTTAGGGCACCTTGATGTAACTTTTTCAATGGTAAATACAGTCAGTAAGCTGCATTTCTCCTGCACCCTGCTGGACAGTGCTGGAGGGGTAGTAGGGACCCCAAGGACCCGCATATAGAGACCCCAAGGACCCGCATATAGAGACCCCAAGGACCCGCATATAGAGACCCCAAGGACCCGCATATAGAGACCCCAAGGACCCGCATATAGAGACCCCAAGGACCCGCATATAGAGACCCCAAGGACCCGCATATAGAGACCCCAAGGACCCGCATATAGAGACCCCAAGGACCCGCATATAGAGACCCCAAGGACCCGCATATAGGGAACCCAAGGACCCGCATATAGGGAACCCAAGGACCCGCATATAGGGAACCCAAGGACCCGCATATAGGGAACCCAAGGACCCGCATATAGGGAACCCAAGGACCCACATATAGAGCAATATGTTGTCTAGCTAAAGGGCCTAGATGTGTGCAGTTCATTTAATTCCGAATTGAAATTCAGACACATTTTTAGTTATTCGGAAATTGGAATGTATCCAAATTTGCGCATTACAATAGTAACAAATGTAAACAAATCCAATATAACAAAACAAAAATTTCAAATGAAATTTGAATTCGAATAGTTTTCGAATCGAATTAGACTTTCCAAAGAGAATAAAAGAGAATAGAAAATAAAGAAACAGAACAGAAAAGAACATTATAGCATAGAAAATAAAAGAATTCAATAGACGGTAGTAGAGTAAAACAGAACAGAATAGAAAATAAAAGAATAGAAAATAAGGGAAAATAATAAAAGAATAGACTAGAAATGAATAGAGTAAAAGAGAACAAAAATAGAATAGAAAATAAAAGAACAGAATAAAATAGAAAATAAAGGAATAGAGTAGAATAAAAAAAAAATAGAATATACCCATCTTCTGAAATTCGAATTTCAACTAGAATACAAATAGAATAGAATAGAGAAAAAAAACTATAGACTAGAACCTTCTTTGGAAATTCAGCTTTCATATAGAATACATTTGAAATCGAATAGAAAATAGAAGAGAAAATAAAGGAATAAAATACTGCAGCGGCGCTTTGTCGGCGGTTTTAATCCTTTTTCAGCCGCTAGCGGGGGTTAAAACCGCCCCACTAGCGACCAAATACCACTGCTAAAACTACGGTAAAGCGCTGCTAAAAATAGCGGCGTTTTACCGCTGACGCCCCCACCGCCCCAGTGTGAAAGGGGCCTTAAAGGAAAAACTAGTGTGCTTTAAAAGATCCCCATGTAAATGAGTTAAAGTGGGAGTCCGCGTTTTTTTTTTTTTAAAGCCAGCAGCTACAAATACTGCAGCTGCTGACTTTTAAAATAGTGACACTTACCTGTCCAGTGCGCCCGCGATGTCGGCACCCGAAGCCGATCTCTCGATCGTCTCTCGGGTGCTGCCGGCGCCATCTTGGGTATGGGAATCAGGAAGTGGAGCCTTTCGGCTTCATTTCCCGGTTCCCTACTGCGCATGCGCGAGTCGTGCTGCGCAATAAGGATGGTCCCCGCTGTCTCTGGGATCCGTGTGTTTCCCAGCAGGCAGCGGGGGACTTTTGGAAAGGGACGTAGATTCTGCGGAAAGGGGCGTACCTTCTGCAGAATCTACGCCGGAAGTGGGTGCAGATACCTGTACTGTACAGGTACCTGCACCCCCCTCCCCCTGAAAGGTGCCAATTGTGGCGCCGGAGGGGGTGAGGATTCCAATGAGCGGAAGGTCCACTTTAGGGTGGACCTCTGCTTTAAGTTATAAATAGTGCATATATCATTCACATTAACAAACATATGTGCCAACATTCCAAATATAAATTGCTGAGGAAAAGTATTTGCCACCTCCCGAATTTTTCTGCATATTTGTCACACTTAAAGTGGTGTTGCCACCAAAAAATAAAAAGCTGCTTAAAATTTGTTAAAAAAATAAAATACATTTTTTTTACTCACCTCTAAATACCTGTTGCTAGGGGGTCCCTCGTAGTCTGCCTTCTTCCTTGCCCGGGCTGGTGACATCACTTCCCCTTGCGCCGCACATTCACCTGGGACCTGTCACGTGTCCCAGGTGACTGTACGGCGTATCAGGGCACCCTGCGCCGCTCGCGCATGCGCAGTGGGTGCCTGGCTGTGAAGCCACAGCCGGGTGCCCACAGTACGCATGGCGGCACCGCGAGCGGAGCGGGGAACGAGGGGGGGGTTCGTTCCCCCGCATCGCTGGACCCTGGGACAGGTAAGTGTCCAATTATTAAAAGTCAGCAGCTGCAGTATTTGTAGCTGCTGACTTTTTAAATTTTTTTTTTTTTTAATTTTTTTTTTTTTTTTTTAGGGGGTACCCCACTTTAAGGCTACTTTCACACTGGAGCGGGAGCGCATTAGCGGTAAAGCGCAGCTAGTTTTTTGGGCGCTTAAAAGCGCCCGTGTTTTGCGGCGCTGCTGAATCACTTTGCAGGCTCTTTGGCAGCACTGCCCATTTATTTCAATGGGCAGGGATGGTGGAGGAGTGGTGTATACAGTGCTCCTCCACCGCGCCCAAAGATGATGCTTGCAGGACTTTTTTTCCTGTCGTGCAAGCGCACCGCCCCCCAGTGTGAAAGCACTCAGGCTTTTACGCTGGGGAGGCATAAGAAGTGCCTCATTGTGAAAGGGGTCTAAATGATTCAGATCAACATATTTTAACCACTTCAGCTCCGGACCATTTGGCTGGCAAAAGACCAGAGCACTTTTTGCGATTCTGCACTGCGTCGCTTTAACTGACAATTGCGTAGCCGTGCGAGGTGGCTTCCAAACAAATTTGACTTCCTTTTTTTTTTTTTCTCCCCCCCCCACAAATAGAGCTTTCTTTTGGTGGTATTTGAGCACCTCTGCGGTTTTCATTTGTTGCGAGCGACAATTTTGAAAAAAATTGCAATTTTTTTGCCATAATAAATATCCCCAAAAAATATATAAAACATGTTTTTTTTTATTTTAGTTTAAGCTGATACGTATTCTTCTCCTACATATTTTTGGTGAAAAAAATTGCAATAAGCGTTTATTGATTGGTTTGCACAAAAGTTGTAGCGTCTACAAAATAGGGGATAGTTTTATGGCATTTTTATTAAAAAAAAAAAAAATTCTACTAGTAATGGAGGTGATCAGCGATTTTTTTTATTTATTTATTTATTTTATTATCATGACTGGCGGACAGATCGGACACTTTTGGTGCTTTTTTGGGACCATTCAAATTTATACAGCGATCAGTGTAATTAAAAATGCATTGATTACTGTGTAAATGTGACTGGCAGTGAAGGGGTTAACCACTAGGTGGTGCTGTAGGGGTTAAGTGTGTCCTAGGGCAGTGATGGCGAACCTTGGCACCCCAGATGTTTTGGAACTACATTTCCCATGATGCTCTGGCACTCTGCAGTGTACTGGAGCATCCTGGGAAATGTAGTTCCAAAACATCTGGGGTGCCAAGGTTCGCCATCACTGTCCTAGGGAGTGATTCTAACTGTGGGGGAGGGGCTATGTGTGACACAACACTGATCACCGCTCCCGATTACAGGGAACTGTGATCAGTGTCACTAGGCAGAACGGGGAGATGCTTGTTTACATCAGCCTTTCCCCGTTCTTCCTCTCCGTGAGACGATCGCGGGTATCCCCACAGAAACAGAGTCTGCGGTACCCACAATCACACTCACTGAGCTTGCGGCGCACGCGTGCCCACAAACCGTGTCTTAAAGGGTAACGTACAGTTACATTAATATGCCTGTATGTGCCCCTTCTGCTGACGTATATCCGCGTGAGCCGGTCGGCAAGAAGGTTAATATTACACAAAGTTGACCCGAGTAAATACAAAATGCAGTTTTTGAATGATAATTTCATTTATTAAGGGAAAAAATCTGTCCAAACCTGCCTGGCCCTATGTGACAGGACAATGATCCGAAACACACCAGCAAGTCCACCTCTGGCTCAAAAAAATAAAGAAAATGAGGGATTTGGAGTGGCCTAGTCAAAGTCCAGACTTAAGTCCCATTGAGATGCTGTGGCATGACCTTAAACATGCCATTCATGCTGGAAAACCCTCCAATGTGACTGAATTAAAACAATTCTGCAAAGAAAGGCGAGACAAAATACCTCTGCATCGATGTGAAAGACTCATTGCCAGTTATTGCAAACGTTTATTGCAGTTGTTGCCGCCAAGGGTGGTATGACCAGTTATTAGGTTTAGGGGGTAATTACTTTTTCACATAGGGCAGGCAGGTTTGGACAGCTTTTTTTTTTCCCCTTTAAAAAAGGAAATCATTTTAAAAACTGCACTTTGGGGGCGTGGCCTGAAGTGCAATGAAGTAGGACACATGCAGTAAGTGCTCCGCTCGTCCATACTCCTGAAACGGCCATCCTGCACCAATCCTGCTTGGCCCAGTTCCCTGACAAACCTGCCTCAACCCTCGCACTATCCCTGGAGCCTTACGCCTGGTCAGGATGCCGCTCGGGGCCACTCTGGTAGAAACTCCCCGCCTGGGGGCTGCCTGTGGGACAGACCGTGGCTTCGGCCTAGTTACTGGAGCGGTGGCCATATTGCTCCACCCGGCGGCAGCCCTCGCAAGCCTCCACGGCCCACCTAACCACCCGCAAACTAACCTATAACACCAGCGGCCACCAGATTGCTTCTGGCCACCTTTTGCAGTGCCTGTTTCCCCTGTAGCAGCCGGTGGTACAGTCAGCGGCTCCGGCCCGGTCCCCGGAGCAGCGGCTATCTTTCTCCACCCGGCCGCAGCCCTTATAAGGCCGCGTACACACGCGCGGACTGTTCGCCCAACCTTGTTCGTCAAACAGTTTGACAAACAGTCCGCTCAAAATTAGCATGAACGGACTTGACCACACACGATGAACGAACAGTCCGCTGAAACCGTGCGCGATGACGTGAACGGCACGTACGACGGGACTAGAAAACGACGTCCTATACACTGCAATGCAACCTTCGGCGTGTAAATCCTTTCTGAGTATGCGCGGAACTTAGTTTGACGAACAAGCCTACACACGAGCGGACTGTCCGCTCAAACCAAGTTTCAGCGGACAGTTTTACGGAAATTCCGAAAAACTTTGTTCGTCAGATTGTCCGCTGAAACTGTCCGCTGAAGCCCACACACGAGCGGACTGTCCGCTGAAACACTGTTCAGTGGACAAAGTTGGGCGAACAGTCCGCCCGTGTGTACGCGGCCTAAGTCTGTCTGGCCTGCCTGACTTCCTCAACACCAATATCTTCCTCCCACAGCCACCAGGTCACCTACCATCACCTGTACAGCGCCTCTCTATCCCGCAGCAGTCAGTGGGACAGCCTGTGGAGCTGGCCTGGGCCTTGGAACGGTGGCCATCTTGCTCCACCCACTGCGGACCTGTGCAGGTAATACATGACCCACTGACCACCCTGAGCCCAGTTCTCTCCTGCTGCAGCCGCTGGTCTTTACAGGTACCCAGCCATTATTTATAACCCTAATTGCGACACTTTAAAACCATGGCGGGAGGGGACATTGAAGATCCGGCCTAGTACACAGCGCCCATATTGGAACACCCCAGACCATTTGCGGAACATGTCCCCACCTAAAAAGTCCTCCGAGGCTCCCAGGCCAAAGATGGCGCCGGTGCTCCCTCGGACACGGATCACTCTGTGACGGCCACTAACAAAGTGCTTGATGCTATAGCCCTATGTCAGAGCACGCTCACCACCAAAATTGAAGAGGTCAAAGAGACGGAGACCCGCATCAGCAGAGCAGAAGACATCTTACACCCCCTGCAACACACTACTGACGAGGTGCGCCACCAGCTGCAACAGATCAGCCTGAAACAGGACGACATGGAAAATCGCCTCCGGAGACGCAATCTCCACTTTATCGGCCTCCCTGAGACAGCTGAGGGCAACAATCCGGCGAGTTTCCTTGAAAATCTCCTGACATTCACCTTCAGAAGAGATGCATTTACGGTAATGTTCGCGGTGGAGAGAGCTCATCGAATTCCTGCCTGTCCTCCTCCCCAGAGGGCCCCACCGCGCACCCTGATAGCAAAATATCTTAACTTCAGAGACCGCGACAAAATCCTCTGCCTGACCAGGGAGAGGGGTAATATCCCCCATACCAATCTGCATGTGTCCTTATTCTCGGACTCTCCAGCGAGGTACAACGGCAGCGGTCCAGGTTCCAGGATGTTAAGCGACGCCTCCGAGTGCTACACCTCAAATACGCTATGTTGTGCCCTGCGAAGCTTCGTGTGGAACACGAGGGCCGAACCCATTTTTTTGAGGACCCTGCGCTGGCATCCACTTGGATTGATCAGAGTGAACACCGAGACTCGACATACTACCCTGCCTATAAGCTGTGAGTGCTCTTTTTTTCTTTCCCCCCGCTCCCCTAGGTGTTTGCGGTATCTCCTGCTGTTACTTTGATGATTAGCCCTTGGTGGGCACATCGCAAATATATGTCCTTTACTGGAGCAGGGGGCAGACCTGAAAATCCCTTTACACCCTGTAATAGACCTCGCAGCATAACTACTGTCTCCGGCCGACCTCACTGACTCATGATCCCCATCTCCCTTATACCCGAGAAATGCCTGCGGAAGACTGTAGATCAAACGTCATTAATAACTTTTATACTTTACTTTATCTACTATCCTGATGGCAGGCGGAGCTTCCCCCTGCTCAGCCGTAATGGGTGCTACACCTCTGTGGCTCCTACTCCCCAAGCACTTTTCAGAGAAGAAGTCACCCCCCCCTAGGATCTTGGTGTACTTTTTCATCCCCCATTTGCTTGACTTTCTTTTTTCCCCCTTTTTTGTTTTGTTTTTTCTTTTTATCATGGGTATCTATGCTCCTCTGAAATTAAGTTCCTTGCCTCCAATGGGTCCTAAATGTTGGATGTCGCCCGTTGATACTTGGTTATGGGGTATAATGTCCATGCCGTGTTGGGGTGGCACTGGACTGGGAGGGAGGGGAAATGTTGTGGTTATTATTTTTTTTACACCACCATGTTTGCAAACGTTTACTTATGCTAAAGGTACTATGTTAACGTCATACATGCATTATTGTTATTGGCTGTTATTGTGTTTTTATGCGATCCGATTTGGCCCATACCTGCTCTGCTGGTTCTAGTCCACCTGCGGTCTATTATATACGCCCTATACCCGCCATGTGCTCTCTAAAGTTCCTCACGTGGAATGTTAGAGGCATACAAAATAAGATAAAACGCACAGCCGCCCTGACATTCCTTAAGTCCCAGCATGCTGACATTATCACACTTGTTGAGACCCACGTTACTGGCCATCTTCAATCTTCTCTCAAAAAGCCTTGAATAGGTTGGGCATATCATGCCACCCACACCTCATATTCCAGAGGCGTATCGGGCCTAATTGCTAAAAGGTTGCCGTTTGACCTGGTGCTGCTCCAGACGGATCGGCAGGGCAGGTATGTATTTATGCACGCCACCATTAATGGATCCCCTATCCTGATATTGGCCTGCTATGTCCCCCCTCCCTATAACTCAGTCGTAATTAAGGAGGGCCTTGCCTTTATGGCACAATTCCCCTCGGTGCCGGCAGTGTGGATGGGGGACTTTAATATGACCCTCACTCCCGCTCTAGACCGAATGGGCACACCGGACCCCCCTTATTGACCCGCCGGCCCATACCAGACTACACCGCATACTGACCGACTTTGCTCTAGTAGATACTTAGTGCCACAAACATCCGCACGCTAAAGTCTATTCGTGCTTCTCAGCCAGCCATAACAGAATGTCGCGAATCGACTTCATTCTCATCTCAAAGACCCTGATACCCAAACTGGGAGATGTGGGCTTCGCTCTGATAATTCTCTCGGATCATGTCCCCTACTGGACTACGATACAGCTCCTGAAGGCCTCTCCCCCTCCTCCTTGGCGGCTGAACCCATTTTGGTTGACTGCCTTGCAGAAGCAAGACGACATCCCCACGGAATTGCAATATTATTTTACAGCCAACAGGGACTCGGCTACACACGACATAGTGTGGGAGACATTTAAGCTTCATGCCCGCTCCCTGCTCTCCACGCTTATTAACAGACTCAAGAGGTCGTCAAAACTTGTTGTCCAACAGGCTACAGAACACCTACAAATGCTGGAGGAAGCGTTTCACTGAGACCCCTTGCCCGACACTGCCAATAATCTCAAGATTCAGTTACGACAGGTCTCCCAATTGCATATTGAGAAGGCCAAGCAGCGCATCTTTTTCTGTAGGCAAAGGATATTTGAGTATGGAGAAAGATCGGGCAAACTACTTGCGTACCTTGGCCACTTAGATTCACGTCCGCCAGTGGTGGTGTCATTGACAGACATCTAGGGGAACGATATTACTGATCCATAACAAGTAGCGGAGGAATTTGCGAGATTTTATCATGCACTCTACACCTCCCGGGTCACACGCACTCCCCAAGATACCAGAGATTACTTAGCGAGAATTACATTTCCCAAACTGACAGACGCCCAACGTGAACTCTTAGAGGCTCCCATCACTAAGGAGGATATTTCTGAGGCCATCTCCTGTCTGGCCACTTCTAAAGCACCAGGACTGGATGGCCTACCACTTGAATTTTATGCCACCTAGTCTGAAATTTTAACCCCTAAACTCTATGACCCATATAAATCTATATTCGACACAGGAATCCTACCCCACTCTATGAGAGAAGCCCAAATTGTAGTAATTCCCAAGCCCGGTAAGGACCCCAAATATCTGGAATCGTATAGACCTATCTTCCTACTACAGGTCGTCATTAAAATACTGGCTAAGATTCTTGCCTCCCACCTTAACTAGGTCATCCTCTCGATGATCCATCCTGACCAGACTGGCTTTATGCCAGGAAGAAACACTGCCATGAATATTCGCCGCCTACTCATGAACATTCAGGGATCCCATGATGAAGTCGGCTTGAGGGTCGTGGTGGCCCTAGATGCTGCCAAGGCCTTCAATTCCGTGGAGTGGAACTACCTGTGGGCTTGCCTCTCGGGATTTGGACTTGGCCCCAACTTTATTCGCTGGGTCCAGCTCCTGTATCAATTCCCAAAGGCCAAGGTGTTTGTGAACGGCTGGCTCTCCGACCAATTCCCGCTGGAGAGAGGGACTCGACAAGGCTGTCCACTTTCTCCCATGCTGTACACATTGGCTGTGGAGCCATTGGCCATCATGGTTCGTGCAGACACCAGCATCCGTGGTCTTAGGATAGGGAATCTGGAAGAAAAGATTGGGATATATGCTGACGATACGCTCCTATACTTAGCCGATTTGGGTCCCTCCCTTGTTGCAGCCGTCCACTCCATAGAATGTATTGGTAGCCACTCGGGTCTGAGTATTAATTGGTCTAAGTCCCAGATCCTCCCGCTTCATCATCCCCCGTACCCACGTCCCCCCTGAATCTCCCTAGGGTCTCCATGATGAAGTACCTAGGAGTGCAAGTCACTAGATCGCTGACAGACTATGCACCCCTAAACATTGAACCCCTCTACACCCTGATCAAGAACAAAACACAAACTTGGGCCAGACTACCCCTGGGTGTTATGGGACGCATCAGTCTGGTCAAAATGATATTCCTCCCAAAGATACTTTTATTTGGTGTGACCTGCCCACCTGTATATACCACAATTTTTTTTTTAAAACAGTTGAATCAATTCTTAATTCATTTATATGGGGGCACAGCAGACACAAATTGTCTTGGAGAATTCTGAAGAACCCAGTGACATTGGGAGGAGCTGCTTTTCCAGATTTGCAGGATTATTATCTTGCCTCCCAATTATCCCATTTCTATCATTTTGACAAGAACAAGATACCAGCTATTACTCTGTAAACACCTTGATAACCCAGCTCATACCCCACCTCAGTCAGTCCTTAAGGCCCCATTGACAAGACATCCCCCCCCAACACAGAGCAGACATGCTGACACACCCCCGGAGGATATGGCGGACGGCCCTACAAAAACTTGGGACCCACCCTTTGGCTTACCATTCCAATTACACTGAAGCCAAGACTAGAGGGGTAACTATCCTTATCTCTACTAGAGTGCCCTGGACATTCATAGCTTCCCAAACAGACACAGAGGGCCGCTTCCTGTATCTGAAGGGGCTGATCGGGGACAGGAAGGTGACCCTGGCAAACTTATATGCCCCAAACGAACACCAAGATGCATTCCTAAAAAGGCGGGTAAACCACCTCATGCGTTTCTCAGAGGGTCAGCTAATCATAGGGGGTGACTTGAACATACCTCTGATCCCAACAGAAGATACCTCCTCTGGTACTTCTTCCACCACACGTGACACGCGCAAATGTATTGGCCTAACATTGCATTCCGCACAACTGGTTGATGCCTGGCGACTCTTCCATCCAGGAGAGCGCGACTACACCTTCTCCAAACCACACCAGATCTACTTACACATTGACTATTTTCTAGTTCCCCACAGACAACTCCATGCGATACAGGACATTAACATTGGTTCGATTACATTGTCGGATCACGCCCCGATCAGTATGCGCTACACCCTATCAGCAAACAAGACAGCGGCCACAATGGTGACTTAATGAAAGCCTAATACAGAACCCTGAAGTCCTAGCGGATGTGGTCAAGGAATTGGGACATTATTTCGATGACAATGGTACCCAAGACAGTGATGCAGGGGTGGTGTGGGAAGCCCACAAAGCCGTTATCAGAGGGGTTCTTATTAAACATGGCGCCAGACTCAAACAGGCTAGGTCTGCACAATTAGACACGCTTTTAACCAAACTCCAGACCTTGGAGTTGATTCATAAAATGACCCCGACCAGACAGCTTGGGATCGAGCTTAACACGATCCGCTCGCAAGTTACCGACCTCCTTCAATTTAAAGCCAAAGCTGCTCTGCAAATCTGCCGTAGGAAAAATTATGAATCGGGCAACAAATGCGGGAGACTTCTGGCCCAAACGCTGCAGACACAAAGGGCGGCATCCTACATCCCACACATCAGGACCACCGCGTGACTGAAAAGATCGTTACCCCTACAGATCACATAGGAATTTAAAACCTACTACAGCGCCCTATACAATTTAGCCACTACGCCACCCACAGCAGCGGCCACGACAGCTTATCTAGAATACACCCAAATGCCCTCGCTATTAAAGGAGACGCAAGAATCCCTGGAAGAACCCATCACATTACCCGAGCTTCACTTAGCCCTAAAAAACGCTAAACCAGGCAAAGTCCCGGGCCCGGGCGGTCTCACCGTCTTACTATAAGACCCTTCTCCCAACCCTAGGCCCACACCTAGTTTCACTATTTAATGGTTTAGGAACAGGGAAATCTTTCCACTACACTACACTGCAAGCACAAATCTCGGTCATCCCCAAGGAGGGCAAAGACCCGGCCCAATGCGGGAGTTACCGCCCGATTTCCCTCCTAAACACTGATCTGAAAATCTACACCAAGATCCTGGCCTCCAGATTACAACAATACCTGCCCCAACTCATACAGCTGGACCAAGTGGGCTTTGTCCCAACCAGAGAGGCTAGGGACAACACCACCAAAGTCCTCAACCTACTACACGTAGCGGTCGATAGTAAAAAGCCATGTATTTTCCTGGGAATGGACGCTGAAACGGCTTTCGACCGGGTAAACTGGTCTTTTATGTTCGAGACGCTGAGATACAGTGCCTTGCGAAAGTATCCGGTCCCCTTGAACTTTTCAACCTTTTGCCACATTTCAGGCTTGAAACATAAAGATATAAAATTAGAATTTTTTGTGAAGAATCACCAACAAGTGGGACACAATTGTGAAGTGGAACGAAATCTATTGGATATTTTAAACTTTTTTAGCAAATAAAAAACTGAAAAGTGGTGCGTGCAAAATTATTCGGCCCCTTTACTTTCAGTGCAGCAAACTCACTCCAGAAGTTCAGCGAGGATCTCTGAATGATCCAATGTTGTCCTAAATGACTGATGGTGATAAATAGAATCCACCTGTGTGTAATCAAGTCTCTGTATAAATGCACCTGCTCTGTGATAGTCTCAGGGTTCTGTTGAAAGCGCAGAGAGCATCATGAAGACCAAGGAACACACCAGGCAGGTCCGTAATACTGTTGTGGAGAAGTTTAAAGCCGGATTTGGATACAAAAAGATTTCCCAAGCTTTAAACATTCCAAGGAGCACTGTGCAAGCGATCATTTTGAAATGGAAGGAGTATCAGACCACTGCAAATCTACCAAGACCTGACCGTCCCTCTAAACTTTCAGCTCAGACAAGGAGAAGACTGATCAGAGATGCAGCCAAGAGGCCCATGATCACTCTGGATGAACTGCAGAGAACTACAGCTGAGGTGGGAGAGTCTGTCCATAGGACAACAATCAGTCGTACACTGCACAAATCTGGCCTTTATGGAAGAGTGGCAAGAAGAAAGCCATTTCTCAAAGATATCCATAAAAAGTCTCGTCTAAAGTTTGCCACAAGCCACCTGGGAGACACACCAAACATGTGGAAGAAGGTGCTCTGGTCAGATGAAACAAAAATCAAACTTTTTGCCCACAATGCAAAACGATATGTTTGGCATAAAAGCAACACAGCTCATCACCCTCAACACACCATCCCCACTGTCAAACATGGTGGTGGCAGCATCATGGTTTGGGCCTGCTTTTCTTCAGCAGGGACAGGGAAGATGGTTAAAATTGAGGGGAAGATGGATGCAGCCAAATACAGGACCATTCTGGATGAAAACCTGTTGGAGTCTGCAAAAGACCTGAAACTGGGACGGAGATTTATCTTCCAACAAGACAATGATCCCAAACATACAGCAAAATCTACAAAGGAATGGTTCACAAATAAACGTATCCAGGTGTTAGAATGGCCAAGTCAAAGTCCAGACCTGAATCCAATCGAGAATCTGTGGAAAGAGCTGAAAACTGCTGTTCACAAACGCTCTCCATCCAACCTCACTGAGCTCGAGCTGTTTTGCAAGGAAGAATGGGCAAGAATTTCAGTCTCTCGATGTGCAAAACTGATAGAGACATACCCCAAGCGACTTGCAGCTGTAATCGCAGCAAAAGGTGGCTCTACAAAGTATTAACGCAAGGGGGCCGAATAATTTTGCACGCCCCACTTTTCATTTTTTTATTAGTTAAAAAAGTTTCAAAAATCCAATAGATTTCGTTCCACTTCACAATTGTGTCCCACTTGTTGGTGATTCTTCACAAAAAATAAAAATGTTATATCTTTATGTTTGAAGCCTGAAATGTGGTAAAAGGTTGAAAAGTTCAAGGGGGCCGAATACTTTTGCAAGACACTGTGTATAGGCCTGGGAGATAGGATGCTAAATTGGGTGGCCGCGGCTTACAGGGCGCCATCGGCCAGAGTAAGGGCGAACGGTGTTCTCTCAGAAACATTCTCAATCACGAACGGGACTAGGCAGGGATTCCCCCTCTCGCCCTTGCTATTCGCCCTGACCCTGGAACCCTTCCTGTGCCACGTAAGATTAAACCCAGACATCACCGGCATAGGAGTTAATGAAGCACGTCACAAAGTATTGGCTTATGCGGATGACCTCATGTTTTTCCTCTCAGACCCCCTCAACCTCCCTACCACACCACCCATGGGAGTTCAACATTTACGGCCATCTCATGAACCTGAAAATAAATTTTACCAAATCGGAAGCTATGAGCATAGGGATACCGAAGCCCCAGCTCCAACGACTTAAAGATAGCTTCCACCTGAAATGGACTGACTCGGCCCTGAAGTACTTAGGCACCTACATACCCACTTCCATACCTCAACTGTTTAAGCTCAATTTCCCCCCACTACTGATAGCTGTTCAGAAATTACTTGATGAATGGGGAAACGGCCTCCACTCGTGGCTCGGTCGCTACAACATCCTTAAGATGTCAGTACTCCCCAAATTCCTGTATCTAATCCAAGCCCTGCCTATCCGAATACCAGGGAACTACTTTAAACAAGTCCACTCTGCATTTACTCAATTTATTTGGGCAGGGAAACACCCACGCCTGAATAGGAAATTACTTTCACTACCTAAAACACACGGAGGCTTGGCATTGCCAGACATCCGTATGTACTACCACCCAACACACCTTAGCAGACTGATGGATTGGTGTCGACATAAAGACACCAAATTGTGGACACAACTGGAACAGGACCAAAGCGCCATACCCCTCCAGAGAATCCCCTGGTGCCACAGTACCCTCCCACCCAGGATCAAACACCACCCCCTGATAGGCAACACGGCTAACATATGCTCGCAGCTAATGGCAAATTCATGCCTCACAACTTGCAACACCCCACTGCGGCCCATCATAGGTCATCCCCAGTTTGAACCGGGCCTACACGATAAGAAGTTCCATAACCTTCGAGTGGCAGGACTATATCAGGCGTCCCACTTCAGCACCTTGGGCAGGTGGCGGACATACGCGGAGCTGTCAGACCCCAACGGCCCATGAAAGTTAGACTTCATGAGAGCCTTGCAACTCAGCCACTTCCTAAACAGTCTCCCGCCCCCCCCCCCCCCCAATAACTCACAACAACCCCTCACTACTCTGGAAGAGCTTTGTACAGCAACTGGTGTCCTCACGCATACCCTCTCCCTGACTTATGCCATTCTGAATGAACCTCCGAAGGACTACCAACCCCAATCCCTCACCAAATGGGAAAGAGACCTTGACTGCCGTTTCACTGACAACAAAAAACAATACATAATCAAATTTATTCATAAATCCTCCCTCTGCGGCAAAACCCAGGAAATCCTCACCCGCTGGTACAGAACCCCTGCCCTATTGCACAAACTCTTTCCATCGGCCTCAGACAGATGCTGGCGATGTCAGACAGAGGAGGGCACCCTCCTGCACATTTTCTGGTCATGCCCCCGACTACAGAACTTCTGGGGGGAAGTCCGACGTATCACCCAAACATTCACAGACCGGACAGTGCCTGACGAACCGGCCTACTTTCTTCTACATGCGACAGACATACCAGCACGAGCCTACAAAAAGTCTGTGATCCGACATATCTTGGACGCGGCCAAGACCTGCATCCCACTAAACTGGAAGTCCCCACAGCCACCGACGGTTGCCCAATGGCTGCAAAAAATGGACGAGATCAGCCGTATGGAGGACTTGATCCTCACTAATCAACACAGACAAGAAACATACTCCCAGACATGGCAGCTTTGGAATATCTTTAGATACTCTGAGGAGGGACAAAGCCTCAGAGGGACTGAGTAACAACTTGTCCAATTGTCACATCCGATCCCGTTCCTACCTCGGATGCTGACTTTGAGTGTGTCGGAGAAGGGCGACGCTGCATAGAGGGGTTGGACACACGATTATAGGCTCAGACACATCACCTACCAATCCCACTTCCCCATTACCTCCTACACTCCCACCCCACACTCCTTTCTTATCTTCCTGCTCCTAGGGGCTTTGCCCTATCTTTTCAACCCCTACGGGGCCTGTGCTTTAGCTGATTTCTTACTTTACATACAAGATAATAGGGAGATCCTAGAAGAGAGACTGAGTCCACTGGACTAAGGGAACTCAACACTTCCACTTTCCGGCCATACCAAATCACGTCTACTGGACGGACCCGCTAAGGTTCCACATATAATATCCCGCACACCGACACCTTTTTAACATTCCGAATGGGAGGGAATATCATCTGTATAGATGTGTATTTGGATGTAACATTGTTATTTTTGTTAATGAGGTCCTTGTGGACTGGTCTTTCTGTCTTAAATAAAAAAAAAAAAAAAAAAAAAAAGTGGGACCCCTCAGGTTCACTCTCATACCCCTCTCTGGTTCAACACACACTTGCCTGAACTATTGTCCGTTCCAGACCCCGCAGTTTGGATACGTCATGGCATCCTGTACATGCACCAAATTATGACCAACACTGGGCTTAAAACATTCCAAACGCTAAAGGAAGAATTCTCTCTTCCTAACTATCTCCTCTTCAGGTACTTACAGCTCCGACATGCTATACAAACTAAATTTGCCTGCTCCAACCCATCCCTGACAGTCCCTTCTATAGTAGACATAATCACAGGTGCTGAGCCAGCCAAATTAATTTCCACCCTTTACTCCGATCATCCGTCTCCCTGGCACCGTGGCATTGGCTTATGCTGCTAAGACTAGATGGGAGGTGGACGTTGGAATAATTGAGGATGATGAGTGAAATGAAATCTTGGGGGACGTGAAAAGCGTCTCCCCCCAAGCTGTCGGACCGCCTCACACAGTTGTATATCATACACAGGACATACCTGACACCTCAGAGGATAGCGCGCTTCAGACCCATGTACAATCCAGGATGGCGCTTGTGCGACCACGCCCCAGGCTCCTTCTATCACTTTATATGGTCCTGTGCAATTATCCAAACATACTGGATACAGGTGATACGCTTCCTGCACGATCAGATGGGCTCTCCTGCTATCCTAGACCCAAAGATGTGCCTGCTCGGTCTGCCGCCAGATTTAGACGCTGACAAACCCCTTCGCACCTTTTTACATGAAACGCTATTTTTAGCGAGAAAAGTGATTGCTCGTAATTGGATGCAGGCCCTCCCCCCTACAGTCCAAAGCTGGAAAAAAGAGATTAACGACACTCTCCCATTCAAGAAGTTGATCTATGTACATAGAGAATGTCCACTTAAGTATGAGCAGGTCTGGAATAGATGGTTGGAGGATGGTGACTTGAAATGTTGATATGTTCATCCATCACCCCCCCCCCCCTTTTTTTTCCCCTTCCCTTGTTTTTTTTTAGGGCTGCGGAAATTAACGATTAATTGTTCGATTCATCGTTAATTTCTTTGATCGGTCAAAATAATTTTGATCGAGGACGATCCGCGGAGCGAACTCCGCGGTCTCACCCATAGGAAAGGCCGTGGCTTCGGCCCAGCTCCGGAGCCGCGGCCATCTTGGTCCACCCGACGGCGGCCTAGACGCGCGCGCTGACGTCATCATCGCCCGCCTGCTTGTGTCTACTCTGAGGGTGGACGGGTCTGCCTGCTGTCTATTCCAGACAGAGCAGACAATCATGAATATTAAGGTATGGGGGAGATGTGGACAGTACAGCATGGGGGGAGATGTTGGCAGTACAGCATGGGGGGGAGATGTTGGCAGTACAGCATGGGGGGAGATGTTGGCAGTACAGCATGGGGGGAGATGTTGGCAGTACAGCATGGGGGGGAGATGTTGACAGTACAGCATGGGGGGAGATGTTGGCAGTACAGCATGGGGGGAGATGTTGGCAGTACAGCATGGGAGGAGATGTTGACAGTACAGCATGGGGGGAGATGTTGGCAGTACAGCATGGGGGGAGATGTTGGCAGTACAGCATGGGGGGAGATGTTGGCAGTACAGCATGGGGGGAGATGTTGGCAGTACAGCATGGGAGGAGATGTTGGCAGTACAGCATGGGGGGGAGATGTTGACAGTACAGCATGGGGGGAGATGTTGGCAGTACAGCATGGGGGGAGATGTTGGCAGTACAGCATGGGAGGAGATGTTGACAGTACAGCATGGGAGGAGATGTTGACAGTACAGCATGGGGAGAGATGTTGGCAGTACAGCATGGGGGGAGATGTTGGCAGTACAGCATGGGGGGAGATGTTGGCAGTACAGCATGGGGGGAGATGTTGACAGTACAGCATGGTGGGAGATGTGGGCAGTACTTTATGGGGGGGGGAGATGTGGGCAGTACAGCATGGGGGAGATGTGGGCAGTACAGCATGGGGGGAGATGTGGACAGTACAGCATGGGGGGAGATGTGGGCAGTACTTTATGGGGGGGGAGATGTGGGCAGTACTTTATGGGGGGGAGATGTGGGCAGTATTTTATGGGGGGGGAGATGTGGACAGTACAGCATGGGGGAGATGTGGGCAGTACAGCATGGGGGGAGATGTGGACAGTACAGCATGGGGGGAGATGTGGGCAGTACTTTATGGGGGGGGGGGTGTGGGCAGTACAGCATGGGGGGAGATGTGGGCAGTACTTTATGGGGGGGGAGATGTGGGCAGTACAGCATGGGGGGAGATGTGGGCAGTACAGCATGGGGGGAGATGTGGACAGTACAGCATGGGGGGAGATGTGGGCAGTACTTTATGGGGGGGGGGGGGGGGGAGATGTGGGCAGTACAGCATGGGGGGAGATGTGGGCAGTACAGCATGGGGGGAGATGTGGACAGTACAGCATGGGGGGAGATGTGGGCAGTACTTTATGGGGGGGGGAGGAGATGTGGGCAGTACAGCATGGGGGGAGATGTGGACAGTACAGCATGGGGGGAGATGTGGGCAGTACTTTATGGGGGGGGGGGAGATGTGGGCAGTACAGCATGGGGGGAGATGTGGACAGTACAGCATGGGGGGAGATGTGGGGAAATGTGGACCGTACAGTATGGGGGAGATGTGGACATTACAGTTAAAGTTAAACTAACTTTCTACATTTTTCTTAAAGTTTAATAAAAAAAAATTGTAAAAACTGTATGTGCGTTATAATCGAAATTAGTCGATTAATCGATTAAAAAAAAAACGATTAATCGAACAGGAAAATTTTAATCAGTAACAGCCCTATTTTTATTTTATTTTTTTTATTTTTTATTTTTTTTATTTTTCCCCTCTGGGTTTTATTTTTTTTTTGTTTTTTTTTGTTTGCTCCCTCTTTCCCTGTTATCATATAATGGCTTTACCCCCAATGGGTATCCAACCCTATATTATGCAGATAACCCAATGTACTCATGTATGTACTACTGTTCTGGCCATGTTGGCCTATATCATTTATTGTACCATGCATATACCTAATATGTCCTCCCTTTTTTTTTTCTTCCTCTCAATAAAGTTTGTTTTTCGAAAAACAAAACAAAAAAAAACTGCATCTCGTGTTCACTCGGGTTATCTTTGTGTAATATTAACATTTGTTTGATCTGAAGCATTTAAAGAGGAGCTGCAGTCTGCTCACATAATTTGTAATAGAAACATCTTTGCCATTCTGAAGCTTCCCTCCAACCACTTTGCATATTATTTTATATATATACTGCATACCTCCCAACATTTTGAGATGGGAATGAGGAACACCTACTAGTGAACTATGTAGGCATAGGACACACCCCCTGCCACGCCCCTTTAAGGGGACATAACCAAAAAAATGTTAATTAAATCCATGAGAGTTGTTTTTTTGTTTTTTTTACCACTAATATTTCTTTATATTGGCTTTTAAAATTGACAAATGCAACAATTTAGAAATCAGATGAAAGGTTTAGCACTGGGAAACACTTTTTGAAAGATAAAAAGCGCATTTTATATGCAACTATATAGATCAGACCAAAATGAGGGACAAATGAGGAGGAATGAGGGACAGGGGGACATTGTTCCAAATCAGGGACAGTTGGGAGCTATATATAGCTCTGTACTTGCTATATATAGATTCTGTACTTGCCAAATATGCTGCAGAAATTTCCCTTCACTTAGTGCCCGTTCACACAGGGGCGACACGACTTGCAGCGCGACTCATAGACGCGACCTGCACACGACTTCAGCAGCGACTTGCAAAATGACTACTGTATAGAAGTCAATGCAAGTCACCTGAAGTCGCCCCAAAAATAGTACAGGAACCTTTTTCTAAGTCGGAGCGACTTGAGTCGCTCCTATTAGAACGGTTCCATAGTACAGAATGGAGCGCGACTAAGTCGCCTGACAAGTCGCGGTAGTGTGAACGGGCACTGAGTCTGGCTGCAGCCATTTTAACTGTGGGCAGCTGAAGCTGCTGCCTGTTCACTTCCTGGATTTACACAGAGGCACACCTCCAGCTCTGCAGCTCACATTGACCCTCTTATGACTCATCCCCACTCCCTTCCTGGCAATCTGAGAGAGAGAGAGCTGTGCATGATGTCATAAGCCTAGGCCTAATGACCAGATAAGAAATAGGAAGTGGGCTGTATAAGGGATTTACTGGCAGAAAAATAATGTTTTAGTATCCAAAGTTAAAACGACAACTAGGGCAGAGGATCTAATAGGTGAAAAGATACCACTGCTATTCCTTTATATTGGCTTTTGGAATTTACAAATGCAGCAATTTTGAAATCAGATGAGAGGTTTAGCGCTGGGAAACACTTTTTAATAGATAAAAAGTGCATTTTATATACAGCTATATAGATCAGACCAAAATGAGGGACAAATGAGGGACATTGCTCCAAATCGGGGACAGTTGGGAGCTATGATCGTGACTAAAGGATCATTAGTAAGGGAGAGAGGGTGTCCCTATCTGCTCTTAGCTATACACCACTGGCTGCATTTTGTGGCCCATTCATATAAGGAAAGGTGCGGTGATAAGTCCTAAATCTCCTCTCAGTTTACTGCTGCAGAGAGAACTATTAAACGAGTGGCCAATCACGTAACTTTGTCAGGGCACACAAATGGACTCTCCTCCCAGCTTTTTTTTTTTTTCCTTTTTAAGCAAGGGTATGGCCACGCCTAAGGCCATACTATTATTATTATTATTATTATATATATATTTTTTTTTTTTCTTATTTTTTTTTATTTACGGTATATATATATATATATATATATATATATATATATATATATATATATATATATATATATATATATTATATATATATATATATAATATTTATAATATATTACTTCTGCTCTTATTTTTATTTTATTTTTTTACTTGTTTCCCTGCAGATCTCTATCAGTATCTGGAACATGAGACCGAGGACACCACCACTCAGGACTTCCTGCAGAAGCTTCTCCAGAAAGAAGTGGTGGATTCCGGGATACTTGAGAACCTCCGGAGTGAGGAGGGGGAGAGGAAGGCCAAGCAGAGGGACCCCCGGGTCACCATGGAAGTGAGGCACCAGCAGGTGGGGTGCAGAAAACACAACACAAGGGGAATTACAGGACCAGAATAAATAAGAGGCTCGTATTGATGGAAAAATGCTGCTTCCTTTTATATACAGTTAGTTGACTCGCCAACTATTGGCATAGGTCAGTGATTCTCAACCAGGGTTCCGTGGGACCCTAGGGTTCCTCCAGAGATCGCTAGGGGTTCCTTCAGCATTGGGCAATTTCTGCCTCTCAGATAAGTTCCCACCGACACCATTGATCTTTTTAGATATCTGTAAGGGGGTAATTCTTCCCAATGACCACAAGTGTAAGGACCATTCTTCCCACCGACCATCACACTAATGTATCATGAGTTGTAGATTTCTCATTTTTAGCAGGGGTTCCCCCGAGACCAGAGAACTATTTCAAGGGTTCCTCTGTGTTGAAAAGGTTGAGAAAGGCTGGCATAGATTGTACAGCCTTGTCTAGTGCCTCTCTTCAGTGGGGCAGGTTGCAAGAGAGAGTAGTGGATGACTGTTCAGGCCTTTTAGGGTAAAGTATGTCATGTGGCCCTCCCACCCAGGGCTTTTTTCAGCCAGAACATGGTGGAACTCTGTTTCCTCCACCTTCAGCCTTCCACCCTCCATTCCCCGGTCACTGCTGTCACTTCTGTGGTTACAAGGACAGCATTCCTCTTGGCAGCTCTCGCAGATCCCTGTCTGCCCTGGTTGGGACAAGGGAGGTGCAGGTGCAGTGTGGGATGGGGCATCACATGGTAAGCTACACTGTGATACCCGCCAACGATCTCCCTGCCAGTGAAAGAAAGAGGCAGAGGCACCTACACTGCCGGGAGGTACTAGAGCTGGGCAGGAAAGGTGAGATGCCAGTTTGTAGTGTCTGCACACGGTATGAAACCTGCACATAACGCACTCCCGGTATTTATTGCCCCTTTAACCGTTTGCCGACCGGCTCATGCCGATATACGTCTGTGATAAAATTGAGTTTGGCACCCCTGACAGAGAATTGCTCTGCTCCAAGTGTTCAATAGGATGGTTTGTTTTATAGATAGTGTTGTATTAAGGAACACCCTCAATACGTTGATTGCAGTTTATCTGTCAGAGATAAACCCAATTTAATTATAACCTTAGATAAGCGATAAGTGAAGGACTAACAATTTATTCTTTTGATATACAGTATCTCACAAAAGTATTTGCCACATTGTGTTGGTCTATCACATAAAATACATTTACATTTTGGCTGTAACATGACAAAATGTGGAAAATTACAAGGGGTATGAATACTTTTTCAGGGCACTGTATATACTGTATCTCACAAGAGTAAGTACACCCCTCACATTTTTGTAAATATTTTCTTCTATCTTTTCATGTGACAACACTGAAGAAATGACACTTGTCTACAATGTAAAGTAGTGAGTGTACAGCTTGTATAACAGTGTCAATTTGCTGTCCCCTCAAAATAACTCAACACACAGCCATTAATGTCTAAACCGCTGGCAACAAAAGTGAGTACACCCCTAAGTGAAAATGTCCAAATTGGGTCCAAAGGGTCAATATTTTGTGTGGCCACCATTATTTTCCAGCACTGCCTTAACCCTCTTGGGCATGGAGTTCACCAGAGCTTCACAGGTTGTCACTGGAGTCCTCTTCCCTTCCTCCATGATGACATCACAGAGCTGGTGGATGTTTGAGATATTGCGCTCCCCCACTTTCAATTTGAGGATGTCCCACAGATGATCAATAGGGTTTAGGTCTGGAGACATGCTTGGCCAATCCATCACCTTTACCCTCAGCTTCTTTAGCAAGGCAGTGGTCATCTTGGAGGTGTGTTTGGGGTTGTTATCATGTTGGAATTCTGCCCTGCGGCCCAGTCTCTGAAGGGAGGGGATCATGCTCTGCTTCAGTATGTCACAGTACATGTTGCCATTCATGGTTCCCTCAATGAACTGTGGCTCCCCAGTGCCGGCAGCACTCATGCAGCCCCAGACGTGACACTCCCACCACCATGCTTGACTGTAGACAAGACACACTTGTCTTTGTCCTCCTCACCTGGTTGCCCCCACACACGCTTGTCACCATCTGAACCAAATAAGTTTATCTTGGTCTCATCAGACCACAGGACATGGTTCCAATAATCCATGTCCTTAGTCTGCTTGTCTTCAGAAAACTGTTTGCAGGCTTTCTTGTGCATCATCTTTAGAAGAGGCTTCCTTCTGCGACGACAGCCATGCAGACCAATTTGATGCAGTGTGCAGCGTATGGTCTGAGCACTGACAGGCTGACCCCCCCCCCCCCACCCCACCCCTTCATCCTCTGCAGCAATGCTGGCAGCACTCATACGTCTGTTTCTCAAAGACAACCTCTGGATATGACGCTGAGCACGTGACCTCAAATTCTTTGGTCAACCATGGCGAGGCCTGTTCTGAGTGGAACCTGTCCTGTTATACATCTGTATGGTCTTGGCCACCGTGCTGCAGCTCAGTTTCAGGGTCTTGGCAATCTTCTTATAGCCTAGGCCAGTGATGGCGAACCTTGGCACCCCAGATGTTTTGGAACTACATTTCCCATGATGCTCAACTACACTGCGGAGTGCATGAGCATCATGGGAAATGTAGTTCCAAAACATCTGGGGTGCCAAGGTTCGCCATCACTGGCCTAGGCCATCTTTATGTAGAGCAACAATTATTTTTTTCAGATCCTCAGAGAGTTCTTTGCCATGAGGTGCCATGTTGAACTTCCAGTGACCAGTATGAGAGAGTGAGAGCGATAACACCAAATTTAGCACACCTGCTCCCCATTCACACCTGAGACCTTGTAACGCTAACTAGTCACATGACACCGGGGATGGAAAATGGCTGATTTGGCCCAATTTGGACATTTTCACTTCAGGGTGTACTCACTTTTGTTGCCAGCGGTTTAGACATTAATGGCTGTGTGTTGAGTTATTTTGAGGGGGCGGCAAATTTACACTGTTATACAAGCTGTACACTCACTACTTTACATTGTAGACAAGTGTCATTTCTTCAGTGTTGTCACATGAAAAGATAGAAGAAAAGATTTACAAAAATGTGAGGGTGTACTCACTCTTGTGAGATACAGTATATACAGTGCCCTGAAAAAGTATTCATACCCCTTGTAATTTTCCACATTTTGTCATGTTACAGCCAAAATGTAAATGTATTTTATTGGGATTTTATATGATAGACCAACACAATGTGGCAAATAATTGTGAAGTGGAAGGAAAATTATAAATGGTTTTAAATTGTTTTCTTTTACAAATAAATATGTGAAAAGTGGGGGGTACATTTGTATTTAGCCCCCTTTACTCTGATACCCCCTAACTAAAATCTAGTGGAACCAATTGCCTTCAGAAGTCACCTAATTATCTGGTAGAGACATCCTCAAAAAGACTTGCAGCTGTAATTGCAGAGAAAGGGGGTTCTACAAAGTATTGACTCCGGGGGGAGCTTTTCACATATTTATTTGTAAAATAATTTGAAAACCATTTATCATTTTCCTTCCACTTCACAATTTTGTGCAACTTTGTGTTGGTCTATCACATAAAATCCCACAAAAATACATTTATGTTTTTGGTTGTAACATGACAAAATGTGGAAAATTTCAAGGGGTATGAATACTTTTTCAAGGCACTGTAAATAGTTACAGTGAGGCAAAAAAGTATCTGATTTTGTACGTTTTCCCCACTGACAAAGAAATGATCAGTCTATAATTTTAATGGTCGGTTTATTTTAACAGTGAGAAACAAAATAACAACAAAAATATCCAGAAAAACCCATTTCAAAAAACGTATAAATTGATTTGCATTTTAATGAGTGAGATAAGTATTTGTCCCCTTCGCAAAACATGACTTGGCAAAACCCCCGTTGGCAATCACAGAGGTCAGACGTTTCTTGTAGTTGGCCACCAGGTTTGCACACATCTCAGGAGGCATTTTGTCCCACTCCTCTTTGCAGATCCTCTCCAAGTCGTTAAAGGGGTGTTGCCACCAAAAATATAACCTAACTTGTATGTGCAGCAAAGGGTCTTAATAAAATTAATTGGATAATAAAAAAATTTTTACTTACCTATTTCTTGCGGTTGCTAGGTGGTCCCACGAAATCTGCCTCTTCCATTGCCCGGGCTAAAAACGTCACTTCCCTCGGCAGCCCGGCTCGCTAAGGCTCCTGGGAGAAGTATGTCACCATTTCCCAGGATGCCTTGGGCATCACCGAGGGTGTAGTGTCATATTTTGCTGCCTATCACAGGATGCTGCGGAAGTGACGTTGCCGCCAGAAATTGCGTACTGCGCATGCACGATGCGTTCCAAACACTCGCGCCGTGCGTTCCAACAGGCAGCAAAATATGACACTACAACGGCGCTCGATATAGCGCTGACTGCGCATGCGCGAGATCTAATCGAACGGGTGGTGCATGCTGGTCTTTTATCAGCGCACTCTCCCGGAAGAGGATGCCTGTGGGCTTCACATGCCCACAGGCAAAATGACAACCGTCAGGAGACGGTTTTATAAAATCTTTTTTAATGACAAAAAAGCATGCTGCTGGATGGAAAAAACGAAAAAGTAAGTGTTAGATTTAATTATAATAATGATTGTCAGTATGCAAAAAAAAAAAAAAACGATCAAGACAGTGGAATCCCGCTTTAAGGTTTTGAGGCTGATGTTTGGTAACTCCAACCTTCAGCTCCCTCCACATATTTTCGATGGGATTAAGGTCTGCAGATTGGTTAGGCCACTCCAGGACCTTAATGTGCTTCTTCTCGAGACACTCCTTTGTTGCCTTGGCTGCGTATTTGGGTCATTGTCATGCTGGAATGCCCATCCATGGCCCATTGTCAATGCCGTGGCTGAGGGAAGGAGGTTTCACACAAGATTTGATGGTACATGGCCCCGTCCATCGTCCCTTTGATACGGTGAAGTTGTCCTGTCCCCTTAGCAGAAAAACACCCCCAAAGCATAATGTTTCTACCTCCATGTTTGATGGTGGGGATGGTGATCTTGAGGTCATAGACAGCATTCCTCCTCCTCCAAACATGGTGAGTTGAATTGATGCCAAAGAGCTCGATTTTGGTCTCATCTGACCACAACACTTTCACCCAGTTCTCCTCTGAATCATTCAGATGTTCATTAGCAAACTTCATATACAGACCGGTACATGGGCTTTCTTGCGCAGGGGGACCTTGCGGGCGCTGCAGGATTTCATTCCTTCACAGTGTAGTGTGTTACCAATTGTTTTCTTGGTGACTATGGTCCCAGCTACCTTGAGAGCATTGACAAGATTCTCCCGTGTAGTTCTGGGATGGTTCCACACTATTCTCATGATCTCAAATAGTGTGTAGATAACCAAAAAAGCCAAACATGGCATAAAGTGAAAAAAGTCCAATTAAAGAAAAGTTCATAAGTGAATCCAAATGACGGACGTAAGTGTTTTTAAATGACAACACCCCAGTGGTTCAACACTTTCCAAGGCGCGTGAGATACCCGTCACCGTATGTTGAATGCGCTTACCAGAAAATATATGGAATGAAGCATATACAAATGATAAGTGGATGACATCCAGGTTAACCTTCCTCAGCTGGGTCAGCACTCCATCTCTTAGCGGTGTTTCCAAGATAATAGTCTGTTCAGTGGTCTCGATATGAAGCACTCAGAGGCCTGGCCACTGAACAGACTATTATCTTGGAAACACCGCTAAGAGATGGAGTGCTGACCCAGCTGAGGAAGGTTAACCTGGATGTCATCCACTTATCATTTGTATATGCTTCATTCCATATATTTTTTGGTAAGCGCATTCAACATACGGTGACGGGTATCTCACGCGCCTTGGAAAGTGTTGAACCACTGGGGTGTTGTCATTTAAAAACACTTACGTCCATCATTTGGATTCACTTATGAACTTTTCTTTAATTGGACTTTTTTCACTTTATGCCATGTTTGGCTTTTTTGGTTATCTACACATTATTTGAGGTCTTTTTGCATAATTGTATTAGTCTTTATTTTTATTTTCATATTTTATTTTATTTTTTAATTTTAATTTTATATTATATGTAGTGGAGGGTTGGCGCGGCTTTGTATATACTTTATTACTGTTGGGTGCCATATCACATTTATTGCTGCCGCCTATTTTGTTAGTTTGTTAATTTTACACTATTTTTCCTAGCGCGGTTTACATTTTTCCTATTCTCATGATCATTGAAACTCCACGAGGTGAGATCTTGCCTGGAGCCCCAGACCAAGAGAGACTGACAGTTATTTTGTATTTCTTTCATTTGCAAATAATCGCACCAACTGTTGTCACCCTCTCACCAAGCTTCTTGGCGATGGTCTTGTAGCCCACTCCAGCCTTGTGTAGGTCTACAATCTTGTCCCTGACATCCTTAACCCTTCTACACACGGTCGGACATTCTGACAACCAAATCCGTCAGATTTTGTCTGTCGGATTTTGTCCGAACACACGTTCGGACAAAGTTGTCGGAAAATCCGATCGTTCAGAACGTGATGACGTTATTTCATTACGACGGGACTACGTTCACGCTCCTAGCCAATAGCTTTGATGTAGGAATTTGATCTGAGCATGCGTGGCTCTTTGTCCGATCGGAATTCTGTACACACGATCGGAGTATGTCCAATCGGAGCATTTTGTCGGAAAATGTTACGGGCAAGTTGGAAAACTTGGTCCGTCGGATACTTTCCGACGGAAAAAGTCCGATGGAGACCACACACAGTCGGAATATCCGACAAAACTTACCGATCGGACACATTCCGACGGAATCTCCGACCGTGTGTACAAGGGCTTAGACAGCTCTTGGTCTTGGCCATGGTGGAGAGATTGGAATCTGATTGCTTCTGTGGACATGTGTCTTTTATAGAAGTAACAAGCTGAGATTAGGAGCACTCCCTTTAAGGCTAGGTTCACATTGAAGCGATGCGGGAACGCCGCAAATCCGCGGCGGGTTCCCGCATCGCTTGCCTCCCGGCGGCAGTTCACACTGCCCTATGCAAACTGCTGGGAGTGTCAGTGAAATGTTAATGGCACCCCCAGATCAGTTCGCATATCGCAGTGCGATCTGCAAACTCGGACAGGAATCGGATCGCATGGTGTGAACACCCATGCGATCCGATTCTGCTGCGGACCAAAAAAAGGGTCCTGTGCGAGTTTGGGTCGGGTGCGATGCGAATTCAGCCATACTATCTGTATGGCTGAACTCGCATCGCACAGAGATCGGATGTGATTTGCACTGCAGTGCAGTGCGAATCACATCCGGTTCTCATAGCCGCAGCAGTGTGAACCCAGCCTAAGAGAGTGCGTCTAATCTCAGCTCATTACCTGTATAGAAGACACCTGGGAGCCAAAAATCTTGCTGATGGATAGGGGATCAAATATTATTTCACTCATTAAAATGCAAATCAATTTATAACTTTTTTGAAAAGCATTTTTCTGGATAGTTTTGTTGTTATTCTGTCTTTCACTGGTAAAATAAACCGACCATTAAAATTATAGACTGATCATTTCTTTGTCAGTGGGCAAACGTACAAAATCATCAGGGGGATTTATAAATGCTGTAAATACCTAATTTCACAGCCATGATTGCGATCACATGACCAGCCAGCTCTCTCCTCCTCCCATCCAGACTGACATCAGCAGAGGAATCTCAGCCCCGCCCACTGCTTCTGTCAGAGGAGGAAAGGAGAAAGCTGGTCAGTCATGTGATAGCAATCTCGGCTGTGAAATGAGGTATTTACAGCATTTATTTTTATAAATCACACACAGAGGGGAATACTACAATAGGAGGCAGTGCTGATGGTGTATACAGGTTAGAGTGGCTTAACAACCACTTTTAAGGCAACAGTGTTACAGAATCTTGTTATATACTTCCACTGGAAGACCATCTTGTAAAACCTCTGACTGTCCCCGTGTTTTGTACTGACATGCTGTTGGGATGTCACATGATCTGTGCAGGTGAAGGAGAACCGGGCTCAGAGGCAGAAGGAGCTGGAGAAGCAGAAGCAGGAGAGGGCCATGAAGAAGGCGGCTCTGGCTCAGGCCCAACTGCTGGTCCAGGAGGAAGGCAAAAAGAAAACCTTGAAGGCCAAGAAGGAGGAGGAGGAGATCCAGAGAGAGATGGTGAAACTGCGCAAAGAGATGAATGAACGTAGAAGAGTCATGGAGGAGGCAAGGAAACTGTAAGAGAGATTCTTGCTAACATAATGACGTTTTAAAGTGTACCAGTCAGGAATTGGATATCTCTGCTCTGAAAGCTGAACTCTGGGCAAACCGGCACATTCACGTATGAAATACATGCACTGTATTACCAAAAGTATTGTGACGCCTGCCTTTACACACACACACATGAACTTTATTGGCATCCCAGTCTTAGTCCGTAGGGTTCAATATTGAGTTGGCCCACCCTTTGCCGCTATAACAGCATCAACTCTTCTGGGAAGGCTGTCTACAAGGTTTAGGAGTGTGTCTATGGAAATGTTTGACCATTCTTCCAGAAGCGCATTTGTGAGGTCAGGCACTGATGTTGGATGAGAAGACCTGGCTCGCAGTCTCCGCTCTAATTCATCCCAAAGGTGTTCTATCGGGTTGAGGTCATTCAAGTTCCTCCACCTCAAACTCACTCATCCATGTCTTTATGGACCTTGCTTTGTGCACTGGTGTGCAGTCATGTTGGAACAGGAAGGGGCCGTCCCCAAACTGTTCCCACAAAGTTGGGAGCATAAAATTGTCCAAAATGTCTTGGTATGCTGACGCCTTAAGAGTTCCCTTCACTGGAACTAAGGGGCCAAGCCCAACCCCTGAAAAACAACCCTGCTCTTTAATCCCCCCTCCACCAAATGATTTGGACCAGTTCACAAAGCAAGGTCCATAAAGACAGGAATGAGTGAGTTTGGGGTGGAGGAACTTAATTGGCCTGCATGACGGCACCCCAATGCACAAAACATGGTCCATAAAGACATGGATGAGCGAGTTTGGGGTGGAGGAAATCAACTGGCCTGCAGAGTCCTGACCTCAACCCCATAGAACACCTTTGGGATGAATTAGATGGCCTGGCTTGCAGTCTCTGCTTTAATTCATCCCAAAGGTCTTCTATCGGGTTGAGGTCAGGACTCTGCAGGCCAGTTGAGTTCCTCCACCCCAAACTCGCTCATCCATGTCTTTATGGACCATGTTTTGTGCACTGGGGTGCCGTCATGTTGGAACAGGAAGGGGACATCCCAAAACTGATCCCACAAAGTTGGGAGCATGAAATTGTCCAGAATATCTTGGTATGCTGACGCCTTAAGAGTTTCCTTCACTGGAACTAAGGGGCCAAGCCCAACCCCACACCATAATCCCCCCCTCCACCAAATGATTTGGACCAGTGCAGAAAGCAAGGTCCACAAAGACATGGATGAGCAAGTTTGGAGTGGAGGAACTTGACTGGCCTTCACAGAGTCCTGACCTCAACCCAATAGAACACCTTTGGAATGAATTAGAGCCAGGCCGTCTTGTCCAACATCAGTGCCTGACCTCACAAATGCTTTTCTGGAAGAATGGTCAAACATTCCCATAGACACACTCCTAAACCTTGTGGACGGTCTTCCCAGAAGAGTTGAAGCTGTTATATCTGCAAAGGGTGGGCCAACTCAATATTGAACCCTACGGACTAATGCCGTGTACACACGACCGGACTCTTCGACGGAATAGGTCCGCCGGTCTTCCCGACGGACTTTCGGCGGAGTTCCAATGGACTTTCCAAATGAACGGACTTGGCCACACACAATCGCACCAAATTCCGACGGATTTCAACGTGATGACGTACGACCGGACTAGAATAGGGAAGTTTATAGCCAGTAGCCAATAGCTGCCCTCGCGTCGGTTTTTGTCCGTTGGACTAGCATACACACGAGCGGATTTATTAATAGGAACTGGGTCCGGTGGAGTTCTGGTGAAAAAATGTGAAGCATGTTCTATTTCTAAAGTCCGTCAGATTTTTGGACAGCAAAGGTCCGATGAAGCGCACGCACGCACGCACGCACACACACACACGAATTGTCCGACGATTAGTTCGTCAGACCTTTGCTGTCAGTCTGGTCGTGTGTACGCGGCATAAGACTGGGATGCCAATAAAGTTTATGTCTGTGTAAAGGCAGGCATCCCAATACTTTTGGTAATAGTGTATATGTGAACTGTTTTGCCTGCCAAAAGATTTATATTTTTGTCCACCCAGTCCTATGGCTAAACAGCTCTGCTACACAGCACAGCCCTGTCTGGCAGGACAGGAAACCTTTTTTTGATGAGTCAATGTAACAAGAATTGTTTTATTCATAAAAAAAAAAACCATGACATAGCAATGTGAGTCCATACATAGTAAATAAGCATAACAATCCCATATTATTGACCAGATATTGATGAAAACAGTCCTAGCGACTTGGAGATGGCATATTGAGGTATCGGACACCATAATGGAGAATCGCTTGAAAAGCAGCATGATGAGGTAGCTTGGGAGTGGGTGAAATCAAACCATCTACAAAGAATATGGGGCATCAAAATTGTCCCGGCGCCCGTGCCATCCCATAGAACGCCTTTTGGGATGAATTTGAGTGGAGACTGCGAGCCAGGCCACACCTCCAATATGTCATCTCCAAGTTGCTATGGTTGTTTTTATGAATATTTGGTCAATAATATGGGATTGTTATGTTAAAGCCCATCTATTTTTTTATTTTATTTTAATAAATGGGCATTTTTAGGGCACCTTGATGTAACTTTTTTAATGGTAAATACAGTCAGTAAGCTGCATTTCTCCTGCACCCTGCTGGACAGTGCTGGAGGGGTAGTAGGGACCCCAAGGACCCGCACACAGGGGCCCCAAGGACCCGCAGATAGGGACCCCCAGGACCACCATATAGGGACCCCAAGGACCCGCACACAGGGGCCCCAAGGACCACCATATGGGGACCCCAAGGACCCACACACAGGGGCCCCAAGAACCACCATATAGGGACCCCAAGGACCACCATATAGGGACCCCAAGGACCCGCATATAGGGGCCCCAAGGACCCGCAGATAGGGACCCCAAGGACCACCATATAGGGACCCCAAGGACCCTCACACAGAGGCCCCAAGGACCACCACATAGGGGCCCCAAGGACCCGCAGATAGGGACCCCAAGGACCACCATATAGGGACCCCAAGGACCCGCACACAGGGGCCCCAAAGACCACCACATGGGGACCCCAAGGACCACCACATATAGACCCCAAGGACCCTCATATAGGGACCCCAAGGACCCGCATATAGGGACCCCAAGGACCTGCGTATAGATCAATATGTTGTCTAGCTAAAGGGCCTAGACATGTGCTTTTAATTTCATTCTGAAATTAAATTCGGACTAATTTTTCAGTTATTCAGAAATTCAAATGTATCCGAATTTGTGAATTACAATTGTAACAAATTTTAAACAAATCCGATATAACAAAAAAAAATTAAAAATCAGATGTAATTTAAATTAGAATAGTTTTCGAATCAAATTAGACTTTCCATAGAGAATAAAATAGAATAGAAAAGAAAGAAACAGAACAGAAAAAAAATATAGCATAGAAAATAAAAGAATAGACTGTAGTAGAGTAAAACGGAACAGAATAGAGAATAAAAGAATAGAAAAAATAGAATAGAAAATAAGGGAATAGTATAAAAGAATAGACTAGAAATGAATAGAGTAAAAGAGAACAAAATTAGAATAGAAAATAAAAGAAAATAAAGGAATAAAAAAAGAATAGAAATTAGAATATACCCATCTTCTGAAATTCAAATTTAAAATAGAATAAATTCTAATACAAATAGAGTATAAAAAATAGATTAAAATACAATAGAACCTTCTTCAGAAATTCAGATTTCAAATAGAATACGTTTGAAATAGAATAGAAATAAATAGAATAGAAAATAAAAGAATAGACTAGAAATGATTAGAGTAACAAAAATAGAATAGAAAATAAAAGAACAGAATAAAATAGAAAATAAAGGAATAGAGTAGAATAGAATAAAAAAAAATAGAAAATAGAATATACCCATCTTCTGAAATTCAAATTTCAAATAGAATAAATTCAAATACAAGTAGGATAGAAGAGAATAGAATAGGACAAAACAATAGAATAGAATAAAGTAGAATAGAATCTTCTTTGGAAATTCAGATTTCAAATAGAATAATTAGAATACAAAAAAAAAGGAATAGAATAAAAAATAAAAGAATAGACTAGAAATTAATAGAGTAAAGCAGAACAAAAATAGAATATTCTGTTCTTTTATTTTCTATTCTATTTTGTTCTCCTTTACTCCATTAATTCCTAGTCTATTCTTTTATTTTCTATTCTATTCCTTTATTTTATATTCTATTTCTAGTCTATTCTTTTATTTTCTAAAATAGAATAGAAAATAAAGGAATAGAGTAGAAGTAAAAAATAGAATAGAATATACCCATCTTCTGAAATTTGAATTTCAAATAGAATAAATTCAAATACAAATAGAATAGAAGAGAGTTGAATAGAAAAAAAAAACAATAGAATAGAACCTTCCTTGGAAATTCAGCTCTCAAATAGAATACATTTGAAATGGGATAGAAAAAAATAGAATAAAAAAATAAAGGAATAGAAAATTCCTTTAAAAGAATAGACTAGAAATGAATAGAGTAAAAGAGAACAAAAATAGAATAGAAAATCAAAGAACAGAATAAAATAGAATAAAAAATAAATAATTAGAGTAGAATAAAAAAAAGAATAGAAAATAAAATATACCCATCTTTTGAAATTGGAATTTCAAATAGAATAAATTTGAATACAAATAGAAGAGAATAGAATAGAAAAAAAAACAATAGAATAAAATAGAATAGAACCTTCTTCGGAAATTCAGATTTTAAATAACAAACATTTGAAATAGAATATAAAATAAAATAAAAGAATATAATGAAAAACACAATATAATAGAAAGAATATAACCATTTCCCCCAAATTTGAATATAATAAATTCAAATTCAAGTATAATAGAATAGAACAGAAAATAAAAGAATAGAATAAAAGTTGTAAAGTAAGTACTCCTGCGCTAAAAGGAATTTGTAATATATTTGAACGATAGGTGCTGCATCCACCGTAAGGACCAAACTCGTGTCCAAATATGTGTATAGTTGTAAAAAAAGGGGGAATGGTGTTGCGCTCCTTACAAAATATTGTATATATTTTTCTTATAATAGATTATTAAAATATTTGACTATACTTCAAACTAGCAAACATTCATCGGTGTCATAAATAAAGTGCAAAAGTGCAGATGAAGTAATATCCTGAATTAAATGGCATATATGTTAAAAGAAACAAATATAAAACATATATCAAACATGTGCGATGCTGCATAAAAAAATAATAAAATATAAAGTGTCACTGCAAGTAATTCTGAAACTGTGCAACATACACAAAAAGTGAATGGTTCATAAAGGTGACTTGTTTTAACAAAGAGAAAATTAAAATAATGTAAATATAAATGAAAACGAATAAATAAAATGCTTTTAACAGACTAAGTGTAACAAGTCTTAGTGCAATATTGGACGTTATTCCTTGGTCCAATGTGCAACAATAGTGCAGGTGTGCAAGTGTTTCACTGGAACACTGTGTGCTGCTATCTTGACATTTGGTGATACTGTGCCTTTAAAGCGGGAGTCCGCCGGGACTCCGCATTTTTTTTTTTTTTTTTTTAAAGTCAGCAGCTACAAATACTGCAGCTGCTGACTTTTAAAATAGTGACACTTACCTGTCCAGCGCGCCCGCGATGTCGGCACCCGAAGCCGATCTCTAGATCGTCACTCGGGTGCTGCCGCCGCCATCTTGGGTATGGGAATCAGGAAATGGAGCCTTTTCGACTTCATTTCCCCGTTCCCTACTGCGCATGCGCGAGCCGCGCTGCGCAATGAGGACGGTCCCCGCTGCCTCTGGGATCTGTGGGTTTCCCAGCAGGCAGCGGGGCACTTGCGGAAGGGGGCGGGCACTTGCGGAAAGGGGCGTAATCTACGCCCCTTTCCGCAGAGAGCTATCCCGGAAGTGGTTGCAGTTACCTGGATTATCCAGGTAACTGCACCCCCCTCCCCCCTGAAAGGTGCCAATTGTGGCGCCGGAGGGGGGGAGGATTCCGATGAGCGGAAGGTCCATTTTAGGGTGGACCTCCGCTTTAAGTGCAAAAAAGGTGAATCTTCAGTGTCACTGACACCCGTGGTTGTAATGAATGATTACCTTACTGCTGTAAGGTAAACAGCATGTAGCGAGATGTTATAGGGGGAGGGGGTCCCTTCGGATCGATCCTTTTCTAGGCGTTCGTACACTATATGGAGTGAAGCCAGGGGGGGGGGGGGGAGGGAGGGATGGTCCTTTCCCTTTTTCTCTCTTTCCACTAGGCGTTTAAATGTCTTGGATCACTCAAATCGATTTAAAAAAGATGAAAAAGAGGCCCACCATGGTGTAGTATTTTGAAAAAGGGTATACAGTTTTATTTAGATATGGTCATAAAAACTCACATTTTCTTATGTAAGCAGAGCGGTGTAAAAACGAGCGCCGAGCTCGTGTCTGGGCGTCTATTCCGGTGTCTGATTTGCCTCTGGTCTCCTACGCGTTACGTCACAACACACGTGACTTCAACTGGGAAGTTGTCAAGATAGCAGCACACAGTGTTCCAGTGAAACACTTGCACACCTGCACTATTGTTGCACATTGGACCAAGGAATAACGTCCAATATTGCACTAAGACTTGTTACACTTATGCCCCGTACACACGTTCCGATTATCGGACCACAAAAGTCGCTTTCGGACAGATCGTTCGATAATCTGATCGTTAGTACGCAGCTTTCGACAGCCGATCACGACAGTCCGTCCAACCAAATCCGAAGGGACAAACAGGAAAACTTTAGTCGGATGATAGCCCGTCGTACGACAATCGTGTAGCCAGTACAGTATGCGTCCGATAAAAGTCATTCGACAAACGCCACGCATGATCGGAAACACGAAAATAAACCAGAAGGACACACAGTTCACACGTATTTGACATCATTTAAAATGCGTAGCTACGCACGACGGAAGATTTTTCCAGAATCGTACGACAAAAATCTTACACACATTTTGAACTGTTGTATTCGATCTTAGTTGTATACAACAAAATGTGAACGATCGGTCGTATGATAATCGGAACGTGTGTACAAGGCATGTTTAGGCTCGGTTCACACAGGGGGCGACACGACGCGGCACGACTTGCCGCGCCGCGACCTGACAAGTCGCCCCCGTTCTGTACTACGGAACCGTTCTAAGAGGAGCGACTCGAGTCGCTCCGACTTAGAAAAAAGGTTCTTGTACTACTTTTGGGCGACCTCGGGGCGACTTGCATTGACTTCTATACAGAAGTCATTTGCAAGTCGCCGCTGAGGTCGCGGCAGGTCACGGCGCGGCAAGTCGTGCCGCGTCGTGTCGCCCCCCTGTGTGAACCGAGCCTAAAAGCATTTTATTTATTTATTTATTCGTTTTCATTTATATTTACATAATTTTAATTTTCTCTTTGTTAAAACAAGTCACCTTTATGAACCATTCACTTTTTGTGTATGTTGCACAGTTTCAGAATTACTTGCAGTGACACTTTATATTTTATTATTTTTTTATGCAGCATTGCACATGTTTGATATATGTTTTATATTTGTTTCTTTTAACATATATGCCATTTAATTCAGGATATTACTTCATCTGCACTTTTGCACTTTATTTATGACACTCATGAATGTTTGCTAGTTTGAAGTATAGTCAAATATTTTAATAATCTATTATAAGAAAAATATATACAATATTTTGTAAGGAGCGCAACACCATTCCCCCTTTTTTAAAAGAATAGAATAGAAAACAACAATAAAATAGAATATAACCATCTTCTGGAATTCAAATATCAGAATAAATTTGAATTGGAAGAGGATAGAAGAGAAAAAAAATAATAGAATATAGTAAATAGAATATAACCATCTTCCGAAATTCAAATTTTGAATAGAATAGAATAAAAAATAAAAGAATAAAGAAATAAAAAGGAAGCGAGTTGTCACCCTATGAAAGGAAGTTCCTTTGTGGGCTTTCCTAGGCAGGATTCATCCTCCTCCAGGCTTCTCCGGGTCATGTTGAGCCTTAATGATTGGAAGAAGTAAAATCCAATGAATGAAAGGGGCGGGGCCAGGGACAGTCGGGTAGATAATGCCGGACGTCCTCCAGCCAGGAAATGAGGCGGGGCTCTCTCTGACTTCCTGCAGCTTCTAATGCACATTGTGAGGATCTCACAGTGTGCAGTGAAATCAGAGGAAGCCTTTTTCAGTCCGGGGAGGGGGGATCCGGTACAACTAGAGGATGGAGATCAGATCTAAACACCGGGTTTTCCAGCTCATCGTTTATCACCAGTGTGGCTGTTACTGAAATGTTCCTGTTAGATTGTTCCTCAATATCTCCCCGTGTATTGTCCTGTTATATGTCTGTGTGCAGAGAGTGGAAGAGACGGCAGCAGGAGGATAAGAGGATGCAGGAGACACTCCATGTACAGCGAGGGGTCCAAGAGCTGGAGACCGAGAGAAGGACCCGGGAGAGGCAGGCCAAGATCCAAGAGCTGCTCAGCCAGGTTTATGCCGAGAATCACAAGGTGAGGAATCCTAAAGATTAACTAGGACGGGTTTGGGTCAGTTTTTAGTGCTTGTAAAGGTTTCCTCCCACACTCCAAACCAGGGCCGGGACAAGGAGAGGGGCAAAAGGGCATGTATTGTAGGGATGGGGACGCCGCAAGATCTTGCTATAAGGCTGACAGAAGTAGTGGCAGAGGCAACACTACTTCTGTTAGCCCAGCGCTGGAAGCAGCAAGGACAAGAGGGGAGAGCCGGGAGGAGGTGCAGGCTGTGCTCTCTCCTTCTTATAGGCTTGCATATAATGAAGGAGGAGAGATGCGGGAGGAGGTGCGGGCTGTGCTCTCTCTCCTCCTCATAGGCTTGCATATAATGAAGGAGGAGAGATCCGGGAGGAGGTGCGGGCTGTGCTCTCTCTCCTCATAGGCTTGCATATAATGAAGGAGGAGAGATCTGGGATAAGGTGTGGGCTGTGCTCTCTCTCCTCATAGGCTCGCATATAATGAAGAAGGAGAGATTCGGGAGGAGGTGCAGGCTGTGCTTTCTCTCCTCCTCATAGGCTCGCTCATAATGAAGGATGAGAGAGGCGGGAGGAGGTGCGGGCTGTGCTTTCTCTCCTCCTCATAGGCTCCCACATAATGAAGGAGGAGAGAGCCAGGAGGAGGTGCGGGTTGTGCTCTCTCTCCTCATAGGCTTGCATATAATGAAGGAGGAGAGATCTGGGAGGAGGTGCAGTGTGTACTCTCTCTCCTCATAGGCTTGCACATAATGAAGGAGGAGAGAGTCGGGAGGAGGTGTGGGCTGTGCTTTCTCTCCTCATAGGCTCGCATATAATGAAGGAGGAGAGAGTTGGGAGGAGGTGTGGGCTGTGCTCTCTCTCCTCATACGCTCGCACATAATGAAGGAGGAGAGAGCCGGGAGGAGGTGCGGGCTGTGCTCTCTCTCCTCATACGCTCGCACATAATGAAGGAGGAGAGAGTCGGGAGGAGGTGCAGGCTGTGCTTTCTCTCCTCATAGGCTCGCATATAATGAAGGAGGAGAGAGTTGGGAGGAGGTGTGGGCTGTGCTCTCTCTCCTCATACGCTCGCACATAATGAAGGAGGAGAGAGCCGGGAGGAGGTGCGGGCTGTGCTCTCTCTCCTCATACGCTCGCACATAATGAAGGAGGAGAGAGTCGGGAGGAGGTGCGGGCTGTGCTCTCTCTCCTCATACGCTCGCACATAATGAAGGAGGAGAGAGCCGGGAGGAGGTGCGGGCTGTGCTCTCTTTCCTCATAGGCTCGCACATAATGAAGGAGGAGAGAGTCGGGATGAGGTGCGGGCTGTGCTCTCTCTCCTCATACGCTCGCACATAATGAAGGAGGAGAGAGTCGGGAGGAGGTGTGGGCTGTGCTCTCTCTCCTCATAGGCTCGCACATAATGGAGGAGGAGACTGGCCCAATGTGGCATCTTTGCCCTGGGCACTGGATGATCTCGCCCCAGCACTGCTCCAAACACATGCCAGGGGGATAATTGTCTCCGGTCTAATCTGTCCCTGCATGCCACTGCAGGTACACCACATTCTTTATTCTCTTCTTCTCAGGTACTGAGCTGTGGGCATCATCGTTTTAGGGGAAAGGGTTCCCAGAGACCGGAAAATTTACTTCAAGGGTTCCTCTATGACGGGTTGAGGAAGGATGGGCCAGAGAAGTGCTCTATACTTGCTTTTATTTAGCTCTTGGGACTATTCCTCCCATTTATACATGTCACTATTCCATCTATAGCCAATTCCTCCCACTGACACCAATGATGGGGCACGATTCCTCCCACTGATAACAATGATGAGGCACTTTTCCTCCTACTGATACCAATGATGGGGCACTTTTCCTCCTACTGATACCAATGATGGGGCACTTTTCCACCCTCTGATATCAGTGATGGGGCACTATTCCTCCCACTGACATAAATGATGGGGCACTATTCATCTCACTGACAACAATGATGGGGCACTATTCCTCCCACTAACACCAATGATGGGGCACTATTCCTCCCACTGGCATCAATGATGGGGCACTATTTCTCCCACTGATATCAACAATGGGGCACTATTCCTCCCACTGATACCAAAAATGGGGCACTATTCCTTCTACTGACACCAATGATGGAGCAGCGCCTGTCCCACTAACACCAACAGTGAGGCACTCTCCCTCCCACTTACTCCAACAATGGGGAAGTATTCTTCCGACTGACACCAATGATGGGGCACTATTCCTCCCACTGACACTAACAATGGGGCACTATTCCCTCCGTCAATATCAATGATGAAGCATTATTTCTCCCACTGCTGACCACGGGTCTATTTACTTTTTTTTATTCCCACTGACCCCGGGGCATTTTCTTCTCCCTCGGGACACAGCCCCGCCCCTCCTGAATTCCTAAGACAGTAAATTGGGCCCTTAGTTTATAAAGTTCTGAGACCCCTACAGATGTCAGCATTGGGGTACTGATCGGATCAGGCCCCCCCCCCGATCTCATACCGCTCCTCCTCTTTTCCTCCAGTGCTTACAGAAGTATTTCTCTGCCTGGTATAAGCTGGTCCTGGAGCGGCGGGTGAAGACGGGCAAAGCCCGGGCACTGGCAGACTGGAAGCTTCAGCTGAGGACATTCCGTGCATGGAAGCAACAGGTGTGGTCACAGAAGCTGGACCAAGAGACCCAAAAAATGGAGCGCGAGCTCCGGGACCAAAACAGGTGACTAGTACTCCGGGGAGGAGCAAGTGTGTTGTATAGGGAACATGGCGGGCGCTTCCGATCAGGTCCACCTGTCAGTGTTTCATGCAGACCTGATCGCAAGGTCCATGCAGGTCTATGGACAGGCGGGTGTAAACGGACTTAAAAGGGGAACTGCAGTCCACTCACATAATTTGTCATTTAAAACATCTTTGCCATTCTGAAGCTTCCCTCCAAACACTTTGCATATTATTTTATATATACTGTGATTCTGTACTTGCCCAATATGCTGCAGAAATCTCCCTCCACTGAGTCTGGCGGTAGCCATTTTAACTGTGGGCGGCTGAAGCTGCTGATTGTTAGACATGTGCACTGACAAAAAAAAGTATTTTACAGATTTTTCCTTTTTTTTTGAGATTTTCACATTTCCAAATTTTCATATTCCTGAATTTCGAATATAAAAAATTCCATTTATTTTATTTTTTAATTATTTTATTCAAAATTCGTTTTTTTTTTTTTGCTTTCTAGTTTTCAAATTACCAAATTTTGATTAAAAAAGCAAAAAAAAAAAAAAAACTGTTTTTTTTTTGCTTTTTTAGTAGAAATTCCTTTTTCTTTTTTTTTTTTCTTTATAATTTTAAAATTATAAAGAAAAAAAAAAAGGAATTTCAACTAAAAAAGCAAAAAAAAGTTTTTTTTTTTTTGCTTTTTTATTCAAAATTAGGTAATTTGAAAATTAGTAAGCAAAAAAAAACAAAAACGGAATTTTGAATAAAATTATTAAAATTAAAAAATAAAATAAATGGAATTTTTTATATTCGAAATTCAGGAATATGAAAATTTGGAAATGTGAAAATCTGAAAAAAAAGGAAAATCAGTGAAATCAGTAAAATACTTTTTTTTGCTTTTTTATTATAAATTCAGTGTTGTGTTTTTTTTTTTTTTTGCTTTCTAATTTTAAACTTTAGGAATTTTGAATAAAAAAACAAAAAAAAATAAGTTTTTTTTTTTTTTTGCTTTATTAATCGAAATTCAGAAATTTAGAAAATTAGAAAATTCGGAAATTCAAAAATTCGAAAATCTGAAAAAAAAGAAAAAGAAAATCAGCAAAATTCGAAATAATAATGGTGTTAGTGCAGCAAATATACTCCAAGGATTAGCGGTTATATATATACTTCAGTACCCACATTCCATTGCAGACGCCCCCCCCCCCCCCATCCTTACAAATATTTAACTAGCCTACATGCCATCTAACTGCCATCTGGTCTGCCAGCTTTGGCACAAGTGCCGCAGGTTGCGGGCTCATGGCTTAGAAAACTCTGCAGCGTGTTTACATTAGAAGACTCTCAGGATTTTGGTAAGTAATAGGAAAAAAAAAAAAAACAAAGATGTTGGTGCTTCTGTTTTGAAATTTAAAGATTCATTTCTCCACAATACTTATAGATACAGAGGTGATTGAGGGCTTATATTAAACTACCTCCCACCCGCAGTATAGTAGGGTTGCCACTTTTTCTTCAAGTCAAACCCGAACACTTTAGCGGAGCACAGCAATTTTCTATTATTTTTATTTTAGCATACCATATAGGATTGTAAAAGACCTGGAACACCTTTGGGCACTCCGAAGGTAATAGTAATGTGGCGCACATAGCGCCCCCTCACCCTCCTGTCGGGCCCTGTTTCCAGACACATTTCTGTCTGAATATTGTGTCTGAGTCTGAGGTGGACTGAAACCTGGACACGTGATTTAGAACCCGGACTGTCCGGGTGAATCCCAGACAGGTAGCAACCCTACTGTATAGACAAATGACGGCAGGCGGGATGCTCTGTTGTTCTAGGACGCCACCATATGATGTCCACCCAGTCTCACAGCACTTGCATACCCACGTGGAGGGGGGGGGGGGTATGCAGCACAGCGATCGCGGGCTCGTTGTGTCACTGGGACATGGTGCAACCCCGATCTCGGCTCTTTACCCATGTGATCAGCTGTGTGTGAGGAGAGGGAGATGATCAGCAGCATTTCCTCACAGGGAAGACTGTACAGATAATCTGTGATGCAACTCATTGCTGACTATTAGTGCTCCTCAGTGCCCATCAGTGCTGCATATCAGTGTTATCTATCAGTGCCAATCAGTGAGGCCAATCTGTGCCCATCAGTGATGCAAGTCAGTGCTGCATATCAGTGTTGCCCATCAGTGCTGCATATTAATGCCACGTATCAGTGCCCATCAGTGCTGCCTATCATTACCATCAGTGCAGCCTTACAGTGCTCATCAGTGTTGCATATTAATGCCACTTATCAGTGTCCATCAATGTGCTTCTTATCATTACCATCAGTGCAGCCTTACAGTTCCCATCAGTGCTGCATATTAATGCCACTTATCAGTGCCCATCAGTGCTGCTTATCTTTACCATCAGTGCTGCATATTAATGCCACTGATCAGTGCTGTTTATCGTTACCATCAGCGCAGCCTTACAGTGCCCACCAGTGCTGCATATTAGTGCCACCTCATCAGTGCCGTCTCATCAGTGCCCACCAGCGCACATCAGTGAAGGAAAAAAATTAATTATATACAAAATCTTCTGACAAAAACTAAGAAATGTTTTGTTTTGTTTTCAATATTTCCAGTCTTTTTTTTTTTTTTGCGAAAAATAAAATACTTTTTTTTAAATAAAAAATAAACCACAGAGGTGATTAAATACCACCAAAAGAAAGTTCTATTTGTGTGAAAAAAAAAAATGATAAAAATGTCATATAGGCACAGTGTTGCATGACCGTGCAAGTGTGACAGCACTAAAAGCTGAAAATTGGCCTGAGCAGGAAAGGGGTAAAAGTCCCGGGTATTGAAGCAGTTAAAGTGATTTTACTGCATCTTCAGAATATGTGAATACTTTTAGCATGCATATTCTGGCCACAGCTTGCCTTTAAATCCCATTTTGTTCCTAAAGACCTGCGATACGTCTGACCTTCCAGTATTTTATTTATTTTTTCATGTTTTCATCTCCCTTGTCTTCCCTCCAGGAAACAGAAGGTGGCAGTAGAGAGCTACCACAGACGCCTCCTGCGTCACTGCCTGATAGAGTGGCAGCTCTGGTGCCGAGCAGAGAAGGAGAAGAGAGAGCTGGAGGCTCAAAAAGAGGAGACCAAGAGGAAGATGGCGGCTCTGCTGGAAGCGGCCTGCTCCGCGGGGGGCCGCAAACTAAACAGTGAGAGTGGTACTGAGGTGGCCATCGGGAGCCCAGAAACTGCTGCACAAAAGGTGATCGTCCCTTCTGTACCGCACATTCATGTATATGGATCGAAGTTGAACTTACGCTCTTAATTGTCAGTTAAAGCTGAGGATACCCCAAGCACTTAACTTCCATATAAGCTTTTAATAAAATTTCAAGTAATTTTTAAACTTTTTTTGATACGTGCGTTCAATTAACCCCTTGCCGACCGCCGCGCGCCGATATACGCCGGCACAATGACAGCGGTGGGCAAATGGGCGTACCTGTACGTCCCCTTTAATTGGTGGGGCTGGCGGCATGTCAGTGACAAGCGTGACAAGTGCCCGCCATGTACAGCGTGACTGCCCACGGGACCCGCGGACTTGATGTCCGCTGGTGTCCCAGCGATCGTGTCATGGGGAGTTGCCTATGTAAATAAGCCATTTCCCCATTCTGCCTTGTGTCATGACAGAGATCACTGCCCCCCTGTCATCGGGAGCAGTGATCACTGTTATGTGACTGGTAGCCCATCCCCCCACAGTAAGAATCACTCCCTAGGACACACTTAACCTCTTGATCGCCCTTTATTGTTTAACCCCTTCCATGCCAGTGTCATTTACACAGTAATCAGTGCATTTTTTAGCACTGATCGCTGTATAAATGACAATGGTCCCAAAATAGTGTCAAAAGTGTCCGATGTGTCCGCTATAATATCGCAGTCACAATAAAAATGGCGGACACTTTTGACACTGTTTTGGGACCATTGTCATTTATACAGCGATCAGTGCTATAAAAATGCACTGATTACTGTGTAAATGACACTGGCATTGAAGGGGTTAAACACTAGGGGGCAATCAAGGGGTTAAGTGTGTCCTAGAGAGTGATTATAACTGTTGGGGGGGGGGGGGTGGGCTACCACTGACATGACAGCGATCACTGTTTCCGATAACAGGGAGCAGTAGATCTCTGTCATGTCACTAGGCAGAACAGGGAAATGCCTTGTTTACATAGACATCTCCCCGTTCTACCTCTCCACGCCGCAATCGCGGGGCGCCAGAGAACATCGAGTTCCTGGGACCCGCGGGCACCCTCGCGTGGCGGGAGCGCGCGCCCCCGAAAGGCGGCAAATTTAAAGGGAGATACGGGTACGCCCATTTGCCTGCCTGTACCATTCTGCTGACGTACATCTGTGTGTGGCGGTCGGCAAGCGGTTAACCACTTGCCGACCAGCGCACGACGATGTACGTCGACAGAATGGCACGGGCAGGCAAATGGGCGTACATGTACGTCCCTTTAAATTTGCCGCCCTGCCATCGGGAGCGCGCCGCCGGCGGCGCGCTCCCGCGCTGGTCGGGACCCCCGTGAGTCCGGTCGCGGGACCCGCGGACTCGATCGCCGCGGGCATCCCCGTGATCGTCTCACGGAGCGGCCGAATGGAGGAAATGCTGTGTAAACAACATTTCTCCATTCTGCCTAGCAACTAGTGATGCTGATCTCTGCTCCATGTGATTGGAGCAGAGATCAGTGTTCACTAAATGAAAGCCCAACCCCCCCACAGTTAGTAACACATCCCTAGGAACACTTAACCCCTACACTGCCACCCACTGGTTAACCTCTTCACTGCCAGTGTCATTTACACAGGAATCACTGCATTTATATAGCAGTGATTACTGTATAAATGACAATGGTCCCAAAAATGTGTCAAAAATGTCCGATGGGTCCCCCACAATGTCGCAGTCACAATAAAAATCGCTGATCGCCGCCATTACTAGTAAAAAAAAAAATAATAAAAAATTATTAATAAAAATGCTATAAAACTATCCCTATTTTGTAAACGCTATAACTTTTGCGCAAACCAATCAATAATCGCTTATTGCACTTTTTTTTTTACCAAAAATATGTAGAAGAATACGTATCGGCCTAAACTGAGGGAAAAAAATGTTTTTTTATATATTTTTGGGGGATATTTATTATAACAAAAAGTAAAAAATAATGCGTTTTTTTCAAAATTGTCAATCTATTTTTGATTATAGCATAAAAAATAAAAACCGCAGAGGTGATCAAATACCACCAAAAGAAAGCTCTATTTGTGGGAAAAAAAAAAAAGGACGTCAATTTTGTTTGGGAGCCACGACCGCGCAATTGTCAGTTAAAGCGACGCAGTGCCGAATCGCAAAAAGTGGTCTGGTCTTTGACCAGCAAATTGGTCCGGTCTGAAAGTGGTTAAAGTAGCGCAGTGCTAAATAGCAAAAAAAAAAGCTCTGGTCATGAAGAGGGGTAAAACCTTCTGGAGCTGAAGGGGTTAAAAAAACATTTTGGTCCCATCACATGTGATATGATGCGTCGTCCTCCATGTAGAATTAAAAGGCCATGGCCACTTTCCCTATGCTTAGATTAGTAATCATTTTTGTCCAATTTTTCTCTTCAAATCATTTCCACTTGATGTGGAGGGAGGTCTGAGACCACCGAAACGCGTTGGTTAGCCTACTGGACTCCTACTACAGTGGTGGCACACTCATCCCTTCTACACTTCTTAGACTGTCCTGGGGACCCTCCAGGACGCCCCAGCAGACAGAAAGCTGGCCCCTGATTTTAGTCCAGTGCTCTACTAACATATTTTCCTTCGCATATATCTGCTTTCAGGGGGAAGGAAACAGCAGTGCACTCAGCGGCTGTCAGACGCCGGTCCTCCACAAGGCCTCCCTGGTACCAAAGACCCCTAAGCATGCTTGGCAGGTGACCAGGCAGCACGTGGCTCTCACCTCCGACGAGCTGAACCAGCAGCGGCTACAGCCCAGCGCCACCCCTCGGACACCGGCGCTCCAGAGGAAAGGTCCTCCCTATGGTGAGAACTTTGAGAACCGCCATCAGTTCCAGGAGCTGCTAATCTCGGAGCAGAGGCGGCAGCTCCAGGAACAGAAAGAGATGATACAGGATCTGATGGAGAACCAGAGACTGATGATCGCAAGAGGGGAAGCCAAGAACGCCAGTGCCGTGACCGCACAACTGTCGGGCCACGCCGCAAAACCAAAAGTGACCCGCAGGAGGGAAAGTGGCCCATTGACTGAAGAATCTTCTCCTGCCAAACAAGAGGCACCTCGCAGGTATTATTATTATACAGGATTTATATATAGCGCCAACAGTTTGCGCAGCACTTTACAACATGAGGGCAGACAGTACACTTACAATACAATTCAATACAGGAGGGATCAGAGGGCCCTGATCTTTAGAACTTACAATCTAGAAGGGAGGGTCAAGTGATACAAAAAGTAATAACTGTGGGGGATGAGCTGATGAATTAATAGTAAGGCCCTACATTGTATACAACTTTAACCCCTGTCCGTGCTATAGCCAAAAGACGGCTACATAGCGGACCTAATTTGCCGGGAGGGTGTCCATGGACGTCCTCCCGTGCTTGAGCAGCCTGTGCGCCCCCTGCAGGGCGTGCGGTGTGCTCTGTGATCAGCGAGTCTATGAGACTCAGCTGATCACAGATCGGAGTAAGGGGTCGATCCTGACCCCTGACCAGGTGATCAGCTGTCAACCAATGACAGCTGATCATGTGACGTAAACAGAGTCGGTAATCGGCTACCAGCGCGAGGAGAAGGAAAAAAGCCGATCACCGGTGGTTGTGAGAGGGACACCAGTCCCGATCGCGGAGACCCTCTGCAGAGGCCTTTGTGCCCACCAGTGCCACCTACCAGTGCCTACAGTACCACCCATCAGTGCCCACAGTGTCACCTATCAGTGCCTACTATAAATGTAACCAGTCATTGCCTCATCACCAGTGCTGCTTATCGATACCACCTACCAGTGCTCACAATGCCACCCATCAGTGCCCACAGTGTCACCTATCAATGCCCACAGTGCCACCTATAAATGTAACCAATCATTGCCTCATCACCAGTGCTGCTTATCGATACTACCTACCAGTGTCCATCAGTGCCACCTATAAATGTCACCAATCATTGCCTCATCACCAGTGCCCATCAGTGCTACTCATCAGTGCCACCCATCAGCGTCGCCTTATCCGTGCAGCCTCATGAGCGAATATCAATGAAGAAGAAAAAATAACCGTTTGCAAAATTTTATAACAAACTATGAAACATGTTTTATTTTTATTTTTTTTAATTTCTGTATTTTTTGTTTGTTTAGCAAAAAATAAAAACCCAAGTGGTGATTAAATACCACCAAAAGAAAGCTCCATTTGTGTGAAAAAAATGATAAAAATGTAATTTGGGTACAGTGTCGCATGACCACGCAATTGTCATTCAAAATGTGACAGCGCTGAAAGCTGAGCAGGAGGGGGGGGGGGGGTTTAAGTGCCTAGTAAGCAAGTGGTTAAAACCTGACCCCAGAAGGTGTCTGAAATTTCTTTGGCACTGTCCCCTGGAGTAATTTTTAATTTTGCCACTAGATGTCCTCAGTCTTTTCTGAGTTGAATGATACACATCATTCAACCTGAAAGATTGAGGGCCTACTGTGAGTGCAGGGAGTCATGCACCACCACCACCACTACAGTGGGAGGATGGAGAAGACTTACATTTAAAAATTTTGGAGAGAGCAAGGGAGGGATATAACCCCTGTAAGGTGTTTTTTTTTTTTGCCAACTGTGACCCATTGGGGAGATTTCCCTTCACTTCCTGTCCCGTAGCCAAACAGGAAGTGAGAGAAAATACCTGCAAATCGAGGGAGTTCCTTGGGGCACCCCAGGTCAACAGACCTAGTGACCCCATTGGAATATTTCCCCTCTATTACTTTTCTGGGGACAACCCAAAATGTGGTATTTTCATTTACTCCAGCTTTCACTGATAATGGTGAATGGGGCAAACGGAGAGGGTGAACCTCCTTAAAGGAGCCAGCAATAAAAACTGACAAGGGTTCTAACCCATCTACACTCTATCTAAAACGAAAAAAAGAGTTTTGCCTGTAGTTATACTTTAATCATTTGGGATCAGTTCAGTTAACATTTTTTTAAAAAAAGGGGAGAGATTTTTTATATATACGGTATATATATATATATATATATATATATATATATATATATATATATATATATTATGGGCACATTGGCTTTCTCTTTTAGCAAGGAATAAGGGGTTTTATTGTGTCTTCCACAGATTTTCGTTTTCATCTTCTCAATTTGAGGTCCCAAATGGGAGCCCAGGCCAGAGCACGATGTCTACATCACGGAGGGCCAGCATCTGCTCCACCCCGCACCCTACAGTGAGAGGTAAGTGTTTTATAGAATGAGGGGGATGGGAAAATATAACAAAATGATTTGCTGTGAGATGTGCCCTATGAAGGGGTGGCCCGTTCATTAAGGGCACATGGGTGCCGCTCCCTCCCCCCCTGTCCATCGCCGCCTTCCCCTATCCATGCGTCTGGCCCCTTTCAGGACATCAGTCCATGGATTCCAATGCGGAGGGGCTGTTTTTTTTATTTTTTTTTATTGTTTTAAGCACCAATTAGAGCCAGAGGCTCTAATAGGCTCCAATATAGGGCAGGCTCGGGTTGAAGAGAGTGAGCTCCGAGCCCACCCAGGTGTGTTACAACAGCGAGTAAATATTTGCTGCTGTAACATTGATCCTCTTCCCGACCAATCAGGAAGCGGTGTCTTGACACCGGCCACCCAATAGGTTCGTCTGTCCTTTCAACCAATTTGACACCTAGGAGGAGGAGGAGGAGGATAGGATCTGGAAGCCAACATGGAGGAGCCGAGCCGCTGCACCACACTGCCTGCCACCTGCCATGATGGGGTAATTGCCGGACTGACCGTCAAACAGCAGGGGGGGTTGGTGTTTGTTTGCTGCCCCCCCCCCCCCCAAAAAAAAGCCACCAGCCGCCACTGGCCCTATGATGACAGCGAGGCTTTGTAACCATGGCAGGTCCTCGTTGTCTAGTGACAATGATAAAATAGACGGGGTTTTGGGTTTCACATGTCTGCAGATTACTCTACCATGGGTATGTGCTTGGGTGTAGATTTAATTCTTTTTACCCTTTTTTTTGTTCACTAAACTTTATTTTTTATCACATAGGGAAACCAAAAGTCCCCTTTATAATACTATTTTTGTTGAGACAGGTTCTCTTTAATGAGTTATCGGGGGGTCTATTAGACCCCTGATATCTCTTCTGCCCTCCACTGAAGCTAATGGAGTGCAGATTGTGCTGCTGGGGGTGCGTGGAACTGATTGGGTGGCTGTGCGTCCGCCCCGTTGCTTCCACCTGACAGTCGACTTGTCAGATTTACACAGTGTGTGTGTGTGTGTGTGTGTGTGTGTGTGTGTAACCCCCATGTTGCTGTGAACTTTGATATACGTCAGTGACAGTGAAAGGGGTTAAAAAAGAAAAAGATACCCAAAAGCCTCTTTAACACTTTTTTTTCTCACACGAAGAAACGGTCACGTGACACAATGGGACCTGAAGTCTCCTTTTGCCTACAGCAGAGTAGGAGTTTCTTTTGAGCACCCACATCACTGCTTTCTGATTGGCTGTCCAGTAGGCACTAGAAGAATGTGATGTCACCAAGGGGGCAGAAATCAGTGTGTGGCGTGCACAGATAGCGCGCTGGATAACCAATCCTCAGTCCTGGAAGCAGAGCCTGCGGGGCACATGGAGCACACTCAGGAGAAGTCTAAGAGGATGTACTGCCCAGGTGTGGGCATCAGAAGGAATAGGCTGGCCACAGGATATAAACACTGCCGAGGACCACAGTGGCAAGAGCTAGGTAAGTGTAGGAAGGTAGGTTAGTTGAGCTCATAGGGGTAGGCAAGGCCGTCTTTAAGGCAGGGCAAAAGGGGCAGCTGCCCTGGGCCCTGTCATTGTTGTGGGATCCAAAACAGCTACCTCATACTTGCCAACTATCCAGGTTTAAATTCCTTTGTCCCTTGAAGTTTTAGTCCTGTCCTGTGCTGTGTCCTAATATCTCAGTGTGAAGTGCTGGTACTAATGCTGCCCAGCTCTGCCCTATTGTTGTGTACAGATGACTCACCTGCAGGCCCCGTGTTTACATGTAAATAACCGGCATTCATATGTAAATAGCAGCAACAATACTAAGTAAATAGCTGCAGCCGGTGGCATTGATATGCAAATGAAGGCAGCATTCGTATGTAACTCATGCACCCCTGCAGTGAGGAGATGATGTGCTGTGACCTCTAGCAACCAATCAGTGAGCCGTAATGTGTGCTGTAACCTCTAGCAACCAGTCAGTAGGCAGTAATAAAGTGCTGTAACTGCTGGCAACCAATCGCAATTGCTGCCTGATCTGATATAGTAAACTGATTTTAAGTCTAGCTGCTCAGAGCAGGCGGAGAGTGAAATTGCATGGGGGGGACCCAAGAAAGGGTCCATTCAATATTAAAGACTGCCTTGGGGGTAGGAGCACTTTGTAAACACTTTGATGCCAGAATGCAATGACAAATAATATATAGAAACCACTAAAAATCAACAAGTTGTCATCATAAATGACCATACAATACATGGAACAGATGCAGCTGATTCTAATCTCTACATGTTTCACAAACTAGGGCTTCTTCAGGAGTACTTTTATCAGGCACTGCATATATGATCACTATAAATTGAGAATAACAAAATTTAGACAAAATACAAACAAAATTATATAATTAGACAATAAAATTTTGTAATAATAATTGTGTTTGTATTTTGTCTAAATTTTGTTATTCTCAATTTATAGTGATCATATATGCAGTGCCTGATAAAAGTACTCCTGAAGAAGCCATAGTTTGCGAAACATGTAGAGATTAGAATCAGCTGCATCTGATCCATGTATTGTATGGTCATTTATGACGACAACTTGTTGATTTTTAGATGTTTCTAAATAACATTTTGATATTTTTTGATATATTATTTGTTGTGGCAAGAGCTAGGTAAGTGTAAGAGGGTAGGTTAGTTGAGCTCATAGGGGTGGGAGAAAAAGGGTAAACACTTTGTTTGATAGGTGCCAGAACATGAGAGCGACAAATAATATATAAAAAATATATAGAAACAACTAAAAATCAACAAGTTGTCATCATAAATGACCATACAATACATGTAACAGATGCAGCTGATTCTAATCTCCTACATGTTTCGCAAACTATGGCTTCTTCAGGAGTACTTTTATCAGACACTGCATATATGACACTTACCTAGCTCTTGCCGCAACAAATAATATATCAAAATATATCAAAATTTTATTTAGAAACATCTAAAAATAAACAAGTTGTCATCATAAATGACCATACAATACATGAGATGCAGCTGATTCTAATCTCTACATGTTTCGCAAACTATGGCTTCTTCAGGAGTACTTTTATCAGGCACTGCATATATGATCACTATAAATTGAGAATAACAAAATTTAGGTAAAATACAAACAAAATTATTATTACAAAATTTTATTGTCTAATTATATAATTTTGTTTGTATTTTGTCAAAATTTTGTTATTCTCAATTTATAGTGATCATATATGCAGTGCCTGATAAAAGTACTCCTGAAGAAGCCATTTTTTGGCAAAACATGTAGAGATTAGAATTAGATTAGCTGCATCTGTTCTATGTATTGTATGGACAACGACTTGCTGATTTTTAGTTGTTTCTAAATAAAATGTTGTTATATTTTTATATATTATTTGTCATCGTTGTGTTCTGGCACCTCCAAAAATCCCATATTCTGTTCTCTTGCCATGTATTTATCAATCAAGGGATGTGGTGCTGATGACTCCCAGACCTTCAGCAATTCTCTTTTTCAGCTTTGTTTGATAGATTTCTTGCCCCATTAATTTAGACACCATGCTAGACAAGCACACTCAGGCCCTTGGCCTCCTTTATAAATCACACAGGCAGATAAGCAATACAGAGTATTACAGGAACCACCCTAGCCTGTGATTGGACATTGAAGGGTCAGCAGTACACTTGAGTTTGTCCGTCTGCTCTCTCCTCCTAGGGATGTCAACTGTGCAAAGCATTAGAGCTCTATATGGATCAGAATTCTGCTCCTCCCTCTCCCAGGAGGCTGATTTCAAAACAGATTTAGGTACTCCTGCTAGCTGTATGTGAAAGTATAAGTTTTAATAAAAGCATTCCTGGAAAAAATCTTTTTTTTTTTTTTTTTAATATCTGCTTGAAGTTCAGGATTTATTTGTAATATCCAACACACCGCAGACTGATACCTACAGAAGTATGGCATGATTGAATCTGATTGGTCCTGGTTGGCAGTACAGGCAGCTAGTATTAAAGCGTAACTTTTCTCTTAACAACTTGATTAAAAAAATTGATGTTCTTTAGCAAGGAACATGCATTCCGCATTAATAATGATGCTACCAAAATTAGTGTGTGCTGTAAATTGCCTCCAGTTTTGTTCCTGTTTTGTTTTGCTGGAGGCCGCCATTTTGCTGATGCCCAGAGCCCCTGAGCAGCAGTAAATCTGTCAGCAGATCGGCCTCTACAAATTCAGCACAGTGCCTAAAAAAAAAAAAAAAAAAAAAAGCACAACAGAGCAGGGTAAGCCTGTGTATTACTGGATTTTAAACAGTACAGGCCCTTATTTTTAATGTTTTACATAGCGATGTCTGCAAAAGGGGCCAGCCTGAAGTGATCTAGTAAGACTTAAAGTGGTTTTCTCCTTCCTCATTGGGCAGATTGGTAGCAGCAGCAGCCATTGGGTTCTGCTGCTGTCAATCAACTGCTACAGTATGAAAAGGGAAGGCAGGGGGGGGGGGGGCAGGGCTGAGTCTCCGGTCTGTGTCATTAGATGCAGACTCGACAGCTCAGGAGTGAGCAGGCACAGGTGCCCCCAGGGAAAGTGTCTTTCTATGGGGGGGCACTTGCCGAAGAGGAGGGGTCTGGAGCGCTGGTGGGGGGGGACCCCAGAAAAGGAGGCTTGGGGCTGCTCTGTGCAAAGCCATTACACAGAGCACGTAGGTATGACATGTTTGTTATTTTAGTTAAAAAAAGAAACAGGTTTATTATCGCTAAATTTCCAATTTAACTGCTTCCCGCCCACCCACCATCAATAGGCAGCGGAGCGGTGGGGCTCTCGATCTGGGACGATGTCATATGACGGCGTCCCAGAATGAACGTTGTCGCGTGCCCACGCCATGTTGCTAGGACAACGCATGACCCCGATCTCTGGAAAGAGCTGTGTCCGCGGCTCTTTACCCATGTGATAGGCTGTGTCCAATCACAGCCGGTCACATGTCAACACGGAGATGCCAGTAATCAGCTTTCCTTGCCTCACACTGACAGAGTGTGTGGCTGGGAGAGCCCATCAGCGGCATCTCAACACAGGAGGGGGACATCTAAGAATGTAATCAGGGCACTGATTACAATATAGCAATATAGTGTCACAAATCAGTGCCCACCAATTCCAGCAATAAGTGCCCACCAGTGGCAGCAATCAGTGCCCACAAGTGCCACCAATCAGTGCCCATTAGCGCTGCCTATCATTGCTGCCCATCAATGCTGTCAAACAATGCCCATCAGTAATACCCATCAGTGTCGCCCATCAATGCCTATCAGTGCCTATCAGTGCCGCCTATCCGTGCCGCCTATCAGTGCCACATATCAGTACCACCTATTAGTGCCCATAAGTGTGGCATATTAGTGCCTCCTCATCAGTGCCACCTCATCAATGCCCACCAGTTCAGCCTATCAGTGCCCAAAAAAATTAAGGCAAAAAATTACTTTGTTACAAAATTTACTGACAGAAAAAAAGTAAACTTTTTTTTTTTTTCAAAATTGTTGGTCTTTTTTTTTTTTTTTTGTAAAAACAAAACAAAAAACCCAGCAGTGATCAAATGCCACCAAAAGAAAGCTCTATTTGTGTGAAGTACATGATAAAAAAAAATAGTTTGGGTACAGTGTAGCACGACCGGGCAATTGTCATTCAAAGTGCGACAGCGCTGAAAGATGAAAAATGGCCTGGGCAGGAAGGGGGGTACAAGTGCCCGTTAGGCAAGTGGTTAAAGAGGCTTTGCACGTCGGGAACGTTCTCATCGATGGTCTTCTTTTGTTGTAGCGATGGAGGAGAGAGCAGCCCAGCGAGCCGAGAGGAGGAGGATGCTGGAGGAGATAAAAAAGAAACGCGAGGAGGACAAGTTGGTGAGTCCCGTGTGCTGTTTATGTGAACCGTGTGGGGCATTTCTCCAACAGTGGATGTACCCGTGGGGGGGGGGGGGGGGGAGTCAAAGAACCACAGCTGAACACAGACCCCCGGCTTGAAGTGGAATCGCTGTGTTCACCAGTGAAAGGAAAGACTGCCACCATGCCAGGCCGCCACGTCCAATGGCCTTGTGTATTGCGGGTGACTCCTACCAGCAGACTCCCCACCACTGCAAACCAGGGAGGATATAAATGGAGTAGTATTTTATAGTAATCCCACCATAAGAGAAATACAGACGTTGGCATGGTCTGCTCCTTGCCATGGCAAACAAGAAGGATGGAAGTGCAGCTGCAAACCATTGTCTTTGGGCTTCTGTATTTTTTTTATGGGGGTCCTTCACTCCGAGTACCAACCAAAGACATGTATTGGGGGCTACATCCGTGAAGTAATGGAAAAGGCAACTTCTTATAGCATGGAAGGGTCACACACTCTGTCCGGTTTTTGTTCCTGTCTGTGTCCTCACTAGGAAGGTTCCCAATCTTTGTACAATAAAATTATCCAAATCAGTTTAACAAGGTGGATTTGATTTAAATCACAATTTAAATCACGAGTAAAAAGGCGCGATTTTTAGATCATCGTCTTTAAAGAGCAACTGTCATCTCTGCCCCGCAGCGGCTCCTCCTCTGACCCGCTGTTGACTCACCGACAGCCCCATTCCCTTTAATGGGACGGCTGGCGATGCGGCAGTGACACGACAAGGGGAGGGACGTGGCAGCAGCAGGTGAGTGGACGCCCGCTAACAGGCGCTGCCATGATAGATCTGAAATGACCAGTGCTCTTTAACCACTTTCAGCCCCGGACCATTTTGCTGGCTTAAGACCAGACCCCTTTTTGCGATTCGGCACTGCGTCGCTTTAACTGACAATTGCGCGGTCGTGCGACGGGGCTCCCAAACAAAATTTACGTCCTGTTTTTCCCCACAAATAGAGCTTTCTTTTGGTGGTATTTGATCACCCCTGCGGTTTTTATTTTTTGCGCTATAAACAAAAATAGAGCGACAATTTTGAAAAAAACGATTTTTTACTTTTTGTTATAATAAATATCCCCCATAAATATATAAAAAAACATTTTTTTCCCTCAGTTTAGGCTGATACGTATTCTTCCACATATTTTTGGTAAAAAAAAATCACAATAAGCGATTATCAATTGGTTTGCGCAAAATTTATAGCGTTTACAAAAGAGGGGATAGTTTTATGGCATTTTTTATTAATTCTTTTTTTTGCTAGTAATGGCGGCGATCTGTGATTTTTATTGTGACTGCGACATTATGGCGGACACATCGGACGTTTTTGGGACCATTGTCATTTATACAGCAATCAGTGCTATACAAATGCACTGATTCCTGTGTAAATGACACTGACGGTGAAGGGGTTAACCAGGGGGTGGCAGTGTAGGGGTTAAATGTGTCCTAGGGGCGTGTTACTAACTGTGGGGGGCGTGGCTATGTGTTAGTGAACACTGATCTCTGCTCCAATCGCATGGAGCAGAGAACAGTGTCACTTGTTGCTAGGCAGAACGGGGAGATGCTGTTTACATCGGCATCTCCCCATTCAGCCTCCCCGTGACCACGCGGTGATCGAGTCTGCGGGACCCGCGACCGGACTCGCAGGGGTCCCGACCGACATGCGCGCACGCCCCTGGCAGCAAATACGAATGGACATACCTGTACGCCAGTTTGCCTGCCTGTGCCATTCTGCCAACGTACATCGGCGTGCGCCGATCGGGAAGTGGTTAAAATGTAAGGACTACTTCTTGCTGTTAGTTAGAATCTCTAATATTTGCAAACAAAATGAAGGTTTCCTATTTAGAATAATAAGCTGACAGGTTAGTAAAACAGCAATATCAGAACCGATTCAATCATACGGTTTGTAGTGTACATAGATTTTCAAACCAAAGGGATAAAGGAATATTCCTGAACTTTGTTTTATCTCATTGTTACTGTGAAATTGTGTGAATGCATCAATACAGTGCATGTTATCTCAGCCTGCAGAGCTTGGATTCATTGAATTAGTTTACCAAAAATGTAAATATTGCAGAATATACAGCCTCGTGCTACATAACTAAGCTCCATTTCATGCTGAATAAACTAAATTATTAATGTATCTTAAATCGAAAACTATCTTTATATAGATTGTTACTCCAAAAGCATTTTATTAAAATAAATTTGATAAAAATCAAAAAAAAAATAGATTTAAATCACAAAAATATGATTTAATGACATGCCGACCGGGCCATAGCCGAAAGACGGCTACAGCGCTGTCGGCTTATTCTGGGAGGGCATCCATGGACATCCTTCTCCCCCCATGGATGCACCCAGGAACATCCATAACCGCTGGGTCCAGGGGACCTGGCGCATCACGGTAAATGGCCGCTGATAGCGGGCGTTTACCACGTGATCGCTCCGTCAAATTATTATTATTTTTTTTTTTTAAATCATTGATATTTTTTTTCTGTGCTACTATTTAATATGAAGACCTACCTAATCTACAGTGGGTATAGAAAAGGATGCCCACCTTTTTTTATTTATTTTTTATTTAAAGGTGCACAAAAGAGGACAAGTAAGAGTAAATGGTAAGCAGTTGGTGTGCCAGAAAAAAATACAGTCAACAGGATAACAATAATCCTCTTAAAAAAGTCCAACAGTCCATGCAAATAGAGCCGGAGAAGTCTGGCATGTGAAGTCAATAATGACTACAAGATATCTGACAAAATAGGATCTTACTGCCAGAATGGACGGGTGCCAGGACACTCCCAAAATATGTGCATATGTGTGCCCCCTTGAGATTCGCATCTCCAACAACGATCATCCAATTGCGGAAATTGTTTGGCCAGTAAGGATGGGGTTCTGTACCACCGTGTCACAATTATAAAGGCCGTTTCCTTATAGTTGCACCATAACAAAGATGTATGGGCAAAAAAGAGAATCCTATCTTTTTGTTGTTCTGTAAAAGTGACCCGAAGGTCCTTTTTCCCATTTGGCAAGAAAGGGGTGTTTCGATTGCGCATGGAGATCAAGTAGATATTTATATGAAGATTTTCGTATTGGACCTCCCCCCCCCCCCCCCCCAAACAGAGTTCTTCAAAGTAGCTGAGGGGCCTCTGGAAAAGTTGTGGCTTGTGCTCAAGAAATGTGACAATTTGAGGGCTCGTCAATGGTCCAGGAACAGAGACCCAGAGCAATGTTGTGGAGGCCTCCCTTGCACCTCCCACCTAAAACTCCTGAAGGTGGGAACAGAGAGCGTAAAGGCAAGGAGTAGCACGTGTGCCGTAGCATCTGGCTGGTGATGCCCACTCTTTAGGTGGGTAGAGCTGGTAGTCACAGTCCTCGGAACAGGATGCAAATGCAGCTTGGCACCAGAATATGGGATGAAAGTGGAACCAGGAGACAAGCAGCGGTCAGCGGCAACCGGGCAGTTAGGCACTAAATCGGCAGGCAAGTCCAGAGGATAGACCAGGGTTGGTATCAGTTGGGCAATGTGGTACAAAGTCAGCAGGCAGATAAGAGCCAGTAACCAAGCAAAGGTCGGGATGGTTGGTAACAGAGCTGGAGCACAAGCAGAGACAAAGTCCAAAGGCAAGCCGGGTCATAGACAAGTAAACAGGAAAAGCAGATCGGGTCTTGGGATGTCAGGAACAAGCTGAAGACAATGCAGCAACTGTTCACAGTGATAGAGCAGTTTTAAATAGGCCACTGGGCGCCAAGTGCTAATTGGTATGTGCACGCACGCATTCGCGTATGTATTTGCGCATGCGCACAAATACATGCGTGATGAACTGGCACTGCAGAAATGACATTGGCCTTTTGCCTATAAATATTAGCAGGTGTGCATTGAGCATGAGCATGTATCCTCCCTGGCCTTTTGGTGGTAGAGATCTGGTTTACCTTACAGTAGGGTTCTGCTCGGGATCCAGCCATTTGTGCAAAGGAAATAAGATACACGACACAGCCTTGCGGGTGAATGCCCCATCCCCCCCCCCCCCTAGGTTTAGGTCAGTGCAATTCAGGAGATGGTGACAAAAAAATGTCCAAGGCTTTATCAATGCCTAGAAGCACAGTGAAGTATATTATTTTTTGTTTTCAAAAAGTTTTATTAAAGCGATAAATAGAAAACAGCTTCAGTGAAAAGGATCAAATGACATAAACATCATATGCAGTTGGATGACAAGATTATAACAAAATGGCGAACAGACCATAGGGTTCTACAGTGGCATAGATCTTACATCCAATGAGAAATCGTAATAGAGGGAAAGCAAAAATATTCAATGTCCTGACCTTCATATTCGTAATGTATAAGAATAGACAGCACAAAGAAAGAAATGAGAAGTCTAGAAAGAAAGCAAAGAGAGAGAAGAGAAAAAAAAAAAAATAACAAAAGTAGAATTTTTTTTATTAATTTTTTATTCCTTAGTTCTTCTTTTTCCAGATGGGCAAGAGAAAAGAAAAAAAAATCCCCGATGTGATCATTTTTGTAATCTAAATAGGAACCATGGGTTCCACTTTAGGTCATATATATGAGTCGTGTCCTGTAAAGTATGGAAAATCTTTTCAGTCAGCATTACTTGATCAATGCGTGAGAGAACCTGAGATAAAGGGATCGAAGAGGACTTCCAATGTAATGCTATAGTCCATAGCATAGAAACGGAGATGGAATGGACGAGCCTCACTAGAGGTTTAGGGGTGTCCTGTGGGGTTTGGAAGAGAAAGACAGTGGTGGTAAGTAAGGGACATCGCTCTACCAGCGAGTTTGTCTATCAATCTCAAAATCTCCTGCCAAACTGGCCGAATCCGGTCACATTCCCAAAAAATGTGAACAAAAGTGCCTCGGTGATTGCAACCTCTAAAACAGTTGGGGGATGTATGAACATAAATCTTGTGCAAACGTACCGGAGTGTAGTACCATCTAGTAATTACTTTAACAGCTGTTTCCCTAATTGTTAAGGATCTGGTGCATTTACACATGTTGTCCCATCCCTCCTCCCAGTCCACAACACCGGTCCCTAGTGCAAGCTCCTGTTCCCATTGTGATCTATACTTCAGAGTCTGAACCATTGTAAGTCCCTCTAGAGCTTTATAGATCAGGGAAATCAGGCCCTTTTGGCGTGGGAAGTTAAAACATAAATCCTCAAAGATGGTGAGTTGGACCTGGGACCGGAGTCTGTAATGGGAGAGAAAGAAGTGACGGATTTGCAAGTATCTGAAAAGTTCCCTGTCGGGGAGTTGGTGCTGGGTCTGTAATACTGCAAAGGGAATGAAATCAGAACCCGTCACAAAGTCCCTTAACTGAGTAAGCTTGCATTGAACCCATACTCTGAAAGACTCAGGATGTAGGTAGGCTGGGGGGAACCTAGGATCGCCCAGGTAAGAGGCGCCCACAGAGCTCTCCGAAGTGAGGTTGTATTTGTGCTTGTAGCGATGCCACAGTTGCAGGCTGTCTGCAACCATAGTGTTAAGCGTGCATAAGGTTGAGTGAGGTCGATGGGTTGACCACATAAGGCCCGGGAGATAAAAGGGTGCTATCGAATCACTCTCAAAACGCACCCAAGGAACTCTGGAATTAGGGATCGACCATTGTGCTTGTTGCGTAAATCTGCAGGTAAGATAATACAACCAGATTTGAGGAACCCCTAGGCCTCCACTTCTCATAGAGCTGTATAGGACTCCCCTGGCAAACCTGGGCGACCTATTATTCCAAATGAATCTGTTAAAATGGGACTGAAGGTTGAGGAGAAAAGATTTAGAAAGCCTAACCGGTAGGGAGCGAAACAGATATAGCAGCCTGGGAAGGATGACCATTTTGAGCGCAGTGATTCTCCCCATAAAGGGGATATGTAAAGAGAGCCAGCTTTTAATAGTATTTTTAAGTTTTCTAATCAATGGGGGATAATTAACCCCAAAGAGGTCACGAAAATTTCCGGGCAGCCCCACTCCCAGGTAGGGTATGTGGGAGGTGGCCCATGTAAAGGAGTAGTTTTGTTTAATAAGGGCTAAATCAGTGGGATCAAAACCTATGGGAAGGGCTACCGATTTGGAAACATTAATGGCTAGACCAGAGACCTTTGCGAAACTTGACAGTGTCGAAAAAAGGTTGGGGAGTGAAACATGGGGATTAGTTATGAACATCAAAACGTCGTCTGCGTACATGCAAAATTTGTACATTTCGTCACCCTTAGTGTAACCTGTGATATCGGGATGTCTCAAAAGGGCAATCGCTAGGGGCTCCAGGGCTAAGGCAAAGATTAAAGGGGAAAGGGGGCACCCTTGTCTAGTGCCTCTACCTATGGGGAAGAATTCGGAGCAACAGCCAGGTAGTTTTATGCGGGTCCTAGGGTTATCGTAAAGGGCTTTGAAACCTACTAGGAATTTCCCCTGAAATCCCATGCGTGGGAGGATTGTGTTGATGTAATCCCATGTAACACTGTCAAACGCCTTCTGTATGTCCAGGCTTAACAGGAGGAGCTTGCGGGAAAATAGGTTAGCATCTTGGATAACGTCTGTTGCCAGGCGGATGTTGTCTGTAATTAAGCGGTGTGGAATAAATCCAGATTGGAAGGGGGATATCAAGGAGGGGATAAACTTTGCTAGTCTGTCAGCTAGAACTCTGCTAAATATTTTGATATCATTGTTCATAACCGAGATAGGCCTAAAATTTTGGGGCAAATTGTGATTCTTATTGGGTTTTGGGATTAGTGACATGTTGGCTAACTACATTTCTTCTGGGAAGCTATGGCCAAGTAGGACTGAGTTAAAGAGGTATGCCATTCTAGGGGCTAGGATCATGGAGTATTTTTTTGTAATAAAGGGCCGAAAAGCCATCGGGGCCTGGGGCGGGGCCTGTTTTCAGTGATTTGATGATCCCTAAGATTTCCGGAGTTGTGATAGGGGCGTTGAGTTCATCCAGTTGTGAGGTGGAAAGGGTCGGGAAGGGGATATCATGTAGCCATGTCAAGTCTTCAGGGGAGGGGAGAGTGTGGGGGGACTCTAAGAGTTTGGTATAAAATTGCTCGAAGATTTTGAGAACCTCCCTGGGATGTGAGGATACAAAACCGTCCTTATTAGACAACCTGTATAAATGAGGGGGGCGAATCGAGTTAGACAATCTTCTAGCAAACAAAGTTGATGCTGAGTTATTAAATAGTAAATTGCGGGCCTTGGTCCAACGGAGAGACTTTTCAACTTTGGATGACAAAAGGGAGTCCAGTTCTAGGCGCTTTTGTTCGATGGATTGCCTGGTGGAATCCAAGTGTAGCAGAGATGAGTTTTTATATAAATGATCTAGTTCCCTAGTTAACTCCACAATTCTAAGTCTATTAGACTTGTTGCGGGCTGCGGAAATACTAATAATTTTTCCTCTGATGACGGCTTTATGCGCCGTCCAGAGAAGTGAGGGCTGAGTGTCTGGGCGGGCGTTAAGCGAAAAATAGTCCTCCAGAGACTGAGCTAATTGGGAATCTACTGCTGGGTCAGAGAGAATGGATTCGTTCAATCTCCAGGAGTGGGGTGTAGGGGCAAGCCTAATAAACCCTGTAGTGAAAGATGTAACCTGATGGTCCGACCAAACACAGGGGTGGATGGAGGCCTCCAAAGAGTTGGCGAGTATGATGGGGGACGTGTATATGTAGTCTAATCTTGCATAGCTGTTATGAGGATGGGAGAAAAAGGTGAATTCCTTGCAACTCACGTTATGTGCCCTCCATGTGTCAGTGAGTTGAAGATCCTGTAAGCCACCAGTGAGAGATTTCGGGAAAGCTCTAGAAACAACCGTAGTTGACGAACGGTCTAGAGTGGCGTTAGCTACTGAGTTAAAATCACCACCTATGATCAAATGGGGGGAGTGGTATTGTGCTAATTTTTCAAAAAATGACCTAAAAAAGGCTGCTGAGCCGTCATTGGGTGCATAAACACTAGCAATAGTAAGTTCCCTGTTGTGGACAACCCCTTTCACAATCATATAACGACTTTCAGGATCCCTGAACAATTGTTTAACCTCCATCGGGAGGGAAGAGTGGAGGAGTATGGCGGCCCCCCTGGTCTTGGACGAGTGGAGCGAGTAAAAGGCTTGGGGGAAGTCTTTATGTAAAAATTTGGGATGGGAGGAGCGGGAGAAATGTGTTTCTTGGAGAAGAAGGATTTTTGCTCCAAGCTGTTTATAAAAGGTAAAGGCTTTACGCCGCTTGGAAGGGGAGTTAAATTCTTTTAACGTTGTGTGAAATACAAGTTATCGCCATGGCGTATGAGGTAATGCGTAGGCAGTTGGGGGATCAGAATTGATGGGGGGAGGGAGGAAGGGGATCACAAATGAGCACTTGTCCACCAGGTCCAAGAACGTCAGGGGAGTCCCCGCTTCATCCTCCATAGCTCGCATGAGTAGGGAGCTATGCAGCAACACTGAGGGCATGTTCAGATCACAGAACCGGAATATAAAAAGAACATATGCTGTAGAAGAATCGTAGGATTTGAAAAATGATTGACCAATATAAGAAAGAACCAAAAAACATAGAAAAATAAAAGTAACCTCTGAAAAAACAATCCCTGCCTTTAACAAAGACTTGGGGAACAACATTAATAACAGATATGGTAGCCTGTGGGAGAAAGTTCCCACGGCAAAGAGAAAATCATACATCGAGACGACCAGTAGGGTTGCGCAATGGGGGGGAGCACCCCCCAGAGAAGCAACCAACCACTAGGAAGGGGAGCCATGACATAGCTCCTAGGGACATGTATAGTGCCAGAGGAGTAGGCAGACAACAGTAGGGGAAGTATGCTTTTCCTCTCCATCTCCTCTCCCCCCCCCCAAAAAAAAGGGGAAGAGGAAGAGAGGGGAAAAAAATAAAAAAATAAAAAAATAAATAAATAAAAAAAAAGGGAGTATCTCTTGAAAAACCTGAAAATAAACGCACAGCGTGGATGTCCTCTGGGAGTCAGTATTAACCGCAAATAGAACCTCAAGATGGGCCGGAGAAGGTACCCTTAACGAGGGCTATCTTCCATACGTTCTCCAACATCATACCGGATCCTCCGTCTGTCTCTCCTTGTAGGGGGTGTTTGCCATATAGGTGTAGCTCTGGGAGTGGAGGGTAGCCTGCGAATCGCGGAAGCATTCAATAAGCCCAGTTTTACCAGGATCTCTTGACCCTCCAGGATGGTGGTGGCGGAGTATGTTGTGCCGTTATGAGGGATCACCAGGCGAAACGGGAATCCCCACCGGTATCTGATACGGGCAGATTGCAAGAACGTGGTAATCTCCTTCAGGTTCCTCCTCCTCTCCAAAGTCGCCGGGGCAATATCAGGGAAAATCTGTATAAAGTGGTCATCAAGGGTTATTCTCTGCTTATTGCGGGCAGCTCTCAATATTTCTTCCTTGACGAGAAAGTCTTTCATACAAAGGATGACATCTCTAGGGGGTTTGTCATCCGGGGGTTTAGGGCGAAGAGCCCTGTGAATACGATCACATTTGAACATGTTGGAGTCATGGTCAGGGAGCAGGGACTTAAACAATCTAATCACCACAGGTATGAGCTCAGACTCAGACTCAGGAATTCCGCGGAGGGGCAGATTATTGCGCCTGTTTCTGTTGTCAAGGTCTTCGATCTGAGACTGCAGCAACTTGACCGAAGAGGATAGTGCTTCATGTTCTCTGCTAAGGTCGTTATGAGCAATCGCCAACTCATCATGCTTAGTCTCTAACCTCTCCGTTCTGGTTCCCAGGGCAGAGATTTCTTGTGATAAGGCATGTGAAGTTTTGTGAAGTTCCGATTGGAATTTAGATGCCAATCTGTTATACATGGTTTCCAAACTTTCCTCTAGATCAGCTTTAGAGAGAGAGACAGGGCACTCACCATTAGATGAAGGGGCAAGTGAGGATGGACACGGCGAACGTGGAGAGGTGGCGGGACCCGGGGAGAGGTCCTCCCTGACTGCGCCATCCTGCGCCATGTCGGACTGTTCCTGAGAGCGAAGAAGATACTGTGTGAGGGTCTTTTGAGCGGTGCCCCGTGCTTTTTTTTTTCTTCGCCGGCATGCACCAAGGTTTTGCGGGTTGAGGGGTGATAAATAGAAAAAAAGGAGTGAATCGCGGTGTTAACGGCCCTCGGGGATAGGCAGAAGTCCCGGACGGAGCAGAGTTAAGAATTCAAACGTCCATCTTGCTCCGAGCCGCGTATGCGGCTTCTTTGGAAGGGGGTGAGCTGAAGTGAGTGTGGAAAGATAACTGCAAGTTTACTATCTATGGGCCTGCTGGGATATGTGGTCCCACAGAAAGAACCCGAACTTTAAGTGACCCAGGTCCTGCAGGGCAAGGAGGAAGGGGATACTCCCCAGGATATATACTCCAGCTGGGTCTGTGGTAGTGGGAGCTGTGAGGAGCTGGGTGTAGCAGGGTGTAGCAAGATGGCCACCAGGATCCAACATAGGCCGGAGCCAGGGACTTGCCTGGAGAGGGCTGCCAGGGACTTCCGTTGCCTGATGCAGTGGGATAAGGGGATCAGTCCACATAAAACCCCCAGAGGTGGCCCAGTAGGATGTCCTCTTGATGTTGTGGAGAGGGGAGGTGGAGGGGAGTAAGCAGGGGAGAGTTCGGATAGCCCCACAGGAGACTCACCAGGCCGGATGGATGCAGAGCAGGGGATCCCAGAAGACTCCTGTGTGCAGAGGTGCAGCGGGAGCAGCGATTCGGCAGCCGAGTACGCCCCCTCCGGGATGTCCGGGTCCGCCGCCGGAGCGGCCTTCGGGTGGCCCCGCAGGAAAGGCCGGGGATTACGGAGGCCTAGTAGGCCGCAGACAGCGGCCGAAACGGGCCGAATCCTGCGATCCACAGACAGCAGATGGCTGTCAAACGCAGATAGGTCTGTGGAGGAGCACCCGAGGAGCAGGGTGGTATATGTTTTTGGCAACCAGGGCGCTCTGGAGCGGAGGATGGCACCCGATTGTCAGAGGCCCAGCGGAGCTCTGTAGAGAAGCGTCCTTCCTTGGTTCCGGCCGGCCACCAGTGAAGTATATTATGAAGAAGTGTAAGGTGCTAGGTACAACACAGACCTACCTGGATCAGGACGTCGCTCCAAAGTGGATGAAACGGCCAGAAAGAAACTGGTCGAGAGGCCATCAAGAGGCCTACAGAAACTCTGAGGCAGTTGCAGGAATTTATGACAAAGAGGGGTCATTGTGTGCATGTGACAACAATATCATCAATTCTCCACAAATGGGGCTCGTATGGGAGGGTGCAAGAAAAAAGCCACTCCTTAAGAAAGGCCACATGCAGCCACCACTGAACTTTGCCAAAACTCACCTTGAGAATTCTGAGGCCACATGGAAAAAGGTGTTCTGGTCAGATGAGACTAAAATTTTATAAGTGGCCTCAACACCAAATGATATGTCTGGCGGAAATCCAATCCAGCCCACCATCCAAATAACACCATTCCTACAGTAAAGCATGGAGGGGGTAATATCCTGGTATGGGGGTGTTCCTCTGTGCAGGGACTGGAGCACTTGTCAGGATAGAGGGATGATGGGGCAAAATACTGTCACATTCTTGAGGAAAATCTGCTGCTCTCTGCCACAAAGTTGTCAATGGGAAGAAGGTTTACCTTCTAACATGACAATGACCCAAATTACACAGCAACAATGAGCACACATTGGTAGAAGGAGAAAAGGGTGAATGCCCTTGCATGGCCTAGTCAGAGCTCAGACTTAAGGCTGGGTTCACATATAGGCAAATTGGATGTCGGTTAACCTGCATCCTATGCGCACGACATTAGAGTTTGACCGGCTCTCAATAGAGCTGGTTCACACAGGTCCCGGGCAGCTGCGAAGCAGATTGCAAAAGGGTGCTGTGTGTTTTTTGGGTCCCATCCAGGTGTGAATTCAGGCAAAAATTCTGACCCAATTTGCACCTGAACCAATGAACAGAAACACACTGTCCCCCAAACTAAGCCTTGAAGTCCAAGGAATTGTCTGTAGACCTCCAAGACCGGATTATATGGAGGCAGAGATCTGGGGGAGGGTACAGAAACATTTCAGCAGTGTTGAAGGTCTCAATGAGCACAGCGGCCTCCCATTATCCATAAATGGAAGAAGTTTGGAAACACCAGGACTCTACCTAGAGCGGGCCGCCCAGCCAAACTAAGCGATCGGAGGGGGCGAAGGGCTTTAGTCAGGAAGGTGACTAAGAACCCGATGGTCACTCTGACAGAGCTTCAGCGTTTCTCTGTGGAGAAAGGAGAAACTTCCAGAAGAACAACCATCTCTGCAGCACTCCACCTATCAGGCCTGTATGGTAGAGGGGCCAGACGGAAGCCACTCCTCAGTAAAAGGCACATAACAGCCCATCTGGAGTTTGCCAAAAGGTACCTGATGGACTCTCAGACCATGAGAAACAAAATTCTCTGGTCTGATGAAACAAAGATTGAACTCTTTGGCCTGAATGGCAAGCGTCCTGTCTGGAGGAAATCAGGCCCCGCTCATCACCTGGCTAATACCATCCCTACAGTGAAGCATGGTGGTGACAGCATCATGCTGTGTGGCTGTATTTCAGTGGCAGGAACTGGGAGACTAGTCAGGATGGAGGGAAAGATGAATGCAGCAATGTACAGAGACATTCTTGATGGGAGCCTGCTCCAGTGTGCTCTGGACCTCAGACCGGGGTGAAGGTTCATCTTCCAACAGGACAACGACCCTAAGCACACAGCCAAGATAACAAAAGAGTGGCTATGGGACAACCCTGTGAATGTCCTTGAGTGACACAGCCAGAGTCCAGTCTTGAACCTGATGGAACATCTCTGGAGAGATCTGAAAATGGCTGTGCACCGACGCTCCCCATCCAACCTGATGGAGCTTGAGGTGGTCCTGCAAAGAAGAATGGGAGAAACTGCCCAAAAATAGGTGTGCCAAGCTTGTAGCATCATACTCAACAAGACTTGAGGCTGTAATTGGTGCCAAAGGAGCTTCACCAAAGTATTGAGCAAAGGCTGTGAATACTTATTTACATGGGATTTTTTTCATTATTTATTTTTAATAAATTTGTAAAGATTTCAAACAAACTTCTTTCACATTGTCATTATGGGCTATTGTTTGTAGAATTTTGAGGGGAAAAAAAATAATTTAATCTATTTTGTAATAAGGCTGTAACAGAACAAAATGTGGAAAAAGTGAAGCTCTATGAATACTTTCCGGATGCACTGTAAGCTTGTGGAAAAAATGTATTAACCAAACCTTGCCTCTGTACAAGCTGACTTATGAGGCTAGAGGGTGCCCAGGGAAATTTTGTAAAATTTTGGGACCCTGGCTAAATACACAGGATACTGCGGACTCTCTCCTTTTCTTGATAGCGAATCCTACACCATAGTTCCCCTATTTGATGGCTGTATCTAATGTTTGGCCACCACATGGTTTAACGGCTTCCCGTCCAACCGCCGCAGTAATACTGCGGCAGGTTGGCTCGCCTGCATGAGCTGTTGTAGCTATACGTCCCCTCGCGGGGTTGGGATAGCAGGTATGTGCCGCCGCACATCACCGATGGCGATGCTCATGGCTGTTGGTCGTGATGACCGCCAGCCACGATCGATCGTGAGTAGGAGAGACTGAACAGGGACGAGTGTGTGTGTAAACACACACTTCCCTGTTCTGAGAGGAGTGACAGATCGTGTGTTCCTATTAGCTAGGAATCACGATCCGTCACTTCCTCTAGTCAGTCCCCTCCCCCTTCAGTTAGAATCACCTCCCAGGGAACACAATTAAAGTGGCTGTAAACCCTTACAAACCACTTTGACCTACAGGTAAGCCTAGATTAAGGCTTACCTGTAGGTCCAAGAAATATCTCCTAAACCTACCTAAGAGACAGTCACAGCTGACTACGGCGCATGCGCCGTAGACAGCGGCGCGCAGGCGCACTATCGCCGTGCGCTTGCGTGGGAGTGACGTCATCGCTGCTCCGGTGCTGTGAGTGGCCGGAGCAACGATGCCCGGAAGAAGGACGCTCCAGACTACAGGGGACAGCGGTGACATCGCTGGCTCCTGTGTCAGGTAAGTGAAACATAATGGGCTACTATGCGATGCATAGTAGTCCATTATGCTTTACCTTTGCAGGGAATGAAAGAGGAAGTAACACCCATCAGGGTTTACTTCCTCTTTAACCCCTTCACCGCCCCCTAGTGTTAACCCCTTCACACTGCCAGTGACATTTTTACATTACACAGTTCATTTTTATAGTATTGATGGCTGTATTAATGCCACTGGTCCCAAAAATGTGTCAAAATTGTCCGATGTGTCCGCCATAATTTCGCAAGTCATGATAAAAATCGCCGATCGCTGCTATTACTAGTAAAAAAAAGAATAATAATAAAAATGCCATAAATCTATCCCCTATTTTTTAGACGCTATAACTTTGTGCAAACTAATCAATATTCGCTTATTGCGTTTTTTTTTACCAAAAATATGTAGAAGAATATATATTGGCCTAAACTGAGAAAAAATTTGCTTTAAAAAAAAAAAAAAAAAAAAGAATGGGGATATTTATTATAGCAAAAAGTACAAAATATTGTGTTTTTTTTTTTTTTTTCAAAATTGTCGCTCGTTTTTTGTTTATAGCGCAAAAAATTAAAACCGCAGGGGCGATCAAATACCACCATAAGAAAGCTCTATTTGTGGGGAAAAAAAGGGATGTCAATTTTGTTTGGGTGCAAGGTCACACGACCGCGCAATTGTCAGTTAAAGCGACGCAGTGCCGAATGGCAAAACGTTCTCTGGTCAGGAAGGGGGTAAAATCTTCCGGTGCTGAAGTGGTTAATAAGCACAGACAAGACCTACTTGATTTTTTATTTTTTCAGGCACAGGCCCTCCAGTTTAATATGCTTAAGAATGTGGGTGAGCACAACAATGACCCCCCCCCCCTTTTTTTTTTTTTTTTTTAGGGGTCGAGCTACTGTATTATTAATAGTTTGGTTATGTGTTAACTGACATTATGCTATCCTGTATTCAGAATATTCCTATGTGAATGTACATTTATCTGCATATACTCAATAAAACAAGTTAAAAAACAAAAAAAATACAATAAACAAGTAAAAGAAACCCATTTTATCTGCCTGCACTAACGAGTGTATGAGTTGATCGGCTGTGACTGTGATTCCTTGTAGGCCCAGCTGAGGGCAGCAGAGGAGCAGCGGGTACAGATGGAGGCAGCAGAGAGAGAAGCCCAGCTGGAGAAGAAAAGAGAGGAGAGGAGGATGCAGAAGCTGGTATTGCTCTCATTACTATCTCGTATACTTTTATATAAATTAGTTTTGTGATCAGAATATGTCATCTGATCCTTGCCGAGAGTTTATTGGGGATTAGCTGAAACTTTTTGCTTTGAACATTCTCTGATCGGAGAGCCCAGAGCTGCCTTCACACTTTGATGTCTTCCTGTATAAATTCCATTGATCCCATCTCTGGTAGGTAGGGGGGAGGGGCGTGCCCTTCCTCTGATCATTCAGCTGTGTGTGTAGTGTGACATCCTGCATGGTCCAACATGGACAAGGATCACTCACAACATACAGCCATATAGGGGTTCAGTACTGAGCCGTTGCAAATGTTGAAGTTATTGCAGAAAGAGATTTGTCAGCACACTGGAGAATCTTTATGCAACCAATAGGCAATTAATTGCCACAGTCGCTACAGGACTTGCAATGTTTTGCCCTTCTTTCTGTCACTTTTTTGCATTTTGCCTTAGTTTTTTTACTTGCCTGTTCCTGCCTTGGGAGTAGCTACATTGCCTTGCAGGGTCCTGTACAGCCCCACCATAGCCAGTATGTGACAGCCATTGTGCGTATGCTTCAGCATGGGTCAGGGGCGCGCATGTGCTGTTATCAGGGATGAAGGACTCTGTACTCCTGATGTGGGTGGGCTCAGGGCAGGGGGGGCGCATGTGCTGTTATCAGGGATGAAGGACTCTGTACTTCTGATGTGAGTGGGCTCGAGACAGGGGTACGCAGGTACTGTTATCAGGGATGAAGGACCACATACTTCTGATGTGGGTGGGCTCGGGACAGGGGGGCACATGTGCTGTTATCAGCAGGGATGAAGGACTCTGTACTCCTGATGCGGGTGGGCTCAGGACAGAGGGGCGCAGGTGCTGTTATCAGGGATGAAGGACTCTGTACTCCTGATGTGGGTGGGTTCGGGACAGGGGCACACATGTGCTGTGATCAGGGATGAAGGACTCTGTACTCCTGATGTGGGTGGGTTCGGGACAGGTTCACACATGTGCTGTTATCAGGGATGAAGGACTCTGCACTCCTGATGTGGGTGTGTTCGGGACAGGGGCACACATGTGCCTTTATCAGGGATGAAGGACTCTGTACTCCTGATGTGGGTGGGTTCGGGACAGGTTCACACATGTGCCTTTATCAGGGATGAAGGACTCTGTACTTCTGATGTGGGTGGGTTCGGGACAGGTTCACACATGTGCTGTTATCAGGGATGAAGGACTCTGCACTCCTGATGTGGGTGTGTTCGGGACAGGTTCACACATGTGCCTTTATCAGGGATGAAGGACTCTGTACTTCTGATGTGGGTGGGTTCGGGACAGGTTCACACATGTGCTGTTATCAGGGATGAAGGACTCTGTACTCCTGATGTGGGTGGGTTTGGGACAGGTTCACACATGTGCTGTGATCAGGGATGAAGGACTCTGTACTCCTGATGTGGGTGGGTTCGGGACAGGTTCACACATGTGCTGTGATCAGGGATGAAGGACTCTGCACTCCTGATGTGGGTGGGTTCGGGACAGGGGCACACATGTGCCTTTATCAGGGATGAAGGACTCTGTACTTCTGATGTGAGTGGGCTCGGGACAGGGGCACACATGTGCTGTTATCAGGGATGAAGTACTCTGTACTTCTGATGTGAGTGGGCTCGAGACAGGGGTACGCATGTGCTGTTATCAGGGATGAAGGACCACATACTGGGTGGGCTCGGGACAGGGGGGCACATGTGCTGTTATCAGGGATGAAGGACCATGTACTCCTGATGTGAGTGGGGCTTGGGACAGGGGGGCACATGTGCTGTTATCAGGAGGGATGAAGGACTGCGTACTCCTGATGTGGGTGGGCTCGAGACAGGGGCACACATGTGCGGTTATCAGCAGGGATGAAGGAATCTGTACTCCTGATGCGGGTGGACTCAGGACAGGGGGGCGCATGTGCTGTTAGCAGGGATGAAGGGCCATGTACTCCTGATGTAGGTGGGCTCAGGACAGGGGCACACGTGCTGTTATCAGAGATGAAGGACCGTAGGCTCGGGATAGGGGCACGCATGTGCTGTTATCAGGGATGAAGGACCATGTACTCCTGATGTGAGTGGGGCTTGGGACAGGGGGGCACATGCTCTGTGTTATCACTGGGGATGAAGGACCATGTACTCCCAATGCCCTGTGACCATTATATGATGTCTTCAGCAGAGGTTTCCTGCTCTTCCTTACCAGAAGTTCAAGGAAGTGCCACTTAGCCATGAGGGTATTATGACTACAAAATGTAAGAAGTTGGGGACATATTTTTAAAACAATACTTGATGCTGTAGGTTTCCTTAGTGGAAAGTGAAAAAAAGAGGAAGGCTTAATGCTGCTTTAAAATTGTATGTATTTACCAGAAAGAGGAGGAGAAGCAAAGGCGCCTGCAGAGAGAGAAGGAGCTCCAGGAGGTGGCGCTGTCGCACTACAAGCGGGCGCTGCTGAGGTCCCACGGCCTGGAGCCTTGGAGGAAACTTATGGCTCAGACCCAACAAAACACAGAGGTATGGACATGGCAACCGGGGACAGCTCCCCACTATGGGACACTCATATTATTGTATCTCTATGGAGAGATGTCTCAGAATAAATCTGAAACAGATTGTTTAATCCCTTCCCCTCTCACACCAGTACCGACCCCTATGGACCAGGACAGTATTTAATTTCTTCTATAGACCTATTCGGTAATAACTTTGTCATTTCTAAAGTATTGCATACAAGTTATTTTCCGTTTTTTTTTTTTCTTACTTTTTAAAATGTGGCACAAAAAAAAGAATTAACAAAACAAAAAAAAGAGAAGTTAAGTTATGACCGGCTGGGGGATGTCACCATGGGAGGACTGGGAGGTTAGGTTGTGGGAGGTTGAGGGATATCACCAAGACAGTACTGGGAGATTAAGTTGTGGTTGATTGTGGTATGTCACCATGGAAGTACTGGGAGGTTAGGTTGTAGAATATCAAAGAATGTCCACCTGGCAGTGATCGGAGGTTGATTTTTGAGTGATTTATTTTTTTGAGCGGGAGCCAATGGCTGTGCTGCTATCAATCTAACCAATCAAGAGCCGGGACCCCTTGCAGAGAGGCACAGCGCATCTCTGGTGTTGGAATTACGGGGCTTAGGCAAGTAAAAAAGGGGCCAGTGACTGCCAGAAGTTTTTTTACCTAAATGCATAGGATGCATTAAAGTGAAAGTACTTAAAGCGGTTGTAAACCCCCAAGTTTCTATCAATATGACAGCCTTGGAAGGTTAGATTGTGAGAGATGGCAAATCACAATGACCATGTTGGAAGGTTGGGTTGTGAAAAATGGAAAGTCACTATGACCATGTGGGAAGGTTGGTTTGTGAAAGATTATGGAAAGTCACTATGACCATGTTGGGAGCTTGGGTTGTGAGAGATGATGGAAAGTAACTATGACCATGTTGGGAGGTTGGGTTGTGAAAGATTATGGAAAGTCACTATGACTATGTTGGGAGGTTGGGTTGTGAGAGATGATGGAAAGTAACTATGACCATGTGGGGACGTTGGGTTCTGAGAGATTATGGAAAGTTACTATGACTATGTGGGGACATTGGGTTGTGAGAGATTATGGAAAGTCTCTATGACCGTGTTGGATGGTTGGTTTGTGAAAGATTATGGAAAGTCGCTATGACCATGTTGGGAGGCTGGGTTGTGAGAGATTATGGAAAGTCACTATGACCATGTTGGGAGGTTGGGTTGTGAGAGATTATGGAAAGTTACTATGACCATGTTGGGAGGCTGGGTTGTGACAGATTATGCAAGGTTACTGTGACCATGTTGGAAGGTTGGATTATGAAAGATTATGGAAAGTTACTATGACCATGTTGGAAGGTTGGATTATGAAAGATTATGGAAAGTCACTATGACCATGTTGGAAGGTTGGATTATGAAAGATTATGGAAAGTCTCTATGACCATGTTGGAAGGTTGGATTATGAAAGATTATGGAAAGTCACTATGACCATGTTGGAAGGTTGGATTATGAAAGATTATGGAAAGTCTCTATGACCATGTTGGAAGGTTGGATTATGAAAGATTATGGAAAGTCACTATGACCATGTTGGAAAGTTGGATTATGAAAGATTATGGAAAGTCTCTATGACCATGTTGGAAGGTTGGATTATGAAAGATTATGGAAAGTCTCTATGACCATGTTGGGAGGTTGGGTTGTGAGAGATTATGGAAAGTCTCTATGACCATGATGGGACGTTGGGTTGTGAGAGATTATGGAAAGTCTCTAAGACCATGTTGGGAGGTTGGATTGTGAGAGATTATGGAAAGTCTCTATGACCATGTTGGGAGGTTGGGTTGTGAGAGATTATGGAAAGTCTCTATGACCATGTTGGGAGGTTGGGTTGTGAGAGATTATGGAAAGTCTCTAAGACCATGTTGGGACGTTGGGTTGTGAGAGATTATGGAAAGTCTCTATGACCATGTTGGGAGGTTGGGTTGTGAGAGATTATGGAAAATCTCTATGACCATGTTGGGACGTTGGGTTGTGAGAGATTATGGAAAGTCTCTATGACCATGTTGGGAGGTTGGGTTGTGAGAGATTATGGAAAGTCTCTATGACCATGTTGGGAGGTTGGGTTGTGAGAGATTATGGAAAGTCTCTAAGACCATGTTGGGACGTTGGGTTGTGAGAGATTATGGAAAGTCTCTATGACCATGTTGGAAGGTTGGGTTGTGAAAGATTATGGAAAGTCTCTATGACCATGTTGGGAGGTTGGGTTGTGAGAGATTATGGAAAGTCACTATGACCATGTTGGGAGGTTGGGTTGTGAGAGATTATGGAAAGTCTCTATGACCATGTTGGAAGGTTGGGTTGTGAAAGATTATGGAAAGTCTCTATGACCATGTTGGGAGGTTGGGTTGTGAAAGATTATGGAAAGTCTCTATGACCATGTTGGGAGGTTGGGTTGTGAGAGATTATGGAAAGTCACTATGACCATGTTGGGAGGTTGGGTTGTTAGAGATTATGGAAAGTCTCTATGACCATGTTGGGAGGTTGGGTTGTTAGAGATTATGGAAAGTCGCTATGACCATGTTGGGAGGTTGGGTTGTGAGAGATTATGGAAAGTCTCTATGACCATGTTGGGAGGCTGGATTGTGAGAGATTATGGAAAGTCGCTATGACCATGTTGGGAGGTTGGGTTGTGAGAGATTATGGAAAGTCGCTATGACCATGTTGGAAGGTTGGGTTGTGAGAGATTATGGAAAGTCACTATGACCATGTTGGGAGGTTGGGTTGTTAGAGATTAAGGCAACATAAACATTTTTGAGGGAAAAGAAGGCTGCAAGAAATGTATGAGCAGATGTAGGAGAAGCTGGAAAAAGGTGACAAGTCTGTTTCTGGGTTATACTAAATGTTAAGCAGCCAGTCATTACTAAACTAAAGTGATGTTTCTGTGTATAAAATGCATTGATTGGTGTTATTGGTGTGTTTAGAGGGCGGACTCCCATCACCACTCTGCTCTCCTGAGAAGAACCCTGCAGACCTGGTCACACACTGTCAGAGAGATTGCCGCTGAGAAGATCCAACGGGCAGATCGCCTATGGGCTACAATCCTATTACGGAGGAGTTTCCACAGCTGGTTAAAGGTAAGTTCAGGAGACATCATTGTCTCACATAATAGTACCTGGGGCTCAGAGAGTGCAGATATTGTCTTTTTTTTTTTTTTTTTGCCCTGTTGTTAAGGGGAGGCAGCAGACCCTTGGGACCCTGCCCTATAGGAGGCTGAACACTAATGCCCCTTACATACAAGCGGGAATTCCACCAGCAAAAGTCCGATGAGAGCTTTTGGTCCGAAAATGCGACCGTGTGTAGCTCCATTAGACTTTTCCTGGAGGAATTCCAGCCAGCAAAAAATTAAGCGCATGTTCTCAATTTTTCGGTCGGAAAAAGTTCCGATCGGAAATTCCGATCGGCTGTACCAATTCCGATGCGCAAAACTCCTACACATGCTCGGAAACAATTCGGCGCACGCTCGGAAGCATTGAACTTCATTTTCTCGGCTCGTCGTAGTGTTGTACATCACGGCGTTCTTGACGGTCGAAAGTTCAGCAAACTTTTGTGTGACCGTGTGTATGCAAGCCAAGCTTGAGCGTAATTCCATCGGAAAAACCATCCAAGATTTTTCCGACGGAAATTCCGCTCGTCTGTACACGGCATAAGACTCCTCTCCTTTGGGCTACACTCCTCTACTAGACCCTACATTCCCAGTTAAGTGACTAGTAGGAGATAATAGAATGTTAATCCATATTTAAGATGACGCAGTGTTGGATCAGTAAACTAAGAAATATATTTGATAGCTTAGTTTTTTGCTGTTGATGTGGGAACATATAGGTGATAGCAGCAGCTTTCGCTATATAAAACATTTTCTTCACTTGTCACTAGGTGGCAGTGTTCAGCTGTTTTGATTTACTTAGTGCTGGATCAGTAAGTTGTATATAAGGTGACAGTGAGTTTCTACACTACATTCTCCTTAACAAGACTTTTCTTGTCTTCCAGTACAAGGACTACCTATCTGTCCAGGAGGAGAGGGCACAGCGGCGCTACCAGGCCAATCTGCGGAGAAAGATGTTCATCGCTTGGCTGGATCTGACACAAGAGGAAAAGATTGCCATGTGGGAGAAGCAAAGGATGGTGGCGGAGCACAGCCAGAGGTGGGCGGGGTTTTCTAGCCTCCCCATAGAAATCAGAGCACCCAGGATATGTAATATAAATATATATATATATATATATATATATATATATATATATATATATATATATATATATATATATATATATATATATAGTATCATATAGAGTATATACCTGGAATGTAAGGGGATTGGCAGGGTGAGGATAACATATGATTGGCTAAAGGTAATAAAGTGACCTTTTCAGTAAAAGCTACTGAAGTTAATTGCAGTGCAGTACTTTTCCTAGGCTAAAATGATGCCATCAGTCTGCTGCAGGCAGAAGAAAGCATTTCCTAAGTCCCCCAGCCCCCCCCCCCCCCCCCCCCCCAATGATCAGACTGTAGCATCATAACTTTGCAGCAAGGTGAGAGGTGACAGAGGGGGCTGATCTGTGTCAGACATTTTGTGAACAAAAGAACTGCACCGGTACCAGGATCGTGTCATCTCTCTGATTTGACATCTCAGTTTAGGAAGTAGGTGGTGACCCTATTGCCTGAACAACATTGGCTCCATCCTTCTAGAGAGAAATTAACTTATTCTTAGGGGGAGTCATTTGATCTCTTGAGAGGTAATAAACACCATTGAAAAGTTACATTGGCACAGCATTTAAAGCGATAGTAAACCGACAAAAAAAAAAAAAATCTTCTCCTTGCAAGTTAATGTCATAATGTGCTAGTAAGCACCACATACTAGCACATTATGAAAGTCTTACCTTGAAACAAAGCCGCCCAGCGGAGCGCTATCTCCACTGACAAGGTTTCCTTCCGGGTTTGCGGGCTGCGCCCATCTGATTGGCAGAGCCGCTATGTCACTCCCGGGCATGCGTGTGGGAGTCTAGGCCATGGCACAGCTCTCTCTGAATGGACAGAATGCTGTCCAATGAGAGTTCAGTGCACATGTGTCGAGGACAACACTGGCGCTGCGTAAGTGAATATCTCCTAAACAGCGCACATTATTTACTGTGCCTACAGGTAAGTCTTATATAGACATTATAAATCAGCAAAAACACCTTTACTACCACTTTAACATGAAAAATATATTTAAAAAAAATGTATAGTAAAACTTTAGTGCAACTTACATGGATGGTGGTGAGATCCAATCGTCATGTGTATAGCTATCTTAACATCTGTTATCTGATTGGTTACCATGGGCCAAACCTTGACTCTTCTTCTTTCACTGTTTCTGCCCTGTAGTGATGGTGTCACTGGTGTCTCTATATTCCCCTCTGTAGTGATGGTGTCACTGGTGTCTCTATATTCCTCTCTGTAGTGATGGTGTCACCGGTGTCTCTATATTCCCTCTGTAGTGATGGTGTCACCGGTGTCTCTATATTCCCCTCTGTAGTGATGGTGTCACCGGTGTCTCTATATTCCCCTCTGTAGTGATGGTGTCACCGGTGTCTCTATATTCCTCTCTGTAGTGATGGTGTCACCGGTGTCTCTATATTCCCCTCTGTAGTGATGGTGTCACCGGTGTCTCTATATTCCTCTCTGTAGTGATGGTGTCACCGATGTCTCTATATTCCCCTCTGTAGTGATGGTGTCACCGGTGTCTCTATATTCCTCTCTGTAGTGATGGTGTCACCGGTGTCTCTATATTCCTCTCTGTAGTGATGGTGTCACCGGTGTCTCTATATTCCCTCTGTAGTGATGGTGTCACCGGTGTTTCTATATCCCTCTCTGTAGTGATGGTGTCACCTGTGTCTCTATATTCCCTCTGTAGTGATGGTGTCACCGGTGTTTCTATATCCCTCTCTGTAGTGATGGTGTCACCGGTGTCTCTATATTCCCTCTGTAGTGATGGTGTCACCGGTGTCTCTATATTCCTCTCTGTAGTGATGGTGTCACCGGTGTCTCTATATTCCTCTCTGTAGTGATGGTGTCACCGGTGTCTCTATATTCCTCTCTGTAGTGATGGTGTCACCGGTGTCTCTATATTCCTCTCTGTAGTGATGGTGTCACCGGTGTCTCTATATTCCTCTCTGTAGTGATGGTGTCACCGGTGTCTCTATATTCCTCTCTGTAGTGATGGTGTCACCGGTGTCTCTATATTCCTCTCTGTAGTGATGGTATCACCGGTGTCTCTATATTCCTCTCTGTAGTGATGGTGTCACCGGTGTCTCTATATTCCTCTCTGTAGTGATGGTGTCACCTGTGTCTCTATATTCCTCTCTGTAGTGATGGTGTCACCTGTCTCTCTATATTCCTCTCTGTAGTGATGGTGTCACCGGTGTCTCTATATTCCTCTCTGTAGTGATGGTGTCACTGGTGTCTCTATATTCCTCTCTGTAGTGATGGTGTCACCTGTGTCTCTATATTCCTCTCTGTAGTGATGGTGTCACCGGTGTCTCTATATTCCTCTCTGTAGTGATGGTGTCACCGGTGTCTCTATATTCCTCTCTGTAGTGATGGTGTCACCTGTGTCTCTATATTCCTCTCTGTAGTGATGGTGTCACCAGTGTCTCTATATTCCTCTCTGTAGTGATGGTGTCACCGGTGTCTCTATATTCCTCTCTGTAGTGATGGTGTCACTGGTGTCTCTATATTTCCTCTGTAGTGATGGTGTCACCATTGTCTCTATATTCCTCTCTGTAGTGATGGTGTCACCGGTGTCTCTATATTCCTCTCTGTAGTGATGGTGTCGCCAGTGTCTCTATATTTCCTCTCTGTAGTGATGGTGTCGCCGGTGTCTCTATATTCCTCTCTGTAGTGATGGTGTCGCCAGTGTCTCTATATTCCCCCTATAGAGATGGTGTCATCGGTGTATCTACAGTATATTCTGTCCTGCAGTGATGGTGTCTCTATACCTCCTCCTATAGTGATAATGTGACCTTTGTCTCTATATTCACCCCTGTAGTGATGGTGTCATCGATGTCTGTATATTTTGTCCTAATATTTCCCCCTACGATGGTGTCACTAGGTGTACCTGTAGTGATGGTGTCTCTAGATCTCGTCCTGCAGTGATGGTGTGACTGGTATCATCATTTTCCCCCTGTAGTGATGGTATCACCGGTGTCTCTATATCCCCTCCTGTAGTGATGGTGTCACTGGTGTCTATATTCTTCCTGTAGTGATGGTGTCAGCGGTCTCCCTATATTCCCCCTGTAATTATGGTGTCAGTGGTGTCTATATATTCCCCCATGTAGTGGTGGTGTCTCTATATCTCCCCTGTAGTGAAGGTGTCACCGGTGTCTCTATATTCCCCCACATAGTGGTGGTGTCTCCATATCGCCCCTGTAGTGATGGTGTCGCCAGTGTCTCTATATTCTCCCCCCTGTAGTGATGGTGTCACCGGTGTTTCTATATTCTCCCCTGTTGTGATGGTGTCACCGGTGTCTCTATATTCACCCACATAGTGGTGGTGTCTCTATATCGCCCCTGTAGTGATGGTGTCACTGGTGTCTCTATATTCTCCCCTGTTGTGATGGTGTCACCGGTGTCTCTATATTCTCCCCTGTTGTGATGGTGTCACCGGTGTTTCTATATTCTCCCCTGTTGTGATGGTGTCACCGGTGTCTCTATATTCACCCACATAGTGGTGGTGTCTCTATATTCTCCCCTGTAGCGATTGTGTCACTGATATGATATCATTGTGTACATTTCAGGAGGATTCTCAGTTCGGCCTTCAGGACATGGAGACAGTTCCCGAAACGGATGAAAGATCTGAGGATGAAGGAGGAGAGGCTGATCTCTCTCAGGAAGAGGGTGGCCGAGATTCTCCCCGACTACCGAGCGTCAGGTGACAACCCCACCAGCTGACACTCACCTGGGTGTCACCCACAGCCGGATTGGGATTCGCTCCCACATACTCTGCATTGGACTCCTGAACCCAAAGTACCCGTCACCTTTTACAAGTTCTGTGTACAACTGACAGCTTATTTTATTAGCTGTGATTGGAAGTTCCAGTTGCATGGAATAGAATACATCTTCCTGCAGTTCCTTATTTCTGCCATTAGATGTCCTCAGTCTGAAGGACAGTAACATCCAGCCCACTTCCTCTGAGCCCAGGTATTCCTACCCTGTTTCTCCAAAAAATAAGACCTAGCGTGATTGTCGGTGATGGCTGCAATATAAGCCCTACCACCCAAATAAGCCCTAGTTAAAGTCCTTCTAGGTATTATTTTCGGGGAAGCAGGGTAGGGCTTATTTGGTTTGAGTTGTCACCAGAGCTATCCAAGCTTCCTTCACTTTGGAGAGATTTCCTCTTGCTTCACATTGTGCCGATAAGACTGGAAGTAAAGGGAAATCTCCCCATTGGAAAAAAAAAGATCCCAAAAGGCAAACCCAGATGGGTCGGTGAAGGTTCTCCTGTATCAGGTCATGGTATATCTAGTAGTAGTTGGTCACATTCAACGGGGACTTGTTCTGTCATATCGAAGGCGTTTTGTATTTTCTTCTCCAAGCCACTTCTTCAGTTCTAATGAGTGTCAGGAAGATACCCCAACATTTCCACAGTTATCACCGAGCGATCGAATCCAACCACCATGGAATGAGGCGAGGCAGATGTTGATTTTCCAAGAGTTGTGAAAATTGTGTTCTAGTTATATAATGATCCCATCCATGGTGTCCAGGAGTCTGTACGGGTGGTAATCCTTCGATTTACATGGCTGAAGGTGTAAATTGTCAATCTCGAAGGTATGTTCCAGACACATTAAAACTGAAGAAGCGGCTCCCCCACTGGGAAAAATATTCCAAAAGAAGAAAAATTTTACACAGTAATCAGTGCATTTTTCTAGCACTGATCGCTGTATAAATGACAGTGGTCCCAAAGTAGTGTCAAAAGTGTCCGATGTGTCCGCCGTAATGTCGCAGTCCCAATAAAAAATGGCAGATGGCCGCCATTACTAGTAAAAAAAATAATAATAATAATAAAAATGCCATATATCTATCCCCTATTTTGTAAACGCTATAACTTTTGCGCAAACCAATCAATATACGCTTATTGCGATATTTTTTTTTTTTTCTACCAAAAATATGTAGATCGGCCTAAACTGAGAAAAAATTAGCTTTTTAAAAAAATAAATAAATGGGGATATTTATTATAGCAAAAAGTACAAAATATTGTGTTTTTTTTTTTTTTTTTGTTTATAGCGCAAAAAATAAAAACCACAGAGATGATCAAATACCACCAAAAGAAAGTTTTATTTGTGGGGAAAAAAAAAAAAAAAAGGACGTCAATTTTGTTTGGGTACAACGTCACACGACCGCGCATTTGTCAGTTAAAGCCGAATCGCAAAAAATGGCCTGGTCATTCAGCAAACAAATCTTCCGGGGCTGAAGTAGTTAATAGACCCCCCCCCCCCCAGATCTCTCCATAAAGAGGACCTGTCACTACCCATGCTTTCACAAGGGATGTTGTTGTCCTTGTAAAAGCAATAAAAATTATTAAAAAAAAAAAAGACCCAAAAACGAAAGTGACCGTATTAAAAAAAAAAAAAAAAAAAAAGGTTTCAAATAAAAAGTAAACTGCCCCCTCCCCCCTGTGCTTATGCGCAAACACAAACGCACACGCAAGTCCCGTGCGCATATGTAAGCAGCTATCGCATCACACATGTGAGGTATCATCGCGAACGTCAGAGCGAGAGCAATAATTTTATCTCCAGACCTCCTGTGTAACTCTAAACTGGTAACCAGTAAAAGCTTTTGGAGATTTTTAAGAACTGTTGTTTTGCCGCCAATTCACGGCGTATGCAATTTTTAAGCCATGACATGTTCGGTATCTATTTACTCGGCGTAACATCATCTTTAATATTTAAAAAAAAAAAAAAAGATGTACTATATAGCGTGTAAGTGCAATAAAATTCATTGAAGTGTATTTAAAAAAGAAAATTGTGTTTGAAAAACTGCGGCACGAATACCGTGGGTCATAAAAAATTGCAACACCTACCAGTTTATTCTCTAGGGCTTTTGCAAAAAAAATATAATGTTTGGGGGTTCTAAGTAATTTTCTCGAAAAAAAAAAATACAGATTTTTTTTTTTTTACATGTAGGAGAGAAATGGTAACGTTGTTGTAGTAGTTAAAACAAACAAGAAATAACCCAGCAGATTTGTGGCAGTAATATAAGAATAAAAAGACTGCAATAATCGAATGTTGCAATTGCACTGAGTGTGCCCAGCGTTAGATTGGTGCTGCCCCGTTCCGCTGTTTGCTCACATAGGATAGTGATTGGTGCAGCTGTGCCCTTACCTGGTAGAGTGGCAAACATGCAGCAAGAGGAGCAGGGCCCAGCTGTGATTGGTTAAAGACTAGTGATCTGCTAAGGTTCAGCCCGACTCTCATGATAACAAGCTGCTGACACAATCGGTTGTGGAATTCCCTGCCCCCCCCCGTAACAAAGGGGCAGGGATGCTGGTGACATCATTGACCTAATATGGTCATATTTGGACAATGTCATTGACCAAATATGGCCCTGAGGCCATGTAAGAGGCGGGGCTCTTGACGTCATCGCTCCACCCTGTCCAATCGGAGAGCGTTTTGCATTCTTTAGATCTCTGAATTGTGCCCAGTGGCCGACCGCCTGTGTTCAGAATGCACCAGGGTAGTTGCTCAGCAAAGGACCCGGAAGCTAGTGAGGATCCTTATATAGACATATGAGTTCGGGGGCCCCCTCCGCAGTCCTCTCCTTCTGAACCTTGGGATTGTGGTATTTACTAACGCAGTGAGCTGTGGGCCGAATCATTCAATGACATTGACTAAATATCGACATTGCATCGATTCCGGTTTATTTTTATACAGACGAGTACCAATAACATTGCGGTGCGATTAGAATCCATATGAAATGAATGGGCTCAAATCGCACTGCAAAGAATTGCGTGCGCTTTGAACAGGAATGTGGTGACATTCCTGTCCAAATTGCATTCAGTTTCCCGCACCACTCCTGTATGAGCACCGGTGTTCCGTCAGATTAGACAACCCGTCAAATCTTGTAATGGAAGTGACGTTCCGTTGCGGCCATCTTGGTACACCTCGCACTCGGCCGCAGCAAGCCTGCAGTCTGAAGGTCGCCAAGCGGACATCTTTTTACACCCACTGGAGTTTCGCATTTCGCATGTTTACCACTAAACTGAGCTTATATAGTGAAATCCTGGATTTAGACGTCCATGACGCCGTTCATGATGTTCATTTGGTGACGTCAGACTGTAGGCTTAGTGTGCCTGGGTGTGGGGTGTACCAAGATGGCCGCGACAGGAAGTCACTTCTGTTACGAAATCTGACGGGTCGCCTAATCTGACATAACACTGGTTCACACGTGTACAGTGCGGGAACCACATGTGATTTTGAACAGGAATTAAAAAGCGTTCCTTTCTTTCTTAATTCTGATTTTATTGAGAATTTTACATAACCAACAAACAACTAAACACAAAAACAAGGGGGCGTGGCCAAGAGCGGCATGTGAGCGGACGTGTCTCACAGAGCTCCCTGAGTACATCCTGGAAACGATCCTTCTCCTGGCCGAACCGGGGCTTGTGCCGGGCGCGGAACTGCTCCACCGCCTCCGGGAATCCTGCGGGCATCATCTGGCCTAGTTGTCGGCTCCGGAGTCGCCATGCCGGCCCGCAAACCGCCGAGGGGAGACGAAGGCCCTGTGCTGGACATCCAAGATGGCGCCGCGTCATCACAGCGCGCACGAGGGGACAGCAAGGAGAAGGGTAAGGCGCTCCCTAAGACTCCTAAAGCCCAGGGGAAAGACATTTTATATTATGCCCAGAAGTTGAAAGGGGCGGAGAGGCCCCGGGCGGACGCAGAGCTGGACGCTACCCCCGCTGCTTTTCGGGTACAACAGACGGGGGAATCCTCTGAGCGGGCCCAGCAGGCTGAGGTGGAGCACCATGCCCCTGAGATGGAGGTATTGGAGGAGGGGGACACTGCGGAACAACCCACGCTAGCTGACATTTTGCGAGCGGTGCAGAAATGCACCGCCACGGTACAGACTCTGCAGGAACACTTTGTAAGCTTGAAGGAGGAGGTTGGGCTGATCAGGCATGATATGCAGAAAGTTAGAGAGCGCACAACGGCGGTGGAGGGCCGGATCAGCGAAGTGGAGGACAGAATGGTACCCATGGTCAGGGAATTACAGATCACGGCCAGGACCATGAATGCTAATGAGCTTAAGCATGAGGACATTGAGAACCGCTTGAGAAGGAGTAATATCCGCATTGTTGGATTGCCAGAAAAAACGGAGGGCAGAGATCCTACTGACTTTGTGGAGAACTGGTTGGTGGAAGTTTTTGGCCGTGAGGCGTTTTCTCCTTTCTATTCAATTGAACGGGCTCATCGGGTCCATCCTAGGCCCTTACCACCGGGCAATCCGCCCCGCACCATGCTGGCTAAGTTGCTTCATTATAAGGACAAGGAGATTATACTGCGTCTGGCCAGGGAGAAGAGGGGCGTTCAATACAACGGGGCAAGAGTCTCCTTTTACCCTGACTTTTCAGCGGAAGTTCAGAGGCGCAGAGCGAAATTTGGGGATGTGAAAAGGAGGCTGCAACGTTTGGGTGCCAAATACGCCATGCTGTACCCCGCCAAGCTCCGAGTGATTGCGGGGGGGGGCGGGCGCAATTCTTCGAGTCTGCTACAGAGGCCTCTGCGTGGCTTGAGGTGAATGAGCATCTCCTTCGCCAGGATGGAGGGAACGAGGAGGGGGCGGACTGATCCTGCGGCATCTTTGTTTACGGCCCGTGCTGGGAATTTTGTGGATTACAAACCAGTGACCCTCCTGTTTGAGGACTTTTGAAACTATTGACTGTTCTGTGGCTGGCAACATGATCGGTCGGGAGCCGTTTATACAGGACTGAGCACATGGAAGCGCTATCAATGTTATTGAAGAAGGTGCCTTCGCCGACAGAGCGCACTTTCGGTGCGGAACCACTGGCCGTGGTATGCCTGTTGCAACATGGACCGGTGAGGGGTTGTGTTTATACCCTTAGACATTTTTTGCAGTTTTTTCAGTTTGGTTTTTTTCTTTCTAACATTATTCTCGCTCCTGCGGGGGGTGAGGGGTCTTCACTACAGTATTGTGGAAGAATCACACAGAAGAGTACACCGAGTCAAGCCCAGCAGACAGACTGCCGCATAGAATTTGGGTGGGGGAGTTTGGGTTTAGATGTTTTTTATCACTGGGGATGTTGCCTGATTTTTGAATTTCTCCGGGACTGTATATTATGGTATTCCCACTATGGGGTTGGGGGAGGATCTGGGAGGTGTAAGAACCGGGTATGCCGAATGCAGTATAATATGTTTATGGAGGAAATATTCTGTATAGTTCATTTAGTTGATGTGCCGGGATGACGTCTATTCCTATATTGTCCTGGAATGTGAGGGGCCTTGGGGACCCCCTAAAACGTACTATGGTTTCCACGGCCATTAGAAAACATATGCCGGGTATTTGTGTGCTGCAGGAGACCCACCTGACTCCGGAAACGGTGTCGTGCCTGGGGTTTGCATGGGTGGGGTGGGCGCATCACTCCACCCACACCTCCTATTCCAGGGGGGTGAGTGTGCTGGTGCATCGTACCCTTGATTTTCAGCTGCTAGCTTTGGAGGTTGATCAGGAGGGGAGATATGTATTTTTGATGTGTAGAGTGTCGCGATTGCAATTTATTCTTGCTGCGGTGTATGTACCCCCTCCGTTCAGTCCCCCGGTTCTTCGTGCCCTATTAACTTTTTTATTAGCTAACCCGGGGACCCCTATGGTATTGGTGGGCGATCTCAATGGTGTTCTAGACCTTGGCCTAGATAGACACCCTCCTCCTCCAGTGGGTGGGGGCATACATTCTACGGCCCTGGCAAGGTTCCTGGGGGAGGTGGGCTGGATGGACCCGTGGAGGCTCAGGAACCCGACCGAGCGGCAATTTTCATGCTTTTCCAAGACGCACTTTTCTTTGTCTAGGATTGACATGTGCTTGTACTCGGCCGCAGCGTTCCAACATGTGGAAAGGGTACAGTATTTGACCAGAAGTATCTCTGATCATTCCCCCTTGTTAGTTCACATAACGGTTAACCCGGCTTCCACTTTACAGAGGGCCCCATGGAAACTTAATGCTTTTTCGTTGCACCTTCTTCCTCCCACTAACACTATTGAAGCGGACGTGGAGGCCTACTGGCAGAGACATGCTGAATATACAGATTCGAACGCCGCCTGGGACGCTTTTAAAGCCTTCCTACGGGGGCTGTTCATAACTGAGGTCAATGGCATTAAACATGCTACGTCTGCCCAGAGGGATCAAGCTGACCAGTTGGTTAGACGGCTGGAGGCGGAGTATATTGCTGGCTCGGGGGGGACCACTCGGGAGGCTTGGGTAGCTGCACAGGATGCTATTAACAGAATGGATGCCTCCAAAGCGAACCAAAAGAGATTTTTTAATAGGCTGGCTTTTTTTGAGGAGGGGGAGCAGACGGGCAAGCTGCTGGCGACGTTAGTGCACTCTCAGCGGTCCTCCCCATCTATTGGGGCTGTGCGCGGCAGGTCGGGCAGGTTGGTTAATACTCCTGATTTGGTGATGAGCGAGTTGGTAGGCTTCTACTCTGAACTCTATGAGTCCAAGTTGACGCGTACTATGGATGAAGTTCGGGAATTTCTACAGGGGATAGAGCTACCGTGTTTAGCGGATTCCCAGGTGGAATTTCTTGAGGAACCTATTACAATGGAGGAGATGTTGTTGGCTGCCAACTCGTTCCCTAACTCTAAAGCCCCGGGGGATGATGGCATCCCGATAGAGGTGTATAAACAGTTTGGGGAAGTACTTTTGCCTCAACTGCTCCGTACCCTGAATTTGGCTAGGGAATCACACTGCCTTCCAGAGTCAATGAGAAGAGCCAGCATTGTGCTGCTTCTTAAGCCAGGGAAAGATCCGTTGGATCCCGGTTCGTATAGGCCGATCTCGCTGCTACAGAATGATATCAAGATCCTTGCTAAAGTGCTAGCTCGGAGATTGAACACGGTGGTCGCCTCCCTCATTCATCCGGATCAATCGGGCTTTATACCCGAGCGGTCTACGGCAATTAACCTCCGCCGCTTGTTTCTTAATGTGCAGTCCCGTGCTGATAATGTGGGGGACAGGGCACTGTTGTCGCTCGACGCCCATAAGGCTTTTGATAGCATTGAATGGGGATACCTGTGGGCGACTGTCGAGAGATTCGGGTTTGGGCCTGGTTTTCTATCCTGGGTACAACTACTGTATAACTCGCCATCGGCGGTCATCAGGGAGGCGGGGAGGGTGTCAACTCCTTTTCCCTTATTCAGAGGGACCAGGCAAGGGTGCCCTCTGTCCCCTTTACTTTTTGCTCTCGCTATTGAGCCTATGGCAGTCCTGGTGAGAAGCAACCCCTTGATGACGGGTTTTAAATATGGGCAGTTGCATGAAAAACTGATGTTATACGCTGATGATGCTATGTTGTTACTGGGGGATACCTCTGGGTCTTTGGTTGAGGCTATGAGAGTGGTTCAGCACTTCGGGTCGTTCTCGGGTCTGGTGATTAATTGGACCAAATCACATCTTATGCTACTAGATGCCCCCTCCCCTCGGGATCCTACGCGGTATGATATCCCAGTCACTGATAAATTTAAGTACTTGGGGATCTGGGTCACCCCGCGACCTTGTGACTATTTGTCACTGAACCTTTCCCCGTTGCTGAGTAGGATCAGAGATAAAGCGAAAGTTTGGGCTAAATTGAAAATGTCGCTGGTAGGCAGAGTGAACCTTATCAAAATGATTTTTATGCCACAATTACTGTATATCTTACATAACACTCCCATGGTGATCCCGCTTAAAATGTTTAGAATTATTAACTCCTTATTTAGGGCATTTATCTGGCTTAACAAACCTCCTAGGATACGTCTGGAGCAGCTTCAGAAACCCAAGGAGGCGGGGGGGGCTGGCTCTGCCCAACCCGTGGCTTTATTATCTAGCGGCTCAATTACAGCATATTGCCCGTGCCATGGAAAACGGCCGGGAAACAGGTGAGGGGGTGGGGAATCCCGCCACCGCTCTTCTGACCCATGGTGCGGGCTCGGATGGGGTGGTGGCGGGTCTGGAAACCCTATCGTTCGCCAAGTCTAACAGGCTCTTTCCAACGTATGCCCTACGGGGTTTATACTCACCTGCTTCTTGAAGCTTTGCTTGGCTGCAGAACAAAGCTGCTGGAACAATCTTCACATCCGATACACATTCCAAGAGAATCCAAAAGAAAAGCTCTAGAATAGTTAGGCCTCATGCACACGGACGTTTTTACAGCCACTTTTTTGAGCTTTTTTTTAGCTTTTTTTGCAGCTTAAAAACGGCTGTCCATGTTAGTCTATGGCTTCATGCCCACCTAGGCGTTTTTGAGCTGCAAATGGCATAGGCGTTTTTAAGCTGTAAAAAAAACCCAGGACCAGTGCGTTCCGTGGCGTGGAGCTAGAGCTGTAAAGACGCGAATCCCGGAAAAACGCGCAAAAACGCGCAACATATTTTCTTTGTTTTCTGAGTGCTATAGCCAAGAGATGTGTTTCTTAAAAAACGCTACTTAACGCTAACGCTAAAAAAACGTGCAAAAACGCCAATGCAAAACGTGGTAAAAATCACGTTTTTAACAACAATTTTTCCAGGCATCGGAGCTAGCTTTGCAGCCAGTTTTTTAAAACGTCCGTGTGCATGAGCACTTATTGTTGTTCTATAAACAGGTTGTAAGACGTTTCTTGGTGACGGGGCAGATGACAGGACACAGCTACTCTCGTATTTAATTATTTTGCTGTCATGGTTGCGTGTCACAGAAGAATAAAAGAAGGAGCTCAATAATTTCCCATGGTTGGAGATGTCACGGGGGAAATAAGCACGAGACATGTAGCCGGCAGAGAATTAACGATTAATCAAGGAATAAATCTTTAATTTCCACAGCCCTAAAACAGACACATCTAAGTATGCAGGCATCTGGGGTAAAGCTGTCCACATAGACCATCCCCCTCACCACCATTGACATCATCTCTTCCATGCTGCGCTCCACAAACGGTTCAAGCTTACTTCCTGGTCACGTAGTGCAACGTTTTCAGAGTCACGCAGGACCTCTTCACCAGGCAATGAAGACAATCACAGCGGTCACACAATCGAGGAGTTCTGTTCTGCCCCCACAGTCGTAAGGCCGGGTTCACACCATTGCGAAGTGGATTTGTATTCTCCACATCCAATTCGCAATAGCAGGAGATTTTGACCAGCTCTCTATGGAGCCGATACACATCTCTCCGCTGCCAATTTTCACAGGGGCCCTGTGCGTCTTTTGGTCCGTTTCAGGTCCAAATTCAGCCAAAAATTTGGGCTGAAAAAATGGCCCTTTAAGAGCTGTGGGCGCAAGTGAAGTTTTGACATCACTTCTGCCCTGCATTGTTATGGAGGTGGGTGGGGGCCATCTTCCCTTCACTCGGCTCTATACCTAACAGGAGACAGGACACGATCGCCTCCGCTGACGGCTCCGGTAAGTGGCGGAGAGGGCACCGGAGCGTAGCGGAAGCCTCTCCTGTCGCAATAAAAGTGCGAAACCACCTCAGAGACCACTTTTTATATCTTATAGCGGACCGCTGAAGAAGAGGATACCGGGGTTATGCCAGCTAGCTGCTACCATAACGATATCCTTCTTGAAACAGCCAACGCAAAACTGCGGCGGGCGGTCCGTAATCGGTTAACTGACAATGACGTGGTCGTGTGGCATTGTACCCAAACAAAATTGATGTTCTTTTTTCCCCACAAATAGAGCTTTCTTTTGGTGGTATTTGATCACCTCTGCAGTTTTTATTTTTTGCGCTATAAACAAAAAAATAAAGCGACGATTTTGAAAAAAAAAAATTTTTTTTCTTTTTGTTACAATTTGTACTCACCGTAAAATCCTTTTCTCTGTGACACAGCTCCTCTCTTAGCCATTGGGTTGTGTGCCCTATTACTACGAGATACTAGGCATTAGTTGTAACACAACACATCAACAAGCAGTATAACGTAAAGATAAAAGGAGGGGTGGGTGCTGTGTCGGTCAGTGAATTACAGAGAAAGGGATTTTATGGTGAGTACAAAAAAGACCGACACAGCTCCTCTCTTAGCCATTGGGACGTCCCCAAGCAGTGCAAAACAAGGAGTGGGAAAAACAGCATAAAAACTTCATCCACCATGGCAAGTGGGAACTAATGAAACTTTACCCACAAAAAAACAACAGTGCATGGAAAAACCCCCACAAAAACCAGGGTACCCTCAACAGGAGTGACTACCCCTAGCCGCACCAAAAACGACGGAATGTAATGCAACAGCGCATTAACTTAACAGTACTGTGTTTTTATCAAAAAAACAGAAAAAAAGGAAATCTATATTGCATATTCAATTGCAACTATACGGCCGCTTGCAAAACTTTGCGGCCAAAACAGGCATCAGCCGATGCACTGACATCTACCTTGTAGAACTTGGTAAACGCGTGGACAGGCGACCAGGTCGCCGCTTTACACACCTGAGCGACAGACACTTGGTGTCGGAAGGCCCAAGACATTCCGATTGCCCTTTTGGAGTGGGCCGTAACCGGAAAGGGGGGCACCTGCCCCTTCAAGGCGTAGGCTTGTACTACAATCTGTCTGATCCACCTGGAAATGATGGCCGACGAGACCGCCATGCCCTTCTTTGGACCAGCCACTGAAACAAACAGTCTGAGTCTGACTTCCGAAAGGGAGCCGTGGCAAACAAATACACCTTCGGAGCCCGAACCACGTCCAGAGCGTGAAGGGCCACCTCCTTAGGGTGCTTCGGCTTAGGACACAAAGATGGTAATACAATGTCCTCTCTGATATGAAAAGCCGAGACCACTTTCGGTAGAAAAGAAGGTTGCGGACGCAACACCACCTTATCCTTGTGGATAACCAGATAGGGCGACTTGCAGGACAAGGCCGCCAGTTCCGAAACCCTCCTGGCTGATGTGATGGCCACTAGAAAGACCACTTTCTGTGAAAGAGTCAACAGGGGAATCTCCCTGATATTTTCAAACAGCAGTTTTTGAAGCGCCGACAATACCAGGTTCAAATCCCATGGAGGTAACGGTGGACGCACCAGAGGGACTACATGTCGTACCCCCTGAATGAAGGTACTCACTAAGGAGTGAGACGCCAGGGTCGCTGAAAAAAAAGACAGCCAAGGCTGAAATTTGCCCCTTAATGGTGCTTCACGCCAATTTCTGGTCTACTCCTTGCTGAAGAAACAGCAGGATCCTGGATATAGAAAAGGAGCGTGGATGCCATCCTTTCTCCTCACACATGGAGATGTAGGCCTTCCAGGTATATCTTCCAGGAAGAAAATTTTCGTGCTCTTAATATAGTTGGAATCACAGAGTCCGACAGACCCCGGTTCCTCAACACCTGGCTCTCAATAGCCATGCCGTTAAAGCCAGCGATGGTAAAGCAGGATAGAGAATCTGACCTTGAGACAAGGTCCTCTCGCAATGGCAGTCACCAGGGAGCGTCTGCCACCAGATGCACCAGGTCTGCGTACCAAGGACGCTAAGGCCAATCTGGGGCAACCAGTATCACTGGGATCCCCTCGGCTTCCACTCTGCGAAGCAGGCGCGGTAACAGTTTCAGTGGAGGGAAGGCGTAGATCAGCTGGTACTGATCCCACGGAGCCACCAGCACGTCTGATGCATCTGCCCACGGATCTCTTGTCCTGGACACGAATCTTGGCACCTTCCGATTGAGACAGGAGGCCAGAAGATCCACGTCTGGTGTGCCCCACTTCAGGCACAGTAACCTGAATATCTCCGGATGCAATGCCCATTCTCCTGGGTCCAGCATCTGTCGACTCAGATAGTCCGCCTGCCAGTTCTCCACTCCCGGGATGTAAATGGCAGACAGGGCCGGTATGTATCGCTGTGCCCACCGAAGTATGTGAGCGACCTCCCGTGCAGCGGCTGAGATTCTTGTTCCCCCTTGGTGATTGACGTATGCCACCGCAGTGGTGTTGTCTGACTGGATCCTGATCGGACGCCCTTGCAGTCTTATGTGGAGAGGCACAGCCTGATTGCCCTCAATTCGAGCAGATTGATCGGCAACTGGGATTCATCTGTCGACCAGAGGCCCTGGGTCGACTGAACCCCCATCACTCCACCCCAGCCGGAAAGACTGGCATCCGTTGTGATCATTGTCCACTTCAGAGGTAGGAACTATTTTCCTGACTGAATCACCGGGGACCTCAACCACCAGATCAGCGAGTCTCTGACTGATTGGCTCACCTGGATCTTCTGATCCATGGACAACTGAGATTTGTGCCATTTTGTTAAAATCTCCTTCTGCAGGACTCTGGTGTGGAACTGGGCATAAGGTACTGCCTCGAAGGAGGCTACCATGAGACCCAGTACTCGCATGCAAAATCAGAGCGACGACCACTTGCGGTTCATAAGCAGTGTTACCGCGGATCTGAGAGTCTGCAGTTTGTCTGAAGGGAGAAACACTCTCGCTTCCCTGGAGTCCAGCAGCAAGGCTGGATACTCCAGACGCTGGGTCAGTACAATCACAGACTTCTTTAGGTTCAACAGCCACCCAAATTCTTGCAGGGTCTGCATGGTGATCACCACATCCTCCTCTAACTCTGAGGCGGAAGATGCCCTCAGGAGATCGTCTAGGTATCCCACGTTGCCGTAGCAACACCAAAACTGGAGCCAATACCTTGGTAAAGACTCGCGGGTCTGATGCCAGACCAAAAGGAAGAGCCACAAACTGGTAGTGGGCTTCCCCGACTGCAAACCGCAGAAATTTTTGATGCCGAAGGCATATGGGTATGTGCAGGTACGCATCCTGGATATCTAAGGACCCCAGGGAGTCCCCTTGATGGAGTGCAGTGACTACTGAGCGAACTGATTCCATTCTGAACCTCTGCACTTTTACAAAGTGATTGAGGGCTTTTAGGTCCAAGATTGGACGTACCCCTTCCTTCATGGGAACCACAAACAGATTTGAGTAGAATCCGTGGAAGCGTTCCGATTCCCTTACTGCCCCCAAGAGGGGATACAGGTATGCTGGAGGGGAAGAATCTGTTTGGCGGCCAAGAGAAACTCTATCTTGTAGCCTGTGGAAATCATCTCGCAGACCCATTGGTCAGATAACCGAGAGGACCACCGCGTTATCGGCTTGCGGTTCCAGGAATGTTTTTGACCGTCCGTGGTCTGTCGGGCTGGGGACGCTTTGTCGAAGCTTCTGGCGGACAAAAAAGCCATTTGTGAGTGGAAAGAGAGGGCCCTTGCCTACGGCGTGGCTCCTTAGCCTTCCTGGCCTGTGGGAGTAAGGTACTCTTACCACCAGTGGCATTTTTAATAATGTCATCCAAAGAGCCGGTCGCAAGGGAAGGGAGGATCCGTCAGGGCTTTTTTGGATGCCTGGTCAGCAGACCAGCATTTTAGCTAAATCAGGCATCTCAGCACCACAGCTGACACTGAAGCCCTGGACAACAGGGGGAGAGTATCCAGGGCCGCATCACAGACGTACTTAAGGCCTTGCACTAGTTGGTCTGCTAGTTCCACGCCGACAGAAGCCTGTTGCTCTCCCAATTCGCGGTGAAAACGTTTTGCCCACTCAGTCAGTGTCTGCGACTCAAGTGCGGATGCCAGTACTGGTCGCACGGCTGACCCCACATCCGTAAACAAGGAACGAGCCACTGCGTCGGCCTTCCTGTCCGTGGGATCCTTCAATGCAGGAGTCCCCTCAACCGGGATCGTGGTTACTTTATTTAACCTAGATACTGGGGGGGTCCACGACCGGAGGAACCGACCATTTTTTGAGAAGGCGCTCCTCAAAAGGGTAAACGCACCGCCATGTATTTGGGGACCAAAAAGGTCCATTGCAGGGCGACCCCATTCCTTGTAAATTAACTTGTCAAAATAAGTCAGATACGGGAACACCTTAGGTGAACGTGCTGGCTTGCGGGACCCAAAAGGGACCGGTGCATCAGCAGAGGGATCCGCTGGCTCCTGAATCTACAGGGTATCACGCACAGCTGTGATAAGTGCCTCAGCAGGACCCGAGTCTGCGTCAGAGCTCTCCCCAGAGGACGGGGGGGGGGGCGGGGCCACTTTAGTGCACCTTTCTTCCCACGCACCTCCTTTATCTTGGCAACAAACTAATTGAGGACCGCCATCAGGGTGTCCATGGGCACTGCGCAGTGACCCAGTTGCAATTGCCTGGATTTCGGGGGAAGAAACACCAGTTTCTGAAGCCATGCTGACCCTACCGTCTGCCACCTGAAGGGGACTTAGACAGTCCCACCCTCCTTGCTGTCGCTGGCCGAGGGGCTCTTTCCCGCCGTACTCACCACCCTGAGGAGTTCTGCGCTGTCCACAAGTAGTGCCTGTAGTCCCTGTGTGCTCCCAGGTGCAGAGGAAACAAAAGCTGTGTCGGTGGCAGCCGCCGTAATTAGCGCCAAACCGCTCTGAAATGTGCTCAGGCTTCAATAAAATGGCCGCCCAGCATCCAGTACAAAGACAGAAAACACAGGGAAAATGGCTGTAAGAGCACATGAGCCATGCTGCTGCTAGAGAACACTGAAAAAAACGTGTTCAGGCTTCCAGAAAATGGCCGCCAGTGTCCTGAATAGAAGATCACTAGGAAAATGGCTGCTGAAGCCCAGGAAGGCATGCTGCCCTCGCCCACACCTAAAATGTCCGCCAGCAGCTCCATGAGGTACAGAAAGAAAAACTATGGCAGAGAACACAGCGCCGTACCAGACAACAGCAGACCCTCACAGGCACCTTCCAGGGGCATAAAACACAGGACCCAGGACACCACTAGACAGCCAGCCCCCCATCCTAGGTGAGAGCCCCTGTAGATGCGCACACACACACCGCTGAGCAGCCACATGCAGCATCCCCCCAGGGAGGGGGGAGGGAAGATAGGGACAGGGAGAGAAGAGAGGGAGGTGAGGGACCCCCGAATCGACCTCCCAGGGAATGCCCAGCTGCTCAGCCCCACCGAGGCAGGGAGAGATGTACTTACCGGTCCTGAAGAGCTGGGAGACATTCCATTACAGACCCACTCACTGATCAGTACAGGGTGGCCCACTGTGATGCAGACATCAGTAGCCTGGTCATATGTGCACCCCGGAGCATAAAAGCACCTCTGGAGCTGAGGTTTCGTCGTGGCCAACCCAGCGCGGAGCTCTGGCCTGCACACGCCGGACTGGGGAGACTACAAGGATAAGGGTATCCAGCCTGTCACCCAACCGGCTGTTGATAGTAGAGATCACAGGATCATTGTGCGCAAAAAGCCAAGCTTCTGCATAAAAAGGCACGGACCGATGGGTCCGCAGGGTTCCTAGGTCCTTCACTATGCAAAATAAAACTTCGGTCTGTTGGGCAGACTGGAGGGTTGTTGCCCAAGGGACTGCCCCCTGGGCAGAACTAAGAGTTCTGAGTGTTATGTTACAACTAATGCCTAGTATCTCCTAGTAATAGGGCAAACACCCCAATGGCTAAGAGAGGAGCTGTGTCGGTCGGTGAATATAAGAGAAAAACCTAATTTCTTTTTCAGTTTAGGCCGATATGTATTCTTCATATTTTTATAAATAGCAATAAGCGTATATATTGATTGGTTTGCGCAACAGTTATGGCGTCTACAAAATAGGGGATAGTTTTTTGGCATTTCTATTAGTAATGGCGATGATTTTTATCGTGCCTGCGACATTATGGCGGACGCATTTGACACTATTTTTGGACCATTGTCATCTATACAGCGATCAGTGCTATAAAAATGCACTGATTACTGTATAAATGACACTGGCAGGGAAGGAGTTAAACACTAGGGGGGCGATGAAGGGGTTAAGTGTGTCCTAGGGAGTGATTCTAACTGTAGGGGGGATGGGCTCACTACACCATGACAGGGATCACTCATCCCGATGACGGGGAGCAGTGATCTCTGTCATATCACTAGGCAGAACACGGAAATGCCTTGTTTACATAGGCATCTCCCCATTCTGCCGCTCCGTGACACGATCGCGGGCCCCCGGAAGACAGAGTCAGCGGGACCCGCGACCATGGAGTACGCACGCCCCCAATGTCACGATTTAAAGGGGACATACCTGTATGCCAATTTGCCCAGCCCTGCCATTGTGCCGACGTACATCGTCGTGCACTGGTCAGCATGTGGTTTAAGGGTAACTCCACTTTTGTGGGAAAAAAAATATAGCAAATAAAAAAAAAATATATATAGCGTGTACAATGGCGACACAAGTCATTTTGTATTTGAATGTTATTAAAAATTATCTTTCCTTTTCAATCTGCAGCTGCTGTCATTTTCTATAAATACAATATGGCTACATGGAGGTGTTCTGTACACAGAGCGTGTGCTGACCACTCCCCCGAAACATCATTTCCCTAATCGTCTTTCAGGACAGCCACTATGAGAGATAGACTCCTCCTCTTCCTCTGGAAACACTGCGCCAGCCCATAAATTCTTACTTCCCCTGCCGGACCTCAGTTATTAGTGTTTCCTCCGGCGGGGAGACACTGTGCAAGGAACCAGGCCGATCAGTCGGGGAGGCTGTGGCCATTTTTTCGGTTGAAAGAAGCAGGGGCTTAGTTTGGAGAAAGCTGGGTTCAAACCGTTCGAAGCCAACGTCCGCGTGTCGGGCGGGTCGAACGGTTTACTTACCTCACCAGGTACTGCCACCCCTTCCGAGTCGAGCGCGGCTTCAGGTCGTGGGGGACTCCTATCGCGTCTACAGGGACGCAGCTGGCAAGCCGTTCGGAAGATTTCCCTGTACAAGGGTACAGTCCGCCCCTTTTTTTTCTTTGAACCGAGTGGGCCGAACGACGGGTGATGTCGTATCCGGCGGAAACTAAGGCTTGACCTCGAATACGATCGACTTCCGGTTCTGGGTCGTGGAGCTGATAGGAGGGCCGGGCACAAGCTGGAGATGAGTTCGGAACGCGCACAGGCAGCGTGGAACTCTGTAGTAAGCAGCCACCTGCAGTCATGTCGGAAGCTGAGGCTCAAACAACAGACTATCTCCAGCATTCCTAAGGTAAGAGCACCCTGGGGAGGGGTACTCTCTATCTAGGATCCCCCCACCCCAATGTATGGTTCTATCATGGGGGGGGGGGCAGACCCCCTGGGTGGCCAGGGGGGAGGGGAGGCTCAGATTCCTTCTTTTAAAAAAGGGTCTAGTGCACTCCCAGGGTTGTATCCCGAGCTTTGGATTGACTTTGTCTTTTTCAGTTTTTTCTTTTTTTCCTTTTTTTTTAGAAAGCTACGGAAAAAACTAGGTCTACGCATAGCTCTAAAAAGAAGTGTGCCTCCTGTAGGGACATTTTAGGGGAATCTTGGACCAAAGTGTTGTGCAAAGGCTGTATTGACTCCCTCGTTAGGGAAAGGGAATCTGAACAGGAGTCAGGACTAGCAGCTTCAGTCAAAGAGCTCTCGTCCACCTTCTCTTCTTTTAGGTCCCTTTTTTGAAAAATTTCAGCTTCCCACGGGTCCATCTCCCCAGGATACAACCCCACCTCTAGCACAGAGTTCTGCTCCGGTCCAACCTGCTAGTACAGGGGGGACAGAGGTTGCAGGCCCTTCAGGGACAGGTAGGGAACTTCCAGACAGTTCCTCTTCCGATTCCCAGGAGGGTTCAGAGGGGGAGGACCAGGACGGGGGGTCCAGGAAAGCCTCCAGATATAAATGATCCCTTGATGAGGTAGAGGATCTCTTAAAGGCAATTTATGCAACCCTCGGTATCCAGACGGATAAGAAGCCCCTAACCCTGCATGACCAAATGTATTCAGGTTTGGGGGAACCAAAAAGAAGGGTGTTTCCAGTGCACAAAGTTTTAATGGAAACAGTTAAAAAGGAGTGGCAGGATCCGGAGAGAAAACCCTTTTTATCTAGATCCCTCAAAAGAAGGTTCCCATTTTCAGAGGACCCGGCATGCCTTTGGAATAAAAATCCCAAGTTGGATGCCGCTTTCTCCCAGGTCTCCAGACACACAGATTTGGCGTTTGAAGACATGGGGGCCTTGGCAGATGTCATTGACAAAAGGATTGACTCTCTGCTTAAAAAAACGTGGGACTCGGCTATCGGCAATCTAAAGCCTGAAATGGCAGTTACAGTTGTGGCTCGCAATTTAGAGCACTGGCTCTCACAGATCCAACAACATATTGAGGCAGGCACAGATAAGGAAACCATTCTGTCATCCTTCCCTACTATGCTGCGAGGGATCACTTACATAGCAGATGCCTCTGCTGAGTCCGTCCGCATGTCAGGCAGAACGGCGGCTCTAGCCAATTCGGCCAGAAGGGCCCTCTGGTTAAAAACATGGCCAGGGGATAATGCCTCCAAGATAAAGCTATGTGGGATACCCCTGACGGGGGACCTCCTTTTTGGCCCAGGGCTAGAGACTGTTCTAGACCGGACAGCGGACAGGAAAAAATCCTTTCCTCTTAAACGGAAAACCCCCGTACAAACTAAAAAGGGGTTTCGTCCGCAAGGGCGTAGGGAAACCTCTAAACCAGAGGGGAAAAAGAAAACCTGGCCCCAAAAAGGCAGGGGCAGAGGAGGGGCGATTTTTCGCCCCCCTGTCCAGCCCCGTAAAACCCAGTGACATTCCAGCTACAGTGGGAGGAAGACTGGGGGCCTTTCTACCACAGTGGGAGACAATATCCCCCAATCAATTTATTTTAGGGGTAATAAGAAGGGGGTACCTTTGGAATTCTTAAGACCACCCCCTCAAAGGCTCCTTGTCACGCATCTACCCAGGTGCATGGTAAAGGCCGAGGCCTTGCTAGAAGCTCTGAGGGAATTGGAGAATCAGGATGTTATTCTCAGGGTCCCAAAAGCAGAAGAGGGAAGGGGGTTTTATTCTCACATCTTCGTAGTGAAAAAACCCTCAGGGAAGTTCAGATTGATTCTGAACTTAAAGCCCCTGAATGCTTCAGTGACATACAAAAGATTCCGCATGGAATCGATCTTTTCAGTAAGGGCTCTTCTGCCCCGTAACTGTTTCATGGTATCTCTGGACCTAAGGGACGTGTATTTACACATCCCTATAGCGGAGGCCTCGCAGAAGTTTCTACGCCTTGCCATAGATTTAGGGGGAGAAACAGTACATTTTCAGTTTCAGGCCCTGCCATTCGGGCTATCCTCTGCACCCCGCATTTTTACCAAGGTCCTGGCAGAAGCCATGGCCTTTCTTCGGCTCCAGGGGATATGTATAATAGCCTACCTGGACGACCTGCTTTTATTTGCAGCATCCCCAACACAGTTGGTCAAGGATCTCGATCTAACCAAAGGGGTCCTTACAGACCTGGGGTGGCTTCTGAACTTGGAAAAGTCCAGCCTGATCCCCTCACAACAGATCTCCTATCTAGGTTTCCTGTTGGACTCAACACTGTTGAGAGTTTTTCTACCAAGAGAAAAGGTACAAAAGCTGGACAGAGCGGTGGCCTCTCTTCAGAGCAACCAGCTGGTTTCCATAAGGGTTCTGATGTCAGTATTGGGTCTCCTTACATCTACCCTCCCGGCAGTGCAGTGGGCAGGGCTACATTTTCGTCCCCTACAGACCTTCATCCTAGGGGTGTGGGACCACAGTCAGGAGGCCCTAGACACCCTAGTACATATTCCACACCAAGTAAAGAGATCCCTCTGGTGGTGGAGGAAAATGACGAATCTGTCGCAGGGGCGTCTGTGGCTCATCCCGGTTTCTCGGGTAGTGACCACAGATGCAAGTGGAAAAGGTTGGGGGGCACATTTGGGTTCCCTTCTAGCCCAGGGCACTCAGGAGGACGGCGAGTTGACTCGATCGTCCAACTGGAAAGAATTAAGGGCAGTGGGACTAGCCCTCAGATTCTTCAAAAAAGAGCTCCTGGGTCACCACATTCAGGTGCGGTCGGACAACTCTTCTGTAGTGGCCTATTTAAACAAGCAGGGTGGCACGAGAAGCGGAGCCCTGTTGTCTTTAGCGACAGAGATCCTGTCCTGGGCCGAAACCTACACCCTTTCGCTCTCAGCAGTTTTCCTGAGGGGAGAGAAAAACGTGGTAGCAGACTTTCTCAGCCGAAAGAGGCTGAGGGAGGGCGATTGGGTTCTCAACCAGGAGGTCTTCAATCTCATAATAAAGAGATGGGGGTCTCCAGAGGTGGACCTGTTCGCGTTCAAAAACAATGCAAAAACCCCGTTTTTTCTCCCTAAGAAGGGGAGAGGGAGCCTTAGGTGTGGACGCCTTGAACCAGAATTGGCACTTCAGAACTTGCTATGCCTTCCCACCTCCAGCGTTGTTGCCAGCAGTTCTGAGAAAGTTTCAAATGGAAAGCACATCTCTGTTTCTGGTGGCTCCACATTGGCCCAAGAGAGCATGGTTCTCAATGCTAAAGCAGTTGGCGGTAGAACCTCCCCTACTCTTGCCCCCTTGGGACGATCTCCTCTCTCAGGGGCCAGTCCTCTGCCCACGAGTACGCCAGTGGAAGTTAGCGGCCTGGCTACTGAGGAAGGTTTATTAAAATCTAAAGGATTTTCAGAGAGACTAGTTTCTACCCTCCTGGACAGTAGGAAGAAGGAAACTCGCCAGATCTATGAAAAGGTCTGGTTACGTTTCAACAAGTGGTGCGCAGAGAGCTCTTTCCCAGTACGGAGCTCCTCCGCAGTGTTGGAATTTTTACAATGTGGGGCAGATAAGGGCTTATCCATTAGTACCCTTAGGGGTCAAGTATCAACCCTCAGTGTTTATTTGGAAGATCATTTGGCTGCCAACCCATGGGTAGTCAGGTTCTTTAGGGCCCTGTCCAGACAGAGACCGGTCCAGGGTCTGTCCTTTCCCAGATGGGATTTATCTTTAGTTTTACAGAGCTTAACTGGACCCCCCTTTGAGCCTTTAAAGGAGTGTTCTCTGAGAGAGCTTACTCTGAAGACAGTGTTTCTGGTAGCAGTAACAACTGCCAGGAGGGTCAGTGAGATGGAGGCCTTATCAGTCAGGGCTCCCTTTTACGTTATTTTTCCGGACCGGATAGTTTTAAAGACCGATCCGGCCATTTTGCCGAAAGTGGCATCCAGCTTTCATAGAAGCCAGGAAATTGTTTTGCCCTCTTTTTGTCCCAATCCCTCCGGTGAGAAGGAACTAAAAATTTCATTATTTGGATGTTAGGAGATGTATCCTACACTATCTGGAACTGACCAAGACATTCAGAAGGTCAGATTCCTTATTTGTTTTGTTTTCCGGGGCCAGAAAAGGTTGTAAAGCGTCCCGGCGCACTATTGCTAGGTGGCTCAGAGTAGCCATCGAGCAGGCTTATTCAGTTGCAGGGGAAGAAATCCCAGTGGGTATTAAAGCACACTCCACTAGAGCTATGGCAGCCTCCCAGGCAGAAAGAGCGGGAGCAACGCCAGAGCAGATTTGCAGAGCAGCGACATGGTCCAGCTATTCCACTTTCGTAAAACACTACAGAGTGGATCTGGTGTCGGCAGGTGAGCAGACCTTTGGGCGAAAGGTTTTGCAAGCTGTAGTCCCACCCTAACTGGTAAGTGCTCGCTTATCCTCTCATAGTGGCTGTCCTGAAAGACGATTAGGGAAAATTAGAGTTACGCTTACCGGTAATGTCTTTTCCAGTAGTCTTTCAGGACAGCCCTAGTTCCCAACCGAAAATTGGGGGGAGTCTTACAAAAGACCAGAGCGCAGCAAGATAATGGTATTTGATAAATATGTTATTAATGTGTTCTTGTGTCTCCCCAGCTGGCCGGAGGTATTCTCGATATAAACTGAGGTCCGGCAGGGGAAGTAAGAATTTATGGGCTGGCGCAGTGTTTCCAGAGGAAGAGGAGGAGTCTATCTCTCATAGTGGCTGTCCTGAAAGACTACTGGAAAAGACGTTACCGGTAAGCGTAACTCCAATTTTCCTGCTCGTGTGATTGGCTCACTGACTTTCCCAGAAGTCTGCCTGAGATACAAGTCAGATTTCAGGCATCCCCTGCAACACAAATGTTATTTTTGGTGAGATATTTCCAATAGGAACAAGTCTAAAGGGATGCAGGCCCAGCAGATTTCCTCATTAGTGCTCTGCAGCTGCACAGCTGACTGATAATTACGAGATCACTCCCATTACACCCACTCTACTCAGAGGAACACGCAGGGATTTCTTCAGAACAAAAGGTAGGAATCTGCAACAAAGGTTGTTATAATCCTTGTAATGTAGATCGATCGCCCGGGGGGGGGTTGGGGTTTTTTTTTTTTCTCAACAAAAGCGGAGTTATTCTTTAACTGAATGAAGCCGCTAAGCTGGCCATACACAAATAGAATTTATTTTGAAACGTTCCTTCAATTTTATTATTGTTAGTGAGGTCAACTCGATGTTTGATTTGGATGGCAGTGACTAGAAAACGAGAAAGAAGCAAAATCTTAAAATTTTTCACTATTGAAAACATTTCTAACTGAATGTAGTTTTTCCTTCCAGAAATTTCATTTATTCCAAAATCCAATAAAGCCAAATACATTTTGAAGTGCGTTCAACCGACAGTCATCAAGTTACTGAATGTACTAATTTTTGTATGAAAGTTTGTTCGAAATCTACTAGTGTATGACCAGCTGGCAACAGCTCCCCAAGATGTGTGTGTGTGTGTGTGTGGGGGGGGGGGGGGGCAAATCTTTAGGAGGGTCCAAACTGTTCCTGGGCTAACTTGAACATAAAATTCCACCACAATCAGCCCAAGCATCAACGGAGCCCAATCGGGGTGCAACGGACGGATCGTCACTGATCCGTGATCCAAACGGGTCGCCCTGTTCGGATCGGCACAGGCTGCGCTCTGCGGCCTCAGGAAAGGCCGTGGCTTCGGTCTAGCTCCGGAGCGGTGGTCCCCCCCCTACTTGTATTGCCAGCGTGACGTTGGCGGCATCGTGCGGCCGCGGTGAGGCGCAAATAACTTCTGCCACAAGACTATTGGACACTATTAGTATGGCTACTGTTGCCTTTGATAGCCCTAGGCACCTGGATGGAATGAGCAGTATGTTCAACACACCCAGGTATTGTTTCACAGTACACTCACTTAGTGGTTTTTGTTTTCAACACTCACTTGTTTTGTTTCTGTTCCTGTTGTCGATTTAGTTCACATTTAATTTTTATTTATCCTTACACGATGGTGTTTACCACCGTTGGAGCATTTCCATTGTTCTCAACATGATTTCACTATCTCACATTCCTTAACCACTTGCCGACCAGCGCACGACGATGTACGTCGACAGAATGGCACGGGCAGGCATATTGGCGTACATGTACGTCCAATATTCGTTGCCGCCCTGCCATCGGGAACGCGCCGGCGGCGGCACGCTCCCGCGCTGGTCGGGACCCCCGTGAGTCCAGTCGCGGGACCCGCGGACTCGATCGCCGCGGGCATCCCCGCGATCGTCTCACAGAGCGGCCGAATGGAGGAAATGCTGTATAAACAACATTTTTCCATTCTGCCTAGCAACTAGTGACGCTGATCTCTGCTCCATGTGATTGGAGCAGAGATCAGTGTACACTAAATGAAAGCCCAACCCCCCCCACAGTTAGTAACACACCCCTAGGAACACTTAACCCCTACACTGCCACCCACTGGTTAACCCTTTCACTGCCAGTGTCATTTACACAGGAATCACTGCATTTATATAGCAGTGATTAATGTATAAATGACAATGGTCCCAAAAATGTGTCAAAAATGTCCGATGGGTCCCCCACAATGTCGCAGTCACAATAAAAATCGCTGATCACCGCCATTACTAGTAAAAAAAAAAATAATAAAAAATTATTAATAAAAATGCTATAAAACTATCCCTATTTTGTAAACGCTATAACTTTTGCGCAAACCAATCAATAATCGCTTATTGCGATTTTTTTTACCAAAAATATGTAGAAGAATACGTATCGGCCTAAACTGAGGGAAAAAAAAGTTTTTTTATATATTTTTGGGGGATATTTATTATAACAAAAAGTAAAAAATAATGCGTTTTTTTCAAAATTATCGCTCTATTTTTGTTTATAGCACAAAAATAAAAACCGCAGGGGTGATCAAATACCACCAAAAGAAAGCTCTATTTGTGGGAAAAAAAGGACGTTAATTTTGTTTGGGAGCCACATCGCACGACCGCGCAATTGTCAGTTAAAGCGACGCAGTGCCGAATCGCAAAAAGTGGTCTGGTCTTTGACCAGCAAATTGGTCCGGTCTGAAAGTGGTTAAACTGTGCCACACCTTTTTCCAATCCAATTCACATTATATTTCAGTCACTTAGATATCTCAATTAATTAATTTACACTCACACATTCAATCATTCATCATAGGGTGATGATCACTTTTGGTTCACATCAATGGTACATTGCCTCATCGCGACACCGCACGCTCTGTCTGCCTCAGCTCCCGTGCCAGTTGACACTCCTGGCTACTTCCGTTGCTCGTGATTGCGCCTCTCGCCATTCCCGGACCCGTAAGTATGGGTACTTGATTTGGATACACTGTCCCTTTTCCCCCATTTTTTCTTATTTATTATACAAACCTGACTAATTGTTGGCACACCATTTTTCGTCCCACAGATATTCATCATATATCAGCTCCTGATGAGTGGCAATGTAGCCACGAAACGCGTAGAGCTTTAAATACTACAAACCACATCCAAACATGCAGTTTTACTAGACTCTGGAATGTTTTTACTTAATTCTATTGATTTTTTACTATGTGCAAAATTGCTTACACATGAAGTCAATGCTTTTGATGTATGAACTGTGGGATTGATGTTTTTGATGTGTAATACTTCAATATATTTACTACTTATGATGGATCATGGATTATACAATGTGTATCTTTGTGCCCTATGCTATACATTTAATCTACAGTTAATAAATCGACACTATTTGATTTTTGTTGCTCTTCTGCTTGTTGCTTCCAAAATCGCATGCTTCGTCAAAGTCCCAACCCTTTCTTTTTACCAACAACCCAGTCATACTCTGCCATACCCTGCCACTATTGGTGATACCCAGCCATACTCTGCAATACCCTGCCATACTTGCCTATACCCCGCCATACTCAGCCAATATTACAGTGGGGGAGATGATGTGGATATTACAGTGGGGACTATTTGGTGGTGGAATTTTCACAGTTTTATGCAAATTCAATTATTATTTGCTGATCCGAAAAATGATCCGAGGAACGTTCTGAGCCGTGAGTTTTTTTTTATCCGTTGCACCCCTAGTGCCCAACCATCAGCAGGAAAAAAATGTGCTCGATTCCCCCATCAACACACACAGTGTTGATGTGGGAATCTCTCCTGCCAGGCCGTTCTCTTTTCCTGCCAGAGAACAGGGTAAGCTTCAGGAGAAGACCATAATAGTGGTTAAAACCCGGAATACTGGTTGTTCCCAACTTGATTGATCAATCAACTTGGTACATTCAGCCTGCCCATACACAGTTTGAATCGCGCCCGGTTCAGCAGGAAATTCGACCGCGTACAGCCGGCCCAAAAAGATCTTACACCTAAGGAAGCCACCACATGGGTACCATAGAAGAGGCAGGAGGGAGCATTTCCTCAGTCTCTTTTCCTATAGCAGTGATGGCGGACCTTGGCACACCAGATGTTTTGGAACTACATTTCCCATGATGCTCAACTACACTGCAGACTGCATGAGCATCATGGGAAATGTAGCTCCAAAACATCTGGTGTGCCAAGGTTCTCCATCACTGTCCTATAGTAATCCGACTGCAACATTGTAATAAAATTCTGCAGCAGAGGCAGATCTGTGTTTTTTTGTGACCACCACGATCTGCACAGGCACCGCGATCAACATGTCCTCTCTGAGTATCACAGTATAGAAGGTTCATGATGAACAAAAGATGGTGTCAACCTTGGGGGAGGTACATGGGAGGACAGTACAGAGCATGCATGAAAATGTACAGTACAGGAGCCGTGTCTGTGTTTAAAGGCCCTTACTTATATTTCCTACTATAGGTAGAATTTAGGGAAAAAATAAACAAAAACAGGACACAGGGACCAGGAATCCAAACTTTAATCAGCTTTAACAAGCAGATATAGCAAGTAATAATCTGCTTGAATTTATTCATTGGACACTGAGAGGGCGTATATATATATATATATATATATATATATAAATAAGAGTTGGAACGCCACAACCATTACCATTATAACCTTGATAAATTGTGGGCATATTTAGCTTTAAGCATTGATTTCCTCCAAGCGCCAGCTCCCCCTGGTGGACATAATGCCGTATTTTGTTATGATTAAGAAGCTTCAGCAAAATTCCAAATTATGGCCACTAGATGGAGCAGAAGGAAACCCGTCAGCTCCAGCCATAATGCCATTTATTTTTTTTATTAGGATGTTTCAGGTGCATACTGCATTATGGCCACTAGATGGAGCTGATGGAAATCGATATAAGAAAAATACGGACAGAAATTTGTCAAGGATGGGAAAATACTTATCACAACTTTAATCCAGACCCCTCAGTGTTGTGGCTTCTCTGCCATACACACATATACATATAATTATAAATTCCAGCATGTATTTCCATACAGTATAGATTATCTGTACATTATATGGGTATAGTCCTGATTACATACACACACGAATACATAGTCTTTAGATACAGCCGTGTATTTCATCCCACTACACAGAATATATACAGTGATCTATGGACGGAGTGTATCAGATCTGTACCGGAGATCCAGTAGTAGTGACTGAATAAGGTGGATCGCCGTTCCTCCAGGACCAGTGGCCGCACTCTTTCTCTCTTAGAACATATGACATCAATGGGATATGTATATTGTTTTTTTGGGGGGGCAAACAAGGCTTTTTGGTGATATGGTCTCAGATTTATTTTTGATGTATTTTAAAAAGGCAAATAGGTATAAAAATAATAATAAATCTTTTCCCAGTATGACCAGAGATGAAGATACAAAATACACATTCAAATAAATGATTCAAAGGTAAAGTTGAACCCCAGAGATGGGAGATCTTGACCTGCAAGGCCTCATACACATGGACAGAAAAAAAAAGACAACTTTTAAGCATAAAGTGCAAAATACCTCTGTGTCAATGGTCCCACACCGTAATCTTGCAGGTGCTGGTTTGGGGCCATGTTGATTGACCGATGTAGGATGACGTCACCGTGTGCATGTGTAGGGGTTCAGTTATCCCGACGCATTGGGGTTCTTGGTTCGGAATATCAACCATAACACTACCTGCAAGGAGTTTGCGTGCATCCAGTTTTTGCCATGCTGGTTAATTGACCCTTGTTTTAAAGGGGAACTAAACTCTGCAATACTTACCTCTGCTTCAACGGTCCCAAGCCGGCACCCTCTAGGTGCTGGTCTTTGGCCATCTTGATTGACCAATGTAGGAGGAGGTCTCGGTGCTGGTCTTGGGCCATCTTGGTTCACCAATGTAGGAGGAGGTCACATGCCGGAATGTTCCAGGTGCTGGTGTTGGGCCACCTTGATTGACCAATGTTGGAGGAGGTCCCATGCCAGTATCTTCCAGGTGCTGGTCTTGGGCCATCTTGGTTCACTAATGTAGGAGGAGGTCACATGCCGGAATCTTCCAGGTGCTGGTCTTGGGCCACATTGATTGACCAATGTAGGAGGTCACATGTCGGCATATTCCAGGTGCTGGTCTTGGGCCACCTTGATTGACCAATGTAGGAGGAGGTCACATGCTGGCATCTTCAAGGTGCTGGTGTTGGGCTACCTTGATTGACCAATGTGGGATGTGCAGGAGTGCAGTCATCCCGACATAGGCATTGGTGTGCTCGGTTCAACATTCCAACCAGAACACTACCTTCACAGAGTTTGCTTGCCCCCTCCACCCTGTATTCCCACGGGTTACCCTCTGGGTACTCCAGTTTCCTCTATGCTGGTAGGTTAATTGACCCTTGTTTTAAAGGGGAACTAAACTCTGCAATACTTACCTCTGCTTCAACGTTCTGATACCCATGAGGTACCTTTCAGGCATCTTCTCCTTGGCTTTTTCTGGGTTCTGGTCTTTGGCTGCCTTGATTAGCTGGTGAGGAATGGCCTCACTCCTATGCATTTGCAAGAGTGCAGTCATCCCAGCACACTGGTCCCGTGCCAGAATGAAAACAGGAAGACTTTCCCCAGCCAAGACTTCCAATCATTCAAAAAGAAGCGGGTGAAATTACTGAGCCTTACTGTTGCCATGCAAGAGAGCTATGTCAAATCTTATATGAATGCCCTCCAGCCTATTGCTGATCATTCTCCAAAACCCATGAGAACGCTCTCTAGCCTAGAGTTGATCACTTTTCAAAATAAATGAGTGCTATCCAGGCTATTGCTGTTCACACTCCCAGTCCCTTTAGAACGCTCTCCAGCCTATTGCTGTCCATACTCCCAGTCCCGTGAGAACGCTCTCCAACCTATTGCTGCTCACATTCCCAGTTGCTTTAGAACGCTCTCCAGCCTATTGCTGACCATACTCTCAGTCCCATGAGAGTGCTCTCCAGCTTAATGCTGACCACACTCCCAGTCCCTCGAGAACACTCTCCAGCCTAATGCTGACCACACTCCCAGTCCCACGAGAACGCTCTCCAGCCTAATGCTGACCACACTCCCAGTCCCACGAGAGTGCTCTCCAGCCTATTGCTGACCACACTCCCAGTGCCGTGAGGAGGCTCTCCAGCCTATTGCTGACCACACTCCCAGTGCCGTGAGGAGGCTCTCCAGCCTATTGCTGACCACACTCCCAGTGCCGTGAGGAGGCTCTCCAGCCTATTGCTGACCACACTCCCAGTGCCGTGAGGAGGCTCTCCAGCCTATTGCTGACCACACTCCCAGTGCCGTGAGGAGGCTCTCCAGCCTATTGCTGACCACACTCCCAGTGCCGTGAGGAGGCTCTCCAGCCTATTGCTGATCACATCTGATCTCCCCACTAACAGGGATGAAGCCATTAAATGTTTTAAACCATTTTACTAATGGACAGCAAACAATCTTTGCGGCTGGACACAGACTGCACTGTAGATGTCATTAATGAATCCCACATGGAGGAAGGAAATACACGGGCAATAAAGAAACGTTTACAAATATCTTGGAGATTTGCGTGCAATATTCCAGGAGCTTGTTGGGCCCACAAGGGGTTAATTAAAAGATGAGCAACCAGGGAACAGCACAGAAGTGACCCCGGGCGCTAAGGAGAATTTGGCAGGAGAGACCGTGTAGGTGACAATCCCTCCGCAATTAAAACAAAGCTTTATCTTCCGGTCTGCTCTATTTATAGAGATACTCTGTGTTATGATCGCAGTGCCACGTCCGTCTTCAGCTGGATCAGATTCCAATTCTGATTTAGTAACCTCAGTACAGCCGAGTATAGGAGGGCAAGTGATCACAATCTGAGAAAAGCCAACTCTCCACTCACTGATCACAACTTTTCCTGCAAAGCTGCTCTGCTTGGCTGAAAACGACTCTGTGGGGCCAATTCATTACAGCTGCTGACTTTACTGCTCAATATACAGATGGCCACTAGAGGGAGAAGCTGCAGATATTTTTTTAATGAAAAATATGAAAATGTTTTATTAAAATCACTTTCACTGCTCTCATGGGCTTCAGGCTAAACCTACCTAGTCTTAAAAATGCCCCCCCATTGACCATATAAACCCCCCACCCACATTGACTGTATAAACTTACATATTTTGAGCCTGCTAACACTCACTTTCAATCAGGTGCGGTCACCCACAGGACATATTTTATGCTGCAAGATGCCCACGAGGAAGCAAATCCCTGCCTCTACCAAGATGGCCACCTCTACACAGAGATCTGAGCAAGGCATATTAAGTCAGTAATGGGGAAATGATCAGAAGCAGGTACTCATTTTTTTGCCACAAGATGCCCAGAGGCTTCCACGTTTAATGAGACACCGCAGACCCTGCCAGTCTCTTCAGATTTGGTGATTCTATTACTAAGCAGTTCTCAGTTTTCCTTGCTGGAAAGAAAGCTGCACCTGAGGACCTACACAGCAAGAATCTCCTTACTTTATTCTGTGAATCTGGGCTTCCTCTGCTTCTATCATTAACCCAACTATCATCAGATCACACATGGGGGGGGAACATGAGGAAGCAAATCCCTGCCTCTACCAAGATGGCCACCTTTACACAGAGACTTAATGCAGAAGAAGGCATGGTAATGGGGGAAAAGGATCAGATGCCGGTACTTATTTTCAGTCACAAGATGCCCAGACCTTTCCATGTCGAATAAGACATTGCTGACTTGCCAGATTTGGGGATTCTATTACTAGGAGGTTCTCTGTTCTCCTTGCTGGAAAGGAAGCTGTATCCGAGGACCTGCACTGACAAAATCTCCCTGTTTCCGTTTCATCCATTCTGAGAATTTGGGATTCCTCTGCCTCTATTATTACCCCACCAGTCATCAGATCACAAGTGGGGGGACATGAGGAAGCACATCCCTGCCTCTACCAAGATGGCCACCTCTACGCAGGGACTTAGTTCAGAACAAGGCATGTTAAGTCAGTAATGGGCAAAAGGTCAGCTGCAGGGAGACTGTGGGCATTGCTGGTGACTGGACCGTTGTCCGCTGCAGCATTCACAGTACAGCTCCTCTTTAAGCTGAGTTTTTATATATTTCTATGAGCAGAAAACAACTCAATAAATATATGCTTATAATATTCAGTCTACACGGCCTGCATCCGACTCTGCGGCTCTGATACACTCTGACCATAACTTATCATATATTAGACGCCCCACGTGTTCCAAGTGCGGTAGTGTGATAGATAAGAACAATGGAATATTCTGATTGTCTTACATACAAAAATGTCACATAAAGCACCAAAGTAGTTTGTCTACAACAAACGGATTAAAGGAACGCAAATAAATTCCGCACAGGTGATGTCATACTAGAGGCGGAGCCATCAGGTCCACACATGGGGGATTTAAAGTGAACCTTTTAAAGCACAACGGTGCAGCGATTTTGTGATATGTACCTATAGAGAGCATACGGATTTATTAATTTTTATTTCCCACTTAGAACACATTGGAAAGCACCAGATAGATGAACGCGGCACTTGGGCACCATCACAAACAATGATGGCCTATGACATCCATTTATCACTTTTATTATCTCCGTGTAAAGTTGGGTTTTATTTGATTTCCAAGGATTGGGTTAAGGTTTTAATCTACAAGGACACCTTAGAACTTTTTGGTATCCAAAAAAAAGAAAAAGGGCTTTGTGCCCCAGTGATGTCACCAATTCCTAGAAAATTGATAGGCTAAGTAATGGTACCACCCACAAAATGGCTGCCTCCATTGTCAAGCCATGATAGGTACTCCTTAAAAAGGGGCAAGGCGAGGTCCCTGTGCTTCAGTCATCTATGAGATTTGTAATAAAAAAGAAATAAGATTAAATTAACTTTAACATTTTCTTAAGGTGCGATTGTTGCCCAGTGTACCTGGAGATCCTGCGGAGGGAATAAGGCACAGGTGGGTGGGTTGGGGGCAGTGGGGAGGGGTGTGGCAGGATCACACAATGTCAGAGAGGTCGCTGCCAGCGCTCTGGCTGTCCAGGGACAGGAAGTGCAGCCAGTTCTGGCACAGCCCCTGGTTGTAGGTTCCCGGGTCCACCACCAGACCACCCAGGTAACAGCGGCCGGTCTTCTCCCGCATGGCCATGCGGGCCTCACGCTCCGTCACGTTGTAGCTGATGTTGAGGAGTTGGACGAGGAGGAGGTAGGCCACCCCTCCGGTGACAATCGCACAGTACCAGACGCAGGTAAAGGCAAACGATGTGCTGGGAGAGAGGGTGGAGAGTCGTTAGCAATAGATATTTACCACACGGGATTATCAACCAACATTTATGTAACTCTGGGCCTCCACCGCAAACACAATGGAGTGTGCAACAAAGTTTATATTCTGCTCTGCAACATCCCAATACCAGGCCATGGCCTCACTCCTCCCGGACCTCCAGTGAGCTGTAGATCCCCTAAACTCCCATAGTGCTTCAAGGCTCTCATCCTGCCACCCAACACATCCTGAGAGCCCTCAATCCCCCCCAGTTTCTCCCCCCCCCCCCCAACCTCTTGAGAGCCCTCAACCTCCAGTGTCCCCCAACCTCTTGAGATCCCTTAAACCCCCCCCCCCCCCCCAGTGCCCCTAACTCCAGAGAGTTATCAACCCTCACAGTGCCCCAACCCCCTGAGAGCCCTCAATCCTCACGAGGCGCCCTAAACCCTCAGAGCCCTTAACCCGCCACACAGTGCCCCAAACCTCCTGAGAGCTGTCAACCCCTGCAGCATCCCCAGCCCTACACAGTGCCCCCTAACCTCCTGAGATGCCTCAACCCACCCCCAACAGTTCCCCTACCTCCTGAGAGCCCTCAACCCCTGCAGCATATCCAACCCTACACAGTGCCCCCTGAGATCCCTCAATAATCCCCACCTGAGAGTTCTCAACCCCAACAGTGCCCCCAACCTCCTGAGAGCCCTCAACCCCCATGGCGCCTCCAACCTCCTGAGAGCCCTCAACCCTCACAGTGTCCCCAACCTTCTAAGAGTCCTTAAACCTCCACACAGCCCCCTGAGAACCCTCGTTCAAAACAGTGCCCCCCCCCCCTCCCCAACCTCCTGAGAGCCCTCAACCCCCACGGCGCCTCCAACCTCCTGAGAGCCCTCAACCCCCACACAGTGCCTCCAACCTCCTGAGAGCCCTCAACCCTCACAGTGTCCCCAACCTTCTAAGAGTCCTTATCCCTCCACAAAGTCCCCTGAGAACCCTCGGTCAAAACAGTGCCCCCCCTCCCCAACCCTCTGAGATCCCTTAACCTCCAACAGTGCTCCATGCCCCCAGCAGAGCTCAAGCCCCCCCTCCCCCATAGTGCCCAACAATGTCCCCCAGTGCACTCCCGTCTACCACAGTGCCCTTGGAAAGCCCACAGCCCCCCTACAGAGACCCCAACCTCACAACTGCCACCAGCACTTTCCAGAAACCTCATCCCCTACAGCAGGGGTAGGCAATCTCGGCCCTCCAGCTATGGTGAAATTACAAAATCCCATCATGCCTCTCCCTCTAGGAGTCATGCACGTGACTGTTCAGGGTCTTGCAACGTCTCATGGGACTTTTAGTTTCAAAACAGCTGGAGGGTCGAGGTTGCCAACCCCTGTGGCCTACAGGGTCACCAAATCTGCTGCAGAGTCTCCAAACCCCCTCCAGAACCCCCATCCCCCCCACAGTGACACCCAGCCCCATGCTCAGATTTTCAGAATTTCCATCCATCCATCCATGTGGGAGAGCGCTCAGTACCTGTAGTCGGCGTAGGCTCCGGGGCAGTAGAATAAGGCACTGATGATGTACTGGTCCCGGCACAGAGTGCTCAGGGTGATGGTGATCCCGTATACAGAGGTGAACATGAACGTCAGAAGCAGCAGGATGAAGAACTTGTGGTTCCGGGAACCGATACAATTGTTTATCCTAAAAATCACAAGAAAATAAAAAATCTGCTATTTCCATCCAGTTAAATCTTCCTTAAGATTGTACAGATAACCATCCCACCCCCTTCCCGAAAGACCTCAGAAATGCCCCCCCCCCCCGATTAAGTCCCAGCAGCCCACTCTTTTCAATCCGAATACCCCTTCCTTCTAGACCCTATGGTCCAACAGTTCAGCATCCCCCCTGTCCAATCCCGACAGCTCCAACATCCCCCACCATCCAGTCCCAACATCCCAGCCTACCCCTCTGTCCAATCCTGACCATTCCAACATTCACCACCTAAGGCCGCGTACACACGCGGGGACTGTTCGCTCAACTTTGTCCGTCAAACAGTTTCAGCGGACAGTCCGCTCAAAATTAGCATGGACGGACTTGCCCACACACGACGAACGAACAGTCCGCTGAAACCGTGCGCGATGACGTGAACGGCGCGTACGACGGGACTAGAAAACGACGTCCTATACACTGCAATGCAAACTTCGGCGTGTAAATCCTTTCTGAGCATGCGCGGAACTTAGTTTGACGAACAAGCCTACACACGAGGGGACTGTCCGCCGAAACACTGTTCAGCGGACAAAGTTGAGCGAACAGTCCCCGCGTGTGTACGCGGCCTTACAGTCCCAATGGCCCAGCATCTCCTCCTCCCCAACATCTTCCTCATGCTAGTCCCAACTGCCCAGCATCCCCCGCCCCCTCCAGCCAGTCATAACAGCCTAGAATCTCCCCCCCCCCCCTCCAGTTAGTCCCAACAGCCTGCCATCTCCCCCCCTCCAGCCAGTCCCAACGGCCCGGCATCTTCCTCCAGCCAGTCCCAATATCTCCCTCCCAGCCAGTCCCAGCAGCCTGGCATCTCCCTCACGCCAGTCCCTGTGGCCCAGCAACCCCCCCCCCCCCTCCAGCCAGTCCCAACAGCCTAGAATCTCCCTCCCCTCCCCCTCCAACCAGTCCCAACAGCCCAGCATTGCCCCCCCCCTCCAGCCAGTCCCAACAGCCCAGCATCTCCCTCCCACCAGTTCCAATGGCCCAGCATCACCTCCCCCAGCCAGTCCCAACATCTCCCCCCTCAGCCAGTCCCAGCTTGCCCGGCATCTCCCTCACGCCAGTCCCAGCTGTCCAGAATTCCCCCATCTTTCAGTCCCGGCACCCCCCACCATTCACCTACCACACACAGTGGTGGTCAAGGCGCAGGACACATCTCCCGCAGATCCTGCAGTGCCCGCTCCGCGCCGGTCTCACCACCTGACACACTTTACACCAGTTCTTGTCGGCGATGAGGAAATCCTTCTCCAGGTGGTCTTCAGAACGTCCTCTCCATGGGGACTCTGGCCCCTCCCATGCCCGTGAGCCACCATTAAGATCATCGCCGGCCTTCGCCCTTGTTGTGCTTTTGTTGAGGTAACCGGGATCCTGCTTGGCTTTGGCCAGGAAGAGGAGAGTCATGAACAAGCCGCCGGTGATGGCAAAAAGGTGACCCCAGCCAATGTGACCCTTCAGGAAGACCTCCTGCACAAAGGTATAGTACATATATCCCAGCGAGAAGAGCACCAGGCTGAGGAAAAGCAGAGTCTTCCCTTTCCGCCGGTGCGTCAGTTGATAATACCAGATCACCAGGACCGGCAGGGAGCCGAGGACCACCACACCCAGGAGAACGTGGAAGGCTGCCAAGTACAGAGACACGGGCAGCAGGAAAAGTGGCGGGAGGATGCCAATGTCAACCTTCTTGGCGCCTTGGATCCACGGGACGCGGAATCGGTCTGATGCGGTCTCGATGACCCGCGCCCACACCTCCGGCTTCAGAGACTTGCAGGTGATCCATCTGTGAAAGAGGACAAGCTGCTAATATCGATTCGAAAGAATTCAAAGATGGCCACAGACAGTACAATCTGATTGTACAAGAAACAGACCATACACATTACTGTCTCTTGTAACTGGGAATGGGCGGGGGCTCCCTCACCTGTCGCAGGCCTCGTCCAGGTCCTCGCAGTCACACAGGCAGGCAGCCAGGTGGCTCCTCTCCCCCTTCTGGTTTATGTATTCGCAGCAGCACAAGACATCATCGGCGTCACCCCCAGAGCTGGGGGTCTTCTTCTTCTTCACCCCATTCATTGTGCCCCCCTCTGCTATAGAGGCCCGGAGTGACCAAATCCCAGCAGAGTGCAGCCGGCAGAGGATGTACACATGGCAAGGAGACCAGCGGACGAGACCTGAGGAGCAAACAACCGGGATCAATATATGTATCAACTTACATGGTACTTCCTATAAATATCCCCCTCCTATCCCACTGTCCCCATTATACTCCCCTCCCGTCCCCTACATACCCTTATAAACCCTTCTCCTGACCGTGTTCCCTATATAGTCCCCTCCTGTCCCCATGTACCCCTATATACCCCCTCCTGACCCCATGTACCCCTGTATACCCCCTCCTGACCCCATGTACCCCTATATACCCTCTCCTGACCCCATGTACCCCTATATACCCCCTCCTGACCCCATGTACCCCTATATACCCCCCACCTGACCCCATGTACCCCTATATACCCCCTCCTGACCCCATGTACCCCTATATACCCTCTCCTGACCCCATGTACCCCTATATACCCTCTCCTGACCCCATGTACCCCTATATACCCTCTCCCGACCCCATGTACCACTATATACCCTCTCCCGACCCCATGTGCCCCTATATACCCCCTCCCGACCCCATGTGCCCCTATATACCCCCTCCCGACCCCATGTGCCCCTATATACCCCCTCCCGACCCCATGTGCCCCTATATACCCCCTCCCGACCCCATGTACCCCTATATACCCCCTCCCGACCCCATGTACCCCTGTATACCCCCTCCTGACCCCATGTACCCCTGTATACCCCCTCCTGACCCCATGTACCCCTGTATACCCCCTCCTGACCCCATGTACCCCTATATACCCCCTCCCGACCCCATGTACCCCTATATACCCCCCTCCCGACCCCGAGGACCCGATATATCCTCCTCCTCCTCCTGACCCTGTGTCAGCCATATGCCCCTCTCCTGTCTCTATTTACCCGATATACCCTCTGACTCTGTGTAGCCCTATATATCTCCCACATGTGCCCCTATGTGCTCCCTCCTGACCCCATGTACTGCTATATACCCCCTCCTGACCCCATTTACCCCTATATACCCCCTCCTGACCCCATTTACCCCTATATACCCCCTCCTGACCCCATTTACCCCTATATACCCCCTCCTGACCCTGAGGACCCGATATATCCTCCTCCTGACCCCATGTACCCCTATATACCCCCTCCTGTCCGCCTTATAAACTCCTCTGATGACCATATATACCCCCCCACCTATTTAACCCTATACACCCCCACCTGTCCCTGATACCTTATATACCCCGTCCCCCCCAACCCAATATACCCCCTCCTGTGCTCCTTATATACCCCTCTGCTGACCATATATACCCCTCCTGTAGGTAGGTCCCGATATGTCGGATCACTTCCTCCTCCTCCGTACAGATCGCTCGGTCTGAGGACTCCTATAGAGGATCATTATACGGAGAGACGAGCGATCTCCGATCCGCCGCCGCCTCCTCCTTCTCCTCCTCCGGGGGGACCGATCGTTCTCACAAACCGGACCTCCCCCTTCTCCTCCCGGATCACCTTCCCGCTGATCTCCGCTCTCTACCTCCGTGCGACAGGCTGGGCGTGTCTCCCTCTACCCCGCCCACCTACGTCACCGACACCACCTTCCACAGAGAGCTGCGGACCTCTGATTGGCTGCCGGCAACGGGGCGGAGTCACCACTATTCCTATCCCTCGTTCATCATCATCATCGTTATTATTATTATTATTATTATCATCAGTAGTATATAAATATTTTTTTTATTATTTAAATATTTTTATAATTAATATTAAAAAATTATAATTATTGTTATTATTTAGTAGTAGTGGTATTTAACCACTTCAGCCCCGGACCAATTGTCACCCTAAGGACCAGAGGTCTTTTTCCAATTTCGCACTGCGCTGCTTTAACTGGTAATTGCGCGGTCATGCAATATTGCACCCAAACGAAATTTGCGTCCTTTTCTTCCCACAAATAGAGCTTTCTTTTGATGGTATTTGATTGCCTCTGCGATTTTTATTTTTTTTGCGATACAAATGGAAAAAGACCGAAAATTTCGAGAAAAAAATATATTTTCTACTTTTTGTTATAAAAAAAATCGAATAAACTCAATTTTAGTCATACATTTAGGGCAAAATTTATTCAGCCACATGTCTTCAGTAAAAAAAAAATGTCAATAAGCGTATATTTATTGGTTTGCGCAAAAGTTATGGCGTCTACAAACTAGAGTACATTTTCTGGAATTTACGCAGCTTTTAATTTATGACTGCCGATCTCATTTCTTGAGGTGCTAAAATGGCAGGACAGTACAAACCCCCCCCAAATGACCCCATTTTGGAAAGTAGACACCCCAAGGAAATTGCTGAGGGGCATGTTGAGCCCATTGAATATTTTTTTTTTGTCCCAAGTGATTGAATAATGACACAAAAAAATAAAGTTTACAAAAAGTTGTCACTAAATGATATATTGCTCACACATGCCATAGTTATATGTGGAATTGCACCCCAAAATAAATTCTGCTGCTTCTCCCGAGTACGGGGATACCACATGTGGGGGACTTTTTGGGAGCCTAGCCACGTACGGCACCCCGAAAACCAAGCACTGCCTTCCGGATTTAAATATAAAATGCTACCAAAAAACCTGTTAGCGATCGCAGGGATCAGGCCTGACTCTGCGATCGCTGCAGTTATGTGTTTAGTGTTTTGTAAGTGACAGTGATCGATCGATACTGCACTTGGGTGGGCTAGGCGGAGGGGCAAAACGCAGGTGCCAGCAGGTATCTGGGTTGATCCCGCTAACAATGCATTTTTTTGGAACCCTAAACTGCTGGGGACGCTAGTATAGATCTGATTAGATCAGATATTGATCTGTTCAGATTCTATACCACTACGGGAGGTTTATGCTTTGCATGTGGGTGTTAGCGGTACTGGCACTAACCTAGCGCTGCCTGGGGCGACGCAGACCCTGACCCTAAAACATAATTGATATCACCCGCCGGGTGATCAGGGGGTTAAACCTTTATTGGGTAATAAATGGTGGGTGCCCTGATGCTATAAAAAGCAAACAAACTAACCAGAGTCACCCGTAACACTTATACGGTGATCACTGGTGAAAGGGTTAACTAGGGGCAATCAGGGGGTTAAAATCTTTATTAGGTAATATATGGGGGTCCCTGGCGCTATATAAAAACCTGATGGGGAAACTAAATAACTAACTGGCTAACCAGCGTCACCAGTGGCACTTATACGGTGATCGCTGGTGAAAGGGTTAACTAGGGGCAATCAGGGGGTTAAAACCATTATTGGGTAGTATATGGGGGTACCTAGCGCTATAAAAACCTGGTGAGGAACCTAAAAAAATAACAAGCTGCCTAGCGACACTAATGCAGCGATCAGAAAAATGATCGCTTAGTGACACTGGCAAAAGGGGGTGAAAGGGTTAACTCTAGGGGCAATCAGGGGGTTAAACCTTTATTGGGGGGGGTAGGGGGCTACCCTGGACCTAACACTAACTGCCCTGACAGTTTTTACTTTCACAACTGACACTAAATGCAGTGATCAGTAAATAAATGATCACTGCAATCAGTGACACTGTGACTGGGGGGGGGCGATGGGGGGGGGGGGGGGTTGTGTGCCTATGTGTACCTACATGTCAGTGTAGTGTTTGGTGCACTTACTATTGTGTTCTCCTCGCAGTCTGGTCAAAAAGACCGCCCGAGGAGAATGACATCACTTCCTCCCTGCCTGTGTTTACACTACACAGGCGGGGGAAGCTTCTCATTCGCCAGGGGCGATCGAGAGGGGATGGCCAGAAACCAACAGCCATCCCCTCATCCCGGTCGCTCCTGAAGCGAAACTGACCGCCGCATCCAGCGGGAGGGGGTACGATCGGACCCTCCACCCGCTGGAAGGCAAGCACGTACATGTACGTGCTCGTGCCTGTCGGTGCCATTATTGCAATGCGGCGATCCTTAAGTGGTTAAATAAAAGACAGTTTTTTTTGTCACGATCAGTCATATTTTCAATATCATTGCGAAAATTTCGCAATTTCTGCCAGGGTATGCAAACTTTTGAGCACCCCACTTTATTAAATTCAAATATTCTGAGCGGCTTGATTCGCAAACTGACAGTCGGCTAATGCCAAATGCCCGGACAGTGTTTAGTGTTGTCTTTGTATTGTTACTTGTAATGCCGCGTACACGCGATCAGACTTTCCGGCAGACTAGGTCCGACGGGATCAGTCCGTCGGAAAAATCCGATCGTGTGTGGGCCAAATCCGATCATTTTTCGAGAAAAAAAAATCAGACGGACCTAGAAATAGAACATGTTTAAAATCTATCAGACGGACTCAATTCCGACGGACTAAAAAAATCGGGAAAACCGTTCGTCTGTATCCTGGTCCGACGAACCAAATATGATGCAAGGGCAGCTATTGGCTACTGGCTATTGAACTTCCTTGTTTAGTCCCGCTTTCGTCATCACGTTCAAAACAAACGGATTTTCGAACGGACGTAGTCCTTTCGTGTGTGGCCAAGTCCGTTCTCTCGGAAAGTCCATCGGACCTCCGCCGAAAGTCCGTCGGGAAGACCATGGGACCTAGTCTATCGAAAAGCCCGGTCGTGTGTACGCGGCATTAGTCTTGTTTGTTGAATGTTTGAGGCGATTAATCTATTGCTATATTGTAGTTAATCTCCTTTTTTAAAAACACCGCACTTTCTTAAGGCTAGGTTCACACTATTGCGATGCGGGAACGCCGCGAATCCGCAGCGTTTTCCCGCATCGCATACCTCCCGCCGGCAGTTCACACTGCCCTATGCGGACGGCTGGGGGTGTCAATGTTATGTTAATGACACCCCCAGATCCGTCGGCATATCGCAGTGCGATCTGCCGACTCGCACAGGAATCGGATCGCATGGTGTGAACACCCATGCGATCCGATTCCGTTGCGGACCCAAAAAAGGGTCCTGTGCGAGTTTGCTGCGGGACAGCTGCGAGTTCAGCCATACTATCTGTATGGCTGAACTCGCAGTGCTACGGAGATCGGATGTGATTTGCTGTGCGAATCACATCCGGATCTCCCCCCGCAGCAGTGTGAACCGGGCCTTAATCAAATTTTTTTGATACAATGAATTTATATTTGTAAATAAAATCGATTACTTATTATCTTAAAACTTTAGTTTGATCTAATTCTTTGCTGCTGAAAGTAACCGCCTACCGGGTATCCTCCTAATAGGGTAACCTTTTCTTTTTCTCTTTAACCACTTAACAACCGCCCATTGCCGATTAACGGCATCAGGGCGGTTGTTTAACTCTAAGAGGCCGTTAATTAACGGCCTCCTAGAATTCTGCTCTCGCGCGCCCTCTGGGGCGCGCACACGAGAGCATCCGTGACCGCTGGGTCCAGTGGACCCGGCGCATCACGAATCACGGTAAACGGCCGCTCATCGCGGCCGTTTACCACGTGATCGCTCCGTCAAATGACGGAGTGATCACTTGTAAACAAGCCGGCGTCATGTTATGACGCCGGTTCCTCCCTCCCCCTCTCTGTACCGATCGGTACAGCGGAGGGGGAAGAGATCGGTGTCAGCAGCGATGTGGGCTGCATCTGCAGTGCCCACATCGCTGCTCACCGAAAATTAACCCCTCAAATCCCTGCAAATACTCTGCATTACTCTGCAATTCCCTGCAAATACTCTGCATTACTCTGCAATTCCCTGCAAATACTCTGCATTACTCTGCAATTCCCTGCAAATACTCTGCATTACTCTGCAATTCCCTGCAATTCCCTGCAAATACTCTGCATTACTCTGCAATTCCCTGCAAATACTCTGCATTACTCTGCAATTCCCTGCAAATACTCTGCATTACTCTGCAATTCCCTGCAAATACTCTGCAATCATTACTCTGGCAATTCCCTGCAAATACTCTGCAATGCCCTGCAACACTCTGCATTGCCCTGCAACACTCTGCATTGCCCTGCAACACTCTGCATTGCCCTGCAACACTCCGCAATGCCCTGCAACACTCCGCAATGCCCTGCAACACTCCGCAATGCCCTGCAACACTCCGCAATGCCCTGCAACACTCCGCAATGCCCTGCAACACTCCGCAATGCCCTGCAACACTCCGCAATGCCCTGCAACACTCCGCAACGCTCTGCAATACCCTGCAACACTCTGCAACACCCGCCAATACCCTGCAACACTCTGCAATGCTCTGCAACCCCCGCCGATACCCTGCAACACTCTGCAATGCTCTGCAACCCCCGCCGATACCCTGCAACACTCTGCAATGCTCTGCAACACCCGCCAATACCCTGCAACACTCTGCAATGCTCTGCAACACCCGCCAATACCCTGCAATGCTCTGCAACGCAGTACTCTGCAACACCATGCTCTGAGATACCCAGCCATAGTCGGTGATACCCTGCAATACCCAGCCATAGACATCTCCCGCCGCCCTCCGCCCTCCGGTGCTTCTACCGAATCGCTAATACGATCAAAGCCAGAATCTTTTTTTTTTTCAGGCTTCCCAGCTTAGAGGTGAGATGTGGGTCTTATTGACCCCATATCTCACTGTAAAGAGGACCTGTCATGCCATATTCCTATTACAAGGGATGTTTACATTCCTTGTAATAGGAATAAAAGTGATCAAAAAAATTATTTTTGGGGAAAAAAATGTCAAACTAAAATAAATAAAGTAAAATGAACAATAAAAAAAAAATGTTTTTTTTAAAGCGCCCCTGTCCCCATGTGCTCGCATGCAGAAGAGAACGCATGCGTAAGTCCCGCCCACATATGAAAACGGTGTTCAAACCACACATGTGAGGTATCGCTGCGAACGTTAGAGCGAGAGAAATAATTCTAGCCCTAGACCTCCTCTGTAACTCAAAACATGTAACCAGTAAAAAAAAATGTAAATCGTCGCCTATGGGGATTTTTAAGTAGCGACGTTTGCCGCCATTCCACGAGCGTGTGCAATTTTGAAGAGTGACATGTTAGGTATCTATTTACTCAGCGTAACTTCATCTTTCACATTATGCAAAAATTGGGCTAACTTTACTGTGTTTTTTTTTTTTTTAAGCACAAAACATTTTTTTTTCCAAAAAAAAGCATTCGAAAAATTACTGCGCAAATACCGTGCGAGATAAAAAGTTGCAAAGACCACCATTGTATTCTCCAGGGTGTTTGCTAAAAAAACATATATAATGTTTTGGAGTTCTATGTAATTTTCTAGCAAATAAATTATGATTTTTACATGTAGGAGAGAAATGTCAGAATTGTCCTGGGTGCTCCAGAACGCCTGATGGCGCTCCCTGCATGTTGGGCCTCTGTATGTGGCCACGCTGTGTAAAAGTCTCACACATGTGGTATCACCGTACTCGGGAGTAATAGCAGAATGTGTTTTGGGGTGTAATTTGTGGTATGCATATGCTGTGTGTGAGAAATAACCTGATAATATGACAATTTTGTGAAAAAAAAAAAAAAAAGTAAAAAGAATCTTGATTTTGCAAAGAATTGTGGGAAAAAATGACAACTTCAAAAAACTCATCATGCCTCTTACTAAATACCTTGGAATGTCTTCTTTCCAAAAAGGGGTCATTTGGGGGGAATTTGTACTTTTCTGGCATGTTAGGGTCTCAAGAATTGAAATAGGCCGTCAGTCCTTCAGGTGTGATCAATTTTCAGATATTGGCACCATAGCTTGTGGACTCTATAACTTTCACAAAGACCAAATAATATCCACCAATTTGTACTTATTTTTACCAAAGATATGTAGTAGTATAAATTTTGGCCAAAATTTATGAAGAAAAAATTTCTAATCTGCTAAATTTTCTAACAGAAACAAAGAAAAATTCGTTTTTTTACAGAATTTTCGGTATTTTTTCTTTTATAGCACAAAAAAAAAAAAACCCAGCGGTGATTAAATACCACCAAAAGAAAGCTCTATTTGTGTGAAAAAAAGGACAAAAATTTCATATAGGTCCAGTGTTGCATGACTGAGTAATTGTCATTCAAAATGCGAGAGCACCGAAAGCTGAAAATTGGTCTGGTTATTAAGGGTGTTTAAGTGCCCAGTGGTCAAGTGGTTAAACGTTTGAGCACGACTTGTACTGCCGCGTACACACGAGCGAATTGTCCGGCGTACTTAGTCCGGCAAACAATCTGGTGGATAGTACGCCGGACTTTCTACCGAACGGACTTGGCCACACAGAAAGTCCGGCGTTTGCTAGCGCGATGACGTACAGCGCGTACGACGGGACTAGAAAAAGGAAGTCCAATAGCCAGTAGCCAATAGCTTCCTTTTCGTACTTGCTTCTGAGCATGCGTCATTCTTAGTCCGCCGGACTAGCATACTGACGAACGTATTGTCCGCTGAAACCCAAGTCCGGCGGAAAGATTGGAGTGCAAAAATACTAAGTCCGTCAGACTTTACGCTGGAAAAGTCAGCTGAAGCCCACACACGATCGAATTGTCCGCTGAAATGCGTTTCGGCGGACTAAGTACGCCGGACAATTTGATCGCGTGTACGTGGCATACCTCGTACCTGAAAGCCAGGAGCAGGGAGCCATAAACAGCGAGCAGCAGGGGGGCGCACATGACGTCACACCCGGCCGGGAGAGTGAGAGCGAGAGGTGGGGCGCAGGAGGTGGGGCGCACTCATGCAACGTCACTGGTTGCTGGCAAACCTGCAGTCCCAGCAAACCAATGACTGCTACTACAGTGGGGGCCTGGCGGTCTGGGCAGGAGCATCGCTCGGTCCGTGCTCGGACTGCAGGCCGCCACTTAATGGCGGCTGATCTAAACGAAAGTGCTGGGGTCAGATGAGACCAAAATGGAGCTCTTTGGCATTAACTCGACTCGCCGTGTTTGCAGGAAGAAAATTGCTGCCTATGACCCTAAGAACTCCATCCCTACAGTCACACACGGAGGTGGGAACATTATGCTTTGGGGCTCGTTTCTCTGCTAAAGGTACAGGCCGAATTTGCTGCATTGAGTGGCCAATGGACGAGGCCATGTATTGTAAAATCTTGGATGAGAACCTTCTTCCCTCAGTCAGAACACTGAAGATGGGTCATGGATGGGTCTTCCAGCATGACAATGACCCAAAACATACCGCCAAGGCAAGAAAGGAGTGGCTCAAGAAGAAGCACCTTAAAGTCATGGAGCGGCCTAGCCAATCACCAGGCTTTAATCCTATAGAATATTTATGGAGGGAGCTGAAATTTTGAGTTGCCAAGAGACAGCCAAGGAACCTTAAGGATTTAGAGAAGATCTGTAAAGAAGAGTGGACCGAAATCCCTCCTGAGATGTGCAAACCTGGTCACCAACTACAAGAAACGTCTGACCTCTGTGCTTCCCAATAAGGGTTTCTCCACCAAGTACTAAGTCATGTTTTGCTTGGGTATCAGATACTTATTTTACTCACTGAACTGCAACTTAATTTATAACATTATAATATTGTTATAATATTGTGTTTCTCGTGGATTTTTGGTTGATATTCTGTTTCTATCATTTAAAATACACCTATGATAAAAAAATTATAGACCCTTCATTTCTTTGTAAGTGGGCAAACTTACAAAAGCTGTAGGGGATCAAATAATTATTTCCCTCACTGTATGTTTTTAACAGACACTTGTTCTTCGTGTCATTTTTATACTTTGTTTACAAAAAAAAATTATGGATTTTATGAAAAAGATGGGTTCTATGTTGCCTTTAAAGTCTGGCTAAATGTTTTTTCTTTTATCTTGTGTTTCCCCTACATGTTACTAGGCATGCATGGACTTAATACGAGGAAGCTAGATCTGATGACAGGTCTACTTTAAGCCCTTGTACACACGGCCGGACATTCTGCCAACCAAATCCGTTGGGTTTTGTCCGACGGATTGTGTCCGAAACTGTTGCATACACACGGTCGGACCAAGTTGTCAGAAAATCTGATCATTCAGAACGTGATGACGTTATTTTGTTACGATGGGACTACGTTCAGGCTAGTAGCCAATAGCTTTGATGTAGGAATTTGATCTGAGCATGCGTGGCACTTTGTCCGATCAAAATTCTCTACACATGATCGGAGTATGTCAGATCGGACCAGTTTGTCGGAAAATATTTCCAACACGTTGGAAAATTTGGTCCGACGAATATTCAGACGGAATCAGTCCAATGCAGACCACACACAGTCAGATTATCCGACAACACGGTCCGATAGGACACATTCCGACGGATTCTCCGACCGTGTGTACAAGGGCTAAGGGAGCGTTGATTGTGGCACTTTTTTAACATTTTGACCCAGGCTCCTTCTTCTTGTAAACCACCGACCAAACAAGAAAGAGTTAAAGGACGGAGACTGAAATCCACTCCGCTCACCTCATCATAATGGTCCTCACTTGGGGCTGTCCATATAAATATCTACTCTTTATGGAGGTGGACGTCAATAGAAGGGGCATTTTGTAGGGCGTGTTCATCCATCTCCGTTTTGTTATGTGGTTGGAGAGCATTATCCACAGGAAGCACATTGATCTTTTAATTAGTTCGTTCAGCAGTTAGGCAACTCCACCGCACATTACGGGAAGGTCCCAGGGCACCCAGCGTGGCCATTAGTAGGAGGAGGAACTTTCCAGGCTGAGATCAGCACTGGGCTGGAAATTACTGGGCAGCAAAAATGCAACCGCTATGCTGGTAAAATGAGAATGATGGTTTAACCTGTGACGCTCATCAAAAAAAAAAAAAAAACTTATGGAAATGTATTCCTTAAAGTGGTTGTAAACCCTTACAACCAACTTTGACCTACAGGTAAGCCTAGATTAAGGCCTACCTGTAGGTCCAAGAAATATCTCCTAAACCTACACGGTTTAGGAGATATTTGCCATAAAACAGGCATCGCTGTCTAGGGCGCATGCGCCGTAGACAGCGGCGCGCAGGCGCCCTGAGCGCACCGCAGTTAGCTGCGATATGCTGTGAGTGGCGGCTCCCGTGCGCATGCACGGGAGTGACGTCATCGCGGCTCCGACGAATGACAGCGCCGGAGCAGCGGGACCCACCAAGAAGATGGAGGCTCCGGACTACAGGGGACAGTGGTGACATCGCTGGCTCCTGTGTCAGGTAAGTGACACATAATGGACTACTATGCGATGCATAGTAGTCCATTATGCTTTACCTTTGCAGGGAATCAAAGAGGAAGTAAACCCATCAGGGTTTACTTCCTCTTTAACCAATTCAGCCCCGGAAGATTTGGCTGCTGAATGACCGGGCCATTTTTTTTGCAATTTTCCACTGCGTTGCTTTAACTGCCAATTGTGCGGTAGTGCGGCGCTGCACCCAAACAAAATTGACGTCCTTTTTTTCCAACAAATAGAGCTTTCTTTTGGTGGTATTTGATCGCCTCTGCGGTTTTAATTTTTTGCGCTATAAACAAAAAAAAAAAAAAAAAAAAAGAGTGAAAATTTAGAAAAAAAAAAAAAACACAATATTTTGTACTTTTTGCTATAATAAATATCCCCATTTTTTTTTAAAAAAGGCATTTAAAAAAAAAAAAAAGCAATTTTTTTCTCAGTTTAGGACAATAAGTATTCTTCTACACATTATTGGTAAAAAACAAAACAAAAAAAAAAATCACAATAAGCGTATATTGATTGGTTTGCGCAAAAGTTATAGCGTCTATAAAATAAGGGGTAGGTTTAAAGCATTTTTATTATTTAGTTTTTTCTAGTAATGGCGGCGATCTGCGATTTTTATCGGGACTGCGACATTATGGCAGGCACATCGGAAACTTTTGACACATTTTTGGCCCCAACTGACAGGAGGGGGAAGTGGTACAAGAGGGGGGCAGTGTGACAGAAGGGGGGGAAGTGGGACAGGAGGGGGACAGTGTGACAGGAGGGGGCAGTGGGACAAGAGGGGGGCAGTGGGACAAGAGGGGGGCAGTGGGACAGGAGAAGGACAGTGGGACAAGAGGGGGGCAGTGGGACAGGAGAAGGACAGTGGGACAGGAGGGGGGCAGTGGGACAGGAGGGGGGCAGTGGGACAGGAGGGGGACAGTGGGACAGGAGGGGGACAGTGGGACAGGAGGGGGTCAGTGGGACAGGAGGGGGTCAGTGGGACAGGAGGGGGACAGTGGGACAGGAGGGGGACAGTGGGACAGGAGGGGGAGAAGTGGGACAGGAAGGGGGAGAAGTGGGACAGGAAGGGGGAGAAGTGGGACAGGAAGGGGGAAGTGGGACAGGAAGGGGGAAGTGGGACAGGAGGGGGGAAGTGGGACAGGAGGGGGGAAGTGGGACAGGAGGGGGGAAGAGGGACAGGAGGGGGGAAGAGGGACAGAAAGGGGACAGAAGGGGGAAGTAGTACAAGAGGGTGGAAGTAGGACAGGAGGGGGGGGAAGTAGGACAGGAGGGGGAAGTGGGACAGTGTAACAGGAGGGGACAGTGTAACAGGAGGGGGGAAGTGGGGCAAGAGGGGGCAGTGGGACAAGAGGGGGCAGTGGGAAAATGGGACAGGAGGATGACAGTGGGACAAGAGGGGGAAAATGGACAAGAGGAGCCAGTGTAACAGGAAGAGGCAGTGTAACAGAGGGGGAAGTGGGACAAGAGGGGGGAAGTGGGATGAGAGGGGGAAGTGGGACAGGATGGGGACAATGTGACAGAAGGAGGACAGTGGGACAGGAGGGAGCAGTGTGACAGGAGGGGGGAAATGGACAATAGGGGGCAGTGTAACAGGAAGGGGCAGTGTAACAGAGGGGGGAAGTGGGACAGGAGGGGGACAGTGGGACAGAAGGAGGACAGTGGGACAGGAGGGGGCAGTGTGACAGGAGGGGGCCAGTGGGACAGGAGGGGGCAGTGGGACAGGAGGGGTAAAGTGGACAAGAGGGCACAGTGTAACAGGAAGGGTACAGTGTAATGGGGGGAAGTGGCACAGGAGGGGGGCAGTGTGACATCAGGGGAGCAGCGTGACAGGAGGGGGACAGTGGGACAGGAGGAAAGCACTGGAGCAGGAAGAAGGCAGTGAGACAGGAGGAGGGCAGCTCTACGGGGTTGTGCACAGCATCACAGGAGGCAGGCAGCCATATGGGCCATAAAGCAGAATGGCAGTGGGTAAAGCATTATGGTAGAGATACCATCCTGCTCATACAAGAGAAAAGAAAAATGTCTCCTCACCCAGGATTCTGTAGATGAGCCCCCTTTCCTGGCCCTTTTGTTGTCGATAGCACTGCACAGCACCCTCTGCATGGGGTCAGCCCAGCACATGTCCTGCTGAAAGCATCTGAGAGGATACCATCAGGTGGAAATCAGGTGGCCCTGGTTGCCAGCACCGACCCGATTAATCAGGAAGCCTGGCATCCGTTCTCAAAGATATCTTCTACTTCAGCAAGCTGCTTCTTCACCATGAGCTTGTTATGCTCCCACAGGCTGACAGAGGCTGAGAGGAGGCCAGGAGAGCTTTGATGGGCCAAGCATGCAGCAGACATCCCAAAGTGACCAGTTCCAGCTCCTTCCTCCCACACTGCAGAGCCTGCATGCTCCCATTGCCTGCACTTGCATTCCAGTTCCCCAATGTGTCCTCTATAGAGGCTTGGAGTTCCCCCCTTCCGAATGCAGACTGGGACATCGCTGGTAGGAGGGGAGCCGGCGCCTCAACACCACTTGTGCAAGTGGCTGCCTGGTTGGGGACTTTACCGTCTTCCCCATCCTTGTGCTGCAATGCGGCTGCTTAAGCCACCTTATGGAAGCGTTGGCCCTGTTGCAAACCCAGCTTTTACTTTGGAAGGTAGCAGTGACATAATCACTGTGCTGTACATAGCCTGTGCAGAGAGCTGAGCTGTGGGAGGGATCCAGCAGGCTCCACCCACTACAGGCTGCCTGCAGAAAACTACAGGAGGGGGCGGAGACAAGACCAGTCACCCCGCACAAGGAGAGAGGGCAGCAGTGAGCGGTCTTTTAGTACAGGAAGTCTCACACCGGATGACTGCCCAGATCTGGAAGAAATGCACAAAGTACACAAATTCATGAAAAAATAAACAGGATTTGCTTTTCCCAGAGCCAAATTTGCTGTTCAACTCTAAAACACCATATAATCCAGATACAGTGCTCAGCATAAATGAGTACACACCTTTTGAAAAGTAAGATTTAAATCAATATTTTAATGAACACAAGAACAATTTTCTAAAGTTGGGGTTTTATAGAATATAGGTTTAACTCATTACATGAATGTAAGGTTAATAATATAACATATTCCAAAATCTTCAGTTTTACTCAAATCAGTTGATGCAAAAATGAATCTAGAGTATATAGGCAGCCTCATAGGAGTGTGCAGCCCATTGCTTTAGGGTGTCTCTCTCCCCCCCTCCCCTCAAGCTCAAACCCTCATGCCTGTTATTTTGTTTCCAAATTTGTTTTAGAAGCCCATTGGGGGGGGCTTTGGTGAAATATCAGGAATCTGAACAGAACCCGGATGTCTCACTTTTGAGACAGAGAAAGAGGTTGAGAACAGAGATTCCCAGTTCCTTTCTTTGCAGTGTCACCTTCACTGGACAGTGAATGAAGGGGAAGCAGGGACGGACTGACCAGTCGGTCACTCGGATGCCGCCCGCGGGCCCGTGGACATTAGGGGCCCAGACTCAGCCATATGGAGGCTACTTGCAGCGGCTGAAATTATATGCCGCGATGCAGATAACAACACTGCTAACTGTGCGCTGCTCCCCGCGGCCACTCCTTCCCCCGTCCATCCCAGGTGCTTGTACTGTATGGCGTCGTGACATCACCTGGGACGGATGAGAAGAGTGGAGGGGCCGGCGGGGAGCAGCGCACCATTAGAAGTGTCTCAGGCTCAGCATCCGGTGACTCAGAGAGTGAAGCTGAGACACCAGGGCCGCCACACATAATGTGGGGGGGGGGGGGTACAGACAGATGCATGGGCCCCGGGTCACCCCATCCCACAGTGTCCTCCTGGCTGTGTGCATGTCCCCCTGTGCTGTGTAAGTGTCCTGTGTGCATGTCCCCCTGTGCTGTGTAGGTGTCCTGTGTGCATGTCCTCCTGTGCTGTGTGCATGTCCTCCTGTGCTGTGTGCATGTCCCCCTGTGCTGTGTGCGTGTCCCTCCTGTATGCGTGTCCCCCTGTGCTGTGTGCGTGTCCCCCGTGTGCATGTCCCCCTGTGCTGTGTGCGTGTCCCCCATGTGCATGCCCCCCTGTGCTGTATGTGCTTGTGTCCCCCCGTGTGCGTGTGTCCTCCTGTGTGCGCATTCTCCCTCCAGTGTCCAACTGTGTGTGCACATTCTCCCTCCAGTGTCCCCCCATGTGTGTGCTCTCCCTCCAGTGTCCGCGTGTGTGTGTGTGCTCTCCCTCCAGTGTACCCGTGTGTGTGCTCTCCCTCCAGTGTCCCCCTGTGTGTGTGCTCTCCCTCCAGTGTCCCCGTGTGTGTGTGCGCGCGCTCTCCCTCCAGTGTCCCCGTGTGTGTGCGCAATCTCCCTCCAGTGTCCCCCTGTGTGTGTGTGTGTGCTCTCCCTCCAGTGTTCTCCTGTGTGTGCGCGCATTTTCCCTCCAGTGTCCCCGTGTGTGTGTGTGTGTTCTCCATCCAGTGTCCCCCCGTGTGTGCGTTCTCCCTCCAGTGTCCCCGTGTGTGTGTGTGTTCTCCATCCAGTGTCCCCCCGTGTGTGCGTTCTCCCTCCAGTGTTCCCCTCTGTGTGTGCTCTCCCTCCAGTGTCCCCGTGTGTGTGCTCTCCCTCCAGTGTCCCCATGTGTGTGCTCTCCCTCCAGTGTCCCCTTGTATGTGCACGGTCTCCCTCCAGTGTCCCCCTGTGTGTGCGCGTTCTCCCTCCAGTGTCCCCGTGTGTGTGTTCTCCCTCCAGTGTCCCCTTGTATGTGCACGGTCTCCCTCCAGTGTCCCCCTGTGTGTGCGCGTTCTCCCTCCAGTGTCCCCCTGTGTGTGTGTGTTCTCCCTCCAGTGTCCCCGTGTGCATTCTCCCTCCAGTGTCCCCGTGTGTGTGTGCGCTCTCCCTCCAGTGTCCCCCCCCCCCTGTGTGTGTGTGCGTTCTCCCTCCAGTGTCCCCCCGTGTGTTCTCCTTCCAGTGTCCCCCCCGTGTGTGTGTGCTCTCCCTCCAGTGTCCCCCTGTATGTGCGCGTTCTCCCTCCAGTGTCCCTGTGTGTGCGCGTTCTCCCTCCAGTGTCCCCGTGTGTGTGTGTGCTCTCCCTCCAGTGCCCCCCTGTGTGTGTGTGTGTGCTCTCCCTCCAGTGTTCTCCTGTGTGTGCATTTTCCCTCCAGTGTCCCAGTGTGCGCGTTCTCCCTAGAGCGTCCGTGTGTGTGTGTGTGTGTTCTCCATCCAGTGTCCCCCCGTGTGTGCGTTCTCCCTCCAGTGTTCCCCAGTGTGTGTGCTCTCCCTCCAGTGTCCCCGTGTGTGTGTGCTCTCCCTCCAGTGTCCCCTTGTATGTGCACGTTCTCCCCCCAGTGTCCCCCTGTGTGTGTGTGCGCGTTCTCCCTCCAGTGTCCCCGTATATGTGTGTTCTCCCTCCAGTGTCCCCGTGTGCGTGCGTGTGTGCGTTCTCCCTCCAGTGTCCCCGTGTGTGTGTGTGCTCTCCCTCCAGTGTCCCCCCCTGTATGTGCGCGTTCTCCCTCCAGTGTCCCCGTGTGTGTGTGTGTGTGTGTGTGCGCGCGTTCTCCCTCCAGTGTCCCCCTGTGTGTGTGTGCGTTCTCCCTCCAGTGTCCCCGTGTGTGTGCGCGTTCTCCCTCCAGTGTCCCCCCCGTGTGTGTGCGTTCTCCCTCCAGTGTCCCCCCCGTGTGTGTGCGTTCTCCCTCCAGTGTCCCCCCCGTGTGTGTGCGTTCTCCTTCCAGTGTCCCCCCCATGTGTGTGCGTTCTCCTTCCAGTGTCCCCCCCATGTGTGTGCGTTCTCCTTCCAGTGTCCCCCCATGTGTGTGCGTTCTCCTTCCAGTGTCCCCCCCATGTGTGTGCGTTCTCCTTCCAGTGTCCCCCCCGTGTGTGTGCGCATTCTCCCTCCAGTGTCCCCCCCGTGTGTGTGCGCATTCTCCCTCCAGTGTCCCCCCCGTGTGTGTGCGCGTTCTCCCTCCAGTGTCCCCCCCGTGTGTGTGCGCGTTCTCCCTCCAGTGTGTGCGCGTTCTCCCTCCAGTGTCCCCCCCCCCGTGTGTGCGCGCTCTCCCTCCAGTGTCCCCCCTGTGTGTGTTCTCCCTCCAGTGTCCCCCCCCCCTGTGTGTGTGCGTTCTCCCTCCAGTGTTCTCCCCAGTGTGTGTGTGTGTGTGTGTGTGTGCACATTCTCCCTCCAGTGTCCCCCCCCAGTGTCCAGTGTGTGTGTGTGTGTGTGTGTACGTTCTCCCTCCAGTGTCCGTGTGTGTGTGTGTGTGTGTGTGTGTGTGTGTGTACGTTCTCCCTCCAGTGTCCCCGTGTGTGTGTGTGCGTGCGTTCTCCCTCCAGTGTCCCCGTGTGTGTGCGTGCGTTCTCCCTCCGCTGTCCCCGTGTGTGTGTGTGTGTGTGTGCACGCGCGCTCTCCCTCCGGTGTCCGTGTGTGTGTGTGCGCGTTCTCCCTCGGGTGTCCCCGTGTGTGTGTGCGTTCTCCCTCTAGTGTCCCCGTGTGTGTGTGCGTTCTCCCTCTAGTGTCCCCGTGTGTGTGCGTTCTCCCTCTAGTGTCCCCGTGTGTGTGTGCGTTCTCCCTCTAGTGTCCCCGTGTGTGTGTGCGTTCTCCCTCTAGTGTCCCCCTGTGTGTGTGCGTTCTCCCTCTAGTGTCCCCCTGTGTGTGTGCGTTCTCCCTCTAGTGTCCCCCTGTGTGTGTGCGCGTTCTCCCTCTAGTGTCCCCCTGTGTGTGTGCGTTCTCCCTCTAGTGTCCCCCTGTGTGTGTGCGTTCTCCCTCTAGTGTCCCCCTGTGTGTGTGCGTTCTCCCTCTAGTGTCCCCCTGTGTGTGTGCGTTCTCCCTCTAGTGTCCCCCTGTGTGTGTGCGTTCTCCCTCTAGTGTCCCCGTGTGTGTGTGCGTTCTCCCTCTAGTGTCCCCCTGTGTGTGTGCGTTCTCCCTCTAGTGTCCCCCTGTGTGTGTGCGTTCTCCCTCTAGTGTCCCCCTGTGTGTGTGCGTTCTCTCTCCAGTGTCTCCCTGTACAGGTTTGGCTTGAGTGTGGAGACCAAGGGGGCCCCATGATCTTCTATTGCCCGGTGGACCCATGAGTTGTCAGTCCGCCCCTGAGGGGAAGTGTTGTGTGCCGAGTGGCTTCCTGTTCATCCACAAACTGAAGCATAGTAAACAGTTTACCATAGCTCCCAAATATCCCCGATTTCGAGGGACTGTCCCCGATTTGGAGCATTGCCCCCCCCCCCCCCCGTCCCGCTTTCCTCCTCATTTTGGTCTGATCTGCATAGTTGTATATAAAATTCCCATTTTTTTAAAGATTTAAAGAGTGTTTCCCAGTGCTAAACCTTTCATCCAATCTCTAAATTGCTGCATTTGTACATTTTAAATAACCAATATAAAGGAATAGTGGTGGTAGAAAAAAAAAAGTCCTTGTGGATTTGATGAACTTTTTTTTTATTTTATTTTTTTATTAAATTCTGCTTTAACCACTTCCCACCCAAGGACATCATATGACGTTCTGGACTTGATGGGTACAGCTACAGGCACCAGATATCCTTGTTTTCAGCCGGCGATTCTGTGCGCCATAAGAACAATCATAGCGGCAGTTCCGACACACACACCCCCCCCCCCCCGCCCCATCATCCGGTGCCTCTCCGGGCTCGGGGACCTGGAGAAAGAAATTGTCCGCCGCCAGATGACGAGCATAGAGATTTCGGGTGACCACCTGGTCACTGGTCATATCCATGACCGACAGAGGCCCGGGCACGACGTTATTACGTCACGTCCGGGCTCGGTTGTAAACAAGCCGCGATCGCGGCTGGTGAGCATGAGATCGTGGATTTTTTTCCGATCTCATGCTTTCCAGCCTGGCGGAGAGATATGTGGTGTCTTATTGACCCCGCATCTCTCCAGAGAGGACCTGTCACCAACGATTCCTATTACAAGGAATGTTTACATTCCTTGTAATAGGAATAAAAGTGATCACAAAAAAAGAAAAAAAAATTTTTTTTTTTTAAAACGCCCCTGTCCCAGTAGCTCACACTCAGAAGCGAACACGCACGTATGTAAAAGCCATTCAAACCACACGTGAGGTATCGCCGCGTGCGTTAGAGCGTGTGCAACAATTCTAAATTTTAAAGTGTCGCCTATGGAGATTTTTAAGTACTGAAGTTTGTTGCCATTCCACGAGTGTGCGCAATTTTAAAGCGTGACATGTTGGGCATCTATTTACTCGGCATAACATCATCTTTCACATATACAAAAATTGGGCAAACTTTCAGGATTTAAAAAAATAATAAAAGAGTAAACTGTTTCCCCCCCCCCCAAAAAAACACGCTGGAAAAAAATTGTTGCGCAAATACCGTGTGAGATAAAAAGTTGCAATGACCGCCATTTTATTCCCTAGGGTGTCTGCTAAAACAAAATATATAATGTTTGGGGGTTCTGAGTAATTTTCTAGCAAAAAACAATAATATTTACATGTAGGAGAGGCATGGTATGGAAGTGGTTAAGGGGGTATGGGGGGGGGGGCGTCCTATGCCTACATACGTTTGTTAGTAGGTGTCCCCAATTCCCATCTCAAAATGTTGGGAGGTATGAGTTTACTGTGCTTTAGTTAGGCCCCTTTCACACTGGGGCACTTTGGGGGCGCTACAGCGCTAAAAATAGCACCTATAAAGCGCCCTGAAAGGGCCGCTGCTGTATCTCCATGCATTCACACTGGAGCGGCGTGCTTGGAGGACAGGAAAGAAACTCCTGCAAGCCGCATCTTTGGAGCGGTGTATACACCGCTCCTGCCCATTGTAATAAATGGGGCAGCGCGGCGATACCTCCGGCAAATCGGTGCTTTGCTGCCGGCTTTAACCCTTTTTCGGCCGCTAGCGGGAGTTAAAACCGCCTCGTTGCCGGCCAAATAGCGCCGGTAAAGCGTTGCTAAAAATAGCACCGTTTTACCGCCGATGCTGCTCCCACCCCAGTGTGAAAGGGGCCTTATAAATGGACACAGGAGCGATCAGTACCGTTCATTCAGAAAAGTAAGTGGGGCGGGGGGTTGGTAAATTACATTTACCAGCCCCTTCACCCGTTCCCTCATTTCGAACCCCCCCCGGGCAATTAGTGTGTGTCCAGGCACACCGGGCACACGCCTACGGGCAGCCCAAACTCAACCCCTGGCAGGTCAAGCTGAATAAAACAGAAGGCCCAGTATGTGGAAGACTTTTCTTTTTGGAGTTCACACACATCATTGTAGGTTACTCCATCTTCCACCTGCTGCTCTCTCTCCAATTCCAAGCATTTAGCCCTGGGGAAGGGGACCCGGATTCCCCAAAAAGCGTCAGTAAACATTCTCTGTTGTCGTCTTATCCAATTTCATCACCTCTTTGGAAACGGAGATTACACCTTTTGATAGAGTGGAATGCTGGTGATCTTGTATTGCAGAGAACATGTCTGTCTCCCTCATTGAGGACTCGTCTTTCCAGCATAAGAGAAGAAGACGGAGACGCCTCCAATTGAGAACAAGTTAGGAATGTAGATTTTAATTACGGAAGAGTAAATAAAAATAAAAAAAAAGACAAGATGCTTCACAGTACAGAAAATACATCCTTTAATTTAAATATCAAGATCACTAGTTAAAAATCCCTTATATACATAGGAGGAGGAGAGATAGACAGTACATTGTAACAGTGTGCAAACCCTGAGACTGTTCAAAAACTCTTGCCGAGTCCTTTTTACCCACCAGGTGGGTGAGATTTGCTTGGGTGGGGGAAGCCTATGAGCTCCATCAATCTGAGGGGGGGAACCTGAGATTCTAGCAGCAAAGGGAACTTAAAGGAAACCCGTCATGAAAGATACAAGGACTTCCACTGCTGACCTTCTAAACATCGGTCATTCTGATCCTTTGGCTTCACTACCATCCAAGTCAATGACCTGAGAGTTAGAACATCCACATGCTCAGCGACTTAAAAAAAATAATAAAGCCAGAGACAGCCAGGGAAGAAGTAGTTTCAGAAGGACGTCGGTAATAGCAGGCCAGGTATTTCTCGATTAACCGGTTTAATCTAAAATGGTCTTCAGTTTCGGGAGGAGATCTGCTGGAGGCCATTACAAGAGGTCCGCACCCTCACCGCTACATTTTCCAATGGCTTTACATTACAGCGAGTTCTTATGGAGAAGTGAGACTCCTTTGCTTTGTAAATGGTCACAGAGTGGAGGTAAAGACATTGGCGGCCTGTCCCTGAAAGCTCTAAAGTGCCATAATGGTCCACCCATAACGGACATGATTGAATAACTGGTCGCTCATAGATTATTTCCCAAGCTTTGGGTTATTGCTCATTGTAATGAAGACCGCCATGGTGTCCACAGAAAAAAAATAAAACATTTCCCCAATTTTGTTAATCTAGATATAAGAATAACTGGGAGGTGGTGGTTTGCCATGGTTGAGGGCAGGTCTGCGGCAAACTCTTGCAGTTGAGTACAGCGTGCCACACACACACACACACGTGGAAATCTGATCATTTGAGCTCAAATTCGATTAGGTTTTTTCCATCACTTTCTCTAAGGTAGGTTTGATTGGGTTCCAGTTTGGACAGATTGCTATTCTGATGGTCAAATTCTTTAATCCCTTGCCGTTGGCTCCAACTGCCCTCTTCATGTGGGATGCCTTTCCTGGTCTTTGTGCTGGATGCCTCTCCTGGGCCTTCCCCATGATGTGATTGGCCATCATAGGTGATCATTCTGTTGGCTCTCGATTGTAAACAGTGACATTACTGGGGGAGGGGCACTATTGAGGGTGTTCCCAGCACAAAACAGCAATTCTGGAAGTGCGCATATAAGTGATGGCACAGAATATGGCCCACCACCGTCCCCCCCCATCCTATAAGTATTCAGCAATCGTTAGAGCCCAACTCCACGGGTGACATGATCGGACGCTGGTCCTGCCAGCTACTGATTGTTACCGGGAACCAAGCGCTGTCTTTTTGCTCGCTCAACACAAACATCGGTTGCCCAGGGATGCATATGTGCGTTAAAGCCCACCCTTTTCCCACCATACATATGTCTTCCATGGGCGGCGACAGGTTAAAGTCAAACTCCAGCTTTGCCATGACTTACAAATAGTTTGTATGGGCCAAGCTATGGTCCTGATGTCAGTGCTGTATAAAAAAAAAAAAAAAAAAAAAAAAAAAAAAAAAAAACTGTATACAGCATCAGCTACAGTATACAGCACTGTATTCTGCTGCTGGTAACAGAATCAAGTCGGGCTGAGTGCTGCAAGCTTTGTATTTTTTTTTCAATAAATACATGGCTTCTTCTGATTGGCCAACAGAACGGGGACAAGGGGTGGGCAGAAGGAAAAGCTGCCCTAGGTGCGTGTGTATTGTAGGGATGGGCGCACCGCAAGTTCCTTCTACTCTAAGGCAGACAGGAGTAGTGACAGCGGCATCACTCCTGTCAGCCCAGCGTTGGAAGCGGCAAGCAGAGGAGGAGAGAGCCAGGAGGAGGCGCAGGCTGTGCTCTCTTTCCTTCCTGCTCATAGGCTCGCACGTAAAAGGGGTAGGCCACAATTTGGCATCTTTGCCCTGGGCACCAGATGATCTTGTCCGGCACTGTTGGGCTGAAGTGGTGATCGCGAGGTCATACACCTGCCGCTCCACCGCAGCCAGAGGAATCCTTGTATTTATTTATAAAAACTGCAAAACTTGCAGCGCTCAGCCCTACTTGAATTTCTTCTGGGAGCAGATGGGAAGTCCCCATACCTTTGCCAGATCACAGCACTATATGCCGTAGCTGATACTACATACAGTTCATACAGAGCTGACAGCGGTAAAAGGAAATCATTAGTTTCGGCCAGCTTGGCACGACTGAACACATTTAAGGTGATAGCAAAGCTGGCCCAAACAAACTATTATAATTGATAGCAAAGCCAGAGTTGCTGCCTGTATGACACAAGTGTGGCGGCAAAAGGGTGGGCTTTTAAAAACGCACACACGCTGTACAAATGCGTTACTAGGTGGCCAATGTTTCTGTGCCGAGGGGACACAAAGACAGCGCTCGGTTCCCACCAACAATCAGTAGCCGACAGGACCAGCTTATGATCATGTGACCACTAGACAGCCAATCACAGCAGTCACATGACCGCCGATCCTTCCCACCCTCATGCATACAGACCCTATTAAGGGGCAGGAAGGGGTTAATGGTCGTTTTCATTCCAACTTTTTTTTTTTTTTTTTGATCTACGATTGTATTAATGATCAATATCTGGCTGAAATGATCAGATCAGTTGGAATAAATCTATAAACATACGCAGAGAATGGAAGAGTGCGTACGTCGGATCCAAAGGTCATCTATTACCCCCCCCTCCCGCCCCTCCCCCCACACATTCCAACAACCTAAAGATTAGGTCCCATCTAGACTACTGCATGAAAACGCCAGAGCATCCCAAAAAATTTAAGTAACCTAAATGTGTGCTTCCTTAGTGCACTGAGGTGCCATTGAGAATGAATCGCACCACAACGTATGTTATTGCAATGTAATATTCTAAATTGGCCATAACCAACCGCTATAATGCCCATTTGTTGCTCATGCATAGGGAGCCAATCAGAGGCTCTGGCTTCACAAAGATCCCGCCCCTGCCAGAAACTGGTGCAAGTATGCCGCCAAGCCAGGACATTTTTAGGATTTCGGGAAGGTGAGAACGGAAAATTGTGACTTTGTTTTCCGGGTTGGTCTTCAGACATCGGACACACTGAAAACTCTTCCTACAAAAAGTCAATTAAAAAAACAAACAAAAAAAAAAAAACGGAAGGCTGGAAGTCCACATAGACACACACACTCTTCTAGCAGCTTCATAAAAAACCAGACCACCTCGCTGTAAACGCAGGACACTGCCCTCTGCTGGAGGGGGTTTAGAAATGTTCCTGGATGTATTCCACCATCCGCCGCTGTCAGGAGGAGGGTGGTGTCAGACTGCCGCAATCACTCCTGAAAAAAGGCCGGCCTGTCTTATGGAGAAGGCAATGGCGGTCTGGGCTAACTCCCAGAATCCCCTTCACCCTTCGTCGTGTTCATGAGGTCGAAGCTCTTCTGGAGAAGCAAGAGGGAATTCTTTAGCTGGAAAAGAAAAACATAGAAGTTAATGAATTTACCAGAAACTACAACTATTCTAAAGTTCTAATTTCTTGGCCTGACATCTGGACCAACGGTGGTCAACGTTCTTGATATGAGGGCCTTAAGTGTGGGCCCCCGACATCAGCAAAGGGCTACACATAAAATTCAGTGAATGTTAATAATCAGAGAGTGCAGGCGCGGCACGAGGGGGACGGTCAGAGAGTGCAGGCGCGGCACGAGGGGGACGGTCAGAGAGTGCAGGCGCGGCACGAGGGGGACGGTCAGAGAGTGCAGGCGCGGCACGAGGGGGACGGTCAGAGAGTGCAGGCGCGGCACGAGGGGGACGGTCAGAGAGTGCAGGCGCGGCACGAGGGGGACGGTCAGAGAGTGCAGGCGCGGCACGAGGGGGACGGTCAGAGAGTGCAGGCGCGGCACGAGGGGGACGGTCAGAGAGTGCAGGCGCGGCACGAGGGGGACGGTCAGAGAGTGCAGGCGCGGCACGAGGGGGACGGTCAGAGAGTGCAGGCGCGGCACGAGGGGGACGGTCAGAGACGCGATAGGATTAGTATTTCTGTCCATCCAGTCACAAGATTAGCACAGCTCTTAACACAGCTCTGCCGCACAGCCCTGGAGACCTGATTTTTCTCTGTTGCAGTTAACCAACACTTACAGATCTTGTTCCCTCCTCCCCTGCCTGTGACTGGACAGTGAAAGGAGAATTAGACTGAAATCCTCCTGTGTCAGTCATTCTGCTCTCTCCTCCTAACATCATGCTGGTTGTTAAAACATGAGCGCTGCAGAACATCTGCCTCCTTTTGCTGCTTCTTCTCACAAATCTAAGCTTTGCTGTAGAGACTGCAAGAGGCTGATGTTAAATCTTGGATTGCGAGTAAAGTGGTTTACGAGAGCTTCGCAATACGAGCCGTTTCTTTTTAAAATCCTGACTCGGTTTGAGAGCGTTGTCTCGCAAGACTAAGGATGAGCTCAGGCGTGTTCGCATGGTCCACGTGCAGAGCCCGCCAGGAAGTCAGTGCTGCACTAATCACAGGAAGTGAGACATTGCCTGATCTCTGCAGCCGCAGCCGACTTTCTGGCGGGCTCTGCATGTGGGCTGTGCGAACACGCCCAAGCTCCTCCCTACACAAGACTAGCAGGATTCAAACCTCTGGGGTGTGCAGTACCGCATTTGGCCAGAGGTGTGGGGGCGCCGGTGATGCTCAGAAACACCCAGGCACTCAGAAACACTTGTTTCCCGAGTGGTCTCTGAGCGTCTCCGAGCATTCCCAAGTGTCTCTGAGCTATTCCAAGTGTCTCCGGTGCCCTCCACCTCTGGCCACATCCAGTACTGCATAGACAAGCAGTAGCTGTGGAACAATTTCTCCGAGTTTCCATCGATTCCTATGGAGAAACTCGCTTTGCTATACAACTGCTTTGGATTAAAAGCATTCTTCTGGAATGGATTATGCTTGTAATCCAAGAGACTACTGTATTTACACCACTTGCATGAAAATATCCAATTACCGATGTATTCTATATACAGAGCTGCATTATTGTCTGTATTTAATATCCGAATTAGGTTCAGCCCTTAGTGGAACTGCTCTTTATGTTCTTGCACCCCACCCCAGAATGGAGGAGCTCCGGAGTATATTCTATACCTGTTCAAGTGTTCTAATGGAGTCCTGTAGGATGCCCTTCAGTCCGGGTCCAAGATGGTTTTTCGGAGACTCGTCTACAGTGCTGGAGTCTAACCTGGAAATATCCAGAGGATCCATTGAACAGTCTAATACAAAACGGGTTAAAAAGGGCAAAAATCCTAAAATACACCAAGTCTATACGGAGCCGAGGTCTGTATTGCTGCAGCACTGCTACCCTGGGTTCAGTTCCTTTAAGGCACCTAAATGGGGTCTTCTCCCCTTTCCTCCCAAAACCCCAAAAATGATTGAGGAGTTATCCGACAAGTAACTAGTCTGACTGCTTGTACAGATGAAATGCTGGACATACGTCTTCCAGATCCCACCAAGATCCCAGAGGACAGTCCCACTAGGACACGGAAAGCTCCTCTAGTGTAGAGACTGACGTGACTGGCTCAGTGTAGTACAGAACCGTGGTATAGGTCAGGGCTATATAGACTTATAATAGTGTGTGACTGTGGGGGGGCATTAGAGTGTAAGCTCTTCTGGTGCAGAGGCTGATGTGACTGGCTCAGTGTAGTACAGCACTGTGGTATAGAGCTATATAGACTTCTAATAGTGTGTGACTGTGGGGGGGCATTAGAGTGTAAGCTTTCCTGGTGCAGAGGCTGACGTGACTGGCTCAGTGTTCTCTGTACGGCACTGCGCTATATGTCAGAGCTATATAAATGTATAATAATAATAAGCGACTGTGGGGAGGCATTAGAGTGTAAGCTCCTCTGGTGCAGAGACTGATGTGACAGACTCAGTGTTCTCTGAACAGCGCCGCAGTATATGTCAGAGGTATATAAAATAATAATAATGTGTGCGTCTGTGGTGGGCACATTAGATTGTAAGCTCCTCTGGTATGGAGACTGATGTGACTGGCTCAGTGTTCTCTGTACAGCACTGTAGTATAGGTGAGAGCTATATAAAAGTATTATTATAATAATAATAATAATAATGTGTGCGACTGTGGCGGGCACATTAGAGTGTAAGCTCCCTTTAGCAAGTGCATTTCGGCATTTTTGTCATGGATGGCACAGGACCTTGTCCTGGCACTGGTCAGAAACATTAGAGTGTAAGCTCCTCTGGTAAAGAGACTGATGTGACTGGCTCAGTGTTCTCTGTACAACACTGCGGTATATGTCAGAGCTATATAACTGTATAATAATGTGTGACTGTGGGGGGACATTAAAGTGTAAGCTCCTCTGGTACAAAGACTAGAGTGACTGGCTCAGTGTTCCTTGTACAGCACTGCGGTATACGTCAGAGATATAGATCGATATAAAGAAGAAGAATATTGTATATAACTGTGCAGCCAGTACGTTGTCCTGGCACTGGGTGGGGGACATTAGAGTGTAAGCTCCTCTGGTGTAGAGGCTGATGTGACTGGCTCAGTGTTCTTTGTAAAGCACTGCAGTATATGTCAGAGCTATATAAACTTATAATAGTGTGCGACTGTGGGGGGGGGGGGGGGGACATTAAAGTGCAAGCTCCTCTGGTGCAGAGGCTGATGTGACTGGTGTCCTATCATATAAGGTCCCCCATCCATGCGCAGTACACAGCAACACAGATTCCGAAAATTGCCGAGGATGAATGGCGCCTGCGCCGTGAGTCCAGGTTCTATCCCCACCATCCAAGTGGACATAGAGTAGGAATATAAAAGAGCCGAGCGCAGCGAGGCGGAGCCCGAAGCGTGGCGAGGGGCCCTCTAATATTCACAACCCTATGTCTGCTTGGATGGTGGGGCTACCACCTCCACTCACGGCGCAGGCGCCGTTCAGCTTCGGAGATTTTCCGAAGCTTCGTCTGCTCCGTACTGCGCATGCGCAGTACGGGGCGATCACTATATGATGGCAGGACACTATCTGCCAGAACACCGGCTCAGTGTTCTCTGTACAGCAGTATGGTATATGTCAGAGGTATATAAATGTAGAATGATGATAATAGTATGTGACGGGGGGGGGGGGGGGGGTACAGAAACTGATGTGACTGGCTCAGTGATTTCTGTACAGCACTGCAGTATATGTCAGAGCTATATAAATGTATTATAATAATAATAATCATAGTGTGTGACTGTGGGGGGTGGCATTAGAATATAAGCTCCTCCGGTGCAGAGACTGATGTGACTGGCCCATTGTTCTCTGTACAGCACTGCGGTATATGTCAGAGCTATATAATTAAAAAAAAAAAAAAAAATGAATATTGTATATAACTATGCAGCCAGTACCTTGTCCCGGCACTGGGTGGGGGGTTTAGAGTGTAAGCTCCTCTGGCGCAGAGACTGATGTGACTGGCTCAGTGTTCTCTGTACAGCACTGCGGTATATGTCAGAGCTATATAAATGTCTAATAATATTAACAACAACAGTGTGACTGTGGTGGGACATTAGAGTGTAAGCTCCTCTGGATCAGAGATTGTGTGGCTCAGAGTTCTCTGTATAACACTGCGATATATGGGAACACACAAGGCGATCATAAAACTCGTCCTACCTGGAGTATTTGTCATGCTGGATGTGAACATGGTAGAAGTTCTGTGCGGCATTTTCGATCTTTGACAGCTTGAAGAACAGCGTAATGTTGAGCATGACAAGCAAGACCAAGCTGGGGGGGGGTAAGAGACAGCAGAATTACATTATATTACAGTACACACAAATAATAGGGCCGTAGTACAATACTATCAGGTAAGTGTTTCTCCTCTCCCCTAGACAAGCATGGCCCTGCTGCAAGGGATAAGATTACATGTTCCCGGAGTCATGACTGGGTCTTTTTAAAGTGTAAAGCTGTGACCTCTCAAACAGTATTATTGGATGTCGATCTAGCATGCCTCAAGTGCGGTTTTGCATGCCTCAGTGATTTGGGGGTAAAGCAAAAGGCTTGATATCTTCTATGCAGGCCTCTTCCCATCCACCCACCATCCGTACACAGCCCGGGTCCACGGCCATAAAATTAGCTCCCCGATAACAGATGTGATCTGCAGTCCAATCATGCCGGGTCTTTCTATAAGCAACTTGGACACTGAAGGTCATTAATACACAGCAGCTGCTCAGCCAATCACTGCAGAAGTCTGTGTACAAATCAGTGTGGGGCATACATGTGCTCCTTTCCATAGTACTAACATTCAGGAAGCAGCGGTGGTCAACTTTCTTGATTTAGGGGGCCGGGCCAGGCATCATTTTCAGAGACTGCAAATAAGCAACAGACTACAGGCATGCTCCATGAATTGCTGAAGAACAAGGATAAGCACGGGGTTGGGTCCTGTTTGGTCCTTGACATCACTGACTAAATATGGCCATATTTGGTCAATGGCATTGTCCAAAATATGGTCATGTGGCCATATTAGGTCAATGAAGTCACTTCCCGTTTGCCATCCCCCCCCGCCCCCAATTAAAGTTCCTCTGCCAGCTCTGAAAATGAAAAGAGAAGCTGATAGATCGCCATACAGAAGTGCTCTTTGGGATAAGCTTCCAGAGCTTAGGACAGGAAATTGAAATGACTATGGCCTGAATATTTACTATTCCCTGGCCAAACAAATGGGGAGGTGTGTTCAGAAGGTGGTTGGGGAGGTAGTAAATAGCCTGAAGCCATGGAGATTTTTTTCTTTCTGTAAGGGATGGATCTGTGAGCTTCGGGGGGTGGGGGGGGGGGGGGGGGTGCCTGCCCCTGAAGCTTCCCGGGACTGAATACTGGACCTCTCCATCAACTGATTTAAAGAAAGCATTTGGGACTTTGAATGAGACTATTGACATTGTGGAGGTGGATTGGTAAAATGACATTTAATAACATGAGAAGATGTAAAAAAAAAAAAAAAAAAAAAAAAAAAAAAATGCATATCAATAATACAAAACAAGTAAAAAAAAAAACAAAACAAACTATATATCTATACATACATATTACACACATACTTTTTACCCGTTTTGTATTATTGATATGCATTCTTTACATCTTTTTGTATTAAATATGTCCTTTTACCAATCCACCTCCACAACGTCAATAGTCTCATTCAAAGTCCCAAATTCCTTTTTACTTGAACCAGGGATGGAGGCACACTACATATGAGCTCCCAAATTCCCCCCTTTATTCTCTTTCAATTGATTTGACTAACAATCCTTGAGTTACCTCATGGTCCCCAGCTGTGGGTCTAACTATTTTGGAGGCATTTCATGGTCTTTGAGAAAATAGACTGTTCTGTAAACTAATTCATGGCTCCCAGCTGTGAGGGCTAGACTGAGGGAGTTCACTCATAGCCATCTTTTAGGTGGATAATTTAGCATTTTAGAATTATATAATCTTATTCTATATGACCTCTGGAACAGCTTATAGACAACAGGGGGCCCTTTGACTCCACAATTAACTGAAGAATTTATGCCCACTTATCACAGAACATCTTCAGTAGATACTCACAAAACACTCATGACAATGATAATGTTATTTCTTCGGATACCGTCTTTTCTTTTGCCTGCAATCACAAAATAAATTAAAATGAATAAATACACAAACAAAACTGTATGAACTCAATAGACAAACTGCACAACAAACTCAAAATCAATCCACAAAAACTCAATCCACACCCTTCATGACCACAGTACCCATTAGCCCTTGTACACACCGTCTGACATTCCGACGGAAAATGTCCGATCGGGCCGCGTGGTCGGATAATCCAACCGTGTGTGGGCTTCATCAGACTTTTTCCGTCGAAATGTCAGACCAACAAAGTTGGATATAAAAATTTTCCGACAACATGATCCGATCGGACTTTGGCCGATCGTTTGTAGAGAATCCCGATCGGACAAAGTGCCACGCATGCTCAGATCAAATTCCTAGACCAAAGCTACTAGCCTGAATGTAGTCCAGTCGCAACTAAATAACGTCATCATGTTAGGAACAATTGGATTTTCCGACAACTTTGTCCGACCGTGTGTATGCAGCACCAGTTTCGGACAAAATCCGACGGATTTTGTTGTCGGAATGTCCGACCGTGTTTCCAAGCCTTACACACAAACTCAATCCACACCCTTCATGCTTCCAGTGCCCAACAAATTCAATCCACACCCTTCATGACCACAGTATACACACACACACACACACACACACAATCAACACCCTTCATGACCACAGTACCCAACACACACTCAATCCACACCCTTCATCCCTCCAGTACCCAACAAACTCAATCCACACCCTTCATGACCACAGTATACACACACACACACACACACACACACACACACCCTTCATGACCACAGTACCCAACCAACTCAATCCACACCCTTCATGGTCACCGTACCCATTACACACAAACTCAATCCAAATCCTTCATGATCACAGTATCCAACACAAATACACACAACCCCAATCCACACCCTTCGTGATCACAGTACCCAACAAACTCAATCCACACCATTCATGACCACAGTACTCAACACAAACACACAAACTCAATTCACACTCTTCATAACTCTAGTACCCAATGCACACACACACACACACACACACACACACTCTCTCTCAATCTTCACCTTCATGACCACAGTACCCAAAAAAACTCAATCTACACCCTTCATGACCCTGGCGTTTTACAAACTCAAACAATAAATTGATACAAACCCTTCAGGACCCTAATGCCAAACCTTGAAAGCAAATAACTGTATATACATGGAAAGTTACGATCTGATTAGAAGTGAACGTTTGGTAGTTAACAGATTCATGGGACACCATTGGCTGTCATTGCCTGAACATGGCTGCCCCCAGGAGATAAATACCAGCAGTTACCAGGATCCTGATCTTACAAGTAGAACCTGTCCTTGTGGAAACAAAGGTCATATGCATTCCCTGGTTGAATGCTCTACCTAGCCTTATACAGTTGTGGGGGGGGGGGGGGGGGGGGGCTGGGGTGGGGTGGGTTCATATGGCCGAGTCCTGTAACCAGAGGCTCTAGTTCCATGCTAAAAAACAGTGTGTTAAACTTGCCGATTGCATGTGTTTTCGTGATATAACATGATTATTAAAGGGCTGACACCGAAAATTTCTCATTTAATCTTGCACAGAGCCTGCTCAATGTATGAAGCCCCAAATATTCATTGATACACCACCACCCCCCCCCCCCCCCCCCATCATGCTGGTTTTAAACAACCACTGCTAAAAAAAAAAAAAAAAAAAAAAAAAAAAAAAATGTATATAGTTAATGATCTACAGGACAGGATATTGTTCTGCAGACTTTGAAGACTATTAGCGTTATCAGCTTGAGGCCAACCAGTGCTACTGTCAACTTCTCAAGTGTGCTCCAAGTGACTGCCAAGGCCTGAGGTCATTACCAAATAAGCGAGTTAAACACTTTGACACCCACAATCTATAGGTTAATGTTCTGGCAGGATGCAGTGGTCACAGTGCTACAAAAGAAAAAAAGTAATTTAAAAGTTAAGAAAAGTTATATAAAAATGCTGTGTGTGCAAAAATGATTGGGCATGCTCGGCACGGGTATTTGACGCCCAGTGGCCTATATAAAACTGAACCAATGCAGAAGGAAAGTTCTGAGTGGTCGTCAGCTGGCCCCTGTTTATCCGAGTCCTGATCTGCTGATTCTGTGTTATGGTGTATGACCCGGCTTGCCTTCTGACTTGCCTCTGGGCCCCGTCTTTGCTTCTCGATTTTGTTTTATGCTGCTATCCAGTACCCAACAAAAACATACTCAATCCACAAGCTTCATGACCCCAGTACCCAACCCAACCAGTGCATTGCATGCTGCTCTGTAATTTCCAACATCGGTTTGTGTCCAAACTCTACACCCGTCTGATGGGTATCCCGTTGCCTGACTGTCATCTAGCAAGGGCCTCAATCTAGTTAGATGGAGAATGGAAAAACTTGGGACAGCCGCACTCCGAATCGAAGTAAACCGTGCCTTTATTTTCTCAAATGAAAAACCTCACATCACACAAATCACAGCAGCAAAGGGAAAAAATATAGAACAAAATTGTTGACGCATTTCATGCTAAAATTAGCGCCGATAGCCTCAATCTAGTTCCTGTGACCTGCTCCATGATCCTCAGTTTATTGCTCCCCACATCTGGCAGCAACACAGATCTAGTACAGCCTGCAACTCCACCACAAGTGCCACACCCTGTAACCATCTTCAGGAATGGTGGACGGGAGGTCCAAAAAGGGGCCCCCTGATCTACTCAGCCTCCACCAGGTACGAGCAGAGGGAAGGCGACCTGTGGAGCAACTTCTCAGAGTCCGCCCCCACGGCACTGCCCTTTAGGGACCCATTGTGCATCGCTTTGCTGGATTACAGTTGCCTTGGTGGAGGGGATGTCCAGAAGGAACTATGCGAGAAGATAATTGCCCCAGAGGGAGATACTGGGGGTTATTTACGAAAGGCAAATCCACTTTGCACTACAAATGCACTGCAAGTACAGTCGCTGTAAATCTGAGGGGTAGATCTGAAATGAGGGGAAGCTCTGCCGATTTTATCATCCAATCATGTGTAAGCTAAAATTATGTTTTTTTTTCCTTGCATGTCCCCCTCGGATCTACAGGGACCGCACTTTCAAGTGTACTTTCAGTGCAAAGTGGATTTGCCTTTAGTAAATAACCCCCAGTGTGTCATGTCCTGCTGGTTAACAGTTGCCCTTTCAGAGGGTCTGTGCAGAAGGAGCCATGACAGAGGTTTGTCTGGGAGGAAAGGTCATCTTAAGGAATCCTCTAAACTGAAAAATCCTGCTGGTGGATATTGGACAAGGATGCAACAAGACAAGCAACCAGTGGCTGCTATGTAATGGTCAAGGACCTAAATTGCTCAGAGAGAAAGATCACTTGCAACCAAAAGAACTTACTGACTGCTGTTCCCGAGTCATAGATCTGAGACATGACTGCTATTACAGGGCCAATGGATTGATTTTGGCTTTTCTTAAAGGGTCAACTAAGAAACCTGAGAAGGGCAAACACCAAAATGGCGTTTGGAAATTTGAGCTTTTTATTTTTTTAACATTTATAGCGCTATTTTTACACGGGGGCATTTTTAACCTGGGGGTAAAAAGCTCTTTACCCACGTGTGGGGCAGATGGAGAAGCAGCCATCTTGGGTGAGCTCTATAGAACATCATACTAGGGGCAAGTTTTAGACAGGGGCCAATTAGAAATGTGCACGACGGAAAAATTGGTATACTTTTGGATTCATTTAGTTTATAATTTTGCTTCATCATATCATTATATTACAATGATTTAGAATTAGTTTCATATATTCAGATTATTTTCGTAAAATATTTTTTTTAAACAAATTTGAATTTCAGAAGAAAGTTCTATTCGTTTTATTCTATTATTTTTCTAGTCTATAAAAGCAGCCCAAGTAGGAATCATCATGTTATTTCACTTGCAACCACATGGAGAGTACGCAGACTTTATGCAGATGGTTCTGACTGGTGCTACATGGAGCAAATCTCTTTCCGGCAACCATGTGTTTGCAGGAAAGAAATTTGCTCCAATCCCCCCATCAACACAGTCCGTGCTGATGCAGGAAGCCTCCCTGCTGGCCCATCGTCTTCTCCAGACAGTGGAGGGCAGTAAAGTCCGTCCCCGCCAGGAAAAGGCAGCGATTATTACTAGCGGCTATAGCAGCCACTAGTGATAATTGCAAGCAAGACCCGGCATGCTGATTGTACCCAAGTTGATCGATCAACTTGGTACATTCAGCCTGCCCATACAAGGGTCGAATCTCGGCCGGTTCAGCAGATTAGAACCACGTATGGTCTGCCCAGGGGCAGGCTGACAACTCATGGGGCCCCCGGGCAATAGGAGATTATGGGGCCACACAGTATACACACACACAGACACATAATATACAGTGCCTTGCGAAAGTATTCGGCCCCCTTGAACTTTTCAACCTTTTGCCACATTTCAGGCTTCAAACATAAAGATATAAAATTTAAATTTTTTGTGAAGAATCACCAACAAGTGGGACACAATTGTGAAGTGGAACAAAATCTATTGGATATTTGAAACTTTTTTAACTAATAAAAAACTGAAAAGTGGTGCGTGCAAAATTATTCGGCCCCTTTACTTTCAGTGCAGCAAACTCACCCCAGAAGTTCAGCGAGGATCTCTGAATGATCCAATGTTGTCCTAAATGACTGATGGTGATAAATAGAATCCACCTGTGTGTAATCAAGTCTCTGTATAAATGCACCTGCTCTGTGATATTCTCAGGGTTCTGTTGAAAGCGCAGAGAGCATCATGAAGACCAAGGAACACACCAGGCAGGTCCGTAATACTGTTGTGGAGAAGTTTAAAGCCGGATTTGGATACAAAAAGATTTCCCAAGCTTTAAACATCCCAAGGAGCACTGTGCAAGCGATCATTTTGAAATGGAAGGAGTATCTGACCACTGCAAATCTACCAAGACCTGGCCGTCCCTCTAAACTTTCAGCTCAGACAAGGAGAAGACTGATCAGAGATGCAGCCAAGATTCCCATGATCACTCTGGATGAACTGCGGAGAACTACAGCTGAGGTGGGAGAGTCTGTCCATAGGACAACAATCAGTCGTACACTGCACAAATCTGGCCTTTATGGAAGAGTGACAAGAAGAAAGCCATTTCTCAAAGATACCCATAAAAAGTCTTGTCTAAAGTTTGCCACAAGCCACCTGGGAGACACACCAAACATGTGGAAGAAGGTGCTCTGGTCAGATGAAACCAAAATCTAACTTTTTGCCCACAATGCAAAACGATATGTTTGGCATAAAAGCAACACAGCTCATCACCCTCAACACACCATCCCCACTGTCACACATGGTGGTGGCAGCATCATGGTTTGGGCCTGCTTTTCTTCAGCAGGGACAGGGAAGATGGTTAAAATTGAGGGGAAGATGGATGCAGCCAAATACAGGACCATTCTGGATGAAAACCTGTTGGAGTCTGCAAAAGACCTGAAACTGGGACGGAGATTTATCTTCCAACAAGACAATGATCCCAAACATACAGCAAAATCTACAAAGGAATGGTTCACAAATAAACGTATCCAGGTGTTAGAATGGCCAAGTCAAAGTCCAGACCTGAATCCAATCGAGAATCTGTGGAAAGAGCTGAAAACTGCTGTTCACAAACGCTCTCCATCCAACCTCACTGAGCTCGAGCTGTTTTGCAAGGAAGAATGGGCAAGAATTTCAGTCTCTCGATGTGCAAAACTGATAGAGACATACCCCAAGCGACTTGCAGCTGTAATCGCAGCAAAAGGTGGCTCTACAAAGTATTAACGCAAGGGGGCCGAATAATTTTGCACGCCCCACTTTTCATTTTTTTATTAGTTAAAAAAGTTTCAAAAATCCAATAGATTTCGTTCCACTTCACAATTGTGTCCCACTTGTTGATTCTTCACAAAAAATTAAAATTTTATATCTTTATGTTTGAAGCCTGAAATGTGGCAAAAGGTTGAAAAGTTCAAGGGGGCCGAATACTTTCGCAAGGCACTGTACACACACAATATACACACACAGAATAGGTACTGGAGAGGTGGGGCAGCTATAATCTTGTGATTTAAAAAAAAAAAAAAAAATAAAAATAAAAAAAACAAAGATTTTTACATACTGTCCCTGATTTTGAGGCTGGCAACCCTGATGGGACCCCTTAGTGTCATGGGGCCCTCGGGCAGTGCCCGAGTACCCAAATGGCCAGTCCGCCCCTGGGTCTGCCCAAGGTCCCCAGGTCTATAAGGCAGAAGTGTTAACCCCCTAAAGCCTTTGTGCTGTCCACCCTGCAACCTGTGTCAGATGTACTTTAATCTTTTTGGGGTATCCTGTATGCCCAACCCCCTCCCGTGAAAAGTAGAATTTAGCAATAAAACTACAAAAAGGATGAAAAAGTGACCGACGCTGGATGTATTTACCCCACCATACGCCAAAGATTCTGCCCTGAGAGGGGATGCACTGAGGAGAGTAAATACTGGGGCATTTGGAGAGGTCAGCCTGCTGAGAGTAGTGGTGCTACACCTCCTATTGGATATCCTTTATATACAATGTATAACGAGTGTACCTGTGATTTCCTGCCGGGTGTCGAGCCCCGCCTCCCCGGGGTGATGCTGTGAACTGTGTTTAGTTAGGTGGTCTGCATGACCGCGGCTGTGCGTCCGTCTCCTCCGCCGGATGCTGCTGGCTTTGCTGCTGCTGTCCAGCAATTGGCTTCCTGGGGTCTCCTCTACCAGCAGGTCCAATTCTGTGACAACAAAAGAAACGAGGATTAAAATATATGAAAAACATTCAACTGAGAAATGGCACGGCTTCCAACGGGACAGTCCTTTGAGTTAAAAGCCTCCACCACCAAAGTGTTACTTTCACAAATGTCCTTCTTTTCGGTCTTTATATTGCTTTTCCCTTAATTTCATCCTGTAAAATTATTTTTATGGCTTACCTTCAAAAAAATAAAAACAAAAAGGGAGTATTCTATAGAATGTGGAAAGTTTGATCCTGTGTGAGGATTTTATCAGGATTCTACCTTAAAACTGAACTCCAGGAATTCTGAGATTACTAGGGGTCAAGTCCAACAAGGTGTATGCCACCTCATGAATTTCTCTCTAATGTACAATTTACATTTTTACCGTGCACCGGGGGTATAGCTATCACGATACTTTTTTTTCACTCCGAAACTGGACTTTCTGTTCTCAGCTCCTGCAGTTGCCGAGTTGCATGCAGCCGCTGTGCCCACCGATCCCCTCATCCTGCCCAATCAGAGAGCTTTGCAATGTGTGAACACAAATGCTTTTGTGCATAAACAGCAAAGGGGAGGGTTAGGCAGAGATGTCGTGTGATAAGACAATGGGGGTTATTTACGAAAGGCAAATCCACTTTGCACTACAAGTGCAAACTACAAGTGCAAAGTGCACTTGAAATTGCACTTGGAAGTGCAGTCGCTGTAAATCTGAGGCCGCGTACACACGCGCGGACTGTTCGCCCAACCTTGTTCGTCAAACAGTTTGACAAACAGTCCGCTCAAAATTTGCATGAACGGACTTGACCACACACGATGAACGAACAGTCCGCTGAAACCGTGCGCGATGACGTGAACGGCACGTACGACGGGACTAGAAAACGACGTCCTATACACTGCAATGCAACCTTCGGCGTGTAAATCCTTTCTGAGTATGCGCGGAACTTAGTTTGACGAACAAGCCTACACACGAGCGGACTGTCCACTCAAACCAAGTTTCAGCGGACAGTTTTACGGAAATTCCGAAAAACTTTGTTCGTCAGACTGTCCGCTGAAACTGTCCGCTGAAGCCCACACACGAGCGGACTGTCCGCTGAAACACTGTTCAGCGGACAAAGTTGGGCGAACAGTCCGCCCGTGTGTACGCGGCCTGAGAGGTGAATCCGAAATGAGGGGAAGCTCTGCTGAGTTCATTATCCAATCATGTGCAAACTAAAATTCTCGTTTTTTTTTTTTTTCCTTGCATGTCCCCCTCGGATCTACAGCGACTTTACTTCCAAGTGCACTTTCAGTGCAATTTTTCAAGTGCACTTGTAGTGCAAAGTGGATTTGCCTTTAGTAAATAACCCCCAGTGTCTCACTACTGGGAAGTAGAGTGATGGCTGTGCTCCCAGCGTTGACTTTTTCGGTGCTCTGCAGGTTTTTCCTAAGCTGAGGATATTGATTGCTTTTGCTTAGCTGAGAGAAGGTTATCAATATCTTTCCTCCTTTAGGCTCTGCCCTGGATGAAGCCAGTGTGTAATGCATTGCTGGATTACAGTTTCTTTGCCGGAGTGTTTGTCCAGAGGGACCTGTGGGAGATGATGTCCTTCTGTATTGGTCTGTAGGCAGGTGCAGTCTTTCTTCACTGCAGGTGGTGCTCAACTGCAGTGGCATTGCAGGGGGAGAAGAAGTCAAGAGGAAAATGGTTCCTCTATGGCTTCCCGGGGCAATAAGGAAGCGAACCAATAGAAAACTGCATCCTCATGTGACTAGCAGCCATCCTGGGTCAGGCAGAGCCTATTTAGATCTTTAGAGTGATTCGTGGCAGGGAGAGATTCCAGTCAAGTAGGGAAAGGATAGGGGCGTGACGTGCTTCTGGAGACCTTCCCATTTGGACTCGGACCGACCAGGCTGCATCCTGCCCCTCAAAACAGACAATGTTGGCACATTTAGACCTGCTCTGCTACACATTGCCGTTAGTGTTCTGGTCTGGTACCTTCCCGTCTGGCTTGTTGTGAATTGCTGGATTCTGCATTAATACAAGATCTGTTCTCTGCAATTGAACTTTGCATGTTTATTGCTGCCGCACCTCCCCATGGGTCAATCATTGGCAGCCAAGGTATTTAGAACCTGGCAGACGCACACATAAAAGCCCCTCATATACGTGGAGCTTCAGGGCGGGGAATTCTCCCCACCGCAGAGGATTGGTCCATTACAGTTTCCGGGTGGGCTCGGCCAAATGGCTACAAAAGAACATCTGAACAAGCCCTGCACAGCACTGGTGATTTCCCATGGTGCATCTGTGAGGCCCCGGCTTTGTCACCAGTGCGCCTGCCGACCAGGATGTGGATTTCTATAGCAAGTAATTAGCCAAATAAATATTTAACATTCAACTTAACTTTCAAAATGTTTTGGAAAGTGTATGCAGAGCTGCATGCACCTGGGATTTTTAGTGTGAGAGCAGGGGTTGTCCACATTAGCACATTGCACCATTAAAACCACATTGGTGTCTGCCTACCTCTTTCACTGACTTTTTGGGAGGTTGAAAACTTCTGTTCTTATAACGGCCCCAGATTTCAAGTGCGCCCCTCCAAAAGCCACCCCTGACCTCCACCCTGCTGACCCCTACCCTCAGATCTGGCAACCCCTGTACACCGCCCTGCTGACCCCTGTGCTCCATTCACCTCTGCACAAAGCCATGTTGAACCTTGACTTCCACCCTGCAGACCCCTGTCTTCTGCCCTGCCGATCCCTTGTCCTCCGCCCTGCTGACCCCATATACTGCCCTTCTGACCCCTGTCCTCCCCCTGCTGATACTATACCATGCCTTTCTGACCCGTCCTCCCCCCTGCTGACACTATACACTGCCCTTCTGACCCCTGTCCTCCCCCTGCTGACACTATACACTGCCCTTCTGACCCCTGTCCTCCCCTTGCTGACACTATACACTGCCCTTCTGAACCCTGTCCTCTCCCTGCTGACACCATACACTGCCTTTTTGACCCCTGTCCTCCTCCCTGTTGACCCCATACACTTCTCTACAAACGAATGGCCTCTGTATACTGTTCTACAAACTGATGACTTTATACTCTGCCTTGCTGACCGTCCATCCTCTGCCCCCCTGACATTTCTTACTGCACCCCCACATCAGACAGGATATATCCAGTCCCGGTTTTTACTTAGCTGGACAAATAAAAATGCATCCATCTCATCCGACAAATATATCATTCAATCTGAACAGCAACCGACTGCATCTAAAACCACCACCATATACGCTGCAATCCAAACATTTGGATTCAGAAAGAAGCTAGAATTAAAAATTGATCCATAAGGCACTGCCATGAGGTTAGAGGGGATAGCGTTAGGGACATGGGGACTAGGTTGAAGTCTTTCAGTTCCTCAGAACCTCTCATGGTCCCATCTAACGTGAGAACATTTGTGACATTACAAGTCCAGGTTAGTTGAAAGAAGCTTCTAGTGCTCAGGACCCATGTAAAGCCCATTAACACCCAACAGAACCCACCTTCATTTTTCCTACCTGCACCAATGGAATTTTATAAAGCAATATTTAAAATTTTGATCGTTGCCAATGACCCTCAAGGGTTGCAACTGCTTGAAGATTGGGCTATGATGGACTTGCCACGGTACGGTCCTTGTGGTTTAGGTTGGTGTAGAATTTAGGAAAAGGACTTACCCAACTGCTTAAAGTAATCCTCCAGACCACTCCAGGAATTTCTCTCAATGAAAGTCTTAACAAGACCCCATGGCTGCTTTCTGTACTTCACATCTGTGATCACACTGGAGACACAAAGACACCGGGCAATTAATATGGAGGCCCATAAAGTGATCCCAACAGTATACATTGTAAAAGATCTCAGATACATAGGAATCACCTACAGTACCCATCAACGTTCCAGAGTCGTAATGTTGGTTGTCAGCTTCTGATATCTGGCTCGATAGGAAATTTGAGGGAACAGAAAGGGTAAATGCACTTTGAAAGTTCATTTAACCTTTAAAAAAAGATAAGCTCTCCTTTTTACAAAAAAAAAAAAAAAAAAAAAAAAAATTGTAAATGCACTTTATTTACAAGTACGTACAGGCACACGACTTTGCACACCCAGGCCGCCCTGCCGGAGTAAATGTACGTGGGGCGGTCCGAAAGCGGTTAATATGTCATTTACTGGCCCCTTTCTTCTCTGAATGAACACAGTAAGTGATTGTTAGAGTGTTCATTCATATAGTAAACTGTGTTCTTCACACAGAAGTTTATTAAAATCAATACAATTTAATCTTTTAGATTTATTAGGATTTTTTTTGTCATGCTATGGGTGTCACCGGGGGGTTGGGCTGTCAAGTAGGTTGTACGGGGCCCCTCGCTTTCTAACAGCAGCCCTGTCCTCCTCCATTCCCTCTAGGAAGGTAAATCTGACCTCTGGCCTTCCCTTCAGTCTTCACACCCCTTGAAATTTTCCACATTTTGTCATGTTACAACCAAAAATGTAAAATGTATTTTATTTGGATTTTATGTGATAGACCAACACAAAGTGTCACATAACTGAAGTGGAGGGAGGGAAAATGATAATTCATACATGCATTTGTATGGCGCCCCCCGGAGTCAATACTTTGTAGAACCGTCTTTCACTGCAATTACAGCTGCAAGTCTTTTTGGGGATGACTCTACCAGCTTTACGCATCTAGAGAGAGTGGGCAAAAATGCCATTCTTTGCAAAATATCTCAAGCTCTGTCAGATTGGATGGAGAACGTCTGAACAGCAATTTTCAAGTCTTGCCACAGATTCTCACTTGGAATTAGGTCTGGACTGTGACTGGGCCATTCTAACACATGAATATGCTTTGATCTAAACCATTCCATTGTAGCTCTGGCTGGATGTTTCAGGTCGTTGTCCTGCTGGAAGGTGAACCTCCTCCCCAGTCTCAAGTCTTTTGTAGACTCTAACAGGTTTTCTTCTAAGATTGCCCTGTATTTGGCTCCATCCATCTTCCCATCAAATTTGACCAACTTCAATGTCCCTGCTGAAGAAAATCATTCCCACAACATGATGCTGCCACCATGTTTCACAGTGGGGGGTGGCGTGTTCAGGGTGATGTGCGGTGTTAGTTTTCTGCCACACAGGGTTTTGCTTTTAAGCCAAAAACGTAAAAAAATCTGTTCTCCTCTGACCAGAGCACCTTCTTCCCCCACATGCTGTGTCCCCCACATGGCTTCTCACAAACTGCAAACGGGACTTCTTATGGCTTTCCTTCACCAATGTCTTTCTTCTCGTCACTCTTTCATAAAGGTCAGATTTGTGGAGAGCACGACTAATAGTTGTCCTGTGGACAGATTCTCCCACCTGAGCTGTGGATCTCTGCAGCTCCTCCAGAGTTACCATGGGCCTCTTGGCTGCTTCTCTGATGAATGCTCTCCTTGCCCGGCCGGTCAGTTTAGGTGGACGGCCATGTCTTGGTAGGTTTCCAGTTGTGCCATACTCTTCATTTTTGGATGATGGATTGAACAGTGCTCTGTGAGATGTTCAAAGCTTGGGAGAGTTTTTTTTATAACCTAACTCTGCTTTATACTTCTCCACACCTTTATCCTTGACCTGTCTGGCATCTTTTGTGGCCTTCATGATGTTGTTTGTTCACTAGGGATCTCCAACAAACCTCTGAGGGCTTAACAGAACAGCTGTATTTATACCAAGATTAAATTACACACAGGTGGACTCTACTAATTACGCAACTTCTGAAGGCAATTGGTTCCACCAGATTTTAGTTAGGGGGTATCAAAGTAAAGGGGGCTGAATACAAAATGTATGCCACACTTATTTGTAAAAAAAAAAAAAAAAAAAAAAAAAAAAAATTAAGTTTAAAAACCATTTATCATTTCCCTTCCACTTCACAATTATGTGCCACTTTGTGTTTGTCTATCACATAAAATCCCAATAAAATACATTTATGTTTTTGGTTGTAACATGATAAAACGTGGAAAATTTAATGGGGTATGAATACTTTTTCAAGGCACTGTATTGGCAGTAAGTGCCTACTGATGTAACCCAACCAGGTGAGAGGAACGGCTTCTGTTTTTTTTTTTTGATGTAACGAAATGTTTAACGAGACTCATACACTGTAACTAGAGTTATTTGTCAAGTGCTTCCTATCATTCGTACACCTCTGCTCAGTTCTCACCGTAATCGACACTTGTGTTTGGAGGTGCGGAATATACAGTATTTGTTCACAGTGTAGAAATAATCGTGATACGGGACGTCGTGTGTGACCACCTCCGTGTCCACGATGTAGTAATGACCTTCCTGACTCTCCTTGTACAGAATCTGCAGGAACAGAACACAAGAGTTATTCATGGCTGCCAAAAAAAAAAAAAATAAAAATAAAAAAAGGGGAGAGGGAATACATGGGAAGTATCAATGGGCACAGCGCGATAAAAAAGGGAAAAATAAATAAAAAGCTGCTGCATTTTCACGCGTTGGGGGGGACTCCCGCCACAGGATCTCCCAGCCAGTTCCTGGCTTTGATCCCGTATACTTGGGGATGGACAAGAAAGAGCTGTTCTATTAAAGAGCTGTTTTACTTGCCCATCCATGTCTGAGATTTGAAAGGCTCTGCTATACAGCACAGACCTATCTGGTAGGGTAGGAGACCCGATCTTTCTCTGCTGCAAATTAAAAGGAGTATGGGGAAAGCTTTTTTGGCTGTACTTCTGTAGTTCACAGGAGTGCAGTTCTACTCTCCTGTGACCCGTTTTCAGTAGACAGTGGCCGGTCTGGACTCGGGCAAGATCACAACAATGGAGTCGGGATCCGCCCACATGCCTGGACCGGCACCAGCTCAGCCTCTGCTATGGGCTCTGGCGTCTCTTCCGACTTCTCCCCTCTCTGGCTCTTCTGCCTCCTGCGCCGATGTCTTCTGCCTCTGTCAGTCCTTCTCCCCTCTCCGGTTCTTCTGCCTCTATCTTCTGCTGGGTCTCCTCTGTTGTCTTCTCGCTCTTTTACTGGGTCTTCTTCCTCTGTTATTCCAATGTTGACTTGACACTGTCCCTCTCTAATGACAGGTGCGCGGTGTGCCACTACTTATATTGGAATGGGGTGGAGGCCCTGCCCCTTATGACGTCACGCCCGGGGCATGACGGGTGGTGATGTCATAAGAGGCGTGCCTGCGGTAAACCCACCCCATGCCAATATAAGTAGTGGCACACCGCACACCCACCATTAGAGCTGGAGAGAGCATCGAGCCAACATCGGGAGAACAGAGGGAGAAGACCGGGCAAAACAGAGAGCAAAAGAGCAAGAAGACAGCGGAGGAGACCCGACAGAAGACAGCAGACAAAAGGGAGAAGAACTGGAGAGAGGAGCAGAACCGGAGAGAGGAGCAGAATCGCAGAGAGAGCGGAGAACAGCCGGAGAGGGGAGCAGAACCGGAGAGAGAGCGGAGAAGAACCGGAGAGAGAGCGGAGAACAGCCGGAGAGGGGAGAAGAACCGGAGAGAGAGCGGAGAACAGCCGGAGAGGGGAGAAGAACCGGAGAGAGAGCGGAGAACAGCCGGAGAGGGGAGCAGAACCGGAGAGAGAGCGGAGAACAGCCGGAGAGGGGAGCAGAACCGGAGAGAGAGCGGAGAACAGCCGGAGAGGGGAGAAGAACCGGAGAGAGAGCGGAGAACAGCCGGAGAGGGGAGAAGAACCGGAGAGAGAGCGGAGAACAGCCGGAGAGGGGAGCAGAACCGGAGAGAGAGCGGAGAACAGCCGGAGAGGGGAGCAGAACCGGAGAGAGAGCGGAGAACAGCCGGAGAGGGGAGCAGAACCGGAGAGAGAGCAGAGAACAGCCGGAGAGGGGAGAAGAACCGGAGAGAGAACAGAGAACATCCAGAGAGGGGAGAAGAACCGGAGAGACAGAAGACATCAGAGATGGCACAAGGCGGCGGAAGAGACGAAGGGGCTGCGTAATAAAATTACTTTAAAAACATGTGTAATGAGTTTTATTTTTGACACTTTTTTTGGTGAATGGGTAGGGGTACTATGTACCCCATTATTCATTTACATAGGGATCTGCCCCCCCCCCCTTGTTAAAGGGGGCACCCAGATTTCAATAAGCCCACAGACCCCGACAACCAACGGCCAGGGTTTTTGGGAAGAGACCCTTGTCCTCATCAATAAGGGAACAAGTTGCTTTGTGCTTGGGGGGGCCTCCCTGCCCCGAAGCACCCCCCCCCCCAATATGTTGAGGGCCTGGTATGGATTTTGGGGGAAAAAAATGGTATGGGGGGGTTACCCTTAAAATCCATGCCAGACCGAAGGGCCTGGTATGCCATTGGAGGAGGAACCCAATTTTTTTTTTTAAATTTTGTGTGGAGTTCCCCTAAAAGGAGTGCTCTTAAGCGAGACAAGTACACACTATAGGAGGGATATGCTTTGTTCATATTTTATGCCTGAGGTTTTCAAACCACTTTAACTCAGTTCAGGCAGTGCACTACGTTGCCAACATATTAACAGCACAATCACATGCCATGGCACATTACAAAAGTTCATCGTACCTGTTTGTCTGTAGCAGTGGTGAATTTCCCGACCAGCGGGTTGTTGATGGTAATGGTATAAGTCAGTGTCCTGGCCTGATTGCCATTACCGTCTGACTGCCAGGGAGAAGACTCCAGATCTGAAGACAGAAAATAAATGTATGTAGTAATGTATCATCTCAATGTGTCATCTTGGAATTATAGCACTCTAAATAATTAGACTCCAATTCTTAGTCACTTGTAATCTTGACAAGATAAACATTGTACTAATGATCTTATAAATGTAGGTGTGTCATACTATATTGTGCGCCAAGTCAGTGCCTGCTGCAGATTAGGCATTAGAACATGCAGAGCTCTCAGTTATTATAAAAGAACAGCTGTTAATTTTTTAGAAAACATGCACAGGTCCAAAGCCGAGCAGATGGTACTCAGGCGGGCGCGGTGACGTCATGACGTAGTTTCCGAAATGCAAGTTTGGCTCTAAATGCAATGAGGGGAGAAGGAAGGGGGAGCGCCGGCCCAGGACTCGGAGTGAAGTTGGGAAGAGAAGAGGATCAAAAAGGCAAAGCCTGGCCCTCAGTGCTCTGCATGCACCCCTGTGAGCAACAGTCAGTGTGAATGACAGTTCCAGCCAAAAAGGTCACACAGTCTGAGTGGGGGGTGGGGGCGATCACCAATGTAAGGGGGGAGTGAATACTCTAAGGTAAGGGGGACACTGATCTAAAAAGGTTCCCCCTTACCTTAGTGTATTCATTCTGCAGAAGGTGGTCTGTGGTCACCAGAGTCCCCCTCCACATCAGATTCCAGGGTTTCCCCCTTAAATCCACGTCCTCAGAGTTCCCCTTTGCAGAGTCTGCAGGATTTTAGGTCTGTCAATTTTTGACAAGCATGCGATTTGAGCCCGCAACTCTAATTGGCTTATCTTAGGTTGTCCTCAGGGAGCAGAGTACTGCGCCCTGAACCTTCCCACTTTTGATTTTAGCAAATCAATACTCGCGGTTTCTCGTTCCTGTATATCAGGAGGATGAAGATTTGGAAAGATGACCGGGTTAACATGGAAGCCGCGACAGTTCTGGTGTGTGTCACAAACCCCCCCAAATTTTTTTTTTTTTAGCACCAGCTGCCACTGGTCCTGACCAAGGTGTTCATTGTTCCAACAGTTGCTGGCTTTAATGAAATTCCTCTTTGAGGCCGGCTCAGTCAGTCCTTTTTTTTGTGTAGAGAAAAGCATATGTAATGGAAACCTTTCATTTTTATATAATGAGCCTTTGTCCTGAGGTTTATGTGTGTCTGTGAGGCGATCAGTTACAGTAATTAGAAATATTTTGTGGGTACAAAGACTGGTGTATGTGTGCAGTGTATATAGTGGATAGGCAAAGATTCTGCTTTAAGCCCCCCCCCCCCCCCTCCAAAATAAGGCCATGCATACTGATCACTGGGCTACACACATACTGCATAACGTATTTTTTGGTTTGATCTCAGGGTGCCCCGGGTCTTGCATCATCTTAATCATGCTCACATTGTGTCACCCTTTTTTTCAGGATTTTCCATTGCAAAGCCAGCAGATTACTTGTTCTGAGTATTGTTAATATTTACATACTGTTTATACTGCTTCAATATTGATGGTCTTAGCGCATATTAGGAGTATGTCATATTTTAGGACGTCAGTAAAAGAAAAATGTGCTCAGTCAGTAAATTTTTCATGTGTTCAGCGGAAAAAAAAAAAAAAAAAAAAAAAAAAAGGAAGAGAAGGTCACGGGAGGTTGGCAAACCTGACTGGCGGGTGTGTATGTGGGCCTGGGGCTAAGTTTTACACAGTAGGGTTATAGACTATCAGGCTCCTTCACATTCCACAGTTCTGTCAAGTAAATGTGAGTGAGAATAGAGAGGAATGTCGGCAATGAGTTCAAATGGTGAATTTAGAAAATTAAGAGCCCATAGAGTCACACAGTAATGAACAGAAGTGAGCTACATGAAAAGGTCTTCATTAGGAGTGGTTAGACCAGCGGTCTTGGAAACTAAAGATAAACGCCTAGAGTGGAAGCCTGGAGATTCATGTAAGCAGGTTGAGGTTAATGCTAGGAGGGCGAGTGTTAGTATGCTTCCCGGGTCTTTCTTGGCAGGCGTTCCTGGGTCTGACCCACTGATCCTGTGCTTTATTAAAAAAAAAGGGATAGGGTTCCGATCCAGAGAGAGGTTGACGACGATAGGATCCGCATAATACAGAACATGTTGCAGTTACTGGAGTCTGGCCATACACAGAGGTATGGAAGGGAGGGTATCCAGATGCTAAATAAGGCTTACTTGATGATTTGGTAGACTGAATAGCCAGAGCAGGACTTAGGGTGGTGGGGGCCCCGGGCTTGAGTCACTTTCGGGCCCTACCTTCTATACATTATTGGATTTATCAGCGTATAACACGCACCCGAAGTTTAGGATGGGATTTTAAGGAAAAAAACCTTACATGTAAATGCCCATACATGCACCCTTATCAGTGTCCATCGGCAGCCTTGCCCATCCATCTGCAGCCTTGTCCAGTGTAATTGCAGCCTTGTCAGTGTAGCCTTGTCATTGCAGTCTTGAAGTTTAAAAATGGTGCATCTCGGTGGCTCTCGGGTCCTGTTGCAGTCCCCGAATGGAGCAGAGAGTATCCGAGTGTACTCGACTTGGCTCACGTTCAAGCCCAGTCCCTGTGTTATGTCCATCATAGGGTGGGACTGGGCGTGACTGTGAGCGGAGCTGAGTACACTCTGCTATGTATCTCGGCGGGGCCCCCTATTTGGTGGGGCCCATGGGCTTGAGCCCAGTCAAGCCCAATGGTAAGTCCTGCCCTGTGAATACCAGATCTTAACTTGGTGGGGTTTTGGTATGTGAGTGGAGAACTGAAAAAGGAAGTTTATCAGTTACAGAGGGAGAAGACTTTCCAGTCTGCTCCTCTGGCTTCTTCCACTATTGAAGGTGTGTGCTGTGGCCATCAGTGGTGTTCTTGATAACAGTATCAAGATTAGGTTTGATGAGACATTGTCCTTGGAAGTTCATGTGGATTGAACACTTCTTACACGCAGGTTATGCAGTCTAGCACCCAAGTGCTCTATGTGCATGTATGAACCGAAAACTGAGGTGAGAGAGAAGACGGGAAGCCTGCAGGAGACCATCACAACTGAAATTGAAATCCCCAGTAAGTTGCTCCAAACATGCATTCTATAAATCAAGTGCCAAGAACTCTTAAAGCGGGAGTAAACCCAGTTTAAAAAAACACTTACATTCCCGGCATGCCGGAAATGCTAACTTTCACATTGGTTGTGCTCTCAACCAAACTTTCAAACCATCCAATGGCTGGTTTCATAACTGATCACATGTGCAGCATTATGGCAGTTGAAGAATTATTAGAGGCCAAGATGGCGGCTTCCTTGACTGAAAACGATAGAAGGGTTTACTTCCACTTTAAGCGATGTCAGCCAGGCTTTCATGGTTGGACAAAAAGGTCACAGGAAGAATGTGAGGTGAAGGGCAGGGCCCACCAGAGAGAAGAGAGTTCTACAAAAGGGCCTTCAAACATTTGGTAGTCATCTTATTAAAGTGGGACAGAGCCACGACTACAGGAATAAAGCTTTTTTCCATAAATCCTCCCCAAAAGGTTAATATGCACATGGTGAAGCAAACATAATGTTGGGGTGTTTCCACTCGTCACTGAGGAAGAGTGAGAAAAGTGAGTGCAATGAGAAGGTCTTTGGGACCTTATGAGTTTTGAAAGGCCCAAAGAACGGTAACAGCACTGATGGAAATTCATTGGAACACCCCATAGGGACTTAAAGCCTTTTGAACTCCTATGCGGATCGCCCACCCGTAGTGTCCAGGTTTTACAAGATTTTGCTTACACTTACTCCACTTTCCCAAAATGCCCCACACAAGACTGGAGAGAGATTTGGGACACACCCTCACTGACCAGAACTGGTACAAGAGCCGGCTCAGTCGGAAGCCCGCATCAGTTCCCCCATAGCAAGCGGCTTGCTATGGGACACTCATTGGGAGCGAGGAGCCAAGAGTGCCGGCAGAGGAGCCCAGAAGAGGAAGATCGGGGCTACTCTGTGCAAATTCACCGCACAGAGCAAGTATAACTTTTTTTTTTTTTTTTTATTACAAAGTAATCTTTTACAATCACTTTAAATAGAAGAAAAAAAATAAATAAAATCTGTTGATATACGCCACACATGCTACAACCTTATTGAAAAAAGATAAACATTTTGCAATCCGTACACTCTATTTTCAACTTAAAAGCAGAGCTCCCCCCAAAATGGGAAGCTTCACTTGTTTGCACTCTCCGCCCCCTCCCTTCCCTGCCACATTTGGCAGTTTTTGGGGTTAAGGGAGGAGCAGATACCTGGTTTTGAAAAAGGTACCCACTTCCACTTACAGCTCAGATCACCGCGGCGAACTGAGCCGGATGTATGCGCCCCCCCCCCTCTTCCGTGGCAGTCTTCAGGGACACATCATAGGTCCCAGAAGACTACGGGCCCATTCACAAGGTGCAGCGAGACTTGCACATGTGCAGCAGGAAGAGATGCCGCCACCTGCACCTGAAGTCAACTGAAGAATCGGCTCGGATGAGGACATTGCGGGACCCCTGGACAGGTAAGTGTCCTTACATGAAAAAAGTCATTTTTCTCTGAAGGTTTTTTTTTTGGGGGAGGTGTGTGGTATTTTATGTGCTTGGGTGTAACAATTTTTATGCATCAAGGGAAAAAAAATTGTTTTATTTATTATATATATATATATATATATATATATATATATATATATATATATATATATATATATATATATATATATATTAATTAACCACTTGCAGACCGGACCATGTTGCTGGTCAAAGACCAGACCACTTTTTGCGATTCGGCACTGCATCGCTTTAACTGAAAATTGCGCGGTCGTGCGACGTGGCTCCCAAACAAAATTGACGTCCTTTTTTTCCCACAAATTGAGCTTTCTTTTGGTGGTATTTGATCACCCCTGCGGTTTTTATTTTTTGCGCTATAAACAAAAATAGGAGCGACAATTTTGAAAAAAAACGCATTATTTTTTACTTTTTGTTATAATAAATATCCCCCAAAAATATATAAAAAAACATTTTTTTCCCTCAGTTTAGGCCGATACGTATTCTTCTACATATTTTTGGTAAAAAAAAAAAAATAATCACAATAAGCGATTATTGATTGGTTTGCGCAAAAGTTATAGCGTTTACAAAATAAGGATAGTTTTATAGCATTTTTATTAATAAAATTGTATTATTTATTTTTGTACTAGTAATGGCGGCGATCAGCGATTTTTATAGTAACTGCAACATTGTGGGGGACCCATCGGACATTTTTGACACATTTTTGGGACCATTGTCATTTATACAGTAATCACTGCTATATAAATGCAGTGATTCCTGTGTAAATGACACTGGCAGTGAAGGGGTTAACCAGTGGGTGGCAGTGTAGGGGTTAAGTGTTCCTAGGGGTGTGTTACTAACTGTGGGGGGGTTGGGCTTTCATTTAGTGAACACTGATCTCTGCTCCATGTGACTGGACAATGTCACTAGTTGCTAGGCAGAATGGAGAAATGCTGTTTACTCGGCATTTCCTCCATTTGGCCGCTTCGTGAGACGATCGCGGGGATGCCCGCGGCGATCGAGTCCGCGGGTCCCGCGACCGGACTCACGGGGGTCCCGACCAGCGCGGGAGCGCGCCGGCGCGCTCCCGATGGCAAGGCGGCATTGAATATTGGACGTGCCTGCCCGTGCCATTCTGTCGACGTACATCGTCGTGCGCTGGTCGGGAAGTGGTTAATAAAAATTTCTGCAAAGAATCTGAAATAAAAATTATAATGAAACAAATTATTAAAAATTTGACAACAGAAACATATTGCAACAAATACCGTTAGGTATAGAAGTGAAATAATAATAAGTTAATTCCTATGTACGACGCTTTATAGAATAGAAAAAAATAAATAAAAAAATAAATAAAAAAAAAAGACAATAGAATAATGAACATGAAAATAAAAGAATAAAAACAGAATAGGATGACATAAAGGAAAGAAAATAAAAGAATAGAAAATAAATGAGTAGAACCAAATAGAAAGAATATAGCTGTCTTTTGAAATTAGAAATTTTTGATTTGAATACTTTAAATCCAATGGAAAAATTTGAGCCCGGTTTGAAAATGAATAAATGAAACTAAAAACAAGGATTTTGTTATGAATGCAATGAAACTAAATTAGTAACTTAAAATTGATCCAAAATGAAAACAAATCTTTTCATTCTGCACATGTCTAAGTAGGACTTACCAAAGACTTTCCTGGAGGCGTAAAACTTCTGCATGAAACGAGAGGGGGTGAAGAGCAGCTCAAACATCCTTTCGGCTCGAATGTTGAACACCCGGTTAATGTATAATTTTCCTTCCACCTGTTCATCATGAACTCTGTCACCTGGAGGGAAACGGGAACACGGCTAAATCATGGACTGCAGTTAGACATGTCTCGGTGGATAGCACAGACCAGAGTTAATGTTGGCTTCTCACCAATACCTGCTATGGGGTTACACTCCTAAGCAGGTTTTAAATTGGACCTCCGGCCTTCCCTTCAGCCTTGCACAGTTGTATAGACTAGATATGTGCACTGATGAAAAATTTGTTTTCGTTACATTTTTCAGGTCATTCATTATGATCGCAATTAGTAAATTCGAAAGAATAAACTAAGAGTAACCATTAAATTATATATTTAATATAATGGAGAGAGAGAGATATATATATATATATATATATATATATATATATATATATATATATATATATATATATATATATATATATCTCTCTCTATCTCCAATATATTTGTATTGAAATTATCTTTCAAAATTTGGCTGTTGGCGAACTTAACGAATATGAATTTATCCGAAGTTACAAATTATTCAAAATTACGAATGCCGCATCTAAAAAAGATTAGAAGTGGTTAATTGGTTCCGTTCAATACCCGGCACTTTTACCACCTTCCTGCCCAGGCAAATTTTTCAGCTTTCAGCGCTGTCACTTTTTAAAATGACAATTGCGCGGTCATGCTACACTGTACCCAAAACAAAACTTTTATCATTTTGTTCCCACAAATAGAGCTTTCTTTTGGTGTTTTTTGTTTACCTTTTGGGTTTTTTTATTTTTTTTTTTTTATTTTTTTAAGAAAGACCGAAAATTTATATAAAAAAAAAGTTTTTGGTTCGTTATAAAATTTTGTAAATAAGTACGTTTTCTCTTTCACTGATGGGCACCGAGGAGGCTGACCTGACAACGTGGCACCGATAGGTACTTATGGGTGGCACTAATAGATGGCACTGATGGGTATCACTGATTAGCATATCCCTGGTGGTCCAGGGTGGCATACCTGGTGGGTGTCGTTTGAGGACATCCCTGGTGGTCCTGGGCAGGCACCTGAGGGGGGCTGTGCTAACAATCAGCACAGAGCCACCTCCTCCCCCCTCCATCAGGAGAGATGCCGATCAGCTCTCCTCTACTAGTGTCTGTCAGACAGGACTGTCTGCATTACACGACCAGCTGAACGGAAGGACACATCTTCACAGCTAAAACAGTGTACATTATATAATTTTCCAGCCATGTCCTGCTTACAATCCTCAGCGGAGTCGGAGTAGCTGCTCCTGTCAGCATGCTGGTTCTCATTGCCATTCAGATCCAGCGCCAGGCTGGGGGTCCCAATGTGTGAACGGAGGCTGCTTTGCCTGCTGGAGTTCAGGAAGGGGCTCTTCCCCGTCGTCCTCTCCCCCGTCCCCTCCTCTGGCATGACCTGCGAGGCTATCTGGGAAGGAAAGGTGGACATTAGAAGACATACACCGATAGGTAAAATGAATAATATTGATTCAATTGTTCCAATAGTATCTGAAAGTGAATGGGATATATAAAAAGGCAACAAACAAACACGTCCCTGAAGTTGGTGTTGAAAGCAAGAAAAAAGTAAATAAAAATGGGCAAGCCTAAAGAATTGAGTGACTTTGACATAGGCCAAAATTGTAAGGTCTACTCCAGTCTCAACTCCAGTCCTCAAGGCGCACCAGCAGGCCATGTTTTCAGACTCTTCATTATTTTGCACAGGTAATTTGATCAGTTTCACTGCCTTAGTAATTTGGGGCACCTTGAGGATCGGAGTTGAGAAACACTGGTCTAGACAACTGGGTCAGAGCAACTCCAAAAACAGCAGCTCTTGTAGGATGTCCTCGGTCTACAGTTGTCAGGACCAACCAAAAGTGGTCCAAGAAAGGAAAACCGGTGAACCAGCGACCGGGTCATGGACAGGCAAGGCTCACTGATCTACGTGAAGAGCAAAGATGGGTCCTTGTAGTCCGATGCAGTATGGGAAGAAGGCAAGCCATTAAGGCAGCGTGATGTTTTGGGCAATTATCGGTTGGGAACCTTGGGTCCTGTCATTCATATGGATGTTACTACGAAGTCCATGCCTTGATGGGTTAGGGCTGTTTTGGCGGCAAAAGGGAAACCTACTTAACATTAGATCAGTGGGCATAATGTTATGACCAATCAATGTATATTTGTCCTGTCTAGACATGTAACATTTCCTTACTCCAAAATAAGAACTTAGGCACATACATACATACATCATTGCCTCCATCAAGAAACACATCAAAACCACCATCCCAAAAACCATACATGATGACCTTAAACATTGCATAAACCAGGGGTGCCCAACCTTTTGAAGAGTGAGGGCCACTTAAACAACTTGGTAACCGGTCGCGGGCCACAATGAGCGGAGCTGGTGAATGGCATGTGTGTGTCTACTCTGCATTTGGAGAGCGGACACGCAGCCCACAATACTTTTTAGCGGATCGTATTGGAGGTAGAACAAGTCGGTTTATGTCTGCCACTAATTAGAGGTGAATGGAGGGTCCAATTGGTCGGACTGTCAGAACTGACCGTGTGAAAGGGGTCCAAGGTTGCTTTCACACTGTTGCGCTGCGGTTTACCCACACCCCGTGAACGCAGTGAACCTTTGGCTTTCCTGCAGTTTGCAATAGACTTCTATTATATTCTGCAGGTTTGGTGCACTTTCAGAAAGCTCACCAAACTCGCAGGTAATAATAGAAGTCTATGGCTCAGTGCAGGTAATTGCTCCGCACCTGTGAATCAGTTTGAAAGCAGCCCAGTAACCACTGCAGAAAAGATATGCCCATTTATACACTATGATTTTAGTAATAAACTGACCTTTAATAAAAGTATTCTTTCTATTCTATCCCAGAGCAGGAGGTCGCGGGCCACTGGTTGGGCCCCCCTGGCATAAACGGTAGCCCTCTCTTGGTATTCACAAAGCACCCCCTGCCCCTCAGTCTGAAGGAAGGAAGTAAGGAAGGAAGAACCCCCCCAATTTCCTCCTTTCAGCAGAAACAGAGCACCCCCTTGGCCTCACAGTGGAAATATAGATTCCTCTGATCCCCTATCCATCAGAAAACCAGCACTCTAGCACCCCCACCCATGACCCCTACTCAGTAAAAGCAGTGCACCCACCTGTTGAACACTTCTCCCTCCTCCTCAGCATGCCTGCCAATAGTGATGGACGAACTTCCGACGGGACGTTTCGCGAACGCGAAATGCGAACGGACCCAAACGTTCGCGAAACCGAACGTTCGCCGCGGGCCCCATTGACTTCAATGGGAGGCGAACTTTGCAAACCTTCATGTCGAATTTGCGGCCACGTGGTAATTATTAGGGGGTAAAACGTAGTCCCACCATCTGGACAATGACATAATACATGTATGAGGTGAATTTGGGATCGATAACTACAAGCATTTTTATTTTATTTGGGAAATTGTTCTAACAATTCAGGACTATGGAGCTAATGAAGGCAATGGAGGAGAGGGAAGGTCAGGGACCAGGGTAGGCAAAGAAGAGGGTGCAGGAGATGATCACCAGCAGCGTGACATACCGGAATGACACATGCACCGTGATAGAGGCATCTGACAGCAGCACCGTAATACAGAGCACTGACAGCAGCACCGTGACATACAGCGCTGACAGCAGCACCGTGACATACAGCGCTGACAGCAGCACCGTGACATACAGCGCTGACAGCAGCACCGTGACATACAGCGCTGACAGCAGCACCGTGACATACAGCGCTGACAGCAGCACCGTGACATACAGCGCTGACAGCAGCACCGTGACATACAGCGCTGACAGCAGCACCGTGACATACAGTGCTGACAGCAGCACCGTGACATACAGCGCTGACAGCAGCACCGTGACATACAGCGCTGACAGCAGCACCGTGACATACAGCGCTGACAGCAGCACCGTGACATACAGCGCTGACAGCAGCACCGTGACATACAGCGCTGACAGCAGCACCGTGACATACAGCGCTGACAGCAGCACCGTGACATACAGCACTGACAGCAGCACCGTAAGCAGCCCCAGGAGGAAGTCAGCACAGCACAGGGATGGTGTGATCCCCTCATAATAAGAACCCCCAGGAGGAAGTCAGCACAGCACAGGGATAGTGTGATCCCTTCATAATAAGAACCCCCAGGAGGAAGTCAGCACAGCACAGGGATATCATAAGCAGCCCCAGTAGAAATATGACACCGCTCAACCTCTTCAAAGAGGAGGGTAGGGGCATATAGTACGGTGTGCTTTTTTGGGTCAAGGAAGTGAGCCAAATGAATTAAGAAGGTCTGTGTGCTTGATTAAAAAAATAGTTTATAGACATATACATGGTCTACTGGTCACATGTGTTGAATTCCTCCGAGATCCATGCCTCATTCATTTTTAGAAATGTGAGGTAGTTAACACTGTGGTGAGCTAGGCGAGTACGCTTATCGGTCACAATCCCCCCTGCTGCGCTGAACGTCCTTTCGGACAGGACACTGGATGAGGGGCAAGCCAACAGTTCGATTGCAAATTGGGCAAGCTCTGGCCAGAGGTCAAGCCTGCCCACCCAGTAGTCTAGGGGTTCATCACTCCTCAGAGCGTCCACATCGGCCGTTAACCCAATGTAGTCGGACACCTGACGGTCTAGGCGTTCCCTGATGCTGGATCCGGATGACACCTGTCGATGGGTCGGCTGAAAGAATGACCTCATATCCGAAGTCACCAACACATCTTCAAACCGGCCTCTTCTTGCAGGCGCTGTTGGATTGGTACCCGCAAATCCTTCTCTGGGAGTGGGAATTGCTCCTCTGCCAGCGCACGCAAAAGCAGAATGCAGCATTTCTCGAAGCAAGGCCTGGAAGTGCTGCATTCTGACAGCCCTCTGCGACGGCGGTAACATTTCCGCCATTTTGTGTTTGTACCGGGGGGTCTAAGTACGTTGCCACCCAGTACTGGTCCTTGACCCTCATGCTTTTTATACGGGGGTCCCTATTAAAACACTGGAGCATGAAGGCCCCCATTTGCACTAAAGTGGAAGCGGTGTGGTGGCCTGGCTCCTGCTCATCATCCAGGATAATGTCGTCCTCTTCATTCTCCTCTCCCCATCCTCGCACAACAGGGATCCCAGAAAGGTTTAAAGCATGCTCTTCTTGCTCCTGCTCATCCGCCCCGGCACCATCCTCCTCTGACTCCTCATCAGACTCCTGTTGTTGACTTGTCTCAGATAGAGTAGCCCCCCCTGGGAATTCATCCAGCATTGCGACTTCCTCATCTTCCCGCTCCTGCTCCTCCACAGCCTGATCAATGACACGACGCAATGCACGCTCCAGAAAGAAGGCATAAGGTACCATGTCACTGATGGCGCCATGGCTGCGACTGACCAGTTTGGTGATCTCCTCAAATGGCCGCAGAAGTCTGCATGTGTCGCGCATGAGCAGCCACTGGCGCGGTGAAAAAAAACCCAGCTCCCCAGAACCGTTTCTTTCGCAGAGTTCATACAGGTAGACGTTAACTGCACGTTTCTGCTGGAGCAGCCTATCAAGCATATAGAAGGTTGAGTTCCATCGCGTCGGGCAATCGCAAATAAGACGTCTGACCGGCAGATGGTGTCGCCGCTGAATGTCAGCAAGGCGAGCCATGGCCGTGTAAGATCTTCTGAAATGGGCCGAGATTTTCCTTGCCTGCCGCAAGATGTCCTGGACCCCAGGGTATTTGACAAGGAATCGCTGCACGACCAAGTTTAAGACGTGTGCCATGCACGGCACGTGCGTGATTTTGCCCTGTTTCAATGCGCTAAGCAGATTGGCACCGTTGTCACACACCACTTTACCAACTGTCAAATTGAGCGGTGTTAGCCACTCATCTGCCTGTGAACGCAAAGCTGAAAGGAGTGCCGGGCCAGTGTGGCTCTTTGCTTCCAGGCACAACAGACGCAGCACGGCATGGCAACGTCTCACCTGGCATGTGGAATAGGTTCTGGGGAGCTTGGGCGGTGCAGTGGAAGAGACGCTAGCAGCGGAAAAGGAGGAGGCAGCTGAGGAGGAGAGGGAGGAGGATGGAGTAGGAGGAGGAGAAGAAGAGTCAGGCCTGCATGCAATCCGTGGCGGTAAATCCAAATCTACACGGGTGCCACGGGTTACATGCTTGACGGCCGTCAGAAGGTTCACCCAGTGGGCAGTAAAACTGATATACCTTCCCTGCCCGTGTTTGCTAGACCACGTGTCTGTGGTCAGATGTATCTTGGCACCGACACTGTGTGCCAGAGATACATTCACTTGCCGCTGAACATGGCCATATAGCTCTGGGATGCCCTTCTCTGAGAAATACTTCCTTCCTGGGACCTTCCATTGTGGTGTTCCAATGGCCACAAATTTGCGAAAGGCCTCCGAGTCCACCAGTTTATATGGCAGTAGTTGGCGGGCTATGAGTTCTGACAAGCCAGCCGCCAACCGTTGGGCAAGAGGGTTATCCGGCGTCATCATTTTTTTACGCTCAAACATTAGGCCCACGGAAGCCTGCCTTTTTGCAGAAAAATGTGAGCTTGGCGTGATGGAAGGTGGAGTGGAGGACAATTGTGAGGAGAGAGGAGAAGGAGAAGTAGAAGACGAGGCTGGACGGTGAGAGCCTGCAGTGTGGCTTTGTGTGTTCCGTTGCTCCCACTGGGCTCGGTGATGGCTGCTCATGTGCCTTCTTAAGGCGGTCGTCCCTAGGTGAGTATTGGGCTTACCGCGACTAACGCGTTGACTGCAAAGATTGCAGATGGCAACGCTATTGTCAGCAGCGGACACGTTAAAAAAAGCCCACACTGCGGAGCCATGTGCCGGTGTCCTGGGAGCGCCAGATGTGACCGTACATGGTCGATGACTCGCTCCTGATACATTTGCAGTCTGCTTTGTCCCTGCTGTGCAATGTAAGTCATTGCTGCTTCTCCTCCCTATCTGCTGGTCCATATCTCCCTCTGAACTCCCCTCCTCTTCCTCTCTTGTGGGCACCCACGTGACATCACTAGACACGTCATCATCAACGTCACCTTCCCCACCGCTATAAGTAGAGATCTCGGAGTAGGCAGCAACACCGGGGACCAACCTCCTCCTTGGGCTGATCTGGGTACTGGCGTCAGACTGCTGAGTAGCGCTTGTTGCTACCTCCTCTTCCTGATCCAATACCAAGAGTGGCTGCGCATCAGAAATGTCCTCTTGATATGGATCGGAAAATAATTCCAGTGACTCAAGCGGAAGGTATGTGGTGGTGGTGGTGGTGGTCGTGTTGTTGGTGGTAGTGTCTTTGGGGGTGCACATAGCAGAGAGTGAAGAAGAGGGTGCAGATCGAGAGGATGAGGAGGGTGCAGAAGAGTAAGGCTGAGCGAGCCACTCAACCAAGTCTGGTGCATCCTTTAAAGTAATTGAACGCACCTTCTGCAACTTCCCACTTTGGCTCAAGCCTGTTGCTCCTGCCCTACCCCTACCACCCCTGCGGAAGGGCCTGCCTCTTCCTCTGCCTGTCATTTTTTAAATGACCCTGTGACAAAACTCTTAGTCCCTATACCGATGAAGGACTGCTGCAGTATAGGGCAGCGGTCAGCAGTGGTGCACGTCAACCCTATCTATTGTGGACCGATAGCGGTCCTTACAGAACAGCAGACTGTACCGCACTCAAGCCTATGTACCGTAGCACCCTATACCAAGTTACCAGTCCTTATAAGAACTTTTGTGGACCAAGCAGGTTGTGTATTAGTGTTTAGCAGACTGTACGTCAGTCCCTATACCGCTGAAGGACTGCTGCAGTATAGGGCAGCGGTCAGCAGTGGTGCACGTCAACCCTATCTATTGTGGACCGATAGCGGTCCTTACAGAACAGCAGACTGTACCGCACTCAAGCCTATGTACCGTAGCACCCTATACCAAGTTACCAGTCCTTATAAGAACTTTTGTGGACCAAGCAGGTTGTGTATTAGTGTTTAGCAGACTGTACGTCAGTCCCTATACCGCTGAAGGACTGCTGCAGTATAGGGCAGCGGTCAGCAGTGGTGCACGTCAACCCTATCTATTGTGGACCGATAGCGGTCCTTACAGAACAGCAGACTGTACCGCACTCAAGCCTATGTACCGTAGCACCCTATACCAAGTTACCAGTCCTTATAAGAACTTTTGTGGACCAAGCAGGTTGTGTATTAGTGTTTAGCAGACTGTACGTCAGTCCCTATACCGCTGAAGGACTGCTGCAGTATAGGGCAGCGGTCAGCAGTGGTGCACGTCAACCCTATCTATTGTGGACCGATAGCGGTCCTTACAGAACAGCAGACTGTACCGCACTCAAGCCTATGTACCGTAGCACCCTATACCAAGTTACCAGTCCTTATAAGAACTTTTGTGGACCAAGCAGGTTGTGTATTAGTGTTTAGCAGACTGTACGTCAGTCCCTATACCGCTGAAGGACTGCTGCAGTATAGGGCAGCGGTCAGCAGTGGTGCACGTCAACCCTATCTATTGTGGACCGATAGCGGTCCTTACAGAACAGCAGACTGTACCGCACTCAAGCCTATGTACCGTAGCACCCTATACCAAGTTACCAGTCCTTATAAGAACTTTTGTGGACCAAGCAGGTTGTGTATTAGTGTTTAGCAGACTGTACGTCAGTCCCTATACCGCTGAAGGACTGCTGCAGTATAGGGCAGCGGTCAGCAGTGGTGCACGTCAACCCTATCTATTGTGGACCGATAGCGGTCCTTACAGAACAGCAGACTGTACCGCACTCAAGCCTATGTACCGTAGCACCCTATACCAAGTTACCAGTCCTTATAAGAACTTTTGTGGAACAAGCAGGTTGTGTGTTAGTGATTAGCAGACTGTACGTCAGTCCCTATACCGCTGAAGGACTGCTGCAGTATAGGTGAGCGGTCAGCAGTGGTGCACGTCAACCCTATCTATTGTGGACCGATAGCGGTCCTTACAGAACAGCAGACTGTACCGCACTCAAGCCTATGTACCGTAGCACCCTATACCAAGTTACCAGTCCTTATAAGAACTTTTGTGGACCAAGCAGGTTGTGTATTAGTGTTTAGCAGACTGTACGTCAGTCCCTATACCGCTGAAGGACTGCTGCAGTATAGGGCAGCGGTCAGCAGTGGTGCACGTCAACCCTATCTATTGTGGACCGATAGCGGTCCTTACAGAACAGCAGACTGTACCGCACTCAAGCCTATGTACCGTAGCACCCTATACCAAGTTACCAGTCCTTATAAGAACTTTTGTGGAACAAGCAGGTTGTGTGTTAGTGATTAGCAGACTGTACGTCAGTCCCTATACCGCTGAAGGACTGCTGCAGTATAGGTGAGCGGTCAGCAGTGGTGCACGTCAACCCTATCTATTGTGGACCGATAGCGGTCCTTACAGAACAGCAGACTGTACCGCACTCAAGCCTATGTACCGTAGCACCCTATACCAAGTTACCAGTCCTTATAAGAACTTTTGTGGACCAAGCAGGTTGTGTATTAGTGTTTAGCAGACTGTACGTCAGTCCCTATACCGCTGAAGGACTGCTGCAGTATAGGGCAGCGGTCAGCAGTGGTGCACGTCAACCCTATCTATTGTGGACCGATAGCGGTCCTTACAGAACAGCAGACTGTACCGCACTCAAGCCTATGTACCGTAGCACCCTATACCAAGTTACCAGTCCTTATAAGAACTTTTGTGGAACAAGCAGGTTGTGTGTTAGTGATTAGCAGACTGTACGTCAGTCCCTATACCGCTGAAGGACTGCTGCAGTATAGGTGAGCGGTCAGCAGTGGTGCACGTCAACCCTATCTATTGTGGACCGATAGCGGTCCTTACAGAACAGCAGACTGTACCGCACTCAAGCCTATGTACCGTAGCACCCTATACCAAGTTACCAGTCCTTATAAGAACTTTTGTGGACCAAGCAGGTTGTGTATTAGTGTTTAGCAGACTGTACGTCAGTCCCTATACCGCTGAAGGACTGCTGCAGTATAGGGCAGCGGTCAGCAGTGGTGCACGTCAACCCTATCTATTGTGGACCGATAGCGGTCCTTACAGAACAGCAGACTGTACCGCACTCAAGCCTATGTACCGTAGCACCCTATACCAAGTTACCAGTCCTTATAAGAACTTTTGTGGACCAAGCAGGTTGTGTATTAGTGTTTAGCAGACTGTACGTCAGTCCCTATACCGCTGAAGGACTGCTGCAGTATAGGGCAGCGGTCAGCAGTGGTGCACGTCAACCCTATCTATTGTGGACCGATAGCGGTCCTTACAGAACAGCAGACTGTACCGCACTCAAGCCTATGTACCGTAGCACCCTATACCAAGTTACCAGTCCTTATAAGAACTTTTGTGGAACAAGCAGGTTGTGTGTTAGTGATTAGCAGACTGTACGTCAGTCCCTATACCGCTGAAGGACTGCTGCAGTATAGGGCAGCGGTCAGCAGTGGTGCACGTCAACCCTATCTATTGTGGACCGATAGCGGTCCTTACAGAACAGCAGACTGTACCGCACTCAAGCCTATGTACCGTAGCACCCTATACCAAGTTACCAGTCCTTATAAGAACTTTTGTGGAACAAGTGAGTTGTGAATGTTTAGCAGACTGCAGCAGAAGGGCAGCAGTCAAGTATAATATCCTTTCTATATTTGGAAGAAAGAATATTATACATGTACAAGCCTATTACTGTACCACTGATACCAGTCCTGAAAAGAACCTTTGTGGAACTAATAATAACAGCAAGTCTTTAAAATTACCCTCACTGCCTGACAACACTGCTTCCTTCCTGTCCCTATACAAATTGGCAAAAAAAGAGAACGATTAGTGGTTACTGGAACAGCTCTTTTGTGGACCTTGATAGTAACAGCTAATGATGATGATGATGATGATGATGATGAAAGACTAATCTGGCTGTCCCTGTAGCATACACCGTCCTTTCCCTTTCTCTAAACTAACAAAAGACACTCAGGCTGCTGCAAGAATCAGCAGCACAGCAAACCTATCAACACCTAACACCTATACCAGTCCTGAAAAGAACTTTTGTGTACCAAATAGCTAGTGGTTTATCTCTCCCTACTCCACACAGGAACCTGTCCCTATCGTAACAGAAGAAAGAATGTAAAATGGCCACCGGATCGGGTGTATTTATAGGTTAGGGGGAATGTACAAGTGTCCATGTGCTGTCATGTCTCAATTGGCTGTCCTGTATCACATGATAAACGTGTCACCAAAGGTTAAAGTTCTTGTATACATTAAACACGTAAGTCCGCCGCGGCGAACGACGGAAAAAGGCGTTCGAACGTGCGGACCGCGAATGTCGGAAATTCGCCGCGAAACGACCGCCGGGCGAACCGTTCGGCCATCACTACCTGCCAACCCCCACCCCCATCCTACACTCCTCACCAGCATAGATACACCCACCGGCAGGATGATTCTCACCATTTGTAGGATGTTCAGCGAATCGGTCTCAGTCTGGGAGATGCCATCCCTCACCTGGGAAGCTCCCCGAGACGTCTTCTCACCCTTCTCTCCTGCATCCTCACTCGCTGCCTTGCCTAGAGTCCTGCAGACAGAAGAGACTCAGAATAACGTGACCGGCATCAAGAAACAACTATTTACCTACTGCATCCCAATTTAATAACTGTCATTATAGTCCTGGATGATTATAACTGTCGGCAGAATTGTATGATATATTACCGTACTATTCAAATAAAAGGAGGTGAAGACATCACAGTTATTCTGATGACTCCGTCCTGTGTGACCAGGAATCGTTCTGCACTGCTGTCGCCCATTACAGGATTTGGAACCCGAACAAATTGCAGTCATTCTGACCTGGTACATTAGTAACAGGCACCAGCTGGCACCTGCTGGCATCCTGACAACCAGTGACTCATTCCTGCCGTCAGCAGCAGGGATGAGATATCAGTTGTTAAAAGGAGTCGGCGCCCGCTGGCTTTCTAATAGACATGTGCGATTTGGTTTGTTCAGATTCTTTTGACAAAAATTTTATTTTTTCAGAGATTCAGATGCTTGGAGATTTCAAATGCATGAATATTCAGGACATAGTATTGAAACTGAATGAATACGAAAAAAAAAAAAAAAAGTTATAAAAGCAAAAAATGTTCAGATTCATTGAGAAGCTGGTTAAAGATTGGGCGGCCGCCATGTCTCATCTGCTATCAGTGGGGATTCCCCACTGTCAGCAGAATGTAAAAAAAATAAAAAATTAAAAACCCATGCCATGGGCCCCCCCCCCCCCAATCCCTTTGGGTCTGGTATGGTTTTTAAAGGGAGTACCCCACAGCAAAAACAAAAAAATAAATAAAAAATAAGGTGTGGGATCCCCCCCATACATCCATACCGGACCCTTATCCGGGCATGCAGCCTGGCAGGCCAGGAAAGGGAGAGGATGGGTGAACACCCCCCTCCTAAACCATACCAGCCCCCCCCCAGTAAAGCACCTTGTTCCCATGTTGATTAGGACAAAGGCCTCTTCCCACAACCCTTGCCCAGTGGTTATGTGGGTGCGGAGGGTGACTTGCTAGAATCTGGAAACCCTCTTTAAGAGGGCCCCCCAGATGTCGCCGCCCCCTCATGTAATTGAGTATATAGGGTGCATAGTACCCGTACTCAGTCACCAAAATTGTTTAAAAATAAAACACACCATTTTTGACAAGTCCTTTATTAACAAAAATAAACATCAGTATGCACCCAGGCCAATTGTTCTGTGCGAAAATGGCAAAATCAAGTAGTCTCAGGCCATTTACTTTACATGTTTTTTTTAATGAATTAAGAAGGAGAAGGGGGAATGGTTTGGGAACATACAACATTATTGCCACTAGATAGATTAGATCCTTCTCACCTGGCTGCCCCGGTGTCCTCAGCTGGCATAGCTAGGCTGTCCATCTCCTCATTATTCAGGCCCAGCTCTGTGCCATAGCTTTGCTGTACCAGCTGCCAGAACTCCTTCTTGGTCAGACTCTGTGGAGAGAGGAATTATGGAGGTCACATGTTTTGTTTATATATCAATTATTTGCCTTCAGACACTTCTCCTGGGCCCTCTGGGTCAGGGACCCGATTCTGTAGACCACAGGTCTCCTAACTGCAGCCCAGGGGCCAGATGCGGACCTTTGCTTGCCTTTATCTGGCCCTTGGGACACTGTCTCCCATTGACACCAGTGGTTGCGCACCATTCTTTCTAATGGTACCAATTATGGGGAACTACCCCTCCCACTAACACCAATGATGCAATTTTTTTTTTTTTTTTTTTACTCCCACTGACCACCAAGTCTATGGCATGGTTTACTCACACCAATGCCAGGACATTTTCTATTCCCACTGGCTTTAGTCTGGCCCCACTAAAGTTTGAAGGGAAATAAATTGGCCCTTTGTTTTGAAAGTTTGGAGACCTCTGCTCTAGACCAGCTATTCTCTCAACCAGAGGTTAATCGTAGGGTTCCTCTAGGGGGGTCACTTGAAATGTGTCCGATTGATGTCCATTTGATGGTTTCTGCATAGTTCTGGGATCACAGCCAATTGGCTGAATAACACCAATGGTATTTGTAAGCAGCATTCTTCCCACTGATCACCAATGTAAGGAACATTCTTCTCACTGATCACCAATGTAAGGAACATTCTTCTCACTGATCACCAATGTAAGGAACATTCTTCTCACTGATCACCAATGTAAGGAACATTCTTCTCACTGATCACCAATGTAAGGAACATTCTTCCCACTGATCACCAATGTAAGGAACATTCTTCTCACTGATCACCAATGTAAGGAACATTCTTCTCACTGATCACCAATGTAAGGAACATTCTTCTCACTGATCACCAATGTAAGGAACATTCTTCCCACTGATCACCAATGTAAGGGACATTCTTCCCACTGATCACCAATGTAAGGAACATTCTTCTCACTGACCACCAATGTAAGGAACATTCTTCTCACTGATCACCAATGTAAGGAACATTCTTCTCACTGATCACCAATGTAAGGAACATTCTTCCCACTGATCACCAATGTAAGGAACATTCTTCCCACTGATCACCAATGTAAGGAACATTCTTCCCACTGATCACCAATGTAAGGAACGTTCTTCTCACTGATCACCAATGTAAGGAACATTCTTCTCACTGATCACCAATGTAAGGAACATTCTTCCCACTGATCACCAATGCAAGGAACATTCTTCTCACTGATCACCAATGTAAGGAACATTCTTCTCACTGATCACCAATGTAAGGAACATTCTTCCCACTGATCACCAATGTAAGGAACATTCTTCTCACTGATCACCAATGTAAGGAACATTCTTCTCACTGATCACCAATTAAGGAACATTCTTCCCACTGATCACCAATGTAAGGAACATTCTTCTCACTGAACACCAATGTAAGGAACATTCTTCCCACTGATCACCAATGTAAGGAACATTCTTCTCACTGAACACCAATGTAAGGAGCATTCTTCCCACTGATCACCAATGTAAGGAACATTCTTCTCACTGAACACCAATGTAAGGAACATTCTTCCCACTGATCACCAATGTAAGGAACATTCTTCTCACTGATCACCAATGTAAGGAACATTCTTCTCACTGATCACCAATGTAAGGAACATTCTTCTCACTGATCACCAATGTTAGGAACATTCTTCCCACTGATCACCAATGTAAGGGACATTCTTCTCACTGATCACCAATGTAAGGAACATTCTTCCCACTGATCACCAATGTAAGGAACATTCTTCCCACTGATCACCAATGTAAGGAACATTCTTCCCACTGATCAATGTAAGGAACATTCTTCTCACTGATCACCAATGTAAGGGACATTCTTCTCACTGATCACCAATGTAAGGAACATTCTTCTCACCGACCATCAATGTAAAGGGCATTTTCCCACTATCAATGGATAAATTGTTTTTTGCGGGATTCCCCAAGACCTGAAAATAAAATTTTAAGGTTCCTCTGGGGCAGCCTATTTCTTAACCTCTTCAACACAGAGGAACCCTTAAAATATCTTTCCGGGCTCAGGGAACACCTACCAAAAATAAATAAAATTAATGATTAGGTCTACAACTCAGGATACATTAGTGTGATGGTCAGTGGGAAGATTGTTCCTCACACTTGTGGTCATTGGGAAGAATGACTCCCTTATAGAAAGCTAAAAAGACCAATGGTATTAGTGGGAAATGACCTGAGAGGAGGAAACTGCTTATTGTTCGAGGAACCACTAGCAATCTCTGAATGGAACCCTGGGATTCCATGGAACCTTGGTTGAGAAACCCTGCTCTGAGAGGTTGAGAAAGGCTGTTCCAGATCCATCTGGATCATGTAGCTTAAAGGTTACAAAACATAATTGACATAATAAATGTTTGGGTAGCATAAGGAGTCATGGAAACTAGAAGGTGACAAAGCTCTGAATATATTTTGTTTGGCTCCGACATGTGAAGTCTGACAGGCTGTTGAACCAAAAGGCATTATTGTGAGATTCTCTACAGTCAGCTGTTTACTCAGACAACAAATAACAAACATTAAAACAGAATGACAACGGAACTAAAATTCCACCACATAAAAACAAATGCAGCCTTTACAAAGAATTATACGGCCCCAGAAACACTTTTGTTGTTTCAGGAAACCAAGTTCTCAATTTGAATTGCTTCCCGTAAAATAGAACTACGGCCTCCCAGGGCGTAATTATAGGTCAGGGAAAGTAAAGAAAGCTTATACATCACATAGTAACAGGACTTGTTTAGATCATCATACAGGAGTCTTCAAAAGATAGTCAATAGGGAAGAAAGAAAAAAAAAGTCATCTAATAAAATTGAAAACTAGAACACCTCTGATGATTCACTGAAGGTATCTCTGGTTGACTGAAAACCAGGTAGAAGAGAGACTAGAGAAACTTAAGGTGAACAAATTTCCAGGTCCAGATGGCTTACACCCATGAGTTCTTCGGGAACTTAGCTCAGTTAGACCCCTTTCACACCGAGGCAGTTTTCAGGAGTTTTAGTGCTAAAAATATCCCCTGTAAAAGCACCTGAAAATTGCCTTTCATGCCTCCCCAGTGTGAAAGCCCGAGTGATTTCACACTGGGGCAGTGCGCTTACAGGATGGGAAAATAAATAAATAAAATAAAAATGTCCCACAAGCAGCATCTTTGGGGCTACTTTTCCTAATTATTAAAGTGGTTGTAAACCCTTACAAACCACTTTGACCTACAGGTAAGCCTAGATTAAGGCTTACCTGTAGGTCCAAGAAATATCTCCTAAACCTATACGGTTTAGGAGATATTTACAAAAAGAGCCACCGCTGTCTACGGCGCATGAGTGACGTCATGGCGGCTCTGGCGAATCACAGCGCCGGAGCAGCAAGACCCAGAAGTCACTCCGGGATACATGGCAGCGGCGAACATGAAGATGGAGGACCGCTTCAGGGGCTTCATTCTCAGGTAAGTTATTCATAATGAGCTAGTATGCTATGCATACTAGCTCATTATGCCTTTGCCTTGCAGGTTGCTTTTTTTATTTATTTATTTATTTATTTTTCTAAATAGCCTTTACTTCCTCTTTAAAGGCACTGTAGTTACTGGAATGGCACCAACTCATTGGCATAGAGCAAATGTGGTACTAAGTTACAAAAAAAGGAATATGTATCCAGTACAAGAACATGTTCTTCCAGTGCCCAGGGCAAGGCTGTGGAACTGTGCCTCCTCCTCCAATGCATGACACTGAATGGGTGTACCCCTCTGCACCCATTCTCTGCCCCCTTGCTACATTTGCCAATGGCCAATAGCTTGCTTTCTAGCAGCTAGCACTTGCACGGTGTGAATTCTCAAACCTTGGCTCGGTGGTTGCCACTGGCAGACAAATACCAGGAGTGTGTGATGAGAGGGCACCACTTCCCCCCCACCACTCTGCCTAGGGTAACTGCCCCTCCTGCCCACCAGTTGTCCCGGCTTTGTATGTGTAGCACTAACCCCTGAAGGAGCTGCTGGTTTTATTGGGCTTACCGTTACCTTCTTGACCTCGTCTCCATCTAGGGGTTCCCGTGGTAGATGGCCCAAAGAAATGCAGAAACTGACACTGGATCCTCTTTTGTATTTTTTTTATTCAGAAGATAATACAGTCTCTTAATGGAGGGTAGAGGGTTAGGAAGAAAGTTCAGGTACTTTTGGACTACAAAAATAGAAAAGCTCTTATAGAAGAAATCCAGAGAATTACAGTTTCACAGCTGGATTCTCACAACCACCGGATAGACCTCCTCTCACTAGGCCTAGTAGCCGGTAGGGTGTAAAGTAAAACAAAGTCTCTGCCACAGACTTGGGTGTAACTGAGGGACGTAGAGAAATTTAGAGAACTATCATACGGTACCAGTATCTCTCAGCCGGTCCAGCGATACCGTATGAATGTAGATCCATAAAGTGTCCTTCAACTGAGCCTCCAGGCTCCTTCAGAGAAGCCAGTCTTGCACATGGCCTTCTCCCAAAGAGTCGTCCCCTGGATGCTTCTCCAGTTGCTGGGCCTCGCCTTAGGCTGGATTCACATCTATGCATTTTTAGTGCACTACAGAACGTGTTCCATAGGAAACCATGTTAAATGCACTATAAAAAATCTGCAAAATGCACCAAAAATGCATAGGTGTGAATCCAGCCTTAGATGAGACGGCACCGGGCCACCTTTGAATCATTAGGGCCCCGTATCCATTCAGGCCTGTCCATGCAGTTGCTTTGCCTCGGGCTATCCAGCCCCGAGGCTTGGAATCGCATTGGATCCGCACCCCAAGGCCAGGAGGGCCACAAGGGCTGGTCAGGAGGACCAGGACCAAACAGACAGAAAATATCTTCTGGACTGGAACAAAGCACGTGATCTCAGTACCTTAAATACCACCTCCCAGCATGCACAGCAGGAAAACACTCCTACTGGGCTGGTTCTGAGAGAAAAAAAAATGGCACTCAATCCACTCAGCTAAACTGCATTCTCAGAATTGCCGGCGGTGACAGCGACACCTGCGGCCAAGGAGAACTCAGTGCAATCCAGCCAGACTGATACTGAAATAATTTAACAAAATTAGCCCTAAAACCCAACTGCGGTTTCAGGAATATTACATTTTCAAAAACATAGCGCATGCTCGTCAGGAGCCGGCGCTACATATGTATACCAGGAAACTACAGACCAATCAGCCCAACATCAATAGTATGTAAAGTATTTGATGGAATGATTAGGGACGCCATACAAAAAAATTGAGACGAAAGCATCATAAAAGGGACAACCTGCATGGATTTATGAAAGACTTGACTTTATCAGACCAGCCTGTTCTTGTTCTACGAGGAAGTAAGCGAGACAACGGTTGGTAGATGTACAGTAGCTTAAGCAAAGTTTTGCTAAAGCATTTGATACTGTACCTCAAACATTTTATCTACGTAATAAGGTCTGTTGGATGATAAAATTGAATGTACATGGATAGGAAACAGTCCACATGAACAGTCTAGAGAGAGTAGTAATTAAAGGACTCATTCCCTGAATGGTCTAAAGTAGTGACAGTGTTCTGTCTTGGGGGGGGGGGGGGGGGGGGCAATGCTGTTCATATAGTTTATTGACGATATAGAAGTCTGAATCAAGAGCTCAATTTCAGCGTTTGCTGATCATACCAAATCACATAACTTCGGCACAGGATACGGGAAGACCTGGACAGGTACGAGAATGGACAGCTACAGGGCAGATGAGGTTCCACATATAGGTCAGTTAAGAACCCTTCACTGGAAACACTTGAGCTCAAAATTCTGGAAGAGTTCACATAGCTGAAACTTTTCTTTAGAAAATAACCAACTTATGTAAAAAATTAAGAATCATCCAAAATCCATCCATTTTCATCTCCGGGCTATTAAAAAAAAAATCTTTGGGATTCTGCCAGATCTTCTTGTAAGACTTGTCTTTTTTGCCCCCTCAACCCCAGTCTATGGCATTTTTGGCCGGCCTGACTACCAACGTGCCACACCACCTCTGTGCAGGTATATATGCAAGTCTGTGGGTCAAGTGTACATATGGGGTTTTTTTTTTTCATATTGTATATTTGTCCACTTTCTCCCAGATCATCCCCAATATGGTTGTGTTCTCTCTATTCATAGGTTACCATTACGGTCTTGCTCCCGACGAGTGACAAAAAGGTCACGAAATGCGTAGAGCTGTCAACTTCCGTATTGTGTACACAATTTTTAACAAAGGATGGACGTTCCTTTTTGATTTATCCCTTTTTTTGTTTTTATTTTTCTTAAGTGACACTTTACTGTGTCTCACACCCATATATCATTGGTGCTTACTGAATGTGAAGTTTCTCATGTATTTGCCATCAAGTCTTTGTTGGAATGTATATTTTGATGAAATTGAAAATATTAATGTATGGTTATGTGCAATAATAATAATAATAAGTAAATATATGACTATTCGCATTTATTAAAACCTGTTTTTTACTTAAAAAAATAATTCTGCTTCCGTGTGCCTCATACAAAGTCCCGCCCGTCGCTCCCCCTTTTTTTTCTCTAAATATCTTCTTGTAAGGTTGGCAGATCGCTCTGAATATACTATAGACACACACACACTATACATACATACATATATATATATATAATTTTAGTATAGTACACACACACAGACGGTTGGATTACATCTTACACATGACTGCCCTTACAGCCCATTGATCCTGCACAACAGCCTATGGTTCTTGCAGTAAAAGGAAGATTATATGCCAGTTGATGGAAGACAATCTGATCCCAGGTGTTCAGCTATGAAAAGTTCTATAGGAATATTAAGTATCAGTTCCCTGAAGAGGTAATCCTTTCCAGTGTATGGCGTACGATTTCTAAACCACGCAATAAATTAAAGAACAACTCCAATTCAAAGATGGGATATTAACCAGGTTTTTGTTTTATTTAATATTAAAAATTTGAAAAATAATTTTACAAAAATTCTCCTCTTTGCAACCATATCAATAGTACTCCTGTTTTCACAGTGAAAACATTTCTACGGTAAGGTTGCCACCTTTTCTTCAAGCCAATCCCAAACACTTTAGCGCCCCCAATTCTTTTTTTTTTTTTTTTTTAGATTACACTAAACATATTTTTGTGATTAAACATTATATGGAGTTAATCACCAAAATATGCCCCCTCGGCCCCCAAGCTGCACAGAGCTTCCTCTCGGCCGCCCCCAAGCTGCACAGAGCTTCCCCTCGGCCACCCCCCAAGCTGCACAGAGCTTCCCCTCGGCCACCCCCAAGCTGCACAGAGCTTCCCCTCGGCCACCCCCCCAAGCTGCACAGAGCTTCCCCTCTGCGCCCCAAGCTGCACAGAGCTCCATTACACTGTAAGGGGGGGACTCTGCTCATATAAGGCCGAACTCTGGGATTCTGATTTGAGGAGGAACACAGCAAAATTCTGGCGTAAAGGTCAACTCTGATGTAAGGAGGTCTATGGTAACCAGAGCCCCCACTTACACCATAGTTCCCAGCATTTTCCTTTATTTAGGGTTCCCAGAGCCTGACTATTCACATATCCAACAGCTGAGCAAACTGTTGGCGCTATGTAAAACCTGTATAATAATATCATCCAGTTGTATGGACGCTACACATAAGCCTTGTAACACACAATCAGAGCACTTTTGAGGCACACGGATGATTATTCCTTGCAGGAAATGAATGTAGAGTGCTCTCAGGGGCTCAAACACATGAAGTTAAATACACCCGAGTCTCCATTCAACCTTGCTAGATTACAATGCAACAATAACAACAAAACACAAAAATTATGGGTAGTGGCAGTAATTAAATGTGGGTCACCGCCTGTATTATCATCCCTGTTCTATTTTTACTGGATGTCACGTGTGTAGTATAATCTCAGCACTACACAGTTAGGACATGACCATGGTGTCCTAATCAGGTCTGGGAGTGCAGGCAGAATACAGAGATAAGATACCACAATGACATAACATGGGGATAAGATACAGCAATGACATAATACAGAGATCCCGGATAGGAGGAATCATTGAAAACTACTAGAATCATCAGATGAGGCCAGGAGGAAGAAGAGATAAACAGTAAACTGTAAAGTATAAAAAAAAAAGAAAAAAAAAAAGTTTAAATCGTGATCTGCTAGTATGCATCCCATACTAGCACATTATGACAGACTTCTCTTAAAAAGGAAGCCCACCAGTGGTGAGCTGTCACACCACTATTGGCACTTCCATCTCCATCTGGTCTTCCAACGTTTAAATGGCGGGTCCACGAAGACACGGTCCCGGCACAGCACTCTCAGTAGATGGCATACTCCAGTACATCGAAGAAGACGAAGACGAAGACGAAGAAGCCTGAGCTTGTTTGCCTGGGCTTCTTCCTATGGGTCACAGGAGTGCAATTCATTTTGCACTCCTGTGACCCGTTTTCAGCAGAGAGGTCCACTCTCTGCCAATGTCACCAATGGCTGGACTGATGGCAGTCTCAGCGAGCCGCCCCTCCACAGCTCAGAACTCCAGAGGAGCAGAGCAGGAGAGCTGCTGACTGACAAGCAGCATCTCTCTGTGCACAGGGAGGAGCGAGAACCAAGCCATCGGCGGCTCGGTTTACAGTGAAGAGGCGGCAGAAGACAGATGCAGCATCCACCTAGGCAAAGATGAATCTAAAAAAAAAAAAGGGTATACAAAAATGTATAATATATATATATATATATATATATATATATATATATATATATATATATATATATATATATATATATATATATATATATATATATATATATATATATATATATATATATATATATATATATATATATATATATACATACATACATACATACATACATATATACACACACACACACATTTTTTTTTTAATTACACTGTTGCGTTAAAGAAAAAAAAAAAAAAGAAGAAAAGTAGCACATTTAATGTGGTCACAATGAATGTAAACATGCAATTAGGCAATGAAAGGTACTCTTTATGGAGAGATCTGGGGTCAATAAGACCAAATATCCCTCCTCTGCACTTGAAAGAATTTTTAAAACATCAAAATTGGCGTTTTTCCATGCTTTTGATTTTTTTGGAAAAAGGAAAAAAAAAAAATGGAAGTGATGTCATGTAAAAAAAATCGACAGTGCAGTCTCCAGCCAGGCTGTTATCTTGGAGAGGGGAGGGGGGGGGGGGGGGGGGGAGTAGGACAGAGGAGTGCCTTGCCATCGGAGGCTTTGGGGCTGTGCGTTTCTATTGATGCACATATAGCGAAGTCCTGAGACCCCTGAGGCCTAATAGTGACCTCCAGAGTTAGGGACAGCTGACATCCTTCCGTGTAGAGTGGGTTACAAGGCATGGTGGGGGTAATGAAAAGTAAATTCATGGGTGTCGGACACTTCTTGAATGCAAAGAGATGTATTGTCTCGAACAGAACTTCGGGAGAGAGGGTTAGGGCCCTTTAGTAGTTACAATGTTAATTTAGCAGACTCTGAGATTTCTATAGACAGCCATGCAGGGAAAGGTAACCAGCAAGACACCACATCTGCATGAGTAGGATCGCTGTCTCCTATGGCAACAGTCTTATAACAGTTTCTGACACAAGTTGTAACAAACTTCTTTTACTTCCTCCACAATCTCCTTTTTAGATCTTCACTCAACTAAGCTCCCAGTCCATCACATAGACCCGCTAATCCACTGCTACTGGATCTCTTCCGCTCTTCTCATTGAGTATCTTCCTCAAGAGTCACCCCCCGCTTCTCTGCTGGGTCCCTAGCTTGGCACTCAGACACTCTTCAAGCTTCACCCCACAATACTGCTCTGCAAGCATCACCTCCGATGGCTGGGTCCCTGGCTTGACACCTTGCTGAAGTTTCCCTAAATTCGTCACTGTCCCCGGTTGGCGAGAATACTGCTCGGGTACTTGCTTCAGTTACTCACTGTGGGCCCTGGAAAAAAGATGGATGGTTCCTTAGTAGCAACAGCTTCCCCTCTACCTCCGACCATGACAAGTTCTCTGGCCGGCAGAGCCTCACTTCTGGTTAGACTGCAAGTCACAATTCCAACCCTACACCTTTCTCTTGTTTCTGGATAGGCCCTCAGACCGCCTATCAGCCAGACAACCCTGGGATAGGCCTCAGGCTCTGGCCTAGCAGCCACGGCAACACAATACACGTCCACGGCGACACAGAACTCTGATCACCTGACTCCACCCAAATAGGCTCTTCCAGCAGGCCAAGGGATTCAAGAAAATCTGAGACACCCCATATACTCAAACTGTCCTTGCAATGCCATCCTCTTATCTCACGTCGCCAGGTACCCGGCCACCTGGCGATAGAGAGAAGTGCGGCATTTCCAGAATTAGGGTGAAGTTGTTTGATCCCCCTAGCAATTGGCCAAGGCAACTATCACCAGAGTCGTCTTTAAGGCAGGGCAAAAGGGGCAGCTGCCCTGGGCACTGTCATTGTTTTGGGACCCACAGCAGCTGCCTCATACTTGCCAACTATCCCAGTTTAAATTCCCTTGTCCCTTGAAGTTTTAGCCCTGTGCCGTGTCCCAATATCTCAGTGTGAAGTGCTGGTACTAATGCTGCCCAGCTCTGACTTATTGTTGTGTACAGTTAACTTACCTCCAGACCCCGTGTTTACATGTAAATAACCGACATTCATATGTAAATAGCGGCAGCATTCGTAAGTAAATAGCTGCAGCCAGCGGCATTGACAAAAGCCTTTGCTGTAACCTCTAGCAACTAATCAGTGAGCCATAATGTGTGCTGTAACCTCTAGCAACCAGTCAGTAAGGATACGCTGCAACTGCTGGCAATCAATCGCAATTGCTCCCTGATCTGATATACAATAAATAGCAGCTATCTGTTTACTCTGTCTCAGAGCAGATGGAGAGTGAAATTGAATGTGGGGGGGGGGGGGGGGCGCATGCTTGTTATGGGCCCACGACGGGGAAGTATTTCAAGAGGAACTTTAGTGTACTGTGTAAGAAAAGGTATTTTTATTGGAGAAGAGTCATATAACCAATCCTCTGCAATAAAGATTTGATACCTTCCTCTGCACTAGGCATGTGCAGCTCAGTGTACAATCCTGGCACCTGCCGGGATGAATGAACTCCAATTCTCATGAGTTACATCATCACAGCTAGGCTTATCAAGATGGCCGAAGATCCGAAAACACCGAAGACGCGCGTGCCCTTTTCAAAAAAGGTGGGCAGCAATGGCAGCCCCCATATATCACCAATAGGTATACTGCGAGTCAGCGGCTCAGCTCCCCCCCTGCCAGCAGCAGCGGCTCAGCTCCCCCCCTGCCAGCAGCAGCGGCTCAGCTCCCCCCCTGCCAGCAGCAGCGGCTCAGCTCCCCCCCTGCCAGCAGCAGCGGCTCAGCTCCCCCCCTGCCAGCAGCAGCGGCTCAGCTCCCCCCCTGCCAGCAGCAGCTCAGCATGAACTGGAAGACAGGGACAGAGCATTGTCACCCTACAACAGAAGTGCTTGAACAACAACCTTCTTGGCAGGATCACTAGGGAACAAAAAAAAAAAACAAACAAAAAAAAAAAACGTTGGATTTCAAAATATATAAAATTGACTTTTGAACTGTCATCAATAGGTTAAGGTTTATACTGTATAGGATTTTAGCGATTGGGCTTGAAACGGCCACCATCAAAATTTGGGTGCCCTGTGGATAGTACTCAGGCCAACAACTGTAATTAGGGTTCCTTAACACAGGCAACCGGGGGAGGGGGCACGGTGGAAAAAAGAAAAAAAAAAAAAAAAACAGGTTTTACTGCTCCATGTCTGTCCACCTGAATGCTAACATTATAGGATGTCCATGTGCTGATGTTGCGTCATTTTTAACTCGTGCTGCAAAGTTAGCGTCACTGCCTGTCAATCTCACCCATTGAGGTGACAACCCCGCGCAATAGACATGATTGCAGTGTGGTGGTGCTTTTACTGCGGTAAATCTAACGCCTGTCAAACGCCAAATGAAAGGCAATCTGAATGCAAATCGCTCTGAGGGCAACGCAAGTTAGAAAGAGCCCTAAAAGATTTCAAATTCCATCAGGATGATCTTTCATAGACTACGTTTTAGGTTTGTTCGAGAACATTCAATGGTTGCCACACATATCGGAGATAAAGAAATGGGCCTGGGTGTGTAGCAAAGGCTGTAGTACATATAATCCAAAAGAGAAAACGGCACTCACGGGTCTTGAAAGGTGAACGCAGTGAAGGTTTTATTTCAATCAGGCACAAATTTGTCTTCCTCAGGACTTTTTGAGGAAGACGAGTTTTTACCTTCTCAAAATGTTGGGACCTTCAGCTGACTACACCTGGAAATCGAAACCTTTCCAGCGCCTCTAATCATGTTGTTCTAGATGCTGTGATGAGCCAGAGGGCTCAAAGTTTCTGTATTTCTATCACCACGGCACCTAGGCAGGAAATCCACCAGTGGTGGCCGCACCATAAGTCCATGTGTCCTGCCCCCTGATCTATATACAGGGCGCCAGACGCATGGATTCCAATGGTGCGGGCGTGTTTTTTTTTTTTGAAGCATGCGATTAGAGCCAGAGGCTCCAAAACTGGGTGGGCTCGGGCGCAGTGTTGCACACAGTTGTAGGAGTGTATATTCACTATTCTTCCTCATTCCTCCCGGCTAATCAGGAAGCCCCTATTGGCCCAGGGAGTCTTACCTCTGCCCAGTAACAAGCCATTTGTCTTGGATGGGCACCTCTAGCATGAAGTTCAAGCTGTGCCACCAAGAGGCTTGGGTGGTGGATTCCAGTGGCAGCTGGAGCTCACTATTTTGGGGGGGGGGGGGGGGTGGCACAAACAACACTCCCACCAACCACCCCCCACCCCCCCACAAATATTGAGCTCCAGCTGCCACTGGAATCCACCATCCAAGCCTCTTGGTGGCACAGCTTGAACTTCATGCTAGAGGTGCCTATCCAAGACAATTGGCTTGTTACTGGGCAGAGGTGAGTGCACAGCGTATTGGTCTCCCTCTCTGCTCTAGAAGCCGCTTCCTGGTGGGTGTAGCACTACCCCTATAGGAGTCACCGATTAACAGGTTCTTCCCCAAAACAGCGCAGAGGCCACCATTCACACAGGCAACAGTCCATTCACTCTGGCTCCATTAAACAGTCTAGGGCAGAGATGGTGAACCTTGACACCCCAGATGTTTTGGAACTAGATTTCCCATGATGCTCAACAACACTGCAGAGTGCATGAGCATCATGGGAAATGTAGTTCCAAAACATCTGGGGCGCCAAGATTCTCCATCACTTGTCTAGGGGGTTGTCTTTTTAGGATTTTTTGCTTGTAGAACTTGCAACAGGGATAGGGGGTGGTATGGAATACTCCAGAAATACTGACTTGTAACAGCACAACAAACTTCACTAGGTGGAACTTTTTTCTTTTTGAGCAGTCTTTAACCAGTTCCCACCAGGAGGACATCTTTGACAATGCCTGTAGATGCAGGTGCCATCCCAGTATTTTTTTTCAGCCAGCAATTCCCTTTAAGGTTAGCCATACTAGCAGCTAATTAGCCACTGGATTGCTTTTACATCCCCTCCCACAGCCCACAGGTACCTCTCCCGTATAATCGGGGAGCCCAGGATCGGATCCGACAGTGCCGCTGGGTTACCATAGACCTGGTTGTTGACCATACGGATGGAACGATGCCATGATGTCACGTCCGATTCTGGCAGATGTAAAACAAACACAAACCCTGATAATATCTGTTCTGAAAGCGTAAGGGTTTTAATTTCATTTTTATCTGACGATTTCCAGGGTAGAGAGCTGTCTCCATCAAAAGGACAAACTGCAAACTGCTGCTTGAAGTCCAGTAAATCACAGATTGAACCGGATATATTTAGCAGGTTGAGTGATCACACGCTCTCCTATTGTGCCAACAAAAAACAAAAAGCGGATGAAGCCTGAAACAAGACAAATACGACTTGATCTGACAAATTCCCCTCTTCGGAACCATTAATGCTCATTATTGATGTACATTCTGTTGCGTATGCTCATTCATTTTCTATGAGCCCTTAATGAGCACCTTTACAGAACAAAAAAAAAAAAAAAAAAACCCCACACCATGTATCTGACCTTTTTTTTCAGCCCTGCACACCGCAATGCAGCTCCTTCTCATTGATACGCATGCATTGTGGGGTAGTAAAGGCAAGGCGTGTCCTGCGTTGATGCGTCTTGCAGGGCCAATTAGATATAAAATAGAAACATACAAAACATTTGTGAACAACCACGCATAGGTGACTTATCGCCTTAATACAAAGCAAATAAGGTCAGAGGACGCTGAACAACTCCTCCCAGCATGACCCAAAAAAGGAGCGGCATGTAGCTCGCAGGACATGCTGGTCTTTGTAGTTCCACACCTGACTTGTTGTGCTGGATATAAATAGTCTGAATTACGTCTGATGTGCAGACTGCATAACATACCGTGACTGCAGGTAGAGAATATCCGAGGAATGCAGTCAGGAAAGTTCTGCAAGTAAGACAGAAGTGAACGCTGACTTCATCACATGGCTGTTCTCTGGGGAAAAAAAAAAGGGTATACTTTACCGATTTCCCTCCCCATGGGCCTCCAGCTGTAATATCTAAAAATCAGTTTATTGTAAGATTAGTACCCCCCCCCATAAAATAAAACATTCCCCAGTAAACTATTTGTGAAAGTTAACAGTGGACAGTGCAATCTCCAGTTAGTCTGTTACCTAGGAGAAGGGAGAAGCAGGGGAGGTCCTCACCGCCCTAGACCTCGGAGAAGGGAGAAGCAGGGGAGGTCCTCACCGCCCTAGACCTCGGAGAAGGGAGAAGCAGGGGAGGTCCTCACCGCCCTAGACCTCGGAGAAGGGAGAAGCAGGGGAGGTCCTCACCGCCCTAGACCTCGGAGAAGGGAGAAGCAGGGGAGGTCCTCACCACCCTAGACCTCGGAGAAGAGAGAAGCAGGGGAGGTCCTCACCACCCTAGACCTTGGAGAAGAGAGAAGCAGGGGAGGTCCTCACCACCCTAGACCTTGGAGAAGAGAGAAGCAGGGGAGGTCCTCACCACCCTAGACCTTGGAGAAGAGAGAAGCAGGGGAGGTCCTCCCCGCCCTAGACCTCGGAGAAGGTCCTCACCGCCCTAGACCTTGGAGAAGGGAGAAGCAGGGGGAGGTCCTCACCGCCCTAGACCTTGGAGAAGGGAGAAGCAGGGCGAGGTCCTCACCGCCCTAGACCTTGGAGAAGGGAGAAGGGAGAAGGGAGAAGCAGGGGGGAGGTCCTCACCGCCCTAGACCTCGTAGAAGGTCCTCACCACCCTAGACCTTGGAGAAGGGAGAAGCAGGGGGAGGTCCTCACCGCCCTAGACCTTGGAGAAGGGAGAAGCAGGGGGAGGTCCTCACCGCCCTAGACCTTGGAGAAGCAGGGGGAGGTCCTCACCGCCCTAGACCTCGGAGAAGGGAGAAGCAGGGGAGGTCCTCACCGCCCTAGACCTCGGAGAAGGGAGAAGCAGGGGAGGTCCTCCCCGCCCTAGACCTCGTAGAAGGTCCTCACCACCCTAGACCTTGGAGAAGGGAGAAGCAGGGGGAGGTCCTCACCGCCCTAGACCTTGGAGAAGGGAGAAGCAGGGGGAGGTCCTCACCGCCCTAGACCTTGGAGAAGGGAGAAGCAGGGGGGAGGTCCTCACCGCCCTAGACCTCAGAGAAGGGAGAAGCAGGGGGGAGGTCCTCACCGCCCTAGACCTCAGAGAAGGGAGAAGCAGGGGGGAGGTCCTCACCGCCCTAGACCTTGGAGAAGGGAGAAGCAGGGGGGAGGTCCTCACCGCCCTAGACCTCGGAGAAGGGAGAAGTAGGGGGGAGGTCCTCACCGCCCTAGACCTCGGAGAAGGGAGAAGTAGGGGGGAGGTCCTCACCGCCCTAGACCTCGGAGAAGGGAGAAGTAGGGGAGGTCCTCACCGCCCTAGACCTTGGAGAAGGGAGAAGCAGGGGAGGTCCTCACCGCCCTAGACCTCGGAGAAGGGAGAAGCAGGGGAGGTCCTCACCACCCTAGACCTCGGAGAAGGGAGAAGCAGGGGAGGTCCTCACCACCCTAGACCTTGGAGAAGGGAGAAGCAGGGGAGGTTCGCACCACCCTAGGCTATGCGGCAAGAGAAAGGAGCCTCCCTGGAACAGGAAACCTGGAGCAGTGGCCAAGTCATCAACTTAAACTGGGACAAAGGCAAGGATTAAAAAATAAAGAAGCTGCATATTCAGTAGGTGATTAAATCGGCTGCAGAAAGTGATTAAAATCTGAGGGTTTATTATGACCATGGGTCATAGTGGCACCATAAGTGCACTTATGTTTTAGGTCATCTTCCTCAGTTTTTCTATAAAAAGGAAGGGGGGGGGGGGGTCCTCTTTAAAAGCGGACAGTGCATTCTCCAGCCAGTCTGTTAGTTGAAAGAAAGGAGCTAGGGAGTGCCTTGCCATCCTAGTCTATGGGGCTGTATTTGTTTCTATTGATGTACACAGTGTACGGAGTCACAACTCTAGCCCCTGCATACAAGGGTGATGCCAAAGGATGCTGCAAGAGAAAAAAAACAAAAACAAAGAAGCCACCCTGACAAAGGAAACTTGGGGCACGGTCATGGCACCAGATTAAACTGGAACATTGGCAAGGATTAAAAGATAAGGAAGCAGCCTACTCAGTAAGTGATTAAATCAGGTGCTGGAAGTACCTAAAAAATCCTGAGGGTGTAATATCACTCGGTGAGCATGGAGTTTATAGGTATAGGACACAAAAACAAAAAAGTCCTATCAAAAGGAGCATCAACAAAGCCAATCCAGCATATATAAAGTAAACTATATAAAAAAGGTGACATCCATCAGAAACTAACAAACCCCCCCCCAATTACATGAAATCGGAAAACAACCATCGTTCCATAGTATGATCAAGAACGTGCAGATCATAAAAGTAGGGATACACCAGGAAAATCGGTTTGTGAAAGTTAGTGGCTGTAAATAGGTTATCAGTGTACTGCTTTGCTTTATTGAAAAACGCGCGCGATTTTGCAGAATTTACAGTGGGTTTTTCACAGGTTACGTGACTCAAAACCTGCAACAAAAACACAACATGGGTACGTTTTAGCCGTGTTTTCAAATTGCTTCAATGTAGAGAAACAGCCCCAAAGCACAATCTTTTCCCCTCCGTGTTTGACTGTAGGGATGGTGTTCTAAGGGTCACAGTCAGCATTTTTCTTCCTCCAAAGACGGCGAGTCCCCCTCCTCAAGAAGGCACATGTACAGTCATGCCAGCAAACATCTAAATGATTTGAAGAAGGGTTAGGAGAAAATGCTGTGGTCAGATGAGACCAAAATTTTGTTTTTTGGCATTAACTCAACTTGCCGCGTTCGGAGAAAGAAAAATGCTGCCTATGACCCCAAGAACACCATCCCTACAGTCAAGCATGGGAGGAGGAAACATTATGCTTTGGGGCAGTTTCTCTGCATTGAAAGCTTTGAAAACGCAGCAAAAAAAAAAAACGTACCCATGTTGCATCTTTGTTGCAGTTTTTGAGTTTTTTCTGCTGAAGATACACGCTGACTTTGCCCCATTGAGCGACCAATGGACGGGGCCATGCATTGTAAAATCTTGGCTGAGAACCTTCTTCCCCCAGCCAGAAGACTGAAGATGGGTCATGGATGGATCTTCTAGCATGACAATGAACCCAAAAAATAAAAATAAATAAATAAATACCTCCAAAAGGCAAGGAATGGCTCAAGAAGAAGCACATTAAGGTCATGGAGTGGCCTAGCCAGTCTCCAGACCTTAATCCTATAGAACATTTATGGAGGGAGCTGAAACTTTGAGTTTTCAAGAGACAGCCAAGAAACCTTAAGGATATAGAGAAGATCTGTAAAGAAGAGTGGACCAAAATCCCTCCTGAGATGTGTGCAAACCTGGTCACCAACTACAAGAAACATCTTACTTGCTGTGCTTGCCAACAAGGGTTTCTCCACCAAGTCATGTTTTGCTTGGGGATCAAATACTTATTTTACTCACTGAAACAAAAATTAAATTATAGCATTTGATTTATGCGTTTTTCTGGATTTTTGGTTGATATTCTGTCTCTACTAAATAAATAAATAAATAATACACCTATGATAACAATTATAGACCCTTCATATCTTTGCAAGTGGGCAAACTTACAAAATCTGCAGGGGATTAAATTTATTTTTCCTCCACTGTATGGCAGGTAGAATATTGACAGAAGATTAATCTGTTAAACAGAGCCCCTCAGAAACCCAGAGCAGAGCAGTGAAAGAGTAATAAAAAGAAGACCAAGAATAGTGAGAGAAAAAAGACTGCAAGATAAAAATTAAAAACCATAAAAATAGTAAATGAACTAAAATAAGGGAAAGGCGAGTTAAAGCGAAGTTCCACCCAAAAAGTGGAATTTACACTTATGTGCTTCTTCCCCCCGCTCTGGGGGGGGGAGGAAGCAAAAAATAAATAAATAAAAAAAATAAAAAATAAAAGGGGGGGGGGGGGGGTGTACCCTATCCCTACTTCTGGGAGGCTGCGCCATCCCTCGCAGTTCGGCCCCCCGTCCTCCTTCCTCCAGCGCTGGGCCAATTAGAGAGTGCAGCGCTCTTCACGCATGCGCAGTAGAGAACCGCCTGAAGCCAAAGTGCTTCAATGCCCGTTTCCTTAGCAGAAATGGCGGCGGCAGCAGCCGACAGCTGATCCGAAGATTGGCTGAAGTGCCGACATTGCGGGCTCCCTGTACAGGTAAGTGTCCGAATATTAAAAGTCGGCAGTTACAGTATTTGTAGCTGCTGACTTTTAAAAAAGAATTTTCCCCAGGCTGGAGCTCTTCAAGGGCGTGGGATGAAAGGGTCCAACATAAAACATCAGGAGAAGGTAACAAACTGTCGGAGGAACCCGGAGTTACTCTGGGGGTAAAACCACAGTCATGGTAAATGTGTAGAAAAGGGTAGAGGACCAGAAATGACTCCCGACAGTCCACATGAGACTATGAGCGTCAGACTGGTCTTCACTAACAGACTAACAGATCTGTGTGTTTGCATGGTCATCATGTGGTCACACACACACACACACACACACACACACTTCCCGGCCCGGAGGTCGGATGAGGCAATCATTTGGGGATTTGGAAGCGAGTGACCTGAACAAACAAAAAAGGGGGTTGAGGGGTCATTATGGGAACAACAGGAGATGAAAATAGACCTGGACTTTATTCTGTGTGGGAGGAATACAGGAGGTCAGCATCGGTGAGGACACTGATTCACAAATCTCTTCTAGATGACCTCATCAATGTACTAATAACACTGCTGACCTTCCAAGAGCCTTCACCTCCTGGCCTCGGTGAACTCAGAACCTCCGATTGCCATACATGCTCAGTAGTAAAGCATGACAGCCAGGCAAACACCATTTCCAGAAGGGAACCAAGAATGGCAGGTTCTCTATTTCGGAAAATGCAGAGAGCTGCCATACTTGCATCATGTTTATAATGCTCACCTGTGCACAGCCAGGCACACTATGATGTCATGGAAGGGAGGGGGGGGTTAACCACTTCAGTACCGGACACTTTCACTCCCCTTCCTGCCCAGGTCAATTGGCCAATTTTCAGCGCCGTCACATTTTGAATAACAATTGTGCGGTCATGCAACACTGTACTCGGGTCACAGGTCCTGCAAACTATGTCGTCAGGGATACCCACGATTGCCTCACGAAGAGGAAGAACGAGGAGATGCTAATGTAAACAAGCATCTCCCCATTCTGCCTAGTGACGGGACACTGATCTCTGCTCCCTGTGATTGGGAGCAGAGATCAGTGACATGTCACATGTAGCCACGCACTCCCCCCCCCCCCCCCCCACAGTTAGAAACACTCCACAGGACACACTTAACCCCTACACTGCCATTTACACAGGAATGAGTGCATTTGTATTGTATATACACATACATACACACCACAATTTCAAATAAATACATTTTAATAAAAAAAAATGCCATAAAACGATCCCCTATTTTGTAGACGCTATAATTTTTGCGAAAACCATACGCTTATTGAGATTTATTTATTTTTTTTTGCCAAAAATATGTAGAAGAATACACATCGGCCTAAACCGAGGAAACAAATCTTTTTTTAATATATTTTTGGGGGATATTTATTATAGCAAAAACTTAAAAAAAAAGCGTTTTTTTTTTTCAAATTTGTCGCTCTTTGTTTATAGCTCAAAAAAAGAAAAAAATAAAATAAAAAAAAATATAAAAAAACGCAGCGGTGATCGAATACCACCAAAAGAAAGCTCCATTTGTGGGGGGGAAAAATATGACAATTTTGTTTGGGTGCAACGTCGCACGACCGCGCAATTGTCAGTTAAACTAACGCAGGGCCAAATTGCAGAAAGTGCTCTGGTCAGGAAGGGGGTAAAATCTTCCGGGGCTGAAGCAGTTAAGAGTGGTTTACACCACTTCAGACATGAAATATAAGGGGGGGGGGGGGGGAGCTCTTGCACACAGCCTGTGTTTGAGAGTCTCAGTTCTGTTCCCTCTCAGGCATTAGCTCCACACCCCCTGCTTTCTGACAGCTCAGACAAGCTTTACAAACTCTGTATTTTGAACAGATGTAGAGAAGACTTCAGCTAAACAGGTTCAACTTACGTAGGAGGATTGGTTTCATCTCTGTGGATCAACTGAGACCCGGTATGTAAGGGCTGACAACCAATTTAAAATATGAATTACGTCCAATTCTTATTCTTCTGTGCAGAACTCAGCTGTCCCCAGCAGGGAGGTGTGAAGGTCACCATGGGACTTTAGTGGGACGGTCGGAGAAATGACGGCTCTGAAGTCTGGTTGGGAACATCGCGGCCCACACAAGAATTGCACACACTTTGCATCATGTGCCGGAATCGTATGGTCAATACCGGTGACCGTTCCCCATCCAATGGATATTAATGGTGATATAAATGACTAGAAGTAATCTGATATGTTTGCCAGGTGCTCCAGATCAATAGACAGGTCAGTGCAAGGAAATGATGGAAGAGATTTTCATACCACACGAGATAAATCGCATTTATAATCGATTATGAAGATAAATTAAAATTTGTTATTCTCTTATCAGCCATCCATCACTCAATATTTAGTAAATATTTACCCGCAGGGCCATGGACTCTAACAATGGCATAACAGCAAATCAAAAGAAACACTCACAAAAAAAAAAAAAAAAAAGTGGCAAATTTATTCCCCAGCCTCTCTGCTTTAATAATAATAATAATAAAAATAAAATTATAATAAATTATATATATTTATTGTTTTGTTTAATTAAAGCAAAGACGCTGGGGAATAAATTGGACACTTTTTTTTGCTTTAAAATGAAAAAATAAATAAAAAAATTAAATAAAAAAGTGTGTCCAAAGTGTGTATATATTTACACACACACACACTTTTTTTTCTTCCTCTTCCAGTTTACGCGAATGTCGTCAGCGCTATTATCATTTTCAAAAGCATGCAAAAATTCCAATCTTGATGTTTTGAATGCTTTCAAGTGCAGAGGAGGAATTTGGGGTCTTATTGACCCCAGATCTCTCCATAAAGAGTACCTGCCTATTGCACGTTTACATTCCTTGTGACCTAGGTTCACACTGCAGCGATGCGGGAACGCTGCGAATCTACTGTGGGTTCCTGCATCGCATGCCTCCCGGCGGCAGTTCACACTGCCCTATGCGAACTGCTGGGAGTGTCAGTGAAAAGTTAATGACACCCCCAGATCAGTTCGCATATCGCAGTGCGATCTGCAAACTCGGACAGGAATCGGATCGCATGGTGTGAACACCCATGCGATCCGATTCTGCTGCGGACCAAAAAAAAAAGGGTCCTGTACGAGTTTGGGCTGGATGCGATGCGAATTCAGCCATACTATCTGTATGGCTGAAATCGCATCGCACAGAGCAGAGATCGTATGTGATTTGCACTGCAGTGCGAATCACATCCGATCTCGGACATCGCAGCAGTGTGAACCCAGCCTAAAAAAGTGATACTTCCTCACCCCCTACCCCCCCCCCCCCAAATTTTTTCCTTTAAAGCAACAGTTGGAAAAAAATTAAAAATAAAATTATATATATATATATATATATATATATATATATATATATATATATATATACATACATACATACATACATACACACACACACATACATACACACACATGCCTATGAATGACCACATACACGGTACAATTTTATATAGAGAAAACTCATCTGCATTCTATTGGATAATCAACCAGTTTGTCTGGAATCAAATAATCACTGGATCACAATTAACCAAAAACATTATAATGAAATACATAATATTAGTATAACATGAAATAAACCCGGAACGAGAGATCAACAGGTATAACAGCATTCCCATACTTCACAGATTGTGTCAATCGATCAGAAATCCTAATAAATAAAAGCAAAAAAATAAAATAAAAAATATATAAGTATGTATATGTACATACCTAGAAATTATGAAAATATTATACGCAAAATCTAAAAAAAAAAAAAAAAAATAAATAAAATAAAAAAGTAACCGCAAAAAAATAAAATTATAGAAATAAAATACAAATCAAGTTGGAAAATTTGCCGCTAGCAAGACATTTTATGGAAAAAGGTCATCCAGCTCAGATTTATGGGGCACCAAGGAACAGATGGGGTGGCATTTTCCATGGAAAATGTGCGATCGGATCACATTGTCGGAAAATCTGAACGTGTGTGCGCGCTCCAGACTTTTTCCGTCGGAATTTCCGACAGACAAAGTTTGAGAGCAGGATCTAAAATTTTCCGACAACAAAATCCGATCGTTTAAATTCTGATCGTGTGTAGACAACTCCGACGCACAAAATAAATAAATAAATAAATAAATAAAAAAAAAAAAATCAGACGGATTTTGTCGTCAGAAAGTCCGACCGTGTGTACGGGGCATTAGAGTTGAAAAATGAAGTTGGGCTTTAAGCATTAGAATTAAAGTGCATCTAAACCCAACACCAAAGTGTCACATATTGCAGTTTACCAGTCCTTAGATGTGGCGGCTGCATTTGTTTCCCCCCCACAGACATTTATTTTCATTCGCTGATCCAGCCCGTAAACGTACTTTAAGTCTTAGGGTGACAACACTCACTCCTCCACTGTACTGGTTATACATATCCTTGAGGCCTCATTTAAACTTGTAGCTTGGGGGGGGTAGTAAAAACACATGGCTGTGCTGTTTCTACCATATCTCCAACTGCATCCCTATAGTTCCTGGTCACACCGATGCGACTTGCAATGATATATGATAGTTTCAAATCACATGACAAGTTGACGTGCGACTTGCATAGACATCTGTGCATGAAGTCGCATAGAGGTCTTCCAGGTCGCACCGACATGCGGCTTGGAAATCGTGCGGATTGAAGTCGCACACTTTCAAAGTCGGATTCAGTGCGATCGAAGACTTAAAGTGGAAATAAACCCAACTGGTAAAAAAATGCAAAAAACAGTCAATTGTTTATTGCAGAATAGATATGTCAAATTTCTTTTGTCATCTCACACACTCACCTGATGGCTCAGTCTATTGAATGTACACTGAACCGTGCATGCGCAGCACAGCGTGCCTTCCTGGCACACTCCGGCTGAGCCAGAATGACTGACTCCCTTGCCAGGGATGTCATCATCCCCCACCAGCCAAAACCCAGCACCCAGGATGGAGGTGCCAGCAGCTGGCGAGGGATCACTGAAAAGGTGGAGATGAGTATTATTGGGTGTTTTGTATTAAGCTGCAAAGACAGTAGACGGGATGTACATACGCTGCGCCGGCAAAACTTATCCTCACTCTTCCACGCAGCATCGATCACCGAACGTGACCCATTTATTTGGTGCACATGCTATGCAGTTGGTGTGGGTTTTTCGGGGCTAAACCAGAGAAAGTCACAAAACCCATCCTCACCACCTGTTAAGCCCACTGTGAAACACACCGATAACCAGAGGAAGAGCCTCCCCCCCCCCCCCCGGCATGGAGAACACCGATAACCAGAGGAAGAGCCCCCCCCCACCCCCCCCCGGCATGGAGAACACCGATAACCAGAGGAAGAGCCTCCCCCCCCCCCCCCCCCCCGGCATGGAGAACACCGATAACCAGAGGAAGAGCCTCCCCCCCCCCGGCATGGAGAACACCGATAACCAGAGGAAGAGCCTCCCCCCCCCCAGCATGGAGAACACCGATAACCAGAGGAAGAGCCTCCCCCCCCGGCATGGAGAACACCGATAACCAGAGGAAGAGCCCCCCCGGCATGGAGAACACCGATAACCAGAGGAAGAGCCCCCCCCCGGCATGGAGAACACCGATAACCAGAGGAAGACCACCCCCCCCCCCCGGCGTGGAGAACACCGATAACCAGAGGAAGACCACCCCCCCCCCCGGCGTGGAGAACACCGATAACCAGAGGAAGAGCCTCCCCCCCCCCCCCCCGGCATGGAGAACACCGATAACCAGAGGAAGAGCCTCCCCCCCCCCCCCCCCCCGGCATGGAGAACACCGATAACCAGAGGAAGAGCTCCCCCCCCCCCCCCCCGGCATGGAGAACACCGATAACCAGAGGAAGAGCCTCCCCCCCCCCCCCCGGCATGGAGAACACCGATAACCAGAGGAAGAGCCTCCCCCCCCCCCCCCCGGCATGGAGAACACCGATAACCAGAGGAAGAGCCTCCCCCCCCCCCCCCGGCATGGAGAACACCGATAACCAGAGGAAGAGCCTCCCCCCCCCCCCCCCCGGCATGGAGAACACCGATAACCAGAGGAAGAGCCTCCCCCCCCCCCCCCGGCATGGAGAACACCGATAACCAGAGGAAGAGCCTCCCCCCCCCCGGCATGGAGAACACCGATAACCAGAGGAAGAGCCTCCCCCCCGGCATGGAGAACACCGATAACCAGAGGAAGAGCCCCCCCGGCATGGAGAACACCGATAACCAGAGGAAGAGCCCCCCCCGGCATGGAGAACACCGATAACCAGAGGAAGACCACCCCCCCCCCGGCGTGGAGAACACCGATAACCAGAGGAAGACCACCCCCCCCCCCCCCCCGGCGTGGAGAACACCGATAACCAGAGGAAGGAGGAAGACCACCCCCCCCCCCGGCGTGGAGAACACCGATAACCAGAGGAAGACCACCCCCCCCCCGGCGTGGAGAACACCGATAACCAGAGGAAGAGCCTCCCCCCCCGGCATGGAGAACACCGATAACCAGAGGAAGAGCCCCCCCCGGCATGGAGAACACCGATAACCAGAGGAAGAGCCCCCCCCCCGGCATGGAGAACACCGATAACCAGAGGAAGACCACCCCCCCCCCCCGGCGTGGAGAACACCGATAACCAGAGGAAGACCACCCCCCCCCCCCCGGCGTGGAGAACACCGATAACCAGAGGAAGGAGGAAGACCACCCCCCCCCGGCGTGGAGAACACCGATAACCAGAGGAAGACCACCCCCCCCCCCCGGCGTGGAGAACACCGATAACCAGAGGAAGACCACCCCCCCCCCCGGCGTGGAGAACACCGATAACCAGAGGAAGACCACCCCCCCCCCCGGCGTGGAGAACACCGATAACCAGAGGAAGACCACCCCCCCCCCGGCGTGGAGAACACCGATAACCAGAGGAAGACCACCCCCCCCCGGCGTGGAGAACACCGATAACCAGAGGAAGACCACCCCCCCCCCGGCGTGGAGAACACCGATAACCAGAGGAAGACCACCCCCCCCCCGGCGTGGAGAACACCGATAACCAGAGGAAGACCACCCCCCCCCCCCTGGCGTGGAGAACACCGATAACCAGAGGAAGACCACCCCCCCCCCCGGCGTGGAGAACACCGATAACCAGAGGAAGACCACCCCCCCCCCCCGGCGTGGAGAACACCGATAACCAGAGGAAGACCACCCCCCCCCCCGGCGTGGAGAACACCGATAACCAGAGGAAGACCACCCCCCCCCCCGGCGTGGAGAACACCGATAACCAGAGGAAGACCACCCCCCCCGGCGTGGAGAACACCGATAACCAGAGGAAGACCAACCCCCCCCCCCCCGGCGTGGAGAACACCGATAACCACCAAAAAAAGACTGATGCACTGCGGTATCACATGTGTCCGAATGGGGTGAGTTGCTACTCATTGTGAATGGCACCCCAATGCGCTATACAGCAGAACGCACAGCAGTGCACCACAACATGTTGAAGGGCGCTGGGGAAATAAAAAAAAAAAAAAAAAGAGCCATGTGCATTTTCTGGTTAGTGTGGTACACAAAACACGTGAACAGATGACATAATGTGTGTGAGGAGGGCCAACAAGTTCTGTTACTTTATATAGTGAAGTGTGAGGAGCCCCCGGGGCACTTTACATACAATCCCATTAAAAGGCAACAGACAGGTTTTATGAAAAGGTAGGAAAGTCAGACTCACCGAGCGGAATCTGTGATCCCCGATCAGAAGAACTCAGCCGCAGAGATGGCAAGACCGCGATTTGCAGACTTGCTGTACGTCGTGACCCCAAACTTGATGTATGTTCTGATCCCCAGACTTTCCGTGTCTTCTGACTACTAGACTTGTTCTGGTCCCCTGGCTTGCTGTGCTCTCTGATATCCTGACTTGCTTGTTCTGATCCCCTGGCAGGCTCTAAGTTCTGCCGGGGTTGCTGTGCATAATAAATCCCTGGCAGGCTCTGTGTTCTGAACCCCAAGTATTGCTCAGTCCTGATGCTCAGACTTGCTGTGCATTCTGATTCCCGGGTTTGCTGTGTGTTCCGTTTCTCCCAAGCTTCTCTGTGCTCTGGTCCCTTGGCCTTGCTATGACCCCCCAGCAGGCTCTATGATCCCATCCCCACAATTGCTCTACTCTGATGCCCAGGCTTGCTGTGCATTCTGATCCTAAAATTCGTTATGTTCCGATTCCCAGGCTTGCTGTGTCTTCCGACCCCCTGGCAGGCTCGGGGTTCTGATCCCTGGGCTTACTGGGTTATGAGACCCTAAGCAGGCTCTGTGTTTTGCTGCCTGGGCTTGCTGTGCACTATGATCCCCCAGCAGGTTCTAAGATCTGGTCCCCACAATCACTCAGTTCTAATGTCCAGGCTTGCTGTGCATTCTGATCCTCAAATTCCTTTTGTTCCGATTCCTGGGTTTGCTGTGTCTTCCAATCCAATGACAAGCTTCTGATCTCTATGCTTCCCTATGTTCTTCCCCCTGGGCTTGCTGTGTACTATGATCCCCTAGCAGTCTCTGGGCTTGCTGTGCGCTATGATCCCCCCAGCTCTCTCTGTGTTCTGATTTCCTAGCTGGCGTTACAATGTGTTGTCCAGGACTTCCTCATTGAGTAGAAGAAAGTTCCTGCAGCAAGCACACACCCTGCACAGGTGTCTCTTAAAGGGACAGCACACCCACTATTTTACCTGGTTGATTTTCATGCCAATACTGTACATTAGCATTTGCATTGCCTACATGATTCGGCGTGTCTGTGATCTGGTTAGTTTACTATATTTTCTGGAGAGATTGCAATCTGTGCACTGCAAAGCTGTTATTGAATAATAACTCTAAGGCTGCCACGGACCAACTGAAACTGGTATCTGAGGTCTGAATGTAGTAATAGTGTTCATTGATAGATATGAAGGAGTTGCAGGAGAAAAGAAAGACTGACCAAGGCATAATGCACACCAAAAACACCATCCCTACGCTGCTACGCATGGCACACCAGAAATACCATCCCAACAAGACACCCACCACTAAGCCCTTGTACACACGGTCGGAGAATCTGTCGGAATGAGTCTTATCGGACTGCGTCGTCAGATAATCCGACTGTGTGTGGTCTGCATCGGACTGATTCCGTCCGAATCTCCGTCCGACCCAATTTTCCAACATGTTGGAAATATTTCCCGACCAACTGGGCCGGACGGACCTAATCCGATCATGTGTAGAGGATTTTGATCGGACCAAGTGCCACGCATGCTCAGATCAAATTCCTACATCAAAGCTATTGGCTACTAGCCTGAATGTAGTCCCATCGTAACGAAATTACGTCATCACATTCTGAAAGATCGGATTTTTCGCCAACTTGGCCCGACCGTGTGTATGCAACAGCTTCGGACACAATCCGTCGGAACTAAATCCGACGGATTTGGTTGGCAAAATTTCCGACCGTGTGTACGTGGGCTAACACTGTTCTTACACAGGGCACACCAGAAATACCATCCTAACACAATGCACACCGTTATACCACCCCTACACAGGACACAAAATAAATACCACCCCCCAACACAATGCACACCAGTTATACCACCCAATACACAGGACACACCAGAAATACCACCCCAACACAATGCACACCAGTTATACAACCCAATACACAGGACACACCAGCTATACCACCCCAACACAATGAACACCAGTTATACCACCCAATACACAGGACACACCAGATATACCACCCAACACAATAAACACCAGTAATAGCACCCCCCTGCACAGGACACACCAGCAATACCACCCCAACACAATGCACACCAGTTATACCACCCCTACACAGGACAGAAAAGAAATACCACCCCCCAACACAATGCACACCAGTTATACCACCCAATACACAGGACTAGGGATGGGCTCAGGCGTGTTCACATGGAACACGTGCAGAGCCCGCCAGGAAGTGGGGGCAGCGCTGCGCTAATCACAGGCAGTGAGACATTGCCCCGAGTTGCGGCTGCAGAGATCGGGCAATGTCTCACTGCCTGTGATTAGCGCAGCGCTGCGCCAACTTCCTGGTGGGCTCTGCGCGTGTTCCATGCGAACACACCTGAGCTCATCCCTACACAGGACACACCAGTTATACCATCCAATACACAGGACACATCAGTTATACCATCCAATACACAGGACACATCAGAAATACCACCCCAACACAATGCACACCAGAAATACCACCCCAACACAATGCACACCAGTTATACCACCCAATACACAGGACACACCAGATATACCACCCCAACACAATAAACACCAGTTATACCACCCAATACACAGGACACACCAGATATACCACCCCAACACAATGAACACCAGTAATAGCACCCCCTGCACAGGACACACCAGCAATAACACCCCAACACAATGCACACCAGTTATACCACTCCTACACAGGACACAAAATAAATACCACCCCCAACACAATGCACACCAGTTATACCACCCAATACACAGGACTAGGGATGAGCTCAGGCGTGTTCGCATGGAACACCTGCAGAGCCCACCAGGAAGTTGGCGCAGCGCTGCGCTAATCACAGGCAGTGAGACATTGCCCCGATGTGCGGCTGCAGAGATCGGGCAATGTCTCACTGCCTGTGATTAACGCAGCGCTGCGCCAACTTCCTGGTGGGCTCTGCGCGTGTTCAATGCGAACACACCTGAGCTCATCCCTATACAGGACACACCAGAAATACCACCCCAACACAATGCACACCAGTTATACCATCCAATACACAGGACACATCAGAAATACCACCCCAACACAATGCACACCAGTTATACCACCCAATACACAGGACACACCAGAAATACCACCCCAACACAAGGATGAGCTCAGGCGTGTTCGCATACTCCCCGTGCAGAGCCCGACAGGAAGTCGGCGCAGCGCTGCGCTAATCACAGGCAGTGAGACATTGCCCGATCACTGCAGACGCGCATCGGGCAATGTCTCACTGCCTGTGATTAGCGCAGTGCCGTACCGACTTCCTGGAGGGCTCTGGACGTGGAGTATGCGAACACGCCTGAGCTCATCCTTGCACACCAGTTATACCACCCAATACACAGGACACACCAGATATACCACCCCAACACAATGCACACCAGTAATACCACCCCCTACACATGCCTCCCAACTGTCCTTGATTTCGAGGGACTGTCCCTGATTCGGAACAATGTCCCTCTGTCCCTCTCCCCCTCCCCCCATTTTGGTCTGATCGATATAGTTTTATATAAAATGCACTTTTTATGTTTCAAAAAGTGTTTCCCAGTGCTAAACCTTCATCCAATTTCTAAATTGCTGCATTTTTACATTTTTATAAAGGAATAGTAGTGGTTTTAGTTAATTCTCCTTTGAGGGGGTTTGGCAGGGGGCATGTCCTATGCCTACATACATTTGCTAGTAGGTGTCTCTCATTCCCATCTCAAAATGTTGGGAAATGCTATGCCTACACAGGACACACCAGAAATATCACCCCAACACAATGTACACCAGTAATACCACTTCAACTCAATGCACATCAGTTATACCACCCCCTACACAGGACACATCAGATTTACCACCCCAACACAATGCATGCCAGTAATACCACCCCTACACTGGGCACACCAGTAATACCACCCCAACTCAATGCACACCAGTAATACCACGCCTACACCAGGCACACCAGAAATACCACGCCAACACAATGCACACACCAGCAATACTACTCCTACACCGGGCACACCAGAAATACCACGCCAACACAATGCACACACCAGCAATACTACTCCTACACAGGGCACACCAGAAATACCACCCCAGCACAATGCACATGCCTACATAGGACACTCCAGAAATACCGCCCAACACAACTCACACAAGCAACACTGCCCCTAACTAGGGGACACCAGAAATACCACCCCAACAAAATGCACACCCACTATGCCATCTCTACATAGGATACACCAGAAATACCACCCCAACACAATCAGGGCAGTCTTTAATACTGATTGGACCCTGGGCAAAATTTTTCTTGGGGCCCCCCATGCATTTTCCCTCTCTACCTGCTCTGAGACATACAATAAATAACAGCTAGTCTTAAAATCAGTTTACTGTATCAGATCAGGCAGCAATTGCGATTGGTTACCAGCAGTTACAGCATTTCATTACTGCTTACTGACTGGTTGCTAGGGGTTACAGCACACATTACGGCTCACTGATTAGTTGCTAGAGGTTACAGCACATCATCTCCTCACAGCAGGGGAGCATGATATACATATGAATGCCGCCTTTATTTACATATCATTGCAGCCGGTGGCAGCTATTTACTTAGTATTGTCGCCGCAATTTACATATGAATGCCGGTTATTTACATGTAAACACAGGGTCTGCAGGTGAGTCATCTGTACACAACAATAGGGCAGAGCAAAGCAGCATTAGTACCATCACTTCACATGCAGATATCGGGACACAGCACAAGACTAAAACTTCAAGGGACAAGGGAATTTAAACCTGGATAGTCGTCAAGTATGAGGCAGCTGTTTTGGGCCCCAAAACAATGAGAGGGCCCAGGGCAGCTGCCCCTTTTGCTCTGCCTTAAAGACGGCCCTGAACACAATGCACATCCACTACGCCATCCCTACATAGGACACACTAGAAATACCGTCCCAACACAACTCACATCAGTGACACTGCCTAACTAGTGGACACCAGAAATACGGCCCCAACACAATGCAAATCAGTATTACCACTTCTACACAAGGTACAACAGAAATACCACTCCAGCACAACGCACACCAGCAAAACAGCCCCTACACGGGGCATACCAGAAATATTACCCCGACACAATGCAAACCAACAATATCACCCCTACACAGAGCACACCGGAAATACCACACTGACAATACACACCCACCCGCTACAGCAATACTACACAGGACACACAAGAAATACTGTCCCAACACAATGCACACCAGCAACACTGCCCCTACACAGGGCACACCAGAAATATTGCCCCAACACAATGCAGGTAACACTCCATGAGCTGCGAGCTCGTACACTTGCCTGCCTTGCATCACTTCCAGTTTACGCCTATTGCTCCAATCCCGACGCGTATCATCACATCATGTGACTTCATCAGGGGATTGATAGTTTAAACGACATTATGCTATCTGGGATCTTTCTTCCACTTATACCTTCCTCTGTGAACTAACTGGAGAGGAGGCTGTACCCATTCCAAGGATTCATTACGGTATCCACTGAAGAGGGACTGTCTGAAGACCCCCTGTTTTGAAGCATCAGGTTCAGTTTATGATGTAACCTTACAGCACTTCAGTTGGATTGGCCGGGCATTGGCCATTTTTGTTTCACTGTTCATGGCGAAGGGAACCATCACTCTTTCATCACTTTTGGATTTTCTTCAATTTTTTCACCTGTGTTGATGCCCTAGTTTACTCCTTAGGACTGTTTCATATTTTGTTTGTTTGCTACCTGAGCCAAGGTAGATCACTGGTTCATTTGCTTCACTCTAACCATTATTATATGTGCCAATTTCCTTTTCATTCAGTATTGCACCAGGTACTGTTTGCTTTTATCACGTATTTATCATTTTTTCATGATTCGTTCAAGGTTTATTTGCTTGTACACTGTAATACAGACCTTTCATAGTACTTATTAGAGTTGCCACTCTTATGATCACATGAAATTTTGCATTTGCACTTTATTATAGTTAATTCACAGCATCTATTAGAGAGCCCACAGCGCAGCACCACAATTATCTCTTTACAACAGAAATACTGCCCTGACACAACGCACACCACTGACACCACCCTGCCACTGTGGATCGCTTTTCAGAGGGGTGGTAAACACCACTACAGATATAAGTGAGGTCTAAAGGGGGGAATTCCTCAATCTCTTACATATACAAATAACACTCACATATACAAATAACAGCTCACATGTAATGTTCAGCCTTCATGGCAGAAAGAGTGCTGGGGGTACAGAGAGCAGAGGTGAGTGCTGGGGATGCAGAGACCGGAGGTGAGTGCTGGGGGTGCAGAGACCGGAGGTGAGTGCTGGGGGTGCAGAGAGCGGAGGTGAGTCTGGGGGGGGGCAGAGGACAGAGGTGAGTGCTGGGGATGCAGAGAGCAGAGGTGAGTGCTGGGGAAGCAAAGAGCGGAGGTGAGTGCTTGGGGGGGGGGGGGAGAGGGCAGAGGTGAGTGCTGGGGGTGCAGAGAAGGGAAGTAAGTGCTGGGGGGGGGCAGAGAGCGGAGGTGAGTGCTTAGGGGGGGCAAAGGGCAGAGGTGAGTGCTGGGGGTACAGAGAGTGGAGGTGAGTGCTGGGGGGGGCAGAGATGGGAGGTGAGTGCTGGGGGCTCAGAGAGCAGAGATGAGTGCTGGGGGGGTAGAGAGGGGAGGTAAGTGCTGGGGATGCAGAGAGCGGAGGTGAATGCTGGGGGTGCAGAGAGGGGAGGTGAGTGTTGGGGGAGCAGAGGTGAGTGCTGGGGGTGCAGAGAGCAGAGATGAGTGCTGGGGGGGCAGAGAGGGGAGGAGAGTGCTGGGGGGTGCAGAGAGCGGAGGTAAGTGCTGGAGATGCAGAGAGCAGAGGTGAGTGGTGGGGGTGCAGAGAGGGGAGGTGAGTGCTGGGGGGGCAAAGAGGGGAGGTGAGTGGTGGGGATGCAGAGAGCAGAGGTGAGTGGTGGGGGTGCAGAAAGCGGAGGTGAGTGCTGGGGGTGCAGAGAGTGGAGGTGAGTGCAGGGGGTGTAGAGAGCAGAAGGGAGTGCTGGGGGTGCAGAGAGCAGAGGTGAGTACTGGGGGGGGGCAGAGACTGAGGTAACTGCTGGGGGTGCAGAGAGCGGAGGTGAGTGCTGGGGGTGCAGAGAGTGGAGGTGAGGGCTGGGGGGGCAGAGAGCGGAGGTGAGTGTTAGGGTGCAGAAAGTGGAGGAGACTACTGGGGATGCAGAGAGCGGAGGTAAGTGCTGGAGGTGCAGAGAGCGGAGGTGATTGTGGGGGGGGGTGCAGAGAGCGGAGGTAAGTGCTGGGGGTGCAGAGAGGGGAGGTGAGTGCTGGGGGGCAGAGAGCAGAGGTGAGTGCTGCGGATGCAGAGAGCGGAGGTGAGTGCTAGGGGAGCAGAGAGTGGAGGTGAGTGCTGGGGGGGGGGGGGGCAGAAAGTGAGGTAACTGCTGGGGGTACAGAGGTGAGTGCTGGGGGTGCAGAGAGTGGAGGTAAGTGCTGGGGGGGCAGAGAGCGGAGGTTAGTGTTGGGGTGCAGAAAGCGGAGGAGACTACTGGGGATGCAGAGAGCGGAGGTAAGTGCTGGGGGTGCAGAGAGAGGAGGTGATTGCGGGGGGTGCAGAGAGCGGAGGTAAGTGCCGGGGGTGCAGAGAGGGGAGGTGAGTGCTGGGGGGCAGAGAGCAGAGGTGAGTGCTGGGGGAGCAAAGAGCGGAGGTGAGTGCTGGGGGGGGCAGAGAGTGAGGTAACTGCTGGGGGTGCAGAGAGCAGAGGTGAGTGCTGGGGGTGCAGAGAGTGGAGGCGAGTGCCCGGGGGGGGGGGGGGGGGGCAGAGAGCGGAGGTAAGTGCTGGGGGTGCAGAGAGTGGAGGTGAGTGCTGGTGGTGCAGAGAGTGGAGGTGAGTGCTAGAATGAATGAAATACTTGTATAGCGCACAATGCGAACTGAATCGCCTCTAGGCTAGGGGGGGCACAGAGTGGAGGTGAGTGCTAGGGTGCAGAAAGCGGAGGAGACTACTGGGGATGCAGAGAGCGGAGGTAAGTGCTGGGGGTGCAGAGAGCGGAGGTGATTGCGGGGGGTGCAGAGAGCGGAGGTAAGTGCTGGGGGTGCAGAGAGCGGAGGTGATTGTGGGGGGTGCAGAGAGCGGAGGTAAGTGCTGGGGGTGCAGAGAGCGGAGGTGATTGCGGGGGATGCAGAGAGCGGAGGTAAGTGCTGGGGGTGCAGAGAGCGGAGGTGATTGCAGGGGGTGCAGAGAGCGGAGGTAAGTGCTGGGGGTGCAGAGAGCGGAGGTGATTGCGGGGGGTGCAGAGAGCGGAGGTAAGTGCTGGGGGTGCAGAGAGCGGAGGTGATTGCGGGGGATGCAGAGAGCGGAGGTATGTGCTGGGGGTGCAGAGAGCGGAGGTGATTGCGGGGGGTGCAGAGAGCGGAGGTAAGTCCTGGGGGTGCAGAGAGCGGAGGTGATTGCGGGGGGTGCAGAGAGCGGAGGTAAGTGCTGGGGGTGCAGAGAGCGGAGGTGATTGCGGGGGGTGCAGAGAGCGGAGGTAAGTCCTGGGGGTGCAGAGAGCGGAGGTGATTGCGGGGGGTGCAGAGAGCGGAGGTAAGTGCTGGGGGTGCAGAGAGCGGAGGTGATTGCGGGGGGTGCAGAGAGCGGAGGTAAGTGCTGGGGGTGCAGAGAGCGGAGGTGATTGCGGGGGATGCAGAGAGCGGAGGTAAGTGTTGGGGGTGCAGAGAGCGGAGGTGATTGTGGGGGGTGCAGAGAGCGGAGGTAAGTCCTGGGGGTGCAGAGAGCGGAGGTGATTGCGGGGGGTGCAGAGAGCGGAGGTAAGTGCTGGGGGTGCAGAGAGCGGAGGTGATTGCGGGGGGTGCAGAGAGCGGAGGTAAGTGCTGGGGGTGCAGAGAGCGGAGGTGATTGCGGGGGGTGCAGAGAGCGGAGGTAAGTGCTTGGGATACAGAGAGCGGAGGTGAGTGCTGGGGGTGCAGAGAGCGGAGGTGATTGCGGGGGGTGCAGAGAGCGGAGGTAAGTGCTTGGGATACAGAGAGCGGAGGTAAGTGCTTGGGATACAGAGAGCGGAGTTAAGTGCTTGGGATACAGAGAGCGGAGGTGACTGCTGGGGGTGCAGAGAGCGGAGGTGATTGCGGGGGGTGCAGAGAGCGGAGGTAAGTGCTTGGGATACAGAGAGCAGAGGTGAGTGCTGGGGGTGCAGAGAGCGGAGGTGATTGCGGGGGGTGCAGAGAGCGGAGGTAAGTGCTTGGGATACAGAGAGCGGAGGTAAGTGCTTGGGATACAGAGAGCGGAGTTAAGTGCTTGGGATACAGAGAGCGGAGGTGACTGCTGGGGGTGCACCTGGAGCCACTCCCCGCCATGCTTCCCAGACCCTGCTGTTCCACCTGTATTTCAGGTGTTGCTGGGTGGGGGGGGGGGGGGGGGGGGGAGACCACTGAACATTCTAACATTCTCTTATGCCCCGTACACACGACCGGACTTTTCGACATCAAAGATCCGAGGGAACGATTCCGGCAGACCATTCGATCGTGTGTGGGCTGCAGCGGACTTTTGATTTCCAAAAATCCGACAGACTTTAGAAATGGAACACCGAGAGATCCGCTCGTGTGTGTGCTAGTCCGACGGACAAAAACCGACGCGAGGGCAGCTATTGGCTACTGGCTATGAACTTCCTTATTCTAGTCCGGTCGTACGTCATCACGTTCGAATCCGTCGGACTTTGGTGTGATTGTGTGTGGCCAAGTCCGTTCATTCGGAAAGTCCGTCAGACCTAGTCCCTCGAAAAGTCTGGTCGTGTGTACGCGGCATAACTGATTCTCCCTAGCTAGAATGAACCCGGTTTCTGGAGAAAGTTAATGAAGTGCAATCTGCACCCTATTGGCTCCAACGGTCTTTTAGATCTTGTCTCCTTAAAGAACATTTTTTATCTGCTATGTGATATAAATAAAGTTTTAGTTAATGTAAAAAAAAAAAAAGGTAAAAAAATAAAGTTACACCCAAGCACTTAAAAACCCACCCCGTTCCCATCTTTGCGCACGCATGAATGTAAGCGTAATACCTGTCGGGGGCGCCATCACACGAAAAAACATCACTTATGATATTCATGCTTTATATCGCCACGCGCCTGCTAAAGAGCGCCACGCCTCTCTGCGTTATAGAAACGCGCCCAATTTTTGCGCACGAGGCGTGGACCTCGCCTTACAAGGCACGCGGCATAAAGATGTGACTTTCACAGTTGCTGATTATTATTAGTCATTTCCCGCACTGTTCCAATTACCTGGAGCCGCTTTGTAGAATCCGACCTGCACAGATCGGGGTTTGGTCGGGCAGTCTGGTTCTTCTTCTCTCGATGTTTGCCCATCGGAAATAACGTGGGCCGGGGCGATGATCGGTTTCTGTGTACCCGGCGTAGTCACAGCGAGAGATTGAACTCAGAAGACAATGTGCTGTGCCTATCAGCAGCCAAACGGTGCAGCTTCTGTATATGGTGTGGGAAAGGTGAGCGGCATTCAGGGAGGAATGAATATTCTAATGACACAGAAAAACAGGTTTAACTTCAATCGATGAGCTCTGTGTCTTCACCAAGAGAACCAAAAGTATATATACACATATGTACACGTACACTAGATATATATATATATATACACACAATGCATGGCTACTGCCAAAGGATCAGCATTTGCACCAAAGTCATCAATAACGTAAATTTCTTCAATATGTGCAAAATGTGATTTTCTGATTATTAACTACTTAAGACCCCTTTCACACTGGGGCGTTTTTCAGGCGTTTTGCAGGCGCTTTAGCGTTAAAAAAAAGCGCCTGAAAGAAGCCGCAACTGCAATCCCAATGTAAAAGCCCGAGTGCTTTCACGCTGAGGCGCTGCGCTGGCAGGGCGTCAAAAAAAGTCCTGCAAGCAGCTTCTTTGCAGCGTTTTTGGAGCGGTGAATACACTGCTCCTAAAGCGCCCCTTCCCATTGAAATCAATGGGAAGCGCCTGTAAAACGCCTGAAAAACGCTATTGGCGGCAGTGTTTTGTGGCCGCTTTTAACCCTTTATTTGGCCACTAGCAGGGGTTAAAAGCGCCCCAAAAAAGCTAAAAAAAACCGCTGGTAAAGCTCTGCTAGTTTAAGCAGCACTTTACGAATGTTTTTCGGGCACTGACATTGTGAAAGGACTCTAAGACTCCTTTCACACTGGGGTGTTTTTCAGGCGTTTTTCATGCGCTTTAGCGTTAAAAACGAGCCTGAAAGAAGCCGCAACTGCAATCCCAATGTAAAAGCCCGAGTGCTTTCACACTGAGATCCCTTTCACACTGGGAAGTTTTTCAGGCCATTTAGCGTTAAAAAAGTGCCTGAAAGAAGCTGCAACTGCAATCCCAATGTAAAAGCCCGAGTGCTTTCACACTGAGGCGCTGCGCTGGCAGGGCGTCAAAAAAAATCCTGCAAGCAGCTTCTTTGCAGCGCTTTTCGAGCGGTGAATACAACGCTCCTAAAGTGCCCCTTCCCATTGAAATCAATGGGAAGCGCCTGTAAAACGCCTGAAAAGCGCCTGAAAAACGCTATTGGCAGCAGTGTTTTGTGGGCACTTTTAACCCTTTATTTGGCCACTAGCAGGGGTTAAAAGCGTCCCAATAACGCTCAAAAAACGCTGGTAAAGCGCTGCTAGTTTAAACGGCGCTTTACGAGCGTTTTTCGGGCGCTGACATTGTGAAAGGGCTCTTAAAGCACTTGGGCTTTCACATTGGCACTGCAGATGAGGCTTCTTTCAAGCGCTTTACAGGCGCTTTTAACGATAAAGCGCCTGAAAAACGCCCCAGTGTGAAAGGGGTCTAAGGACTAAACGATCGGATTTTCCGACGGGAATTGTGTGATGTCAGGCTGTTGGCGGAAAATCCGACCGTTTGTGCGTTCCATCCGACAATTGTTGTCGGATTTTCCACAGACAAATGTTGGATGGCAGGTTTTAAAATTTTCCGCGGACAAACGTCTGTTGTTGAAATGGAATGGTGGATTACCTCTGTGGTACTTTAAATTAGAACAGATAGCTAATGGAGTATAAAAAAAGTATAAATTCTTTAATAGAAAATATTTTAAATATACAACATATACAAAATATACATTTATATACACAGATATCATATGATAAATCATCTGGAAACTTGGGTTGATACACAAATACAGACGCAATGTACATAATCGCAAAAAATCGCACAGACAAATTTCTGTTGTCGGATTTTCCGAGCGTGTGTACACAAGTCCGTCGGACAAACGTGAAAAGTACAAACAGGTATGCTCGGAAGCAAGGATGAGCCGGAAGCGATCGGTCTTGTAAACTGGCGTTCGAAATGGAGAATGAATTATTCGTGACGTGGCAAATTATGAAATCTCGAAATGCAGCGCACAATTCTCTTCTTCTTTATCCGCTTCAGCCTCGGAAGGATTTTACCCCCTTCCTGACCAAAGTATTTTTTGCTGCGATTCGGCGCTGCGTCGCTTTAACTGACGATTGCGCGGTCGTGTGACGTGGCTCCCAAACAAAATTGACGTCCTTTTTGATCCCTCAATAGAGATCTGCACTTTTCCCGCAGTCCTCACATTACAATCTGACGTGCACCAGTACTGCCCCCCCCCCCCCCCCCGCAGTTCCCGGGGTAGACGTTTCTAGAAGACCCCTGATTCCAAACACTGCGTGGTAACAGTTTGAGTTGATTTTTAAGGACGAGCCGGAAGCGGTCGGTCTTGTAAACTAGCGTTGGTAATGGAGAAGTAACATTCGTGATGCGGCAAATTCTGAAATGTCGAAATGCAGCGCACAATTCTCTTCTTCTTTAACCGCTTCAGCCCCGGAAGATTTTACCCCCTTCCTTACCAGAGCACTTTTTGCGATTCGGCACTGCGTCGCTCTAACTGACAATTGCGCGGTCGTGCGACGTTGTACCCAAACAAAATTGACGTCTTTTTTCCCCCCACAAATAGAGCTTTATTTTGGTGGTATTTGATCACCTCTGCGGTTTTTATTTTTTGTGCCATAAACAAAAAAAGAGCGACAATTTTGAAAAAAAAATGCATTATTTTTGACTTTTTGCTATAATAAATATTCCCCAAAAAATATATATAAAAAAACATTTTTTTTCCTCAGTTTAGGCCGATACGTATTCTTCTACATATTTCTGGTAAAAAAAATAAAAAAAATAAAAAAGAATTGCAATAAGTGTATATTGATTGCTTTGCCCAATTTTTTTAAAAGGACAGTGTAAAAAATAAAAAAAATAAAAAGTAAATTAAATAAGGAAAAAAAAAAGTTTAAAGGGGTTGTAAAAGTTCCCATTTTTTCACCTTAAGATACATTAAGGTGAAAAAACGGGAACCTTTACAACCCCGTATTATTGATTGGTTTGCGCAATTTTTTTTAAAAGGATAGTGTAAAAAAATAAATAAAAAAATAAAAAGGAAAATAAATAAGAAAAATAAAAGTTTAAAGGGGTTGTAAAGGTTCCCACTTTTTCACCTTAAGATGCATTAAGGTGAAAAAACGGGAACCTTTACAACCCCTTTAAACTTTTATTTTTCTTATTTATTTTACTTTTTATTTATTATTTTTTTTACACTGTCCTTTTAAAAAAAATTGGGTCACTTTTTTTCCATTACGAGCAATGTAGATATTCCTTGTAAAAGAAATAAAGCAAGACAGCAATGACAGGACCTCTTAAATGTGAGATCTGGGGTCAAAAATCTCACTTAAATGCAATAACAAAAAAAAAAAAAAAATCTTTAAAAAAAAAAATTCCCCCTTTAAGACTATTGGGTAGAAGTCTGACGTCGCTTTTGTCATCCAATGTTATGGAGCTGAGCGGGGACCATCATTCCCTCACTCGGCTCCGTGTCTCAGAGGGGAGAGGACCCGATCGGCTCTGCCGCTGCCGGCGGCCCTGCTAAGCGCCGGAGACGAACGGAGTGTGGTGGGAGGAGGGGGGGGGCCCTCTCCCGCCCCCCCGATAAAAGTGATCTTGCTGCGAATCCGCCGCAGAGACCACTTTTATCAGAAAGAGGACCCTCTGTCGTTTAAGAATATACCATGGTTATGGCAGATATCTGCTGCCATAACACCGGTATTCTACGTCAAAGTACCGACCTACAACGACGGCGGGCGGTCCAGAAGTAGTTAAGTTGACTTTTACAGGATGAATGTAAAAATCCCTAATAACCAAAAACCATCCAATCAGAAGAAAGAATTTCTTCTAACATTTGATAAGAAGAGAAAGTACCCTAAAGACATTTAATCCTACGATAAACTATGGTAAGAACATTCAATAAGAAGAAGATATACCCAATGAACAATCAATAAGAAGAGGAAATACCCCAAGATTTAAAATACAATTACTTATATAAGTATACATACATATTTTTTTAAAAACCATCAATTTTAGTTTTCGGCCAGGCGTATCCTGAATTTTCGGTTTCGGCACTGAAATTATTATTTATTTATTTATTTATTTTTATTTTAATTTCAGTGAACCACTAGAAAAAACCCTAATGCCGCATACACATGGTCGGAATTTCGGCCAGCAAAAAAACGATGAGAGCTTTTCGTTGGAAAATGCGACCTTGTGTATGCTCCATCCTAATTTTGCTGGCTGAATTTCCGCCAGCAAAAGATTGAGAGGAGGTTCTCAATTTTTCAGATGGAAGAAGTTTCTATCTGAAATTTCGAGCGTGTGTATGCAATTCCGACGTGCAAAAACTCACGCATGCTCAGATTCAACTACGAGACGGAAGCTGATGGCTACTGGCTATTGAACGTCCTTTTTCTAGTCCCGTTGTACGTGTTGTACGTCAACACATTCTTGACGGTTGGAATTGACCGTGTGTATGCAAGACAGCTTGAGTAAAATCCCATCGGGAAAAGCATCAGAGCTTTTTCCGACCAAAATTCTGATCATGTGTACGCGGTGTAAGAACATTCAATGTGAAGAGAAAATACCCTAAGAACATTTTGATACGAAGAGAAAATACCATAAGAACATTCAATAAGATAAAAAAATACTCTAAGAACTTTCAACCAGAAGAAAAAATACCCTAAGAGCATTCAACAGGAAGAAAAAATACCCCAAAAACATTCAACCAGAAGAGAAAATACCTTAAGAACATTCAATAGGAAGAAAAAATATTCTAAGAACATTAGATGAGAAGAGAAAATACCCCAAAAACATTCAACCAGAAGAGAAATTATCCGTGTTGTCGGATAATCCGACCATGTGTGGGCTCCATCGGACTGTTTCCGTCGGAATATCCGACGGACCAAGTTTTCCAGCTTGGCTATAAAACATTCCGACAACATGATCTGATCGGACCTTGTGTAGAGAATTCTGATCGGACAAAGTGCTACGCATGCTCAGATCAAATTCCTACACCAAAGCTATTGGCTACTAGCCTGAACGTAGTCCCGTCGTAACGAAATAACGTAATCACGTTCTGAACGATCTTATTTTCCGACAACTTCGTCCAACCGTGTGTATGCAACAGTTTCGGACAAAATCCGTCGGACAAAATCCGTCGGATTTGGTTGTCGGAATGTCCGACCGTGTGTACAAGGGCAAAGAGCATTGAACCAGAATAAAAAATACCCTAAGAACATTGGACAAGAAGAGAAAATGCTCTAAGAACATTCAACCAGAAGAAAAAATACACTAAGAACATTCAACCAGAAGAGAAAATACCCTAAGAACATTCGATAAGAAGAGAAAATGCTCTAAGAACATTCAACCAGAAGAAAAAATACCCTAAGAACATTCAACAGGAAGAAAAAATACCCCAAAAACATTCAACCGAAAGAGAAAATACCCTAAGCCCTTGTACACACGGTTGGAGATTCCGACGGAATGTGTCCGATCGGACCGTTTTGTCGGATATTCCTACTGTGTGTGGTCTACATCGGACTGTTTCCGTTGGAGTATCCGACGGACCAAGTTTTCCAACTTGTTGGAAAAATTTTCTGACAAAATGCTCCGATCAGACATACTCCGATCGTGTGTAGAGAATTCCGATCAAAGTGCCACGCATGCTCAGATCAAATTCCTACACCAAAGCTATTGGCTACTAGCCTGAACTTAGTCCCATTGTAACGAAATAACGTCATCACGTCGGATTTTCCGACAACTTTGTCCGACCGTGTGTATGCAACAGTTTCGGACAAAATCCGACGGATTTGGTTGTCGGAATCTCCGACCGTGTGTACAAGGGCTAAGAACGTTTAAGAAGAAGAGAAAATGCTCTAAGAACATTCAACCAGAAGAAAAAATACCCTAGGAACATTCGAAAGGAAGAGAGAATAATCTAAAAGCTTTCAACCAGAAGAAAAAATACCCTAAGAACATTCAATAAGAAGAGAAAACACCCTGACAACCTTTGCGCCAGGAGGGCTGATCTTTTTCAGACATTTGTAAACTCAGCCAAGAACTGCACATGCACTAGGATTTACATGAACAGGGCTGTCCATAAGGGGGTACCACCAGTCCTTCTGTACGAGGCCTGGGGCAGCATGGGGGTCAGGCAGCAGGGAGAAGAGGATGGTGCACAGGGAGGGGAGGCAATTACTGGAACCCATCCCCTGTATGGCTCTGCTGCAGCTTCAGGCCGGTAGCAGGGAGAGCAGGAGAAACCGGCTTTGAGCTGTTGCAGAGAGAGCCATACAGAGTCCCAGCTATGCCCAGCCAGGGGGCCTATCCAGCCAGAGGCCCTTTAGGAGTCAGAGAGAGGAAAGATCTGCCTTGGAAATTTCACAAAGGAGTCTGCCTGCTGGAGTCTAAAGTAGACATTCAAAGCCTTGGGGGATACTGCTAATACAGGGGAAAATGATCTCAGTGACACCAGCATTTGGGCACTATTCATCCCACTGACACCAACCATGGGGCATTATTGCTCCAATGATGGGGCACTATTCCTCCCACTGACACCCATGACGGGGCACTATTCCTCCCACTGACACCAACCATGGGGCACTATTCCTCCCACTGACACCAACCATGGGGCACTATTCCTCCCACTGACACCAACCATGGGGCACTATTCCTCCCACTGACACCAACCATGGGGCATTATTCCTCCCACTGATACCAATGATGGGGCACTATTCCTCCCACTGACACCAATGACGGGACACTATTCTTCCCACTGATACCAATGATGGGGCGCTATTCCTACAATGACACCAATGGGGCGTGTAAGGGATCTTCCCGGGGTAGGGTGTGTTTGGACACAGTTCACAGCAGACTTGGAATTTATAAAGCAGATCTTGGCGTTTATTCGTGGTACAAACAGTCCAGCAAACAAAATATACAGCAACACCGTGCTTTCTAAGTACAACAAAAATAAAAGTCCTAGCCCGGCTGGGCGCTTACTAACAGGTTCTGCTCACCTATCTGACACTTACAAACACAGCGTCTTTCACCTGGATATCGCAGGGTGAGTTTTAGCTCCAGCAGTGACTGTGCTTGCAGCTTCCTTCAACACACAGATTGTTCATTCCCTGGCTGAGAGCAATCACCTGCAGACCCTGCAGTGCCTTTAGCTTCCCAGGCTAATTAGGATCAAAGCTCACCTGATCCCAAACCCAGAACTGGATCGGGGGATGTGGAATGACAGGTCCCTCTACCAAACCTACCTGCCATTCCATATAAACCCAGGCCCTGCAAAATTAAATAACAACTCAGCAGCATATCGCTGCTGAGAAACTGATCCATCCTGGACTTACCATCTCACACTGTGTAGCAACCTAGGTGAGATGTACACCCCCTCGATCACTTCTCCAGTGACATGTCTACATATCCCCCCCCTCTTTTTCAGACCGGAGGGCTGAGCCTTTTGTCCCCACAGACAACTTACCCTTGACAATGCATCAGCATTTGCCTGTAATTTCCCTGGCCTGTGTTCCACAGTGAAATTAAAGTTTTGTAGGGACAGAAACCATCTAGTCACTCTTGCATTTCTCTCCTTGTTTAACTTCATCCATGTTAGGGGGGCATGGTCTGTCACCAACTTGAATTTCCTGCCTAGCAAGTAATACTTTAACGATTCTAGGGCCCACTTTACTGCCAAACATTCTCGCTCCACAATGGCATAATTTTTCTCGGCCGGGGTTAGTTTTCTACTCAAGTACGTCACCGGATGCTCCTCACCATTCACTACTTGTGAGAGTACTGCACCTAAGCCTGTGTTAGAGGCATCTGTCTGGACCAGAAATTCTCGCCTGAAATCGGGGGTAACTAAGACAGGTGGTTGGCACAAGGCCGACTTAAGGCTTTGGAAAGCCTTCTCGGCCTCTGGGGTCCACGTGACCATTGCTGTCTTTCCGCCCTTTGTCAAGTCAGTTAGTGGAGCAGCAACTGAGGCAAAGTTCGGCACAAATCTACGGTAATACCCCGTAATACCCAGGAAAGCTCTAACCTGTTTCTTTGTCAGGGGTCTAGGCCAATTCTGTATTGCCTCAATTTTATTTAGCTGTGGCTTAATCAACCCTCTCCCAATAATGTAGCCTAGATATTTGGCCTCTTCTAGGGCTAGAGCACACTTCTCGGCATTTATGGTCAACCCCGCATCACTTATGGCATCCAACACGGCCTGTACCTTACAGAGGTGACTTTCCCAATCAGGGCTAAAAATGACCACATCATCGAGGTAGGCAGCTGAGTAATCACGATGTGGTCGCAGAATCAAGTCCATCAACCTCTGGAAAGTTGCAGGCGCTCCATGTAACCCGAATGGCATCACTACATACTGGAATAGCCCATCAGGGGTGGAGAATGCAGTTTTCTCTTTAGCCTCACCAGAAAGTGGAATCTGCCAGTAGCCCTTTGTGAGATCGAGGGTGGTTATGTACCTGGCGTTACCCAACTTCTCAATCAACTCATCTACCCTGGGCATAGGATACGCATCGAACTTGGAGATCTCATTCAACTTTCTGAAATCGTTACAGAACCTCCAAGTTCCATTGGGCTTTGGGATTAGCACAATTGGGCTGGACCATTCACTCTGTGACACCTCAATTACCCCCAGAGCAAGCATACGTTTTACCTCGGCAGATACGGCTTCCCTACGTGCCTCGGGTATCCTATAGGGCTTAAGGTTTACTCTGCTTCTAGGCTCAGTTTCAATGTGATGATGGATGAGGTGTGTACGCCCTGGGAGGTCAGAGAACTTGTTTTTGTTTTTCTGTAAAAATTCCTGAGCCTCCTGTTTCTGTGACACTGATAGAGTATCACCTACCTTGACTGGAGGGATTGGTGGTGACAAATTATTAACAGTATTTGTCGCCACCAAGGATTCCCTGTCTTTCCAGGGCTTGATCAAGTTTATGTGATAAACTTGGAAAGGCTTCCTTCTACCTGGTTGGTGCACCTTGTAGTTCACCTCACTGACCTTTTCAACAATTTCATAGGGACCTTGCCACTTCGCCAAGAATTTACTCTCAACAGTGGGGACTAGTATAAGGACCCTATCGCCTGGGTTGAATGTCCTGATTCTTGCGGACCGGTTGTAAATTCTACTTTGGGCCTCTTGAGCCCTCTGGAGGTGTTCCCTTACCAGGGGCATTACAGTGGCTATACGGTCCTGCATTTGTGCTACATGCTCAATAACACTCTTGTATGGGGTGGACTCATTCTCCCATGTCTCTTTTGCAATGTCTAGTAGACCCCTAGGGTGATGACCATAGACCAACTTGAATGGTGAGAACCCTGTGGACGCTTGGGGCACCTCCCCAATAGCAAACATGAGGTAGGGTAATAAATGATCCCAGTCACGCCCATCTTTTGCCACCACTTTCTTCAACATATGTTTCAAAGTTTTATTAAATCTCTCCACCAATCCGTCCGTCTGGGGGTGGTATACAGAGGTACGGATGTGTGAGATTTTAAATAGTCTGCATAATTCCTTCATTACTTTCGACATAAATGGCGTACCTTGGTCAGTTAGGATTTCTTTGGGGATCCCAGTCCTAGAGAACATATAAAACAACTCACGTGCAATTGTTTTAGATGCAGTGTTTCTTAAGGGTACAGCCTCAGGATAGCGGGTCGCATAATCCAGGACTACCAAAATATACTGGTGTCCTCTAGCTGACTTTACAATGGGACCCACTAAATCCATGGCAATACGCTCAAAAGGCACCTCTATAATAGGGAGCGAAACCAAAGGACTGCGAAAATGTGACACTGGGGCACTAACCTGACATGTGGGGCACGACTCACAGTATTTTTTAATGTCATCATATATGGCCGGCCAAAAAAACCTCTGGAGAACCCTCTCTCGCGTTTTGTCAGTCCCCAAGTGTCCCCCAAGAACATGGTTATGTGCCATGTCAAGCACCTGACGCCGGTACGGCTTAGGTACCAGAAGCTGTTCCACAATCTCATCCTTAACCTTATTGACTCTATAGAAAAGATCATTAGTCACCGAAAAATGTGGAAATCTTTTTTCAGCATCTGGTTCCTGAGGTACCCCGTTCATAACAGCAACCTGCTCTCTCGCATTTTTGAGAGTGGGGTCCTGTAATTGTGCAGCCCCAAAATTATCGCTAGACACCTCTAAGTCTAGTATATTTTGCTCAGTGGGAGGAGCCTCCTCCTCCCCAGCCAGGACCTGCAAAGGAAAACAATCATTTTCATCCTGTACACTTTTATCATTCACAGTGGACAAGGCAACCCCCTTAGAGGTATCCTCACTCCTTTTGGGGATTTTTCTTTTTTCACAGAGAGCCCAGAATAAAGGAAAATCGCGCCCCAATATTACATTATGCATGAGGTTTTTAACCACACCCACTTCATATTGTACTGTGCCTTGTTCAGTCCCGACTTTAGCCAGCACTATAGGGTACACTTTTGTATCACCATGTATGCACACAACACTCATATGCTTTTTAGACTCTAAGTCCCCAGTCACCAGGCTAGCATGCACCAAGGTTACAAGGCTTCCTGAGTCCATTAACGCTTTAACAGGAAAGTCATTGATTGTGATGTCGCAGATTTGCGGTTCAGTCTCTAGTCCAGGAACTGCAGCACAAGATGGTTCCGCAAATAGCGACTGACGCCGGCTAGCGTCACATTCCATGGGTTCAGAGGTAAGAGGGCAATGGGCCGACACGTGTCCCGCCTCATGGCATCTCCAACACTGGATAGGGCCTGGTCTCTTTGGCAAGGAGTCCTTTTCAGAGCCCCTTAGCCACCCGGGACCATCACCAGTCTTTTGTCCCTGAGACACCACTTGAGCCCTTTTCCCTCCATCAGCACCCCTCCACACTCCCCCAATAGATGGAAGTCTCTTACCAGCTGACGGCACAGATCTGGCGCTCCGGGGAGGTGAAGATTCTGCAGGAACATCACGGAGGTAGTCCTCAGTCGCCTGGAACCTCTCCACAAGGTTGACAAGTTCGTTGGCATTCTTAGGATCACCTTGTCCCACCCAGCGTTGCAGGTCAGTAGGAAGTGCTCGGAGGTAGCGATCCATCACGACCTTCTCTAGGATTTGTGCAGGAGTAGAAGTGTCTGGCTCCAACCACTTTCTTGCCAAATGGATTAGGTCATACATCTGGGACCTCGCTGATTTGTCCAGACTGTAGCTCCAGTTGCGTACCCTCCGGACACGGACTGCAGTAGTAACTCCTAGTCGGGCAAGTATCTCCTCTTTTAGCCGAGTATAGTCCTTAACCTCTTGCTCACTGAGGTCATAGTAGGCCTTTTGAGGTTCACCTGTTAAATAGGGCGCAATTACCTCTGCCCACTCAGCGGCTGGTAACTTCTCTCGCTCAGCCACGCGCTCAAATACTGTTAGATAGGCTTCAACATCGTCCTCAGCAGTCATCTTTTGCAGCGCTTTCTGCACAGTCCTTCTCCCAAAAAAAATCTCTGGAGCGGCTCCCATCACCACAGGCGCCTCTCGATTTGCTATCAGGTGCTCGATAAGTTGTTGTTGTGCAGCCATGGACTGTTCATGTCGTCTATTGACCTCTGTCTGAGCCTGCTGTTGTGCAGCCATGGACTGTTCATGTCGTCTATTGGCCTCTGTCTGAGCCTGCTGTTGTTGCAAACTCACTTGCATAAACTGCTTCAGCATCTCCTCCATGTTGCTGGACTGTTCTTGGAGTGTAGTTGCAGCTTTCACCCAGGACATCAGCAGCTGTAGCCAAGTCTGTCCACACCGTTGCCCCTAGCAACCGCGTTGCCCGCTACCTCCACCAATTGTAAGGGATCTTCCCGGGGTAGGGTGTGTTTGGACACAGTTCACAGCAGACTTGGAATTTATAAAGCAGATCTTGGCGTTTATTCGTGGTACAAACAGTCCAGCAAACAAAATATACAGCAACACCGTGCTTTCTAAGTACAACAAAAATAAAAGTCCTAGCCCGGCTGGGCGCTTACTAACAGGTTCTGCTCACCTATCTGACACTTACAAACACAGCGTCTTTCACCTGGATATCGCAGGGTGAGTTTTAGCTCCAGCAGTGACTGTGCTTGCAGCTTCCTTCAACACACAGATTGTTCATTCCCTGGCTGAGAGCAATCACCTGCAGACCCTGCAGTGCCTTTAGCTTCCCAGGCTAATTAGGATCAAAGCTCACCTGATCCCAAACCCAGAACTGGATCGGGGGATGTGGAATGACAGGTCCCTCTACCAAACCTACCTGCCATTCCATATAAACCCAGGCCCTGCAAAATTAAATAACAACTCAGCAGCATATCGCTGCTGAGAAACTGATCCATCCTGGACTTACCATCTCACACTGTGTAGCAACCTAGGTGAGATGTACACCCCCTCGATCACTTCTCCAGTGACATGTCTACATATCCCCCCCCTCTTTTTCAGACCGGAGGGCTGAGCCTTTTGTCCCCACAGACAACTTACCCTTGACAATGCATCAGCATTTGCCTGTAATTTCCCTGGCCTGTGTTCCACAGTGAAATTAAAGTTTTGTAGGGACAGAAACCATCTAGTCACTCTTGCATTTCTCTCCTTGTTTAACTTCATCCATGTTAGGGGGGCATGGTCTGTCACCAACTTGAATTTCCTGCCTAGCAAGTAATACTTTAACGATTCTAGGGCCCACTTTACTGCCAAACATTCTCGCTCCACAATGGCATAATTTTTCTCGGCCGGGGTTAGTTTTCTACTCAAGTACGTCACCGGATGCTCCTCACCATTCACTACTTGTGAGAGTACTGCACCTAAGCCTGTGTTAGAGGCATCTGTCTGGACCAGAAATTCTCGCCTGAAATCGGGGGTAACTAAGACAGGTGGTTGGCACAAGGCCGACTTAAGGCTTTGGAAAGCCTTCTCGGCCTCTGGGGTCCACGTGACCATTGCTGTCTTTCCGCCCTTTGTCAAGTCAGTTAGTGGAGCAGCAACTGAGGCAAAGTTCGGCACAAATCTACGGTAATACCCCGTAATACCCAGGAAAGCTCTAACCTGTTTCTTTGTCAGGGGTCTAGGCCAATTCTGTATTGCCTCAATTTTATTTAGCTGTGGCTTAATCAACCCTCTCCCAATAATGTAGCCTAGATATTTGGCCTCTTCTAGGGCTAGAGCACACTTCTCGGCATTTATGGTCAACCCCGCATCACTTATGGCATCCAACACGGCCTGTACCTTACAGAGGTGACTTTCCCAATCAGGGCTAAAAATGACCACATCATCGAGGTAGGCAGCTGAGTAATCACGATGTGGTCGCAGAATCAAGTCCATCAACCTCTGGAAAGTTGCAGGCGCTCCATGTAACCCGAATGGCATCACTACATACTGGAATAGCCCATCAGGGGTGGAGAATGCAGTTTTCTCTTTAGCCTCACCAGAAAGTGGAATCTGCCAGTAGCCCTTTGTGAGATCGAGGGTGGTTATGTACCTGGCGTTACCCAACTTCTCAATCAACTCATCTACCCTGGGCATAGGATACGCATCGAACTTGGAGATCTCATTCAACTTTCTGAAATCGTTACAGAACCTCCAAGTTCCATTGGGCTTTGGGATTAGCACAATTGGGCTGGACCATTCACTCTGTGACACCTCAATTACCCCCAGAGCAAGCATACGTTTTACCTCGGCAGATACGGCTTCCCTACGTGCCTCGGGTATCCTATAGGGCTTAAGGTTTACTCTGCTTCTAGGCTCAGTTTCAATGTGATGATGGATGAGGTGTGTACGCCCTGGGAGGTCAGAGAACTTGTTTTTGTTTTTCTGTAAAAATTCCTGAGCCTCCTGTTTCTGTGACACTGATAGAGTATCACCTACCTTGACTGGAGGGATTGGTGGTGACAAATTATTAACAGTATTTGTCGCCACCAAGGATTCCCTGTCTTTCCAGGGCTTGATCAAGTTTATGTGATAAACTTGGAAAGGCTTCCTTCTACCTGGTTGGTGCACCTTGTAGTTCACCTCACTGACCTTTTCAACAATTTCATAGGGACCTTGCCACTTCGCCAAGAATTTACTCTCAACAGTGGGGACTAGTATAAGGACCCTATCGCCTGGGTTGAATGTCCTGATTCTTGCGGACCGGTTGTAAATTCTACTTTGGGCCTCTTGAGCCCTCTGGAGGTGTTCCCTTACCAGGGGCATTACAGTGGCTATACGGTCCTGCATTTGTGCTACATGCTCAATAACACTCTTGTATGGGGTGGACTCATTCTCCCATGTCTCTTTTGCAATGTCTAGTAGACCCCTAGGGTGATGACCATAGACCAACTTGAATGGTGAGAACCCTGTGGACGCTTGGGGCACCTCCCCAATAGCAAACATGAGGTAGGGTAATAAATGATCCCAGTCACGCCCATCTTTTGCCACCACTTTCTTCAACATATGTTTCAAAGTTTTATTAAATCTCTCCACCAATCCGTCCGTCTGGGGGTGGTATACAGAGGTACGGATGTGTGAGATTTTAAATAGTCTGCATAATTCCTTCATTACTTTCGACATAAATGGCGTACCTTGGTCAGTTAGGATTTCTTTGGGGATCCCAGTCCTAGAGAACATATAAAACAACTCACGTGCAATTGTTTTAGATGCAGTGTTTCTTAAGGGTACAGCCTCAGGATAGCGGGTCGCATAATCCAGGACTACCAAAATATACTGGTGTCCTCTAGCTGACTTTACAATGGGACCCACTAAATCCATGGCAATACGCTCAAAAGGCACCTCTATAATAGGGAGCGAAACCAAAGGACTGCGAAAATGTGACACTGGGGCACTAACCTGACATGTGGGGCACGACTCACAGTATTTTTTAATGTCATCATATATGGCCGGCCAAAAAAACCTCTGGAGAACCCTCTCTCGCGTTTTGTCAGTCCCCAAGTGTCCCCCAAGAACATGGTTATGTGCCATGTCAAGCACCTGACGCCGGTACGGCTTAGGTACCAGAAGCTGTTCCACAATCTCATCCTTAACCTTATTGACTCTATAGAAAAGATCATTAGTCACCGAAAAATGTGGAAATCTTTTTTCAGCATCTGGTTCCTGAGGTACCCCGTTCATAACAGCAACCTGCTCTCTCGCATTTTTGAGAGTGGGGTCCTGTAATTGTGCAGCCCCAAAATTATCGCTAGACACCTCTAAGTCTAGTATATTTTGCTCAGTGGGAGGAGCCTCCTCCTCCCCAGCCAGGACCTGCAAAGGAAAACAATCATTTTCATCCTGTACACTTTTATCATTCACAGTGGACAAGGCAACCCCCTTAGAGGTATCCTCACTCCTTTTGGGGATTTTTCTTTTTTCACAGAGAGCCCAGAATAAAGGAAAATCGCGCCCCAATATTACATTATGCATGAGGTTTTTAACCACACCCACTTCATATTGTACTGTGCCTTGTTCAGTCCCGACTTTAGCCAGCACTATAGGGTACACTTTTGTATCACCATGTATGCACACAACACTCATATGCTTTTTAGACTCTAAGTCCCCAGTCACCAGGCTAGCATGCACCAAGGTTACAAGGCTTCCTGAGTCCATTAACGCTTTAACAGGAAAGTCATTGATTGTGATGTCGCAGATTTGCGGTTCAGTCTCTAGTCCAGGAACTGCAGCACAAGATGGTTCCGCAAATAGCGACTGACGCCGGCTAGCGTCACATTCCATGGGTTCAGAGGTAAGAGGGCAATGGGCCGACACGTGTCCCGCCTCATGGCATCTCCAACACTGGATAGGGCCTGGTCTCTTTGGCAAGGAGTCCTTTTCAGAGCCCCTTAGCCACCCGGGACCATCACCAGTCTTTTGTCCCTGAGACACCACTTGAGCCCTTTTCCCTCCATCAGCACCCCTCCACACTCCCCCAATAGATGGAAGTCTCTTACCAGCTGACGGCACAGATCTGGCGCTCCGGGGAGGTGAAGATTCTGCAGGAACATCACGGAGGTAGTCCTCAGTCGCCTGGAACCTCTCCACAAGGTTGACAAGTTCGTTGGCATTCTTAGGATCACCTTGTCCCACCCAGCGTTGCAGGTCAGTAGGAAGTGCTCGGAGGTAGCGATCCATCACGACCTTCTCTAGGATTTGTGCAGGAGTAGAAGTGTCTGGCTCCAACCACTTTCTTGCCAAATGGATTAGGTCATACATCTGGGACCTCGCTGATTTGTCCAGACTGTAGCTCCAGTTGCGTACCCTCCGGACACGGACTGCAGTAGTAACTCCTAGTCGGGCAAGTATCTCCTCTTTTAGCCGAGTATAGTCCTTAACCTCTTGCTCACTGAGGTCATAGTAGGCCTTTTGAGGTTCACCTGTTAAATAGGGCGCAATTACCTCTGCCCACTCAGCGGCTGGTAACTTCTCTCGCTCAGCCACGCGCTCAAATACTGTTAGATAGGCTTCAACATCGTCCTCAGCAGTCATCTTTTGCAGCGCTTTCTGCACAGTCCTTCTCCCAAAAAAAATCTCTGGAGCGGCTCCCATCACCACAGGCGCCTCTCGATTTGCTATCAGGTGCTCGATAAGTTGTTGTTGTGCAGCCATGGACTGTTCATGTCGTCTATTGACCTCTGTCTGAGCCTGCTGTTGTGCAGCCATGGACTGTTCATGTCGTCTATTGGCCTCTGTCTGAGCCTGCTGTTGTTGCAAACTCACTTGCATAAACTGCTTCAGCATCTCCTCCATGTTGCTGGACTGTTCTTGGAGTGTAGTTGCAGCTTTCACCCAGGACATCAGCAGCTGTAGCCAAGTCTGTCCACACCGTTGCCCCTAGCAACCGCGTTGCCCGCTACCTCCACCAATTGTAAGGGATCTTCCCGGGGTAGGGTGTGTTTGGACACAGTTCACAGCAGACTTGGAATTTATAAAGCAGATCTTGGCGTTTATTCGTGGTACAAACAGTCCAGCAAACAAAATATACAGCAACACCGTGCTTTCTAAGTACAACAAAAATAAAAGTCCTAGCCCGGCTGGGCGCTTACTAACAGGTTCTGCTCACCTATCTGACACTTACAAACACAGCGTCTTTCGCCTGGATATCGCAGGGTGAGTTTTAGCTCCAGCAGTGGCTGTGCTTGCAGCTTCCTTCAACACACAGATTGTTCATTCCCTGGCTGAGAGCAACCACCTGCAGACCCTGCAGTGCCTTTAGCTTCCCAGGCTAATTAGGATCAAAGCTCACCTGATCCCAAACCCAGAACTGGATCGGGGGATGTGGAATGACAGGTCCCTCTACCAAACCTACCTGCCATTCCATATAAACCCAGGCCCGGCAAAATTAAATAACAACTCAGCAGCATATCGCTGCTGAGAAACTGATCCATCCTGGATTTACCATCTCACACTGTGTAGCAACCTAGGTGAGATGTACACCCCCTCGACCACTTCTCCAGTGACATGTCTACAGGCGCTATTCCTACAATGACACCAATGGGGCACTATTCTTCCTCCTACTAAACACCAATCCCAAGGCCATGTTTATTCTCACTGATGATGGGCCTGGGACATGTTTTAGCCTTACTGGTCACAATGCAGCCCCCCTAAAGTTTGAAGGACAGTAAACTGACCCTTTGTTTGAAAAGTTTGGCCACCAACAATGGGCCACTATTTCTTCCACTGACACCAATGATAGGGCGCTACTCCTCCCACTGACACCACTGATGGGGCACTATTCCTCCTCCTACTGACCACCAACCATGAGGCCATGTTTTTTTCTCACTGATGGTTTCCATTTTCTACCTCCACTGACCACAATCCGGCCCCCCTAAAGTCTGAAGGACAGTAAACTGACCCTTTGAAGAGTTTGGAGGACCCTACCCTAGACTGTTTTCTGTGTCAGAAATGTGGAAGCTGCTGATTGCCTGGCTGTGGTTGCACTAGCAAGAAGATAACCTGGGACACAAAACCAGCAACCTTGCAAGGGTAGCGCTACACATGCAACATGCAAGATTTTAGGTCTTCTATCATTCTTTGCTTGTATGTGTGGTTTGAGGAAGAGCACTAGGCCCACAACTGTCACCTGTTACTTGTCTGTCTTTTTATTGAGGATAATATATACACTATATTGCCAAAAGTATTGGGACACCTGCTTTTACATGCACATTCAATTTAATGGCATCCCAGTCTTCGTCCGTAGGGCTTAATATTGAGTTGGCCCACCCTTTGCAGCTATAACAGTTGCAATTCTTCTGGTAAGGCTGCCCACAAGGTTTAGGAGCGTGTCTGTGGGAATGTTTGACCATTCTTCCAGAAGCGTGTTCTATCGGGTTGAAGTCAGAACTCTACGTAGGCCAGTCGAGTTCCTCCACCCCAAACTCGCTCATCCATGTCTTGTTCTGATGACCTGTAGTGATGCCCTTATTTGCTTTATGGACCTTGCTTTGTGCACTGGGGGATTATGGTGGGGGGTTGTTTTTCAGGGGTTGGGCTTGGCCCCTTAGATCCAGTGAAGGGAACTCTTAAGGCGTCAGTATACCAAGACATGTGGGACAATTTCATGCTCCCAACTTTGTGGGAACAGTTTGGGGACGGCCCCTTCCTGTTCCAACATGACTGTGCACTAATGCACAAAGCAAGGTCCATAAAGACATGGATGAGCGAGTTTGGGGTGGAGACAATATAACGTACATGTTGGTGCTTCAACCCATTGCACTGGATTTTCAATGACTTTCTGTGCTGTTTTCAATGGTCATCAAGACAAATGGAGGGTGAAATGAAAAGCACTGGAAGGTGCTGGAGCATGCCTTCAAATCTTATGAAAAGGGTGGATATTCAAGGATATACCAGGGTCTGCCAGCCCTGTACATATAGTAAATGATCTGAATATCACCCAGTTCTGGGCTCTGTGTATACATCGTCTCTGCGAAATGTGTACAGTGTACAAATCTCTGTCCACCATACTGAACGATGGAAGGTGCTGAGAGAGATGAGGAAGGTGGAAGACAGTTTAATTTCTAACTCCCTGGGGCACACACGCCCCATGCACTGACAGCCTTCATCCATTATCAAGACATATGCCCTTGTCTGTATGCTACTTGAAGTGGACTTGTTGGTAACTTAATACATTTGCATGAATACATTTCTGACATGACACAATGTACAGCAACAGTATGCACAAACATTTCCACATTTTACCATTAAAAAGCCATCCTTGAGCTTCAGTTCAATGACTTTACCCAGGCAGAGATTATGCCAAAGTCTGCTGCAGGCAGGGGGAAGCATTTCTCTAGTCTCTTCTCCCCGAGTGAGTAGATTCCCCCTTGTCTGTTCTGATGACCTGTAGCTGCCTTCTTGTTTGTTCTGATGACCTGCAGTGGTCCTCTTGTTTGCTCTGGTGACCTGTAGTGGGCCCCTTGTTTGTTCTGATGACCTGTAACTGCCCCATTGTGTGTTCTTATGTCCAATAGTTCCCCCCCCCCCTTGTTTCTCTAGTGACCTGTAGTGGCCCCCCTGTTTGTTCTGATGACCTGTAGTGATGCCCTTATTTGTTTGTTGTCCTGCAGTGGCCCCCGTTAGTTTGAATGACCTGTAGTGGTCCCCTTGTTTGCTCTGGTGATCTGTAGCTGCCATCTTGTTTGTTCTGATGACCTATAGTGGGCCCTTTGTTTGTTCTGATGACCTGTAGTGGGCCCTTTGTTTGTTCTGATGACCTATAGTGGGCCCTTTGTTTGTTCTGATGACCTATAGTGGGCCCTTTGTTTGTTCTGATGACCTATAGTGGGCCCTTTGTTTGTTCTGATGACCTATAGTGGGCCCTTTGTTTGTTCTGATGACCTATAGTGGGCCCTTTGTTTGTTCTGATGACCTATAGTGGGCCCTTTGTTTGTTCTGATGACCTGTAGTGGGCCCTTTGTTTGTTCTGATGACCTGTATCTGCCCCATTATTTGTTCTGGTGACTTATAGCTGCCCCCTTGTTTCTCTAGTGACCTGTAGTGGCCCCTCTGTTTGTTCTAATGACCTGTAGTGACCCCCTTGTTTTCTTGGATGACCTGTAGTGGCCCACTTGTTCTGATGACCTCTAGTAATCCCCTTCTTTGCTCAGTTGACCTGTAGTTGCACCCCTCTTTGTTCGAATGACCTGTAGTGGCCCCCTTGTTTGTTTGAATGGCCTGTAGTGGTCCCCATATTTGCTCTGGGGATCTGTAGCTGCCATCTTGTTTGCTCTGGTGACCTGTAGTAGGCCCCTTGTTTGTTCTGTTGACTTGTAGTGCCCCCCTTGTTTGCTCTGGTGACTTGTAGCTGCCCCCTTGTTTCTCTGGGGACCTGTAGTGGCCCCCCTGTTTGTTCTGATGACCTGTAGTGACCCCCTTGTTTGCCTGGGTGACCTGTAGTGGCCCCCCTGTTTGTTCTGATGACCTGTAGTGACCCCCTTGTTTGCCTGGGTGACCTGTAGAGCCCCCCTTGTTTGTTCTGATGACCTCTAGTAATCCCCCTTATTTGCTATGTTGACCTGTTGTAGCCCCCCTGTTTGTTCGAATGACCTGTAGTGGCCCCCTTGTTTTGTTCGAATGGCCTGTAGTGGCCCCCCTTGCCCTCATATTTGCTCTGGTGACCTGTAGTAACCCCCTTGTATGCTCCAGTGACCTGTAGCAGCCCCCTTCATGTATGTTCTGCTAGTACCTTGCAGTCTGTCCGCTCTGCCATCCCACTAGTAAACTTTAACCTCAATGTACTTAACCTCTCGTGTGTTTGAACTAACAACATAAAAGACATGATATTCTGAAACCAAAGAGCATCTGATATACAAAGGTCACAAATGGACTCCAAAGCCATGCATCCTTAACAATGCAGTAGTGAGAACCCGGGATTTCTGCTGATAAAAGACATTCCTGACAAAAGGGCAATTGTAAGTCAATAGTTTGTTCATCAAAGAATTGTAGGAACTTGTAGAGCATCGATAGCAGACTTACCATAAAATGGACATAGAGTATATATTTTTTTTGATCTTAAAGGAACAATCCACCCAAATTTGATATTTTAGTTACAGACTGAGCCTGGTGGGGTTAGTCAACCCTGGGCTTCACATATAGTGCCTTGCAAAAGTATTCACTCCCTTGGCTTTTTACCTATTTTGTTACATTACAGCCTTTAGTTCAATGTTTTTTTTAATCTGAATTATATGTGATGGATCAGAACACAATAGTCTAAGTTGGTGAAGTAAAATTAAAAAATAAATACAGTACATAAAATTATTTTTCAGAAATAAAAAAATGATACTTGGCATGTGCGTATGTATTCACCCCCTTTGTTATGAAGCCCAAAAAAAAGCTCTGGTGCAGCCAATTACCTTCAGAAGTCACATAATTAGTGAAATGATGTCCACCTGTGTGCAATCTAAGTGTCACATGATCTGTCATTACATATACACACCTTTTTTGAAAGGCCCCAGAGGCTGCAACACCTAAGCAAGAGGCACCACTAACCAAACACTGCCATGAAGACCAAGGAACTCTCCGAACAAGTAAGGGACAATGTTGTTGAGAAGTACAAGTCAGGGTTAGGTTATAAAAAAATATCCAAATCTTTGATGATCCCTAGGAGCACCATCAAATCTATCATAACCAAATGGAAAGAACATGGCACAACAGCAAACCTGCCAAGAGACGGCCGCACACCAAAACTCACGGACCGGGCAAGGAGGGCATTCATCAGAGAGGCGGCACAGAGACCTAAGGTAACCCTGGAGGAGCTGCAGAGTTCCACAGCAGAGACTGGAGTATCTGTACATAGGACGATAATAAGCCGTACGCTCCATAGAGTTGGGCTTTATGGCAGAGTGGCCAGAAGAAAACCATTACTTTCAGCAAAAAACAAAATGGCAGGTTTTGAGTTTGGGAAAAGTCATATGGGAGACTCCCGAAATGTATGGAGGAAGGTGCTCTGGTCTGATGAGACTAAAATAGAACTTTTTGGCCATCAAAGAAAATGTCTGGCGCAAACCCAACACATCACATCACCCAAAGAACACCATCCCCACTGTGAAACATGGTGGTGGCAGCATCATGCTATAGGGATGTTTTTCAGCAGTCGGGACTGGGAAACTGGTCAGAGTTGAGGGAAACGATGGATGGCGCTAAATACAGGGATATTCTTGAGCAAAACCTGTACCAATCTGTGTGTGATTTGAGGCTAGGAAGGAGGTTCACCTTCCAGCGGGACAATGACCCCAAACACACTTCTAAAGCAACACTTGAGTGGTTTAAGGGGAAATGTAAATGTGTTGGAATGGCCTAGTCAAAGCCCAGATCTCAATCCAATAGAAAATCTGTGGTCAGACTTAAAGATTGTTGTTCACAAGCACAAAACATCCAACTTGAAGGAGCTGGAGCAGTTTTGCAAGGAGGAATGGGCAAAAATCCCAGTGGTAAGATGTGGCAAGGCTCATAGAGACTTATCCAAAGCGACTTGGAGCTGTGATAGCCGCAAAAGGTGGCTCTACAAGTATTGACTTTAGGGGGGTGAATAGTTATGCACATTGACTTTTTTCTGTTATTTTGTCCTATTTATTGCTTGCTTCACAATAAAAAAAAAAAAACATCTTCAAAGTCGTGGGCGTGTTCTGTAAATTAAATGATGCAAATCCTCAAACAATCCACCTTAATTCCAGGATGTGAGGCAACAAAACACGAAAAATGCCAAGGGGGGTGAATACTTTTGCAAGGCACTGTATGTCTTGAATATTACAACCGCGAGATCTCCCATCCAATATTCCTGACTCTTTTGGGTCCTGGTTGGAGTTTAGGCTGTTCCTGTCCACATTTCTGTGTTCTGACACCTTCTGTTACATTCCCAATAATATAAAATAAATAAAAATCCATCACGGATGGAGGGATCCCATCAAAATGGGTACAGCGGGTAGTGTATTCATATCCAGTATCACATCAACAGAGTCCCTGAGAGATAGAAGAGACCATCAGGAGGAAGTCTCCAGCATCTACCAAACACCGATATATTACGTTTGGGGTAATGACTCTTTAAAGCCAAACGGAACCCAACAATTTAACTGTTTCCCAAAGGCCTGCCATGAATGATAACTGTCACAGTCGCTTGTGCTCTCAACTGAACTCTCAAGCCATCAAATGGCTGGTGTCATAACTGATCACATGTGCAGCATCATGACAACTGTAGATCAAATAGAGGATAAGATTAAAGCTTCTATGGCTGTAAGGCTGCTGCGTCACGAATTTAGCGCGATTTTGATACGATTGCGTTGCGAATTTGCATTGCGAATTCTTTATGTGTTCTTGCGATTCTACTGCAAATTTTTCAGTCTATGGAGCTGAATTTGCATCGCACACGGATCAAACTCGCACAGGACCTTTTTTTTCCCGCAGGTTATATTCGCAACGCATTGATGTGAACGGCACTAATGTTAATCTATGCAATTTTAAATGACTTGCGAATTTGAACGGCTCAAATTCGCAATAAAATTTGCAGCAGTGTGAACCTAGCGTAAGGAGAAAAGGGTGTAGTTCCAGTTTAAGATGACCTGATATTTGCATAAAATACACATGTGCTTAATCCTCTACCTGATTTGTTGTCGAGTCCAGTGTTTCCCAACCAGGGCCCCATTTGGGTTCACCTGGGGAGGCATGAGAGAAGATTGGGTGGACTCTGAGATCCAGGGAAGGACTGGGGATGACGGGGAGCCCTGGTGTGATGGGAGACTCTGATGGGGAGGGGGGCAATCATGTATAGGAGTCTCTGATGTTTAGGGGGGCTTTGACATGATGGTTGACCTCTAACACGAAGGGGGGACTCTGATATGATGGGGAGACCTCTGATGTTATGGAAGGCTTCTGATGTGAAGTTAATTTAAACAAGGTGGTTGTGTGCATCGGCCCAGGCTCTGAGTTCCCATTTACATTTTACACCAGGGTTCCTTGGGATTTTACATATTTGTAAAGCGGGGCCACAAAATTTCTAAACGAAGGGCCAGTTTACTATCTTTCAGACTTGGGGGGGGGGGGGGGGGCAGACTGTGGCCAGTGCGAGTAGAAAATGTCCCAGCGTCAGATGGAGTAAATGAGTAAATAGTGCGCCATCATTGGTGTAAGTGGGACGAAAAGTGCACCATCATTGGTATCAGTGGAAGGAATAGTGCACCATCATTGGTGTCAGTGGAAGGAATAGTGCCCCATCATTGGTGTCAGTGGGAGGAATAGTGCCCCATCATTGGTGTCAGTGGGAGGAATAGTGCCCCATCATTGGTGTCAGTGGGAGGAATAGTGCCCCATCATTGGTGTCAGTGGGAGGAATAGTGCCCCATCATTGGTGTCAGTGGGAGGAATAGTGCCCCATCATTGGTGTCAGTGGGAGGAATAGTGCCCCATCATTGGTGTCAGTGGGAGCAATAGTGCCCATCATTGGTATCTATGGGAGGAATAGTGTCCCATTGTTGATATCAGTGGGAGGAATACTGCCCCATCGTTGGTATCAGTGGAAGGAATAGTCCCCATTGTTGGTATCAGTGGGAGGAATAGTGCCCCATCATTGGTATCACTGGGAGGAATAGTGCCCCATCATTGGTATCAGTGGGACTCGGGAGGAATAGTACCCTATTTTTGGTATCAGTAGGAGGAATTGTGCCCCATCATTGTTGTCAGTGGGAGGAATAGTACCCTATTTTTGGTATCAGTAGGAGGAATAGTGCCCCATCATTGGTGTCAACTGTGGATGGAACAGTGCCCCAACGGCCGGAGAGGGGCAACCAAAGAGTCCCATCAAGCCTCTGGGCCGTAGTTGGATATCACTATCTTAAAGGGTGCCCTAGACATCCATTGTTAATATATAATATAAAGCACTCTTATGGTATAAATCAGTATTATATATAATATGAAGAGTTCATATGAGAACTATCTATAAATTGAGAGCTCATATAATTCTATTCATTAGTGAGTATTGTGAATACCTCGTTATATAGAATTATGAGTGAGTGACATTTTATCAGGTCTATTAGATCCCATCTCAGATTTGTGAATTGGACATTGCAACACAATCAGAGATCTTGCTCCCTCTAGTGTTCATTACATGAATAACTAGAGCTCATTTAGGACAGTAACAAGACCATTGTGCCTGGTATGGATTTCAAGGGCGAACTCCAAGCAAATAAAAAAAAAAGGAGTGGGGGTTCCTCCCAAAAACCATACCAGACCCTTATCTCAGTACATAGCCTGGCAGGCCAGGAAAGGTGGGAGTATGCAAGGTGACGCCCTTGTCCATACGTTGAGGAGGACGATTGCCTTATCCCTACATCTCTTAAAAATAAAGCCCCCTCCCCCCCTCCTTACTCTTCGCCACATGAATTTACATTGTGTAACATTTTTTTTTTTAATAAACGATTTGTCAAAGTGTACCTATGTCTTTACTTTACTTTTTATAGTCAATGAGTAGAGGTACTATATACTCCCTAATTATTAAAATGGGGGGGGGGGGGGAGATCTGGATATCTGGGTGCCCTCTTTTTTTAAAGAGGACTTCCAGATTCCGATAAGCCCCCCTACCCACAGACCCACCCACAACCACTGGGCCAGAGTTGTAGGGAAGAGATTCTTGACCTCATCAACACGGGGACAAGGTGCTTTGCCAGGGGGGTGCCCTGGCAAGATATCCTCCATATGTGGCCTGGTATGGGTCAGGTGTAGGAGATGATAGGAAAAGGGGGGGGGAGGGGTGGGGGAATAACTGAAAACATTGGGATGTGACGCACATGAACCTAAGCGCTAGCATGCATGTGGCCTTACCCAGTTGTGGGCGTGCTACACTTGCCCCAAAAAACCTCAGGACCAGGTCTATTCTGACACTTTTTGTTTACAGGTTAAAATCAGCATTTTTTTCTAGAAATTACTTAGCACCACCATACATTATATATATATATTTTTGCAGAGACCCTAGAGAATAAAATGTCGGTCGTTGCAATTTCTTATGTCATACAGCATTGGCGCAGCGCGTTTTCAAGCTCAGTTTTTGGGGGAAAAATACACTTTATTGAATGGAAACAAACATACTATATATATATATATATATATAAAAAAACACAATTTCTTGTACAATATGAAAGATGATGTTACGACGAGTAATGCTTTAAAATAGTGCACGCTCGTGGAATGGCACCAAACTACGGTACTTAAAAATCTCCATAGGCAACACTTTAAAAATCTTTACAGGTTAAATGTTTAGCGTTACACAGGAGGTCTAGTGCTAGAATTATTGCTCTCATTCTAACGTTCAATGCCGATACCTCACATGTATGCTGCAAACTCTGTTTACATATGCGTGTGCTACTGATGTATGTGTTTGCTTCTGCGTGCGAGCTCTGAGGGACGGACAGCGCTTACATTTTGCTTTTTTTTTTTTTTTAATAACTTTTATTCCTATTACTAGGAATGTAAACATCCCCTGTAATAGAAATAAGGGGTGACCGGTCTATAAGACCCCAAATCTCCCCTCTACCTTTGAAAGCAAAAGATCAAAAAAAATGATTTGTTTACTTCCACCCTAAACAGCAAGTGGCGTCATGATGTCGCTCCGGTCCTCCAAGATCATAAAGGTGATCAGAGAAGATCTGGTTTCTGTTCACCTCTATGGCCAGCAGTAGTGGCCCGTCCATAAGGGGCGCAGGGGAGCCATCCCTGTAATCCATGTCCCCGGCCCCTAATCTACATGCAGAGCACCAGACACATTGATTCCAATTAGTTTTTTTCTTTTTTAGCACATGATTAGAACCAGAGGCTTTAATTGGCTTCAAAAAAAGGGTGGGCTCGGGGAGCGCAGAAAGCTGCGTCCTGAGCCCACCCATTTGTGTGACAATAGTGAATTAATGTATGGCAGGATATCTGCGCTAAACCCAATAAACAATCAAACACAGTGCATATATATAAATATGTCAAATACACGTATACAAGAAAAGGTGCCGCATCTAAAAAAAAAAACTAAATATTCAGTCCATAAACGTGTATAACTATTAAAGATGCGCAATCCAAAAAAATCAAATGAAGAGACACATACAATTGCCAGCATGCCTTACAATAAAACAACGTGCTCATCAAATGCAAAAACAGAAAACAAAAAATTGAAAAAAATTGTCTTCCTGATTCTTCTCCCAGCCAATCAGGAAGCAGGTCCTTAGACCCGATCGGCCAAGGAGTCTTAGGACTCAGAACACACTTCCTGTTCCTGGTGCAGGCCTGTGGCCGGGGAGGCTGGAGAAGCTGGCATCCAGAAACCGGAGCGGGCATGAAGGCCGAGGCTGGGCAGGAGCTGTGGGTCAGGTCACTGGTGCCGGTCCTGGTGGAGCAGATGGTGAATGACACGCTGGTGGTGAGCCTGAGCTGCGGGAAGAAGTCATACAGCGGGATCCTCCTGGACTGTTGGAAGAAGTGAGTAAACCCCCGTCCATGTAATCTTATCGCCGCATTCCCATCCATCTCCCGGGGGAAGGGGAGGGTCGGGGGTGTTGGTTATTGTTGGTTTGCCTCCCTCCCCAAAATATTGAGCACTGGCCGCCATGGATGGCCAGCAGTGAAAACCGTTGGACTGTTTCTGGGGGTCTCCATTAAAAAATAGGTGTAGCACCAGCTACTGAAGAGCATGCGCTATGTGTTTTTTTCTATTTAAAATTCCTAAAGCCACAGTTGGGTTTTAGGGTCAATTATACCAAATTATAGTTTCAGTACCAGTCTGGCTGGATTGCACTGGGTTCTGCTTGGCCACAGGTGTCGCTGTCACCACTGGCAAGTGGAGAACACAGTTTAGCTAGGCGCATTGAGTGCCATTCTTTCTCTGAACCAGCCCAGTGGGAGTGTCATCCTGCTGTGCATTCTGGGAGAGGGTACTTAAGGTACTGAGATCACATGCTTCTGGGTTCCGGTCCAGAAGATCTTTCTGTCTGTTTGGTCCTGGTCCTCCTGACCAGCCTCCATGGCCCTCATGGCCTGGGGTGCGGATCCATCCAATTCTGAGTCTGGGGGCTGGCTGGCCCGAGGCAAAGTAACTGGAAGGAGGATTCAAGGTTGGTCCGGTGCCGTCTCATCTGTGGAGAGGCCCAGCAACTGGAGAAGCAACCAGGGGAGGACTCTTCGGGAGAAGGCCACGCTGAAGACTGGCTTCTCAGAAAGAGCCTGGAGGCTCAGTTGAAAGACACCAATGAATATACACTCATACGGTATCGCCGGACCGGCTGCGAGATACTGGTACTGTATTATAGCTCTCTAAGATTACCTAAGTCCTTCAGTTACATCCAAGTCTGTGGCAGAGGCTTTGTTCACATGTTCTACATGCAAGTCTCTGGCAGAGGCTTTGTTCACATGTTCTACATGCAAGTCTGTGGCAGAGGCTTTGTTCATGTGTTCTACATGCAAGTCTGTGGCAGAGACTTTGTTCACATGTTCTACATGCAAGTCTGTGGCAGAGACTTTGTTCACATGTTCTACATGCAAGTCTGTGGCAGAGACTTTGTTCACATGTTCTACATGCAAGTCTGTGGCAGAGGCTTTGTTCATGTGTTCTACATGCAAGTCTGTGGCAGAGGCTTTGTTCATGTGTTCTACATGCAAGTCTGTGGCAGAGACTTTGTTCACATGTTCTACATGCAAGTCTGTGGCAGAGACTTTGTTCACATGTTCTACATGCAAGTCTGTGGCAGAGGCTTTGTTCATGTGTTCTACATGCAAGTCTGTGGCAGAGGCTTTGTTCACGTGTTCTACATGCAAGTCTGTGGCAGAGACTTTGTTCACATGTTCTACATGCAAGTCTGTGGCAGAGACTTTGTTCACATGTTCTACATGCAAGTCTGTGGCAGAGACTTTGTTCACATGTTCTACATGCAAGTCTGTGGCAGAGGCTTTGTTCATGTGTTCTACATGCAAGTCTGTGGCAGAGACTTTGTTCACATGTTCTACATGCAAGTCTGTGGCAGAGGCTTTGTTCACATGTTCTACATGCAAGTCTGTGGCAGAGGCTTTGTTCATGTGTTCTACATGCAAGTCTGTGGCAGAGGCTTTGTTCACATGTTCTACATGCAAGTCTGTGGCAGAGGCTTTGTTCACATGTTCTACATGCAAGTCTGTGGCAGAGGCTTTGTTCACATGTTCTACATGCAAGTCTGTGGCAGAGGCTTTGCTTTACTCACTCTATCGGCTGCTAGGCCTAGTGAGAGGAGGTCTATCCAGTAGCTGTGAGAATCCAGTTGTGAGTGGCCATTCTCTGGATTTCTATAGTGAGAGACTTCCTATCTTTTGCAGTTCCAAGAGTACCTGAACTTCCTACCTAACCCTCTACCCTTCACTGAGAGACTGTTCTGTCTACTTGTTGTCAAATAAATATCCCAAAAGTGGATCCAGTGTCAGTTTCTGCAGTTCTTTGGGCCATCTACCTCCGGAAACCCCTGACATACACGAGGTCAAGAAGGTAACGGTAAGCCCAATTAAACCAGCCGCTCCTTCAAGGGTCAGTGCTACAAAGGTAAAGCCTGCGAAACACTGGCGAGTGGCGGGAGGGGGTGGACGACCCCTCCAACTGCTTCTGAAAGCGATCCAGCGACTAATTAGCCGCTTGGACTGATTTCATAAGTAAGAGAATCGGCAGCTGAAAAAAAAAAATGGGGCTATGGTTGATAGCTTCAGCCATAACCCCGGCAAATCACTTGCAAACCGCAATGTATATATACGTATTGCCATAGCTCCCAACTGTCCCAAATTTCGAGGGACTGTCCCTGATTTGGAGCAATGTCCCTCTGTCCCTCTTTCTCCCTCATGTGTCCCTCATTTTGGTCTGATCCATATAGTTGTATATAAAATGCACTTTTTATCTTTCAAAAAGTGTTTACCAGAGCTAAACCTTTCATCCAATTTCTAAACTGCTGCATTTGTAAAATGTAAAAGCCAATATAAAGGAATAGTAGTGGTAAAAAAAAGTCCTTGTGGATTTATTTAACCTTTTTTTTGGTTAACCCTCCTTTAAGGGGGTGTGGCAGGGGGCGTGTCCTATGCCTACATACATTTGCTAGTATGTGCCCCTCATTCCCATCTCAAAATGTTAGGCCGGTGTTCTGGCATATAGTGTCCTGGCATCATATAGTGTCCTGGCATCATATAGTGTCCTGGCATCATATAGTGTCCGCCCCGTACTGCACATGCACATTGCTTGCGCAGTACGGAGCAGAAGAAGCTTCGGAAAATCTCAGAAGATGAACGGCGCCTGCGCCGTGAGTCGAGGTGGTAGCCCCACCATCCAGGCGGACATAGGGCTGGGAAAATTAGAGGGCCCCTTCGCGGGCTCGCTTCGCTCGCAAAACTTTGGGCTCGGCCTTTGCTGCGCTCGGCTCTTTTTATTCCAACTCTATGTCCACTTGGATGGTGGGGCTAGAACCTGGACTCACAGCGCAGGCGCCGTTCATCTTTGGCTATTTTTCGGAATCTGTGTGTGCTGTGTACTGCGCATGCGCAGTACACAGCGGACACTATCCGATGGGGGAATATATATGATATGCCACCGGCAAGTGGCTATGGACCATCTGAAAAAGTTACATTTTTGTTTTTGGGGTTTAATACCACTATGAAGACAAAGAAACACGTAACAGAGATAGGAGAACACAATCTAAAATAATCAACACGTTGACATTGTGCTCATCTCTGAATTCTCATTTATGGAAGCCTCCTTAGCAGAGGAACATGGACACAACTCTTGCTGAAAGATGGAGTCTTGTTCTTGGAGGAGAAGTGTCAAGGAACAGAGAAGTTTTGTGGTGGCTCTACTTTGGTGGGTCTCATGGAAAGGACAGAAGAACGGGACCTCGAAGTTGGGGGGAATGGCTTACCTTATCCAGGAGAACATTCTGCCACATGCGGAACATGTTCAGGAAGCTTCTGTCTCTGGCGGCAAAAGATGTGAGGAAGTACTGCAAGGAAGAGGAGGCCATTTTCAACCAAATATTCATAAACTGACACTACAAAGTATTGAGATAATGAATGCAGTCAAATGATCAACATGTGCAAACCAGTCCATACACAGTGTAGAAGGGTTTCATAAAATGAATAATAGGGGAAGCGATGAAAGTGTTCAAGACACACAGGATCTAAACACTGCAAGCAAACTTCCAGAGAATGAAGGGGGGGGGGAGTTTTTTTTCTTCTTAGTTCCCCTAAAATTCATACCAGACCCAAAGGTCCTTGTATGGATTAGGGGTCCCCGTGCCGTTTTTTTTTTACCGGGGAAGCCCACGGACAGCTGATGACTCATCAGTTGTTAAGGACGCAGTGACCGGCTTCCCGGCGTGCTCCTTAGCAACCGGCTATTGTAGGCGTTTGTGGTGCGGTTTTAACAAGCCAAAAGCGCTTGTTAACTCCTCCACCTTCCGTTTGAGGATGTCCCACAGATGATCAATAGGGTTTAGGTCTGGAGACATGCTTGGCCAGTCCATCACCTTTGCCCTCAGCTTCTTTAGCAAGGCAGTGGTCATCTTGGAGGTGTGTTTGTGGTCGTTATCATGTTGGAATACTGCCCTGCAGCCCAGTCTCTGAAGGGAGGGGATCATGCTCTGCTTCAGTATGTCACAGTACATGTTGGCATTCATGGTTCCCTCAATGAACTGTACCTCCCCAGTGCCGGCAGAACTCATGCAGCCCCAGACCATGACACTCCCACCGCCATGCTTGACTGTAGGCAAGACACACTTGTCTTTGTCCTCCTCACCTGGTTGCCCCCACACACGCTTGTCACCATCTGACACCAAATAAGTTTATCTTGGTCTCATCAGACCACAGGACATGGTTCCAGTAATCCATATCCTTAGTCTGCTTGTCTTCAGCAAACTGTTTGTGGGCTTTCTTGTGCATCATCTTTAGAAGAGGTGACCCTCCCACCCCTTCAACCTCTGCAGCAATGCTGGCAGCACTCATACATCTATTTCCCAAAAATAACCTCTGGATATGACGCTGAGCACGTGACCTCAACTTTTTTGGTGGACCATGGCGAGGCCTGTTCTGAGTGGAACTTGTCCTGTTAAATCGCTGTATGGTCTTGGCCACCGTGCTGCAGCTCAGTTTCAGGGTCTTGGCAATCTTCTTATAGCCTAGGCCATCTTTATGTAGAGCAACAATTCTTTTTTTCAGATCCTCAGAGAGTTCTTTGCCATGAGGTGCCATGTTAAACTTCCAGTGACCAGTATGAGAGAGTGAGAGCGATAACAAATTGAACACACCTGCTCCCCATTCACACCTGAGACCTTGTAACACTAACGAGCCACATGACACCGGGGAGGGAAAATGGCTAATTGGGCCCAAATTGGACATTTTCACTTTTGCTGCCAGCGGTTTAGACATGAATGGCTGTGTGTGTTGAGTTATTTTGAGGGGACGGCAAATTTACACTGTTATACAAGCTGTACACTCACTACTTTACATTGAATCAAAGTGTCATTTCTTCAGTGTTGTCACATGAAAAGATAGAAGAAAATCTATACAGAAAAATGTTAGGGGTGTACTCACTTTTGTGAGATACTGTATAATAATAGTGTGTGACTGTAAAGGAGACATTAGAGTGTAAGCTCCTCTGGTACAGAGACTGATGTGACTGACTCAATGTTCTCTGTACAGCGCTGCAGTATATGTCAGAGCTATATAAATGTATAATGGTGGTGTGTGAGGACATTATGGAGTGTAAGCTCCTCTGAACATCTCCACACACATGCTTATTGTAGATTATACACAGGAATAATTAGAGCAATCCCCTCCTATCACTCCAGGCTGGTAGTAGATATAGATACCTTCTCGCTCTCGGTGCTGATCTGGATGGCATTGGGGATGAGTCGGGCCGTCTTCTCCTTCGTCATGGAGGTGACGTCTCTCAGTGGCAGACATATCTGTACATGAAAAGTGGTTACACGTTACCAGGCATTTCTTTACACAAATTCTGGTGCAGAGTCGCTTACATCCACCATCACCTAATTCATGTCTATGAACGTCTGTACACAGCTCCAGGACATCCCGGGCACCAGAGATATGCGGCGTCGTTACGCTGCATCAGCAAATGCACCCATGTACAGCACATGAAGTCTAAAGCTGCCCTCAGATGGCAGATATAGAAAGGACGTCATATCGAGGGAACCTCCCAGGCTAAATTGTCAGAGGGATGGAGTTGGGCTTTGGGCAGTGGCAGGTCTGTCAAACTTTCCTCCATTCTCTAGACAAACTGATCCGCACTCCGGTTGTTGCTCTTAAAATTTCTTAATTTTATTGAATAGCCACAGTGAACAAACGCAGATTAAGTCAGTTGACGTGTTTCAGCATATAAGGCCTTAGTCATAACCATTTGTGGTTATGACTAAGGCCTTATAGGCTGAAACACGTTAACTGACTTAATCTGCGTTTGCTCACTGTGGCTATTCAATAAAATGAAGAAATTTTAAGAGCAATAACCGCAGTGCGGATTATTTTTTTCTACATTACTCTACTCAGCCAGCGACTGTGGATCGAGCCCCTGGGAGCTCTGCTATCTATGTGGTGTATGGGTAGTAGCACTGACTTTTCTGATTATACTTTCCTCCATTCTACAGGTAGATGGACATTCTGAAAATAACACGTCCTGCTGCACGTTGTCTGCTTTCATCATGGCAAAGAGACTTCTTGTGAAGCCAGGAAGATGGGCATATTGTGCAACAAATGAAATGGGCTTGTTAGAATTGAGCCCAATAAATGTGCCTTCAGGGAATTCCATGGCACATAAAGGCAGGTGCAGTCTACTTTCTCCACGGCAGGAGGCGCTGTTCCACAGCAGCACTGTTGTTGGAAAGGAAGTCAAGAGGAACAGGGTTCCTTTATGGTTTCCTGGGTCACTGGAGAAGTTATCGTATTGGATGCTGCCGCCCCATGTGACTCCAGCAACAGGGCTGGACTGGGACAGAAATTTGGCCCTGGAATTCATCCAGACCAGCCCACTTACATTTTGAGTGTCCCATCAGCACTCCCTTACATCAGAGTGTCCCATCAGCATCCCCTTACATCAGAGTGTCCCATCAGCATCCCCTTACATCAGAGTGTCCCATCAGCATCCCCTTACATCAGAGTGTCCCATCAGCATCCCCCTTACATCAGAGTGTCCCATCAGCATCCCCCTTACATCAGAGTGTCCCATCAGCATCCCCCTTACATCAGAGTGTCCCATCAGCAGCCCCCTTACATCAGAGTGTCCCATCAGCAGCCCCCTTACATCAGAGTGTCCCATCAGCAGCCTCCTTACATCAGAGTGTCCCATCAGCATCCCCCTTACATCAGAGTGTCCCATCAGCGCCTCCTTACATCAGAGTGTCCCATCAGCAGCCCCCTTACATCAGAGTGTCTCATCAGCAGCCCCCTTACATCAGAGTGTCCCATCAGCAGCCCCCTTACATCAGAGTGTCCCATCAGCGCCTCCTTACATCAGAGTGTCCCATCAGCATCCCCCTTACATCAGAGTGTCCCATCAGCATCCCCCTTACATCAGAGTGTCCCATCAGCAGCCCCCTTACATCAGAGTGTCCCATCAGCAGCCCCCTTACATCAGAGTGTCCCATCAGCAGCCTCCTTACATCAGAGTGGCCCATCAGCATCCCCCTTACATCAGAGTGTCCCATCAGCATATAAGGCCTTAGTCATAACCATTTGTGGTTATGACTAAGGCCTTATAGGCTGAAACACGTTAACTGACTTAATCTGCGTTTGCTCACTGTGGCTATTCAATAAAATGAAGAAATTTTAAGAGCAATAACCGCAGTGCGGATTATTTTTTTCTACATTACTCTACTCAGCCAGCGACTGTGGATCGAGCCCCTGGGAGCTCTGCTATCTATGTGGTGTATGGGTAGTAGCACTGACTTTTCTGATTATACTTTCCTCCATTCTACAGGTAGATGGACATTCTGAAAATAACACGTCCTGCTGCACGTTGTCTGCTTTCATCATGGCAAAGAGACTTCTTGTGAAGCCAGGAAGATGGGCATATTGTGCAACAAATGAAATGGGCTTGTTAGAATTGAGCCCAATAAATGTGCCTTCAGGGAATTCCATGGCACATAAAGGCAGGTGCAGTCTACTTTCTCCACGGCAGGAGGCGCTGTTCCACAGCAGCACTGTTGTTGGAAAGGAAGTCAAGAGGAACAGGGTTCCTTTATGGTTTCCTGGGTCACTGGAGAAGTTATCGTATTGGATGCTGCCGCCCCATGTGACTCCAGCAACAGGGCTGGACTGGGACAGAAATTTGGCCCTGGAATTCATCCAGACCAGCCCACTTACATTTTGAGTGTCCCATCAGCACTCCCTTACATCAGAGTGTCCCATCAGCATCCCCTTACATCAGAGTGTCCCATCAGCATCCCCTTACATCAGAGTGTCCCATCAGCATCCCCTTACATCAGAGTGTCCCATCAGCATCCCCCTTACATCAGAGTGTCCCATCAGCATCCCCCTTACATCAGAGTGTCCCATCAGCATCCCCCTTACATCAGAGTGTCCCATCAGCAGCCCCCTTACATCAGAGTGTCCCATCAGCAGCCCCCTTACATCAGAGTGTCCCATCAGCAGCCCCCTTACATCAGAGTGTCCCATCAGCAGCCCCCTTACATCAGAGTGTCCCATCAGCAGCCCCCTTACATCAGAGTGTCCCATCAGCAGCCCCCTTACATCAGAGTGTCCCATCAGCAGCCTCCTTACATCAGAGTGTCCCATCAGCATCCCCCTTACATCAGAGTGTCCCATCAGCGCCTCCTTACATCAGAGTGTCCCATCAGCAGCCCCCTTACATCAGAGTGTCTCATCAGCAGCCCCCTTACATCAGAGTGTCCCATCAGCAGCCCCCTTACATCAGAGTGTCCCATCAGCGCCTCCTTACATCAGAGTGTCCCATCAGCATCCCCCTTACATCAGAGTGTCCCATCAGCATCCCCCTTACATCAGAGTGTCCCATCAGCAGCCCCCTTACATCAGAGTGTCCCATCAGCAGCCCCCTTACATCAGAGTGTCCCATCAGCAGCCTCCTTACATCAGAGTGGCCCATCAGCATCCCCCTTACATCAGAGTGTCCCATCAGCAGCCCCCTTACATCAGAGTGTCCCATCAGCAGCCCCCTTACATCAGAGTGTCCCATCAGCAGCCTCCTTACATCAGAGTGGCCCACTGAGCCATCGGCCCACCGGGAAACTCCCGGTAGTCCCGATGGCCAGTACATGCCTGTCCAGCAACCATCTTGGGTCAGGCAGAGCCTATTTAAGACCCTGCCTCTCGGGTTTGGCATGCATTTTTGCAAGCTGGTAGAGTAAGGACAGGTACCCCGCCTGTTAGGGACAGTACTAGGGAAACGAGGAGGAGAAAGCATAGGGTCGCAAGTCTTCTGGGCACCTTCCCCAGCGGGCATGAGGCGGCCAGGCTGCATTCTGCTGCTCTCAACAGACACTGTCAGTCCAGCTGGTATCTGCCCCCTTCACCTTGCTGGAATCCACAAGTGTACCCGGCTGGGTTGCCTGCCCAACCACTTTATTGTAACTGTTGCTGGATTATTTTAATACAAGTTCTGCCCCGGCATCTGTACACTCTGCACCACACAGATCACACATAGCTGAAGACCAAGGCTAGCCATGGACAGCGGCCTCTCACCGTAGTCTCCCAGCGGAAGATGTTGCTGTGGAAGCAGATCCAGCTTTCGGACAGGTAAAGGCGACCTTGCAGTAGGATGTCCTTCTGGAGGGCACAGGCGTAATCTGAGGGCAGAGACAGACAAGTTATATAGTGCAAACACAGCTACCGGGAATACCAAGTATGACTATCATGTGGAAAAGTAAGTGCACCCCATGGAGACTGTTGACCTTTTCAACATATCTGAACAGGCAAACTTTAGATCTTCATTCAGATGGTGTTTACAGGTAAAGATGTTGCGCTTTGTCTTTTCAATTATGTATTCAACACAAAGATCAATCAATGTAATGGTGTACTGTGGAAAATGTAAGTACACCCCTGGCCTTAGAACTTTGTGGTTCCACCTTTAGCAGAAATTACTTTTGTAGAAATGTTGCATAACTGCCCACCGGTCTCAATCTGGATTTTCATTCACTTAGATCAGGGGCTCTCCAAACTTTCTAAACAAAAGAAAAGGTTACTGGCTTTTTAGAATTTAGGGGTGCCCAGACTGAGGCCTGTGGGAGTAGAAAATTCCCCAGCTTCAGTGGGAGCAATCAATGTTTCAGGCTTGGTGGTCAGTGGGAGTAAAAAGTGGTCAGTGCTAGGAATAGCGCCCCATCATTGGTGTTAGTGGGAGGAATAGTGCCCCATCATTGGTAACAGTGGGAGTAATAGTGCCCCCTCATTGGTATCAGTGGGAGGATTAGTGCCCCATCATTGGAATCAGTGGGAGGAATAGTGCCCCATCATTGGAATCAGTGGGAGGAATAGTGCCCCTTCATTGGTATCAGTGGGAGCAATAATGCCTCATCATTGGTATCGGTGAGAGGAATAGTGCCCCATCATTGGTATAATTTGGAGGAATAGTGCCTCATCATTGATATCAGTGGGAGGAATAGTGCCCCATCATTGGTATCATTTGGAGGAATAGTGCCCCATCATTGGTATCAGTGGGAGGAATTGTGCCCCATCATTGGTATCAGTGGGAGGAATAGTGCCCCATCATTGGTATCAGTGGTAGGAATAGTGCCACATCATTGGTATCAGTGGTAGGAATAGTGCCCCATCATTGGTGTCAGTGGTAGGAATAGTGCCCCATCATTGGTGTCAGTGGAAGGAATAGTGCCCCATCATTGATATCAGTGGGAGGAATAGTGCCCCATCATGAAAGAAAGAGTTTGGGACTTTAAATGAGGCTCTGAGAATAATGTGCCTCCATCTCTATTTATTATAAGATAAAAAGAAAGGTTTGGGACTTTATATGAGGTGTGTACCCAATAGTCAGTATATGGCATGTAAACACGGTGTAAATTCATAAACAAAAAAAGTAAATACATATTAAAAATAAGTATTTTATTGGATAACCTAATCAGCAGATGGTAACAGTATTCCAACACGATTAAAGCAATTCATAAAATAAATTCAGACATCAATGGTACAGTTGAGGAATCATGATGATGTGGATCCATAATAGACATAAACAGTATCTGAATACATAATAAAATCTGAAAATTTTATTTTTATTTATTTTCATTTTTGTTAAGTAAAACACATACGTTTTACCAAAAATTTGTGTTTATTGTGTTTGCCTTAGAGATTTTTTATCCCATTGCGTATTCACTGTGTATATTGTACACAATTACAGTTTATTTCTCTCCTGGGTTTGGGATCTAATTAGGAGCCAGTTTACATATATAAGTCATATACAGGGGCCCTGAGTTATAAACATCCGACTTACAAAACTACTTCTGTAAGAGTTATTATTAGACATGTGTTTTTTTAACGAATTTCCGAATTTCCTGAAATCTGGAATTTCGGGAAATCCGGAATTTGGAAATTCTAAATTTCTGAAATTGGAAATTTGGAAATTGGAAACTCAGAATTTTGGAAATTCAGAAATCTGAAATTTTGGAAATCTGAAATTTTGGAAATTGGGAAATTTCGGAAATTCTAAAATTTTGGAAATTCTAAAATTCTAAATTAGGAAATTCAAAAATTTGAAAATTCAAAAATAAGAATAAAAATCTTAAAATTCAAAAGAATTAAGATCTTAAAATTCGAAAAACCTGAAAATCTGAAAAAAGAACTAACTTATAATAAATATTAAATTATAGGTATTGGAATTTCCTTTCAAATTTGGCTGTTAGTGACCGTAATGAGTACGAATGTATCCAAAGTTACGAATTATATGAAATAATGAATGCTGCATCTAAACGAATGGAACATAATGATCTAATAATAATAAATAACATTAATAACAAAACTATTTTATTATTATTATTTATTATTAATTAGTTCCATTCCATTTGTTTATAAGTGGCATTCGTTATTTCGAATAATTCGTAACTTCAAATAAATTTGTATTCGTTATGTTCACAAACAGTCAAATTTGAAAGGAAATTCCAATACCTATAATTTAATAGTTAGTTATTATTAGATTATTATTTTGAATTTTACTGATTTTCTTAGAATTTTCGGATTTTTCTAATTTTTCAATTTCCAAATTCCGGAAATTCGGAATTCAAAAATTCAAAATTCTGAAATTTTAAAATTCAAAATTCGGAAATGTCAAAATTCCAAAATTTTAAAATTCCAAATTCGAAAATTTTTAAATTTGAAAATTTAGAAATCCGAAATCCAGAATTCGGAAATTCCAAAATTTGGAGTTTATAAATTTGAAAATCAGAATTTTTGGATTTCCAAATACCAAATTTTTGAAAATTCGGAAACTCGGAAATTTCTAAAAAAAATGTAAATTTGGAAATTTCGAATTCAAAAATTCCAAATTCGGAAATTCGAAAATCCAAAATTTATTTATAAACTAATTAGATTCCAGCTTTCATTTTCCTAGTGCAGTTTATAGAACACAAATACTTCAACAATTTATACATCTTTATACATTTTAGAACTTAAATATATTTTTTAAAATTACAATTGAAATGTTAAAATTTGAAAAAGAAAATGTAAACACTATTATTTGATGTAACATTTTAAAAATAAACACTTTAACCATTTGACCTCCAGAAGATTTACCCCCCCCCCCCCCCCCCCCATGACCAGGCAGTTTTTTGCGATACGGCACTGCATTACTTTAACTGACAATTGCGCGGTTGTGCAACGCTGTACCCAAAGGAAATGTATATCATTTTTTCCCCACAAATAGAGCTTTCTTTTGGTGATATTTGATCACCTCTACAGTTTTTATTTTTTTCGCTATAAACAAAAAAAGAGCGACAATTTTGAAAAAAAATTATAGTTTTTACTTTCTGCTATAAAACATATCCAATAAAAAAAATTTAAAAATTCAAATTTCTTCATAAATTTAGGCCAATATGTATTCCGCTACATATATGGTAAAAAAAAAATCCCAATAAGCGTATATTGATTGGTTTGCACAAAAGTTATAGCCTCTACAAAATAGGGGATAGATTTATGGATTTTTTTTTTTATACTAGTAATGTCAGCGATCAGCAAATTATAACGGGACTGTGATACTGCGGCAGACAAATCAGACACTAAGTGACACTTTTTGGGAACCAGTGACACTAATACAGTGATCAGTGCTAAAAAAATATGCACTGTCACTGTACTAATGACACTGTCTGGGAAGGAGTTAACACCAGGGGCGATCCAAGGGTTAAATGTGTGCCTAGCTGGTGTTTGTGCACTGTGGGGGAGGTGTTTTGTCTAGGGGAAGACGTGGATCCATGCCTTCCTTACTGACTGAACAGCAATCTGCCTTGTTTACATAGACACAGGGCTAATTTTCAGTGGCACGGCACCTCTGCACTGATTGTATGTAATGGCAATGGATACTGGGTATGCTGGCAGGAATCTATTTTTGTGTGGGGGTCTACTGTTGCTGGGGGGGAATTGGCAATTGATAAGGGAGAGGTCTATAGGTCTATTGTTGCTGGCTGTTGGAGGGTCTATTGATGCTGGGGGGGGGTGACAATTGTTGAGGGAGAGGTCTATTGATGTTGACTCCTGGGAAGTCTGTTGTTGCTGGGCTGGATCTATTGTCACTTGGTTGTTATTTTATAACAAGCAGTCCATTGTTGTTCGGGGGGGTATAATGTTGAGGGGGGATCTGTTGTTGATGTGGTGGGTCTAGTGTTGCTGGGGGTATCTATTATTGGTGGAGGGGATTTGTTTTGTTGCTGGGGCAACTATTGTTGCTGGATTATCTATTATTGCGGGGGGGGGGGATTTATTATTGCTGGGGGGATCTATTGTTGCTGGGGGTGCTTGGCAATTGTTGAGATAGAGGTCCTATAGGTCTATTGTTGCTGGCTGCTGGAGGGTCTATTGTTGCTGGGGGGTGCCAATTGTTGAGGGAGAGGTCTATTGATGCTGGGGGGGTGCCAATTGTTGAGGGGGAGATCTATTGATGCTGGGGGGTGACAATTGTTGAGGGAGAGGTCTATTGATGTTTACTCCTGGAAAGTCTGTTGTTGCTGGGGTTGATCTATTGTTGCTGGGCTGGATCTATTGTCACTTGGGTGTTATTTTGTAACAAGTGATCCATTGTTGCTAGGGGGGTATAATGTTGAGGGGGGATCTATTGTTGCTGGGGTGGGTCTAGTGTTGCTGGGGGTATCTATTATTGGTGGAGGGGATTTGTTCTGTTGCTGGGGCATCTATTGTTGCTGGGGGGAATTCACTGTTGCTGGGGGTGTGGTTGGCAATTGTTGAGGTAGAGGTCTATAGGTCTATTGTTGCTGGCTGCTGGAGGGTCTATTGTTGCTTGGGGGGGGGGGGGGGGACAATTGTTGAGGGAGAGGTCTATTGATGTTGGCTCCTGGGAAATTTGTTGTTGCTGCTGGGGGTCTATTGTTGCTGGGGTTGATCTATTGTTGCTGGGGTTGATCTATTTTTGGTGGGCTGGATCTATTGTCACTTGAGTGTTGGGTGTTATTTTGTAACAAGCGGTCCATTGTTGCTGGGGGGGGGGGGGGTATAATGTTGTGGGAGGATCTATTATTACTGGGGTGGGTCTAGTGTTGCTGGGGTTATCTATTATTGGTGGAGGGGATTTTGTTTGTTAATGTGGCATCTATTGTTGCTGGGTGGAGTCTATTGTTGTTGGGGTGGGTCTAGTGTTTCTGGGGGATCTATTGTTGCTGGGGTGGGGACTATTTTTGCTGAGGTGGTTATAGTGTTGCTGGGGTGGGACCAGTGTTGCTGGGGGTAACTATTATTGATGGAGAGGATTTTTTTTGTTGCTGTGGCATCTATTGTTGTTGGGGTGAGTCAAGTGTTGCTGGGGGTGTCTTTTAGTGCCGGGGGGATCTATTGTTGCTAGGGTGGGGTCTATTGTTGCTGAGGTGGTTAAAATGTTGCTGGGGTGGGTACAGTGCTGCTGGGGGTATCTATTATTGCTGGATTATATATTGTTGCTGGGGGGATCTATTGTTGGTGGGGTGGGGTCTATTGCTGCTGGCTGCACTGCAGAGGATCTATTGTACTGCTTTTCTTGTTATCATTAACAAATACCATACAAATGACTTAATGACAAAATAATACTTTGTTCTGGGCCGGTACTGGGAGGTGGGTACGGTGGGGGGCGGTGCTTGGAGGTGGGTAGGGGCGGGGCAAGGAGTGACTCAGAAGGGGGGAGTTCCTGCACCTATTCTGGGGCAAGCGAATGCCCAGGTTTGGTTATTTCCATCAGACTTAGGTTTGGTGGTTTCCAGTCCTCCCACTGAATTCTCCACAAGGACCGGTTCGCCCCCGGGGCAAGGATGTAGCACTGTCCCCCCTCCCCCACTGCTAATGCATTCGGTAGAATGGGTTTAGTGTTCGCTGTCCATTTTTTGCCCCCTTGCTCCACTGTGCCCAGAGCACCTTCCCCTCCTGCCCACCCCTTGTCCCGGGGCCCAGCTATGTGTGGAGCTGTCTGTTGTTATCTTAGGTTCTCCAGTGGTGAGATCTCCTCACCATAGTTGGTGCCCAAGTTTGGTTATTTCCACCAGACTTAGTTTTGGTGGTTCCCCATCCTCCCACCGAATTCTCCACAATCGGTACCAGGGCAGGTTCATCTAGCGCCCAGGGCAAGGATGTGGAACTGTGCCCCCTCCCCCACTGTTAATGCATGTGGTAGAATGGGTATACTGTCCTGTGTCTATGCTTTGACAATTACTTTATTGTGCCCAGGGCACCCTGCCCTCCTGCCCACCCCTTGTCCAAGAGCCCAGTTATATGCGGAGCTGTCTCTTGTTATCTTAGGGTCTCAATTGTTGAGATCTCTGCCCGCCCTAGTTGGTAGAATGGGTCATAGGGCCCAGTTATGTGCGGAGCTGTCTGTTGTTATCTTGGGGTCTCCACTTCTGAGATCTCCTCACCATAGTTGGTGCCCAGGTTTGGTTATTTCCACCAGACTTAGTTTTGGTGGTTTCCAATCCTTCCACCGAATTCTCCACAATCGGTACCAGAACAGATCAATCTAGCGCCCAGGGCAAGAAAGTGGAACCGTGCCCCCTCCCCCACGGTTAATGCATACAGTAGAATGGGTTTAGTGCCCTCTGTCCGTTCTTTGCCCAGGGCTTCACTGTGCCCAGGACACGTTCCCCTCTCTAGCGCCCAGACCATGGATGTGGAACTGTGCCCCCTCCCCCACGGTTAATGCATACATTAGAATGGGGTTTAGTGCCTTCTGTCCGTTTTTTTTACCCAGGGCTTCACTGTGCCCAGGGCACGTTCCCCTCTCTAGCGCCCAGACCATGGATGCGGAACTGTGCCCCCTCCCCCACTGTTAATGCATACATTAGAATGGGGTTTAGTGCCCTCTGTTCGTTCTTTGCCCAGGGCTCCACTGTGCCCAAGGCACCTTCCCCTCCTGCCCACCCCGTTGTCCCAGGGTTGGGTCCACAATATAGAGTTTATACTGCGGCATGGAGAGTGGGAGGTGTTTAGAGGGGCCCCAGAAGGCTTAGCGATCCTAGAACTTGGCAAAAAGATAAAATGGCAGCCGCTCAAATATGTTCTAGCTGGCAAAGGAACAACAATTCACGCTGGAGGCACAATGCGGGTGAGAGGAGTGTTTGTGCCATAGGAGCATTCCTGGCAGGAGGTGCGATTATTGTGGGAGGGGGGGGGGGGGGCAATCCATAACAAATTAGCAATATAAATGTTCCGGGCCTCAAAGCAAACTCAAGCAAAGTTCCTTTTTCACTAGAGATACCAAGAAGCAAAAAATGATGGAAAGATGAACTATTCAGGATATACAACATGCTACAACATAAATAAATAAAATAAACAGTTGTGGGTGGACTTGCCCTTTAACCACTTCAATACCGGGGGGGGGGGGGGGCACTTATACACCTTCCTGCCCAGGCCAATTTTCAGCTTTCAGTGCTGTCGCACTTTGACTGACAATTGCGCGGTCATGCTACACTGTACACAAACAATTTTTTTATCATTTTGTTCCCACAAATAGAGCTTTCTTTTGGTGGTATTGGATCACCTCTGGGGGGGTTTTATTTTTTGCGCAACAAATAAAAAAAGACAGAAAATGTTGGAAAAAAAACGTTTTTCTTTGTTTCTGTTAAATTTGTTTGTAAATAAGTACATTTTCTTCTTCAATGACGGGCACTGGTAAGGAGGCATTGATGAGGTGGCACTGATGATGGGCACTGATAGGTGGCACTGGTATGCAGCACTGATGGGTACTTATGGGTGGCACTGATGGGTACTTATGGGTGGCACTGATAGGTGGCACAGATGGGCACTGATGGTCACTGATAGGTGGGCACTGATGGTCACTGGGTGGCACTGATGACACTGATGGGTGGCATTGCTGGGCAACACTTGTCTGTACTGATCCATAATGTTGCTAGTAAATAAGTAAATGTTATTCTTCAATGACGGGCACTGATATGGCTGCACTGACGGGCACTGATAAGGCGGCACCATTGTGGTGGCATTGATGAGGTGGAACTGATGGGCACTGATGATGGGCACTGCTAGGTGGGACTGGTATGCGGCACTGATGGGCACTCATAGGCGTCACTGATGGGTACTTATGGGTGGCACTGGTGGGTACTTATGGGTGGCACTGATAGGTGGCACAGATGGGCACTGATGATCACTCATAGGTGGGCACTGATGGGCACTAGGTGGCACTGATGACACTGATGGGTGGCATTGCTGGGCAACACTTGTCTGTATTGATCCATAATGTTGCCAGTCAGTTATATGTGGGTGGCCATGGGTTACATACCTGGCTATCCACATGCTGGGGGCTTCCCTGGTGGTCCTGGCAGCTTCCCTGGTGGTCCAGTGTGAGCAACCGGGGGGGGGGGGGGGGGCTGCAATGATAAACAATCAGCGCAGACCCCCCCCCCCTGTCAGGAGAGCCACCGATTGGCTCTCCTCTACTCGCATCTGTCAGAAGTAAGTGAGGAAAAGCCAATCACCGGCTCTTTCTGTTAACATCGTGATCAGCTGTGATTGGACACGACTGATCACGTGGTAAAGAGCCTCTGTCAGAGGCTCTTTACCAAGATCGGTGTAGCGATGTGTCAGTCTGACACACCGCACCACCGATCGCCGCAATGTGCGCAGACACGGGCATGCGGTGGCTATAATCCTGCAGGACGTCATATAACGCCCATTCAGGATAACTGAACCCCCGCCCGCCCGTCATTTTGCTATAGTCCGGGCGGGAAGTGGTTAAATCTTGAGGTTTAAACTCCTATAGAGGCCATAGCCGGGTTTTCTGCAGGGAAAGGACAGCTGGGAAACGTGAGCTGACACTTAGATTGTGTGTGACCCCCTGACCTCTGAAATACGACCCCTCCGGCCTCTGGGAAAGGGGGGCATGTACATACACAGAATTCCAGGTCTGCCTGTCACTCTTTAGGTGGCCGTGCGGAGATTTAGGTTGATCAATCGCACACATCCCACTCATCATCGAATAAAATCAAATACTGAAGAATGCAATGCCGCATTGAATAACATGAGAAGCTGCTGAAGTTTGCGATTCTGTCGCTAGCTCCAAGTGTAGTAGAAAGTGCGAGGATGGAGGAGGAGGGGGGGGGGGTGATAAAATTAGGTGGCTGAGCGGCGGTCAAACTGCGTCCCCCCCTCCCTGGCTGCCCGCCCCAATGCCACCTCCAGGACGGCTAATTTTTTCAATCCCAAGTTTGATTTTGTAGTAAAAAAATAAAAATAAATCGAACCTCAACAAAGCGTTTGGCTCATAATCGTTGTGCCCCTCCATTGAACTCAATGGGCCAGTTTGACAGGCCGCGCCACCTATCAGACTCTGACACCCAAGTTATAAAACGCAGCAGCCTTCGAAGAAAGGCATCGCAGTCCTGGCATGGGCACAAACCTGTCAGGCTGTAATGTTAGCATTGGAGTGGGGTATTATCCTTAGACATGTGCGGGTTGTTTCGTTCCGGATTAAAATTCGGACAAATTGTTAATTATTCTGAAAATTCAGATGTATCCCAATTTCTGAAGGGCGATTGTAACGAATTTAAACTAATCCGAAATAACGAAAAACAATTTCGAAATTCGAATAATAAAAAAAAAGGTTTCTAATCAAATTCGACTTTCCGAAGAGAATAAAAAAAAAAAAATAGAAAGAAAAAGGAATAGAATAGATAAAAATAGAAGATAAAAGAATAGAATATAATAGAGTAAAACAGAACAGAATAGAAAATAAAAGAATAGAAAAAAATGGAATAGAAAATAAAGGCATAGAATAGAAAATAGAAGAATAGAAAAGAATAGAGTAAAACAGAATAGAAAAGAATAGAATAGAAAATAGAAATAATATAACCATCTTCGAATTCGAATACAACGGAAAAGAATAAAAATAGAAAAAAAAATAGAATAGGATACAAAAGCATGGAATAGAAAAAAAAATAAGAAAAGAATAGAAAGATTTTAACCTTCTTCAGAAATTCAAATTTTGAATAGAATAAATTCAAATTTGAATAGAATAGAAAATAATACAATTTTGAATCCGATAGAAAAGAATAAAAGTAGAAAAAAAAAGAATAGAATAGGAAAGCATGCTTAAAAAAACGGAATAAAATAGAAGAGAAAAGAATAGAATAAAATAGAAAAAAATATAACCATCTTCTGAAATTCGAATTTCAAACAGAATACAGTTAAATTTTAATATAATAGAAAATAATAGAATAGAATAGAAAAGAATAGAATAGAGTAAAACAGAACAGAATAGAAAATAAAAGAATAGAAAAAAATGGAATAGAAAATAAAGGGATAGCATAGAAAATAAAGGGAAGAGAATAGAAAAAATAGAGTAAAACAGAATATAAAAGAATAGAATAGAATAGAAAATAGAAATAATATAACCATCTCCGAATTTGACAACAATGGAAAAGAATAAAAATAGAAAAAAATAGAATAGAATAGAAAAGCATGGAATAGAAAAAAAAAAAAGAAAAGAATAGAATAGGAAGAATTTAACCTTCTTCAGAAATTCTAATTTTGAATAGAATAAATTAAAATTTGAATAGAAGATAAAATAATAGAATAGAAGATAAAATAATAGAATATAATAGAGTAAAAGAGCACAGAATACCAAATAAAAGAATAGAAAAAAATACAATAGAAAATAAAGGGATAGAATAGAAAATAAAAGAATAGAATAGAAAAGACTAGAGTAAAACAGAATAGAAAATAGAATGAAATAGAAGGAATATAACCAGCTTCTGAAATTCGAATTTCAAATAGAATAAATTTGAATACAATATAAAAAATAAAAATAGAATAGAAAGGCATGGAATAGAGAAAAAGGAAAGAATAGAATAGAAATAATTTAACCTTCTTCAGAAATTCGAATTTTGAATAGAATAAATTCAAATTTGAATAAAATATAAAAAAATAGAATAGAACATAATAGAATAGAAGATAAAAAAATATAATATAATAGAGTAAAAGAGAACAGAATACTAAATAAAAGAATAGAAAAAATAGAATAGAAAATAAAGGGATAGAATAGGAAATAAAAGAATAGAATAGAAAAGAATAGAGTAAAACAGAATAAAATAGAAAAGCATGAAATAGAATAGAAAATAGAATAAAATAGAAATAATATAATAAAGAATAAAATAGAAAGAATATAACCAGCTTCTGAAATTTGAATTTCAAATAGAATAAATTTAAATACAAAAGAAAAGAATAAAGATAGACTAGAAAGCCATGGAATAGGAAAATAAAAGAATAGAAAGAATATAACCTTCTTCAGAAATTCAAATTCTGAATAGAATAAATTCAAATTCTGAATAGAATAAATTCAAATTCTGAATAGAATAAATTCAAATTCTGAATAGAATAAATTCAAATTTGAATAGAATAGAAAATAATAGAATAGAATAGAAAATAATAGAATAGAAGATAAAAAATATATAATATAATATAACAGCGTAAAAGAGAACAGAATAGAAAATAAAAGAATAGAAAAAAATGGAATATAAGATAAAGGGATAGAATAGAAAATAAAAGAATAGAATAGAAAACAATAGAGTAAAACAGAATAAAATAGATTATAACCACCTTCTAAAAAACGAATTTCAAATAGAATAAATTTGAATCCAATAGAAAAGAATAAAAATAGAAAAAAAAAGAATAGGAAAGCATGGTTAAAAAAACTGAATAAAAGAGAAGAGAAAAGAAAAGAATAGAATAAAAAATAGAATAAAATAGAAAAAATATAACCATCTTCTGAAATTCGAATATCAAACAGAATACATTTAAATTTTAATATAATAGAAAAGAATAGAATAGAATAAAAAAGAATAGAATAGAATATAAAAGGATAGAATAGAGTAAAACAGAACAGAATACAAAATAAAATAAAAAAATTAACAGAAAATAAAGGGATAGAATAGAAAATAAAAGAATATAATAGAAAAGAATAGATTAAAACTGAATAGAAAGGCATAGAATAGAAAATAGAATAAAATAGAAAGACTATAACCATCTTCTGGAATTCGAAATTTCAAATAGAATATATTTGAATAAAATAGAAAAGACTAAAAATAGAAAAAAAAAGAATAGAATAGAAAAGTATGGAATATATATATAAAGAATAGAGTAGAAAGAATATAACCTTCTTCAGAAATTGAAATTTTGAATAGAATGAAATCAAATTTCAATAGAATAGAAAAGAATAGAATAGAATAAAAAAATAGAATAAATAAATAATAAATAAATGAATAAATAGAATAGTATAGAATAGAAAGAATAGAACCATTTCTCAAAATTAGAATAGAATAAATTTGAATTTGCATAGAATAGAATATACCAGGAAATAAAAGCATAAAACAAAAAAGAAAACAATAGAATGCAATAGAAAAAAAACAATAGAATAGAATGGAATAGAAATAATATAACCATCTTCCAAAATTGTAATTGCAAATAGAATAAATTCGATTTTGAATGGAGTTTGATTCGAATGCAATTCGAATGGAATTCAAATTTGATTCAATTAAAATTTTTAGAATTCAGTCGAATTTCTGAAAATTCAAATCGATTTGAATTCGAATAAACAAAACAAATTTCCGAAAACGAATATAACTAAACAAATTTAGGAAAATACCGAATCGAAACACATTTTTTTCATTCTTCACATGTCTAATAAGCACTGCTCAGCCACCTGTTTTTATCGCCCCCCCCCCCACCCAAATCCTAACATTACATCCTCACCTGGCCGCAATGCTTTGCTACACTTTTTGCCTGAGGTTGCGGAGTCTGACAGGCGGCACAGCCTATCAAACTCCCCCACTGAGTACAATGAGGGCGCACAGCGACCATGAGACAAGCACTTGGCTCGGAGGTACGATTTTATTATTACAAAATCCCACTTGGGACATAAAAAAAAAAAAAAAAAAAAATTCAGATGTTGTAGAAGTGGCAGGATCACCTCCTGAATGCCTGCCCACCGTTGCGACACTGCCTTCTGAAAAGCAATTTACAATGGATCGCTTTTCAGAGGGTGGTAAGCATCGTCGCCTGTCTAAAAGAAGCCAAAGTCAATCGCTCAGAGACCGAGCCTCATCTCCTCCGGAGTTGTGTCTCACCAATACTTTGCTTTTCACATGAATGGAAAATTTACGTAAATGTTCACACAATTGTTTGATGGAAGATGTTCAATTTCTTTGGGCAATCGGTCTCATTGATTGTAAACACAAACCAGTCCTGCCCCCACCCATCCCCCCACCCCGGGCCGCACACAGGGTCAACTCACCAACAATCAGCTTCTCACTTTCCGGCAAATCTTTAAACAGTTTCCGAAACTCCTCGCTGCGCTGTTTGTAGGTGGAACTTGAGACCTGCGGCAGGAGATAGACAAGGATTAAAATTCATCTATATGAGTCCATATTTCCACCAAATAAAGGCCACCTACATGATTGGTATTGGCTCCATCTGCCAGGAGCTGGTCCTGGGTGCCGTCCTCCATCCTCTTGCTCTGCAGAGTGTCAGGGGTCGGTGAACTGGGAGGTGACAGATGTCTACACAAGGAGAGCACTAAAATTCACACAACACAAGTGTCCAGACAGGCCTCCCTGGGATGACACATTCCACAGATAATGGAGGAGGCCAAATACTTTCCTGAAACCTTCACATATTTGGAATTTCCACTTCGGGTTCCATGTCACAGTATAGCTGCTGAGATGCCACATACAAGATATGGCCAAAGGCCCTGAACATCACACCTCCTATATGGCCAAAAGTTCAGGAGGACACACTGACCATCACACCCCCTATATGGCCAAAAGTTCTGGAGGACAGACTGACCATCACACCTCCTATATGGCCAAAAGTTCAGGAGGACACACTGACCATCACACCCCCTATATGGCCAAAAGTTCAGGAGGACAGACTGACCATCACACCCCCTATATGGCCAAAAGTTCAGGAGGACACACTGACCATCACACCTCCTATATGGCCAAAAGTTCAGGAGGACACACTGACCATCACACCTTCTATATGGCCAAAAGTTCAGGAGGACACACTGACCATCACACCTCCTATATGGCCAAAAGTTCAGGAGGACACACTGACCATCACACCTTCTATATGGCCAAAAGTTCAGGAGGACACACTGACCATCACACCTCCTATATGGCCAAAAGTTCAGGAGGACACACTGACCATCACACCTCCTATATGGCCAAAAGTTCAGGAGGACACACTGACCATCACACCTCCTATATGGCCAAAAGTTCAGGAGGACACACTGACCATCACACCTACTATATGGCCAAAAGTTCAGGAGGACAGACTGACCATCACACCTATTATATGGTCAAAAGTTCAGGAGGACAGACTGACCATCACACCTCCTATATGGCCAAAAGTTCAGGAGGACAGACTGACCATCACACCTACTATATGGCCAAAAGTTCAGGAGGACAGACTGACCATCACACCTCCTATATGGCCAAAAGTTCAGGAGGACACACTGACCATCACACCTACTATATGGCCAAAAGTTCAGGAGGACAGACTGACCATCACACCTATTAGATGGTCAAAAGTTCAGGAGGACAGACTGACCATCACACCTCCTATATGGCCAAAAGTTCAGGAGGACAGACTGACCATCACACCTCCTATATGGCCAAAAGTTCAGGAGGACACACTGACCATCACACCTCCTATATGGTCAAAAGTTGAGGACACACTGACCATCACACCTACCATATGGCCAAATACTTTCCCGAAACCTTCACTTATTTGGAGTTTTCACTTTGGGCTCCATGTCACAGTATACAGTGGTGTGAAAAAGTGTTTGCCCCCTTCCTCATTTCCTGTTCCTTTGCATGTTTGTCACACTTAAGTGTTTCGGAACATCAAACCAATTTAAACAATAGTCAAGGACAACACAAGTAAACACAAAATGCAATTTGTAAATGAAGGTGTTTATTATTAAAGGTGAAAAAAAATCCAAACCATCATGGCCCTGTGTGAAAAAGTGATTGCCCCCTAAACCTAATAACTGGTTGGGCCACCCTTAGCAGCAACAACTGCAACCAAGCGTTTGCGATAACGTGCAATGAGGCTTTTACAGCGTCCTGGAGGAATTTTGGCCCACTCATCTTTGCAGAATTGTCCTAATTCAGTTACATTAGAGGGTTTTCGAGCATGAACGGCCTTTTTAAGGTCATACCACAACATCTCAATAGGATTCAGGTCAGGACTTTGGCTAGGCCACTCCAAAGTCTTCATTTTGTTTTTCTTCAGCCATTCGGTGGTGGACTTGCTGGTGTGTTTAGGATCATTGTCCTGCTGCAGAACCCAAGTTCGTTTCAGCTTGAGTACACGAACAGATGGTCGGACATTCTCCTTCAGGATCTCTTGGTAGACAGCAGAATTCATAGTTCCTTTTATCACGGCAAGTCTTCCAGGTCCTGAAGCAGCAAAACAGCCCCAGACCATCACACTACCACCACCATATTTTACTGTTGGTATAATGTTCTTTTTATGAAATGCAGTGTTCCTTCTACGCCAGATATACTTGGACACACACCTTCCAAAGAGTTCCACTTTTGTCTCATCGGTCCACAGAATGTTGTCCCAAAAGTCTTAGGGATCATCAAGATGTGTTGTGGAGAAATTGAGACGAGCTTTGATGTTCTTTTTGCTCAGCAGTGGTTTTCTCCTTGGAACTCTGCCATGCAGGCCATTTTTGCCCAGTCTTTTCCTGATGGTGGAGGCATGAACGCTGACCTTAACTGAGGCAAGTGAGGCCTGCAGTTCCTTGGACGTTGTTGTGGGGTCTTTTGTGACCTCTTGGATGAGTCGTCGCTGCGCTCTTGGGGTAATTTTGGGCGGCCGGCCACTCCTGGGAAGGTTCACCACTGTTCCATGTCTTCGCCATTTGTGGATAATGGCTCTCACTGTGGTTCGCTGGATTCCCAAAGCTTTGGAAATGGCTTTATAACCCTTTCCAGACTGATAGATCTCAATTACTTTCTTTCTCAATTGTTCCTGAATTTCTTTGGGTCTCGGCATGATGTGTAGCTTTTAAGGATCTTCTGGTGGACCTTACTGTGTCAAGCAGCTCCTATTTAAGTGATGCCTTGATTGTGAACAGGTGTGGCAATAATCAGGCCTGGGTGTGGCTAGAGAAATTGAACTCAGGTGTGGACAACCACAGTTATAGTATGTTTTAACAAGGGGGGCAATCACTTTTTCACACAGGGCCATGATGGTTTGGATTTTTTTTCACCTTTAATAATAAACACCTTCATTTACAAATTGCATTTTGTGTTTACTTGTGTTGTCCTTGACTATTGTTTAAATTGGTTTGATGTTCCGAAACACTTAAGTGTGACAAACATGCAAAGGAACAGGAAACGAGGAAGGGGGCAAACACTTTTTCACACCACTGTAGCTGCTGAGATGCCACATACAAGACAGAGTATATGGCCAAAAGCTGAATACACTCTGACCATCACATCTACTATATGGCCTAAAGTTGAGGACACACTGACAATTAATTACACCTACTATATGACCAAAGGTTGATGACACTCTGACCATCACACTTACTGTATGGCATAAAGCTGAAGACACACTGACCATTAAACCTACTATATGGTCAAAGGTTGAGGGCACACTGACCATCACACCTACTATATGGCCAAATACTTTCCTGAAACCTTCACATATTTGGAGTTTTCACTTTGGGCTCCATTTCACAGTATAGCTGCTGAGATGCCACATACAAGACAGAGTATATGGCCAAAAGCTGAATATACTCTGACCATCACATCTACTATATAACCAAAAGTTGAGGACACACTGACCATTATACCTACTATATGGCCTAAAGTTGAGGACACACTGACAATTAATTACACCTACTATATGACCAAAGGTTGATGACACGCTGACCATCACACTTACTGTATGGCATAAAGCTGAGGACACACTGACCATTAAACCTACTATATGGTCAAAAGTCGAGGACACACTGACCATTACACCTACTATATGGCCAAATTTTGAGGACCCACTGACCATTACACCTACTATATGATCAAAATTTGAGGACACACAGACCATTACACCAACTACATGGCCAAAAGTTGAGGACACACAGACCATCACACCTACTTACTATATGGCTAAAAGTTGAGGACACACTGACCATCACACCTACTATATAGCAAAAAGTTGAGGACACCCTGACCATCACACCTACTATACGGCCAAAGGTTGAGGACACCCTGACCATCACACCTACTATACGGCCAAAACTTGAGGACATAATGTACATGGGACGTTTTTACACCCTCTCCTGAACAACTTAACCTGACAGATAGTAACTCATGTTTAAAACTTCCGTTTTGCCGCATTTACATGCTGCGTTTCGAGGCGTTTAGCCACGTTTGCATTTAGAAGCACTAATATATATATTTTTTTAAATAGCCAAAAATGAAAAACGCCTGGAAATGAAATGCGGCTAAACGTGAGCTGCCGCGTTTAGAAGCGCTTGGCGCTTGAAATGCCTCTAAACTCAGCATCTGAACTAATTTTTTGCTTTCCAAAAAAGGCCTCTAAACTCAACTGCCTAGAAACTACTATAAAAGACCCTGTGTACATGTACTGATAAGATAACATAGAGGAGAGTTCAGGAGCAGTTGAAAAAAATGTCCAACTGCTCCTAAACGTCCGTTTAGCAGCAGCAGTGTACATGAGGCCTTACCATCACACCTACTATATGGCCAAAAGTTGAGGACACACTGACGATTACACCTACTATATGGCCAAAAGTTGAGGTTACCCCGACCATTAAACCTACTATATGGCCAAAAGTTGAGGACACACTGACCATTAAACCTACTATATGGGCAAAAGTTGAGGACACACTGACCATTACACCTACTATATGGCCAAAAGTTGAGGTTACCCTGACCATTAAACCTACTATATGGGCAAAAGTTGAGGACACACTGACCATTACACCTACTATATGGCCAAAAGTTGAGGTTACCCTGACCATTAAACCTACTATATGGGCAAAAGTTGAGGACACACTGACCATTACACCTACTATATGGCCAAAAGTTGAGGTTGCCCTGACCATTAAACCTACTATATGGGCAAAAGTTGAGGTTACCCTGACCATTAAACCTACTATATGGGCAAAAGTTGAGAACATAAATACCCACCAAAAAAAAAAATGGTGTGGGGGTTCCCCCTCTGATTCTAAACTAGACCCTTAAGATCTGGTGTGGGTTTTAAGGGGGAACAAAAGGGCTCAGTTCCCCCAAAAAGAAAAAAAAAAATGTCCCATGATGTATATCCATCGTCAATAACGTTGCCCAGTGATGTAGATCCATGTCAATCACCATGCCCACCGAAAGAGAAAACCCGCCGATCGCCGACACACGTTCCTGGAGTTTCACTCCTGCCAAATGACAGAAAAGGTCCTCACAGGTCACATCAGAGGTTCCACATCACGTCAGAGGCTCCCTATTCATGAGAGCGCCCTATCACATCGGGACCACCTCTATAAATCAGAGGTCTCCTGTACACGTGACCCCAATCACTATGGAGTCCCCACAGTCACACAGCCCTCCCCAATCACACAGTCCTCCATCACAGAGCCCCACAAATTACACAATCCCTCCATCACAGGGCCCCGCAATCACACAGTCTCTAACATTATAGAATCCTCCAATCACACAGTCCCTTCTTCACATCAGAGCCCTACTTACAGCAGTTCAGCAGAGGGCAGTTGGCGGCAGAGGTCAGGAGGAGGTGGGCTTCCATCTTCTCCTGAATGTTGGGAACACATCAGAGATCACTCCTTTACATCAGTGGTCCTCCCATTACATCAAAGCCACCCCCCCTCACAGAAATCGTCCACCCATCACATCAGATATCCTCATCATGTCAGAGGTCACCCCTTCACGACAGTTGCTGTCCCATCTAAGTAAAGGGGAGCACTGAAGTCAGAAGATTTGGAACCGCATAGGGGGATTTTCAGAAAATCTTGCTGAAGGTAAACTTACACTTAAAGTCAGTGAACCATAAAAAAACAATCACGGGTTACCTGTCTGGGTTCATCAAAAGACAATTTCTGATTGGTTGCTATAGTTTTGTACATTGGGAGTTCCTGTGTGATCTCATGTGCTCTTTGGGAATGGCCATGAGAGGATGAACATTAAAACAGACTGTAAAACACAGTAATTACACTGAGAACACCGGCTCTGGGGTTTTATTTGCGTTCTTCAGAGCAGAACAAGTGCTTACGTGGATCTGTTACATTATAGGAAGGAATACAAAGGTGGCCGTGTGACGGGACGTGACAGGTTCTCGGAGTATTACATGACATATTAAATAATATATGGCTTCATCTGAGTCACGGCTCCTTCCACACAGCAGGTTTTATAGGACACGGCTGACTATCAAGAATGACTTCTGCCATATAAAAGAATTCTAGCATAAGGATGTTCCTTTAAATCCACCGGATCTAATATTTCAGTGAAAGCAGATCTAAAGCTAATCTCTAGAGCAGTGTTTCTCAACCCTTTTTTCAGTCACAGAACTCTTTAAAAGTATGCAGAATCTCAAGGAACCCCAGTCTACATTTTACTCAAGCCTGGGACAATGCATACAACCACCTTGATAAAATGAACTTCACATTAGAAGCCACCATCACATCAGAAACGACTCCATCGCATACATCATAAGCCTCCCGTTTACATCAGAGGTCCTTCCATCACATCAGAGGTCTCTCATCATGTCAGAGGTACTTCCATCACATCAGAGGTCTCTCATCATGTCAGAGGTACTTCCATCACATCAGAGGTCTCTCATCATGTCAGAGGTACTTCCATCACATCAGAGGTCTCAGGTCCCCCATCACAGCAGAGGTTCTCCATTGCATCAGAGGTCTTCAATTCACATCAGAAGCTCTCCTTCACACGAGAGGTCCCCCCATCACATCAGAGGTCTTTCCATGTGAATAGGTGATTAGAAGTCACTCATTAACATCAGAAGTCCTCCCTTTATTTTAGAGGTCCTCCATTCACATCAGAGGTCAGCCCATCATATCAGAGGTCCCTCATCACATCAGAAGTCCACCCATCACATCAGAGGTCTTTCCATCACATTAGAAGTCACTCATTCCCATCAGAGGTCCTCCCTTTACTTTAGAGGTCATCCATTCACATCAGAGGTCAGCCAATCAAATCAGAGGTCACCCATTCACATCATAAGTCCACCCATCACATCAGAGGTCTTCCCATCGCATCAGAGGTTACCCATTTACATCACAGCCCCTCATCACATCAGAGGTCCCTTATCGTGCCAGAGGTCCCTCATCATGTCAGAGATCCTTCCATCACATCAGAGGTCCCCATTACATCAGAGGTCCCCATTACATCAGGGGTCATCCATTCACATCAGAGCCCCTCATTACATAAGATGCCCCCTTCACATGAGAGGTCCCCCCATCACATCAGAGTCACGGCTCCTTCCACACAGCAGGTTTTATAGGACACGGCTGACTACCAAGAATGACTTCTGCCATATAAAAGAATTCTAGCATAAGGATGTTCCTTTAAATCCACCGGATCTAATATTTCAGTGAAAGCAGATCTAAAGCTAATCTCTAGAGCAGTGCTTCTCAACCTTTTTTCAGTCACAGAACTCTTTAAAAGTATGCAGAATCTCAAGGAACCCCAGTCTACATTTTACTCAAGCCTGGGACAATGCATACAACTACCTTGATAAAATGAACTTCACATTAGAAGCCACCATCACATCAGAAACGACTCCATCGCATACATCATAAGCCTCCCGTTTACATCAGAGGTCCTTCCATCACATCAGAGGTCTCTCATCATGTCAGAGGTACTTCCATCACATCAGAGGTCTCAGGTCCCCCATCACATCAGAGGTCTTTCCATCACATTAGAAGTCACTCATTCCCATCAGAGGTCCTCCCTTTACTTTAGAGGTCATCCATTCACATCAGAGGTCAGCCAATAAAATCAGAGGTCACCCATTCACATCAGAAGTCCACCCATCACATCAGAGGTCTTCCCATCGCATCAGAGGTTACCCATTTACATCACAGCCCCTCATCACATCAGAGGTCCCTTATCGTGCCAGAGGTCCCTCATCATGTCAGAGATCCTTCCATCACATCAGAGGTCCCCATTACATCAGAGGTCCCCATTACATCAGGGGTCATCCATTCACATCAGAGCCCCTCATTACATAAGATGCCCCCTTCACATGAGAGGTCCCCCCATCACATCAGAGGTCCCTTATCGTGTCAGAGGTCCCTCATCATGTCAGAGGTCCTTCCATCACATCAGAGGTCCCCCATCACATCAGAGGTCCCCTTTACATCAGGGGTCATCCATTTACATCAAAGCCCCTCATCACATAAGATGCCCCCTTCACATGAGAGGCCCCCCCATCACATCAGAGGTCTTTCCATCACATTAGAAGTCTCTCATTCCCATCAGAGGTCCTCCCTTTACTTTAGAGGTCATCCATTCACATCAGAGGTCAGCCAATCAAATCAGAGGTCATCCATTCATATCAGAAGTCCACCCATCACATCAGAGGTCTTCCCATCGCATCAGAGGTCACCCATTCACATCACAGCCCCTCATCGCATCAGAGGTCCCTTATCGTGTCAGAGGTCCCTCATCATGTCAGAGGTCCTTCCATCACATCAGAGGTGCCCCATCACATCAGAAGTCCCCATTACATCAGAGGTCACCCATTCACATCAGAGCCCCTCATCACATAAGACACCCCCCTTCACATGAGAGATCCCCCATCACATCAGAGGTCTTTCCATCACATTAGAAGTCACTCATTCCCATCAGAGGTCCTCCCTTTACTTTAGAGGTCATCCATTCACATGAGAGGTCTTCCCATCATGTCAGAGGTCACCCATACACATCAGAGCCCCTCATCACATCAGTAGCCCCACTTCAAATGAGAGGTCCTTCCTTTACATCAGAGGTCCTCCCTTCTCATCAGGGATCCTTCCATCAGATTAGATTTCCCCCCATCACATCAGAAGCCCTTTCACATAAGAAGTCACTCATCATGTCAGAGGTCACCCCCTTCACATCAGAGCCCCTATCACATCAGAGTTCCTCTCATCATATCAGAGCCCCCCCCCCCCCCCATCACATCAGAGTTCCCCCTTAACATCAGAGGTCCCCATTACATCAGAGGCCCACTATACATGAAAGCCCCCATCACATCAAAGCCACCACCAAAAATCAGAGGTCTCTTATACATAAGTTCCCCAATCACCACAGAGTCCCCTCAGTCACATAGCCCTCCCCCAATCACAGAGCCCCCAAATCACACAATCCCCCAATCTCAGAGTCCCCAATCACACAATCCACCGTTGCAGAGCCCCTTAATCACACAGTCTCCTCTTCTCATCAGACCCCTACCATTTGGCTACAGCAGCCCAGCAGAGGGCAGGCAGTGCTGTAGGTCTGGAGGAGGTGGACTTCAATCTCCTCTCTGTATGCTGGGATCACATCAGAAGTCACCCCTTCACATCAAAACAGACTATAGAAGATTCAGGCACAACATGTCTGTACCTCTGAACAGGAGCATGGCATGCACACGAACCACACTAACAAGGATAGGCGTCCGTGCTTAGCGTATTCAGTTTACCACCAGGAAGTAGGGGAACTGGCAGGATCAATCAGGTATTATATACAGAATTTATACTAACAGTAAATATTTACATGATATAGGGCAGTGGAAAGTGTCACCATGACAGTGGACTTTGTAAGCAGGGCAGTGGATAGTGGCAGCAGGACAGTGGACGGTGCCAGTAGGGCAGTGGATAGTGGCAGAAAGACAGTTGATGGTGTTAGTAGACCAGTGGACGGTGTCAGCAGGACAGTGGATGGTATCAATAGGGCAGTGGACAGTATCAGTAGGGCAGTGGACGGTATCAGTAGAGCAGTGGATGCTATCAGTAGGGCAGTGGACGGTATCAGCAGAGCAGTGGATGGTGTCAGTAGAGCAGTGGATGCTATCAGTAGGGCAGTGGACGATATCAGCAGGGCAGTGGATGGTGTCAGTAGGGCAGTGGATGCTATCAGTAGGGCAGTGAACGGTATCAGTAGGGCAGTGGATGCTATCAGTAGGGCAGTGGATGCTATCAGTAGAGCAGAGGACGGTGTCAGTAGGGCAGTGGATGGTATCAGTAGAGTAGTGGATGCTATCAGTAGGGCAGTGGACGGTATCAGTAGGGCAGTGGACGGTATCAGTAGGGCAGTGGACGGTATCAGTGGGGCAGTGGACAATATCAGTAGAACAGTGGATGGTGTTAGTAGGGCAGTGGATGGTGTCAGTGGAGCTGTTGACAGTGCCAGTAGGGCAATGGGTGATATCAGCAAGGCAGTGGACGGTGTCAGTGGGGCAGTGGATGGTATTAGTAGAGCAGTGGACAGTGGCAGCAAGGCAGTGGATGGTGTCAGTAGGGCAGGGATGGTGACAGTAAAGCAGTTGATGTGTCAGTAGGGCAGTGGACAGTGGCAGCAGGACAGTAGATGGTGTCAGTAGAGCAGTGGATGGTATCAGTAGGGCAGTGGATGGTGTCACTAGGGCAGTGGATGGTATCAGTAGAGTAGTGGATGCTATCAGTAGAGCAGTGGACGGTATCAGTAGGGCAGTGGACGGTATCAGTAGGGCAGTGGATGGTATCAGTAGGGCAGTGGACAATATCAGTAGAACAGTGGATGGTGTTAGTAGGGCAGTGGATGGTGTCAGTGGAGCTGTTGACAGTGCCAGTAGGGCAATGGGTGATATCAGCAAGGCAGTGGACGGTGTCAGTGGGGTAGTGGATGGTATTAGTAGAGCAGTGGACAGTGGCAGCAAGGCAGTGGATGGTGTCAGTAGGGCAGGGATGGTGACAGTAAAGCAGTTGATGTGTCAGTAGGGCAGTGGACAGTGGCAGCAGGACAGTAGATGGTGTCAGTAGAGCAGTGGATGGTATCAGTAGGGCAGTGGATGGTGTCAGTAGGGCAGTGGATGATATCAGTAGGGAAGTGGACGGTGTCAGTAGAGCAGTGGACAGTGGCAGCAAGGCAGTAGACGGTGTCAGTAGGACAATGGATGGTATCAGTAGGGCAATGGATGGTATCAGTAGGGCAGTGGATGGTATCAGTAGAGCACTGGACTGTATCAGTACAGCAGTGGATGGTATCAGTAGGGCAGTGGACGCCACCACACCGATTATTCCTGAGTGTCCCCTGTATCCTCCTCCGGCTCTCTCCTCTCTGTCCTCCGATGTGTTCCTCTGTGGGTCCCCCCGTCCTCCTCCACTCCCCTCTGTGTCCTACGATGTGTTCCTCCGTGGGTCCCCCCCGCCCTCCTCCGCTCCCCTCTGTGTCCTCTGATGTGTTCCTCCGTGGGTCCCCCAGCCCTCCTCCGCTCCCCTCTGTGTCCTCTGATGTGTTCCTCTGTGGGTCCCCTCGTCCTCCTCCGCTCCCCTCTGTGTCCTCCGATGTGTTCCTCCGTGGGTCCCCCCACCCTCCTCCGCTCCCCTCTGTGTCCTCTGATGTGTTCCTCTGTGCGTCCCCCCGTCCTCCTCCGCTCCCCTCTGTGTCCTCCAATGTGTTCCCCCCGTCCTCCTCCACTCCCCTCTGTATCCTCTGATGTGTTCCTCCGTGGGTCCCCCCGTCCTCCTCCGCTCCCCTCTGTGTCCTCCAATGTGTTCCTCTGTGGGTCCCCCTGTCCTCCTCCGCTCCCCTCTGTGTCCTCCGATGTGTTCCTCTGTGGGTCCCCCTGTCCTCCTCCGCTCCCCTCTGTGTCCTCTGATATGTTCCCCCCGTCCTCCTCTGCTCCCCTCTGTGTCCTCCGATGTGTTCCTCCGTCCTCCTCCACTCCCCTCTGTGTCCTTCTATGTGTTCCTCCGTGGGTCCCCCGTCTTCCTGAGCTCCCCTCTGTGACCTCTGATATGTTCCTCCGTGGGTCCCACCGTCCTCCTCTGCTCCCCTCTGTGTCCTCCGATGTGTTCATCTGCGGGTCCCCCCATCCTCCTCCACTCCCCTTCCATGTGCTCCTCCAGTCGTGTTGGCATATTGCAAGTGCTTTAGATGTTCTTTGAAGGTAAAAAATATTACACTTTTTATGTATTATATTAACATGCTTGATTTTGTTGAAGCACAGAATTTACAGAAGATAATGAAGGGTTATTGAGAGACGGAGAATGATTGGACTGGGAGAAAAGGACCATGACAGGTAAAGGAGAGCCTGAGGACAAAGCAGATGCCTGAAATACCCAGCTGTCCAATATTATATCCACCACCACTCTTCACCAGCTCTTCTGCCCATCTATAGATGCAGCAGTCACATCTATAGGTTCAGCCGTAGAAGAAGAAAGATGTCAGGACAGAAGCTGTTGAGAGAAGGGGGCACAGTCTCCCCTGGGCTGCACTTACGTTGGACTTCTGCTCCTCCTCGTTCCCCTTGGGCTGTTCCGTAGAGGCTCTCCTGACCGTGGGACTCTCCTCTGCTGGTCCATTGGCTAGAGCTGGCTTAGGCACAGCCGCCATTACATCCCAGTCTCTGGACCCAGCCCCCCTCTTCTTATCTCATCTATTTCAAAAGACTGATGGGGAAAAATAAATACTGGTTATAGATCCTTGGCCCAAAATACCAAAATTTTAAAGGACCACTATATCTTAATTTTTTATTTTTTTTGCACAGGTAGGATATTGTTTCCTTCTAACGTTTACCCAATCTATCTTGGGACTGCTGGAGGTCAGGAAGTCAGTCCTTCCTCATGGGCCCATGCAATGACCTCAGGCAGGTTCCTGGTACCCTCAGATGATGCAGTATGACCTCACTCCTGGCTTTCTATTTGTGAGTGATGAAGCTCGCCATATGCTGTATAGGCAAAATCCTCACTCCCTGAGCTCCAGCTGTCCTAGGGGTAGACATTTTAGAATCATATGTCTAGCCTGTGAAAAAGAAATTTCAATTTATAGTGGTTGCTTTACAAAGTCAGTGTGGCCTGATGTTCCTCAACAAATTAAATTCTAGAAGCTGAATGCAAAAAACCAAGACTCTACGTGGAACAAATTTAAATGCATTTTTCACACACACACAAAAAAAATCAACTGAAAAAAAAAACATATACTTTCCAATACACAGTATATACAGTATCTCACAAAAGTGAGTACACCCCTCACATTTTTGTAAATATTTTATTCTATCTTTTCATGTGACAACACTGAAGAAATGACACTTGTCTACAATGTAAAGTAGTGAGTGTACAGCTTGTATAACAGTGTAAATTTCCTGTCCCCTCAAAATAACTCAACACACAACCATTAATGTCTAAACCGCTGGCAACAAAAGTGAGTACACCCCTAAGTGAAAATGTCCAAATCAACCCAAAGTGTTAATATTTTGTGTGGCCACCATTATTTTCCAGCACTGCCTTAACCCCAAATTGGGCCCAATTAGCTATTTTACTTCCCCGGTGTCATGTGACTACAAGGTCTCAGGTGTGAATGGGAAGCAGGTGTGTTACATTTGGTGTTATCGCTCTCACTCTCATACTGGTCACTGGAAGTTGAACATGGCACCTCATGGCAAAGAACTCTCTGAGGATCTGAAAAAAATAATTGTTGCTCTACATAAAGATGGCCTAGGCTATAAGAAGATTGCCAAGACCCTGAAACTGAGCTGCAGCACGGTGGACAAGACCATACAGCGGTTTAACGGGACAGGTTCCACTCAGAACAGGCCTCACCATGGTCGAAGTTCGAAAGAAGTTGCGTGCACGTTCTCAGCCTCATATCCAGAGGTTGTCTTTGGGAAATAGACGTATGAGTGCTGCCAGCATTGCTACAGAGGTTGAAGGGGTGGGAAGCCAGCCTGTCAGTGCTCAGACCATACACTACACACTGCATGAAATTGGTCTGTATGACTGTCGTCCCAGAAGGAAGCCTCTTCTAAAGATGATGCACAAGAAAGCCTGCAAACAGTTTGCTGAAGATAAGCAGACTAAGGGCATGGATTACTGGAACCATGTTGTGTGGTCTGAGGAGACCAAGATAATCCAATTTGTTTCACATGGTGTCAAGCGTGTGTGGGGGCAACCAGGTGAAGAGTACAAAGACAAGTTTGTCTTGCCTACAGTGAAGCATGGTGGTGGGAGTGTCATGGTCTGGGGCTGCATGAGTGCTGCTGGCACTGGGGAGCTACAGATCATTGAGGGAACCATGAATGCCAACATGTACTGTGATATACTGAAGCAGAGCATGATCCCCTCCCTTCAGAGACTGGGCCGCAGGGCAGTATTCCAACTTGATAACCACCCCAAACACACCTCCAAGATGACCACTGCCTTGCTAAAGAAGCTGAGGGTAAAGGTGATGGACTGGCCAAGCATGTCTCCAGATCTAAACCCTATTGAGCATCTGTGGGGCATCCTCAAATGGAATGTGGAGGAGCGCCAACATCCACCAGCTCTGTGATGTCGTCATGGAGGAGGGGAAGAGGACTCCAGTGGTAACCTGTGAAGCTCTGGTGACCTCCATGCCCAAGAGGGTTAAGGTAGTGCTGGAAAATAATGGCGGCCACACAAAATATTGACAATTTGGGCCCAATTTGGACATTTTGACCTAGGGGTGTACTCACTTTTGTTGCTAGCGGTTTCAACATTAATGGCTGTGTGTTGAGTTATTTTGAAGGGACAGCACATTTACACTGTTATACAAGCTGTACACTCACTACTTTACATTGTAGACAAAGTGTCATTTCTTCAGTGTTGTCACATGAAAAGATAGAAGAAAATATTTACAAAAATGTGAGGGGTGTACTTACTTTTGTGAGCTACTGTTTATATACACAGTTGTGCTTATAAGTTTACATACCCTGGCAGAATTTATGATTTTTTTGTCAATTTTTCAGAGAATATAAATGATAAAGCCCCATACACAGCAGATTTTCTGCTGATTTTTGTCTTCAGATTTACCAAAACCATATAATAGGAGGTCAAACCTTAGAAGTTTCAATGTGTATGCAATCAGGCAGGCCCTTGCACTACATGGTTTTGGTAAATCTGAAGGAAAAACTCAGCAGAAAATCTGATAGTGTGTATGGGGCATAACAGAAAAACTTTTCTTTCACTCATGGTCAGTGTTTGGCTGAAGCCATTTATTATCAATCAACTGTGTTTACTCTTTTTAAATCATAATCACAACAGAAACTACCCAAATGATCGAAAGTTGACATACCCCGGTTCTTAATACCGTGTGTTGCCCCCTTTACCATCAATGGTGTCCGTTTAGTAAACTGAGATAAGCTGAGATCAGGATGATCTCTGCTCATCTCAGAGCATTGCAGGTTTAATATACTGAGATCAGAAGATGGAGAACTATTTTTCTCTTCTCATCTCAGTCCACAGAACGGCTGCATTGACTGCAATAGAAACGGCATGTTTAGTATACAGAGATGCCACTTTATCTCTGTGATTCTCTTTCAAGTTCTCCTTTCTGGCTTCTCCAGCCCAGAGGTGGAGATATCAGGAGATCTCTGAGAGAGAATAGATTCTTCCTTTGTCCATCTGCCTGCATGGTCAATACTGAAAGTAAAAAATTTCTCTACTGCAGTGGAACATCCATCAAGAGCAGGTTAGATTTACATTAACTATACAATTACCAATTACACACACACATATATATATATATATATATATATATATATATATATATATCTATCTATCCAATTTTTTATATCTGTGTGTGTATATATTTATATCTGTTGTGTCCGTATGTGTATGTATATATATATATATATATATATATATATATATATATATATATATATATATATCCTCCGAGTCCTTCACATTTGTTTATAAGGCTGGGTTCACACTGCTGCGGGGGGAGAACCGGATGCGATTCGCACCGCAAATCACATCCGATCTCCGTAGCGATGCGAGTGCAGCCATACAGATAGTATGGCGGAATTCGCATCGCTCCCGCAGCAAACTCGCACGGGACCCTTTTTTTGGTCCGCAACAGAATCGAATCGTATGGGGGTTCACACCATGCGATCCAATTCCTGTGCGAGTCGGCAGATCGCACTGCGATATGCGGATGGAACTGGGGGTGTCATTAACATATCATTGACACTCCCAGCCGTTCGCATAGGGCAGTGGGAGTAATGCGATGCGGGAAAACGCCGCGGATTTGCGGCGTTCCCGCATCGCAGCGGTGTGAACCCGGCCTAAGGCTGGGTTCACACTGCTGCGGTTACGAGAACCGGATGTGATTCACACCGCACTGTAGTGCAAATCACATCCGATCTCCGTAGCGATGCGAGTGCAGCCATACAGATAGTATGGCGGAATTCGCATCGCTCCCGCAGCAAACTCGCACGGGACCCTTTTTTTGGTCCGCAACAGAATCGGATCGTATGGGGGTTCACACCATGCGATCCGATTCCTGTGCGAGTCGGCAGATCGCACTGCGATATGCGGATGGAACTGGGGGTGTCATTAACATATCATTGACACTCCCAGCCGTTCGCATAGGGCAGTGGGAGTAATGCGATGCGGGAAAACGCCGCGGATTTGCGGCGTTCCCGCATCGCAGCGGTGTGAACCCGGCCTAAGGCTGGGTTCACACTGCTGCGGTTACGAGAACCGGATGTGATTCACACCGCACTGTAGTGCAAATCACATCCGATCTCTGTGCGATGCGAGTTCAGCCTTAGGCCAGGTTCACACTATAGCGATGCGGGAATGCCGCGAATCCGCGGCGTTTTACCGCATCACACACCTCCCGCCGGCAGTTCACACTGCCCTATGCGGATGGCTGGGAGTGTCAATGATATGTTAATGACACCCCCAGTTCCGTCCGCATATCGCAGTGCGATCTGCAGACTCGCACAGGAATCGGATCGCATGGTGTGAACACCCATGCGATCAGATTCTGTTGCGGACCAAAAAAAGGGTCCCGTGCGAGTTTGCTGCGGGAGCGATGCGAATTCAGCCATACTATCTGTATGGCTGAACTCGCATCGCTATGGAGATCGGATGTGATTTGCACTGCAGTGCGGTGCGAATCACATCCGGATCTCCCCCCGCAGCAGTGTGAACCCGGCCTAAATAGTATGGCTGAATTTGCATCGCACCCGCCCCAAACTCGCACAGGACCCTTTTTTTGGTCCGCAGCAGAATCGGATCGCATGGGTGTTCACACCATGCGATCTGATTCCTGTCCGAGTTTGCAGATCGCACTGCAATATGCGAACTGATCTGGGAGTGTCATTAACGTTTCACTGACACTCCCAGCAGTTCGCATAGGGCAGTGACTGTATTTTTATTTTTAATTTATATTTTTAATTTATTTAATTTATTTAATTTATTTAATTTATTTAATATTTAATTTTTAATATTTAATATTTAATTTAATTTATAATTTAACAATATTTTTATTGTTATGCTTTTTAAAATTATTTAGAACTATTTAATATATATATATTTATTGTTTTTATATGAATGGTACATGTCTGCATGATAAATAAAGTACAATCATTTCAGATTACACCATTCACATAAATGTGCACATGTGTTATGCTTATGTATTAATCATTGTAATGTTTTACAGTTATGGGGTGTCTCTTTATTGGTTAGGGAGATTATATCTTTAATATTTTATTAATATGTGCAGTGTATGTGGAATGCTTCGTATTTAACTTTGGGGTTCTGATACTGAAATCTCATGAGCTATCGTGAGATTACAGAAACAGAAGCCGTTCAGGATTCTCAGAGCGTTTGTAGATCACATCTATTCTCAATGGGAGAAGTGATCTACATGATATATTAAGCTGCCACATGGGGGAGAACAAATATCTCCGAGAACAGCAGAGAACTCGAGAGATACAAAATATCAAAATATACTAAACGGACACCCATGGCGGCTTGAAGTCTTTTGTGGTATTTGTGGATGAGGCTCTTTATGTTCTCAGATGATAAAGCTGCCCATTCCTCTTGGCAAAAAAGTCCTCCAGTTCCTGAAATTCTTGGGCTGTCTTGCATGAACAGCATGTTTGAGATCTCCCCAGAGTGACTCAATGATAATGAGGTCAGGAGACTGAGATGTCCTCTCCAGAACCTTCACTTTATTCTGCTGTAGCCAGTGACAGGTCGACTTGGTCTTGTGTTTTGGATCATTACCATGTTGGAATGTCCAAGTACGTTCCGTGCTCAGCTTCCTGGCTGATGAATGCAAATGTTCCTCCAGTATTATTTGATAAAATATTGCATTCATCTTGCCATCAATTTTGACCACATTTCCTGTGTCTTTGTAGCTCACACATCCCCAAAACATCAGCGATCCACCTCCGTGTTTCACAGTAGGGATGGTGGACCTTTCATCATAGGCCTTGTTGACTCCTCTCCAAATGTAGTGTTTATGGTTGTGGCCAAAAAGCAAAATTTTGGTCTCATCACTCCAAATGACTTTGTGCCAGAAGGTTTGAGGCTTGTCTCTGTGCTGTTTGGTGTATTGTAAGCGGAATACTTTGTGGAATTTTCATAGTAATGGTTTTCTTCTGGCGACTCGACCATGCAGCCCATCTTTCTTCAAGTGCCTCCTTATTGTGCATCTTGAAACAGCCACACCACGTGTTTTCAGAGAGTCCCGTATTTCACCTGAAATTATTTGTAGGCTTTTCTTTGCATCCTGAACAATTTTCCTGGCAGTTGTGGCTGAAATTTTAGTTGGGCTACCTGACCGTGGTTTGGTTTCAACAGAACCCCTTTGTGTCAACTTGTGTGCATGTTATCAGGCCAAAATCACCGGGGTATGTAAACTTTTGATCAGGGTCATTAGGTAGTTTCTGTTGTGATTATGATACAAAAAGAGTAAACACAGTTGATTGATAATAAATGACTTCAGCCAAACACTAACCATGAGTGAAAGAAAAGTTTTTGTGTTATCATTCATATTCTCTGAAAAATGGCCAAGAAATCATAAATTCTGCCAGGGTATATAAACTTACGAGCACAACTGTATATATATATATATATATATATATATATATATATATATATATATATATATATATAAATATATATATATATATGTGTATATATATATATATATATATATATATATATATATATATATATATATATATATATATATATATATCTATAAAGATATATATACTGTATATATACTGTATATATACACAGTATATATTGCAGTCATATCTTCACTTCCAGTCCTTGTGAGTCCAGAACATGAAATCAGGTAGAAAACCAGATTTTGCTGCAATATACAGCTTCAATCCAGAGTTTCCCCCAGCAATCATTTTTCTCTGCCTTTAGATGTCCTCATTCTGATACCCAGCATCATCCAACCCACTTCCTCTGAGCCCAGGTTGTCCTGGACCCCCAACAATTATCAGTTCAGGTCAGCGTGGCTAATACAGACGGATTTCTATCCAGCAATCCGGGCGCTCCGACTTCTTCTTTCATTTCCTGTGGTTTGCATGTGTACACAGTACTCTCTGCAAAATCAACATTTGCACAGCAAACATAATTTATATACACAGAATTTTGAGAATCCTCCCCGGTGAAGATTTACTGTCCTGTAGCTACAAAACAATCCAATGAAAAGCCTTCTACAGTACTGAAACTGCATTATTATTTGATGTATATTTAGAAGTAAAGGCAAAACTTGTTGGTGGGGGGCTATTGTTGTTGTGGTGGGTCTATGGTTACTGGTGGGGGATCTATTGTTGCTGGAGGGGGGGTGGGTCTATAGGCAAAACTGTGTTTCCATTTTTAAGGGAAGGTATTAACCCCTGTCAGGTTTTTTTTTTTTTTTTGCCATTTGTGTCCCATTGGGGGAGATTTCCCTTCACTTCCTGTCCCATAGACAAAACAGGAAGTGAGAGGAAATCCTTCCAATTGAAGGAATCCCAGGGTGTCACCAGTGTCCGCATTGAAGGATCCCCCCTCTATTCCTGTTCTGTTGACGACTCAAAATTTGGGATGTTCTTTCACTCTCTGTGAGAACTGTAAACAGGACAAATAGAGGGGGCGGATCTCCCTAATAGGGGCACAGACCGTATCTAACCAAGTCTAAAAAAATAAAAAAAATATAAAAAAAATGTTTTGCCTTTATTCTTCACATCCTAACTACAGCAAAACTTTTTTTTTTTTATGTAAGAATGTCACCTCTTTGTCTCCAGCCTACTCAGTGGACAATGAACCAACATCATCACCAATGAGAAGAGTTTTTCAATCACAAAGGTGCAGGACTGAGCTAAGAAACACTATAAAAATGTCATAAAGGTTAATAAGGGCTGTTTTTTTTTTTTTTTTTTTTTTTGGTGCAATGTCCAAGATAGTTGAAAGAGCTTCTGTAATCATCGGATTATTGCACCCTAAAACTACCTTTAAGCAGTGGTGGTGCGTCCATAAGGGCGCACGGGCACTGCCCCCTCTCTCCAGCCACCAACTCTATCAATATATCGATGGCTGCTGCTGCCATCCCCTTTTCAGGCCCCTTTGCGAGGCGTCCAATCATAGCAGAGGGCAGGAAGAGAGGATGGGAGAAGACATCGAGGAGCATCGAGGAGCTGTCCCACCGAGACAGGCAAGTGCAGACGGCGGGCACACTGGCAGCATTTGATATGGCACAGTGGCTGCGTTTGATGGGGCACAGTGGGAGCAGTTGATGGGAACAGTGGCAGCAATTGATGGGCACAGCGGAAGCATTTGATGGCACAGTGGTGGAAATTGATGGCCACAGTGACTGCGTTTGATGGGCACAGTGGTGATAATTGATGGGCACAGTGGCTGCATTTTATGGGGCACAGTGGCTGCGTTTGATGGCACAGTGGCTGTTTGATGGCACAGTGGCGGCAATTGATGGGCACAGTGGCGGCCATTGATGGGCACAGTGGAAGCATTTTATGGCACAGTGGTGGAAATTGATGGCCACAGTGACTGCGTTTGATGGGGCACAGTGGTGATAATTGATGGGTACAGTGGCTACATTTTATGGGGCACAGTGGCTGCATTTGATGGTACAGTGGCTGTTTGATGGCACAGTGGCGGCAATTGATGGGCACAGTGGCGGCAATTGATGGGCACAGTGGCAGCAATTGATGGGCACAGTGGAAGCATTTGATGGCACAGTGGCGGAAATTGATGGCCACAGTGACTGCGTTTGATGGGCACAGTGGCGATAATTGATGGGCACAGTGGCTGTATTTTATGGGGCACAGTGGCGGCAATTGATGGGCACAGTGGAAGCATTTGATGGCACAGTGGCTGAAATTGATGGCCACAGTTACTGCGTTTGATGGGCACAGTGGCGATAATTGATGGGCACAGTGGCTGCATTTTATGGGGCACAGTGGCTGCGTTTGATGGCACAGTGGCGGCAATTGATGGGCACAGTGGCAGCATTTGATGGCACAGTGGCTGTGTTTAATGGCACAGTGGCAGTAATTGATGGTCACAGTGGCTGCAATTGATGGTACAGTGAGGCTGCAATTGATGGGGGCTTTTTCAGAATTTTCCAGTTTGTTTGCGCCCCCCCTCCCCCCCCCCCCCCAAAAAAGATGATTTTGAGCACCAGCAGCCACTGCCTTAAAGTGACACTTAAATACCTTTTCTCATCAGCAGTATATAGCAGTCCTGTGACTTTTATCAGTGTCTGGTTAAAGCTTGTAGGAGGAGATTTCATATTGTGCTGACTATTATATGAGGCTGCAGGACCTCTGACCTTCTGTCTGGACAGTGTTGATCACATGCACCCTCCCCAAAATATACACCAAACTGAACTTGTGCAGAGTGACCCCCAAGGCACTGTACTAGCAGCAGATGGATTGGGGACAGTGGAAGAGGGGGAGGATTAGAGAAGACAGGATCAAACAGCCTTTTTACACAATACAGAGGAATAACCAGGGCCGTTTTTAAGGGAGGGCAAAAGGGGCAGCTGCCCTGAACCCCATCATTGTAGTGAGGCCCAAAGCAGCTGCCTTATACGTTTAAATCCCCTTATCCCCTGAAGTTTTAGTCCCGTACTGTGTCCCAAAGTCTCAGTGTAGACCTCTGCTGCTGCTGCCCAGCTCTGCCCTATTGCCATGCACAGATGACTCTCCTGCAGACCCTGTGTTCACATGTAAATAGTCGTGAGTTGCGGCATTGATATGTAAATAGAGAAGGCATTCATATGTATACCATGGCCCCCTGAGGTCACATCCACCATTACTTCTTCTGAATGCTGCCACTGGGGAGGTAAAGGATCATGCTTGAAAGTCCTGCCTACAACTGTGGTCATTAAGCCTAACATCCGCCTGTTCTGCAAATGTAAGAAAATTGGAGGTGGAACCCTTCTTCAAAATAACATGGTGCCATTGCACCCTGAATTTTGGTGCATGTGAATACGCAGGCAGGCAGCCAGGAGATGATGTGCTGTGACCGAGAGCATTATCAACCAATCAGTGAGACATTATCAACCAATTAGTGAGCAGTAAAGCTGTGCACTAACCTCTTGCAACCAATCAGTGAGCAGTAATAATGTGCAGTAACCTCTAACAACCAATTAGTGAGTGGTATAGATGTTCAGGAACTTCTAGCAACCAATCAGTGAGCAGTATTGATGTACAGTAATCTCTAGCAACCAATAAACAAGCAGAAGTCATGTGCTGTAACCTCTAGAAAATAACAGTGAGCCATAATGCGTGCTGTAACATCTAGCAGCCAGTCAGAGAGCGGTAATGAAACACTGTAACCTCTGGCAACCAATCGCAATCACTTCCTGACCTGAATCAGTAAACTGATTTTGAGTCTAGCTGCTATGTATTGTATGTCTCGGAGCAAAAATTGCATGGAAGAGGGGGCCCAAGAAAATGTTTGCCCAGGGTGCAGTCAATATTAAAGACGGCCCTGGGAATAACCCCCTCAGGTTCCACAGTGAGTATAACAACATGCTTTACTGCGTATACACACTGAGTTCACTGTTAGGGTTAGTAACACTCTAAAGTAGTTGTAAACCCGAAGGAAAAAAAAAACCCCTGTAAGACAAAGGCATAATGAGCTAGTATGCATCGCATACTAGCTCATTATGAAATACTTAACTTAGATCGACGCTGTTGCAGAGGTCCCTCTACACCGCTGTGATCGGCGACATGTCTCCTGGAGTTATCTCTGGGTTCGTGGGCTCCGGCGCTCTGATTGGCCGGAGCCGCGATGGCACCACTCCTGCACGCGTGCGCGGGGGGGCGCTGGTCATGGCATAGCTGCTGAAGAAACAGCACAAGTGAGCCGTTTCTTCAGTGCGCATGTGACGAAGATATCGGTGCAAGAGTATATGGTAAATGTCTCCTAAACTGTGCAAGTTTAGGAGATATTCACAGAAACTACAGGTAGGCCTGTAGGTACAAGTGGTGTAACTAGGTGTACAACCACTTTAACTTTGGTTTAAAATGATATACTAGTCCAGTCTGTATTCTTCACTCATAAAAGTCCCCTCTATTGCCCCCAGCCTCCTTCTAATCTCTAAATTCCTTTTTTTGGTGCTGTGACCTCACTTCCCGTTAGAGGGTGGCTACATTCAATCTCCATAGTCCCACTGTATGTAGGGATGTAGCTACCCTTTCTTCCCCACACCCAAGATGGTCTATGGCAGTCCTTGGCATTAGCCATCCTGTACACTGCTCTATGCACGCTACAAGTCCCATAGACCAGTGATTGTGAACCTTGACACCCCAGATGTTTTGGAACTACATTTCCCATGATGTTCAACTACACTGCAGAGTGCATGAGAATCATGGGAAATGTAGTTGCAAAACATTTGTGGTGCCAAGGTTTCACCACCACTGATCTATGGGATTTGTAGTGTGCATAGAGCAGTGTACAGGACCACGGCTAATGTACATTAGCTGAGAGGGAGCTTCGGGAGCTTACAGAGGACGTTACAAGGAGGCAGAAAAACACAGTAAGAAACTATGAAAAATCTGATTACAGGACCACATATACCCAGTGAAGTGTGTGGCCTCAGGTGTTACACAGAGATGAAACAAATCATCCTACATAAGCTGCACTGGTTTATCTGCGGTTTTCTCTCCTTTACATCCACTCAGAGTCCAGAATTTATGAAGCTACCAGAAAGCAGGGGGTGGGAGATTAAATTACACACTGCAGAGCTCGATGAGGAGAGCTCGGAGAGCAGATTGGAGGGAAGGGCCCCCCCCCCATGCACAAAGCTCACAGGGACAGAGCTGAGTGTGTCAATCACAGGCTGTGTGTTGGAGATCCCTCCCCAATCTCCTTTTTATTTCTTGGTGTCAGGGAAACTTGTCTGCACAAGGCAAAAACCTTTAAAGTGATACTAAAGTCTCTTTTTTGGGGGTGGGGGGAGTAAAAATAACAAACATGTTATACTCACCTGCTCTGTGCAGTTGGTTTTGCACAGGGCAGCCGAGATTCTCCTCTTCTCGGGTCCCTCTATGGTGCTCCTGGCCTTTCCCTCCTATCAAGTGCCCCCACAGCAAGCAGCTTGCTACTTGCTATGGGGGCACTCAAGCTGAGCCGCAGCTCCCTCTGTCCATTCAGACACAAAGCTGTGGCCTGGCCCTGTCCCCTCTCTCTCTTCATTGGCTCACTGAATTTGATTGACAGCAGCGGGAGCCAATGGCGCAGCGCTGCCATCTCAGCCAATGAGGAGGGAGAGTTTCTGGAAGCCGAGACACTCCTGCAATATCGATGGATAGAGATGGGGCTCAGGTAAGTATTAAGGGGGCTGGGGGAGGGGGGTGCTGCTGCACACAGAAGGCTTTTTATCTTAATACGTAGGATGTACCTTCTGCCTTTACAACCACTTTTAGTATGATCTAATAGGGTAAGGCAATTGAATACACCCTGGATCAGCAGCCTAATTAGAGTGTAAGCTTTTATGGTGCAGAGGCTGAAATGAATTCTGCATTATTCTCTGTACAACAATGTGGATTATGTTGGAGTTTTATGCGTGAATAAAGCCAAAAGCTTAAAAAAAAAAAAAAAAAAAGTAATACTACCCATTTGTGTGATTATGAAATGAAGATGTTACAGTAACAGCAGATATGGGCTGGTATCACGGGGAAATGATTCATGTAATAGTCCTGTTGCTCCATCATGATGTTGTATGACATGGTTACATAGATGACTAAGCTGGAAAAGTCTAGCTTTGCTCCAGAGACACGGAAAATAAATCCCCCACCCGGATAACTGTGACCAATTCTTGACCCGAAGCAAGGTTCTCAGTGCAACTGCTTGGACCACAATACTCCCATTCCAACCTTTAGAGATCAGAAATTCAAATAAGCTTAACTGTAATAAGAAATTGCAACAGGATATTTTGTGGATTTGCATATTTTATAATGCCCTTATTGCTTGCCCTTTTAACTATGCTATATGAAACAATATGTAGCCAAGCTAAGATATTAAAAAACCCAACTATGCCACAATATTGACCCATTGCAGCACCATATAGAGAGGATCAGCAGAAAATATTCCCAGTTTCTCATCATGAAACCTCATGGGAGTTCTAGGCCCATAATACCAACAGACTCTTCATTTAAATATTATACATACACTATATTACCAAAAGTATAAATTGTGAGATCCCAGAGCCCTATATGGCACTCCTTCAATGTATGCTATTAAAGATTTGTTACAATAAAAGTCCACCAATTATTTAAACCCCCCCTGAAAGTATAATTGGGAAATCCTAGAGCCCTATAAGACACCCCCTCCAATGTATCCTATTAAATAGTCGAACTGGGCCCCATTGCGGACCCATGGCAGCACCATATAATTCTAGCACTCCACCATAAAATCCCATCATACCACCAAAAAGCAACTTTGAAATCACAAGGCACCATATGACATCACATTCAAGGTATATTATTTTCTAGTGAAACTGAACCCCACCGTGGACCCATGGCAGTACCATATATAGGTCCTGACCCATCAAATGACCATATTGCTAATTTAACCACTTTACAGAACAGTTATAGCATCATAAAACCACATATAACACCATATCCAAGGTATGTCTTTATGAAGCCCAACTGTGCAACAACGTGTACCCAAAACAATAAAATAAAGCCATGTTACAACAAAAGTCCACCAAATTGTTTATTTAAACCTCTAAAAGTATTATTAGGAGATACTAGAGCCCTATAAGGCACCCCCTCCAACGTATCTTAAACGTATTAAATATTCCAACTGGGCACTATTGCAGACCCATGGCAGGATCATATAATTCAAGCACTCCACCATAAAATCCCATCATATGACATCACATTCAAGGTATTTTATTTTGTAGTGAAACTGAGCCCCACTGTGGACCCATGGCAGAACCATATATAGCTCCAGACCCATCATATCACCATATGGCTAATTTAACCACCATGCAGAGGAATTATAACATCACAAATCCACATGTGACACCATATCCAAACTATCAAATTTGTTTATTTAACCCCCTAAAAGTATAATTGGGAAATCTTAGAGCCTTATAAACCCCCTCCAATGTATCCTATTAAACTGGCCAATGGGACCCCACTGTGGACCCATGGCAGCGCCATATCATTTTAGCACTCCACTATAAAACCCCTTCATACCTCCAGCTAGACCTATTATACCATCACTTTGCTCATTTAATGGCCATAAAGAGCAACTGTGAGATCACAGGGCCCCATGTGATATACCATTAAAAGTCTACCTGTCACTCAGTACAAACCCAGGTGCAGTCACATTACAAACAAATTTAATTCTATCGCCCCATCATAAAACGCCATCTTATTCCAGCTCAATCCATTATGTTTAATCATCGTGTAGAGAAACAGTGAGATCCAAGTGCCCATATGACACCACATCCAAGCTAGTTATGAAGTTCAACCACATAATTTAATCATACATCTGACCATTATTATATTAATATTATATCAAATTTTTGCAGAATGAGGCTGAGCCTGTTGCCGGTCAGGCATCTGGGTGGATCTCAACATTATTGTTGGGATCCCTGCAGAGCCTTGACCAGCTCTGTGATATCAGCTGAATCTGGATTACAAGATTGCAGAACTAATTGCCCCCTGGGACCCACAAGAGAAGTATGGTCAAAAGAGCTTTTGTTATGCTGCTCCTTTAATCTGACCATCCAACCTAATGGTATCCCTTCACACAGCCTGAAACAGGTTAATCTCTGCCCGCTTTTGGAGGTATCTTGCTTTGCTTGGTACTCATGCAGTCATGTGCATTCTTTCTACCTCTGCTTGGCAGCCCCTATCCTTAAACCGGCTATGCCTAACCTCTCATGGAGTCCCTATAAAAGGCAGGAAAACCGCTAATGGAAAGGTCTAACTTTAGCAGGCATGTCTCTCAGTAGGAAGGATCTGTAACTCAACCCTTTACATCAGAGGTCTTCCCATTCACATCAGAGGCCCCCCATCACACCAGAGGTCCTCTCTTCACATCAGCGGTCACCCATTAAATCAGAGGTCCTCCATCATATCAGAGGTCACTCCATCACATCAGAGGTCCCCCATCACATCATAGATCCTCTCATAACATCAGCTGTCTCCCTATCACATCAGAAAACCCTCTTCATATCAGATGTCCCTCTTCACTTTAGAAGTTCCCCCTTCACATCAGAGGGTCCCCATCACATCAGAATCCCCCTTGACATCAGAGGTCCCCCTTTGTGTCATTGTTCCCCCTTTGCATCAGAGATCTACTCATTATCTCAGACGCCTCCCCATCACTTCAGTGGTCCCCTGATCATGTCATAGTCCCTGATTATCATAATCATGTCAGCATCTCCCCTTCACATCAGAGACCCCCTATATACCAGAGGTCCATGTCACATCGGAGTGTTCCCAAGACAGAGTCCTTCCATCATATAAGAGTACCTCCATCACATCAGTGTCCATATTACATCAGAGCCCCCCCCCCCCAAATACACAGTCCCCCTATCACAGGCTCTACCACAGGCCCTGAACCAGGGCAAACTGGGTCCTATGCTTGCAGCACCCCAGAGTTCCAGAGCACCCCCCGTGTGATCCATTAGGAAAACCTTAGCTCTTCTCCTTGCACTTCTCCTTCAGACATTTATATACTGTATACATTTGTTGGGCTCAAAAAGAATATGTGTCATCCTCTGTCAACAGTTTTTCTGCAGCTAGGGACTATGTCTAACCTTTCAGGATGCCGCAATCAGAGAGCAGGATCCACTAAGAAATGGAAGGGTCCAATCTTTACAGATGTGGCCACCCAGTAGGAAAGTATTCTAATGGCGCGTACACATGAGCGGATTTTCCATTGGAAAAATCTTGGATGGTTTTTCCGACGGAATTCCGCTCAAGCTTGGCTTGCATACACACTGTCACACAAAAGTTCGCTGAACTTTCGATCCATCAAGAACGCGGTGACGTACAACACTACGACGAGCCGAGAAAATTAAGTTCAATGCTTCCGAGCATGCGTCGAATTGTTTCCGAGCATGCGTAGGAATTTTGCGTGTCGGAATTGCTACAGACCGACCGAAAAATTGAGAACCAACTCTCAATCTTTTGCCGGCGGGAATTCGGCCAGCAAAAGTCAGATGGCGTATGCACACGGTTGCATTTTCCGACCAAAAGCTCTCATCGGTCTTTTGCTGGCCGAATTTCCGAACGTGTGTACACGGCATAACGCAACATCTCACGTATCTACAGAACAACAGAATTTGCAAAGAGGTTTCGAAGATCCCTATAGAGTATAAAACTGCTCAACAGAACTCAAAGTTTACTTTAAGGATAAACATTAAAAAGGTTTCCTATTGAGAAAATAAATTGAAAATAAATTGCATGCTCACCCTGTGGGGCATGTACCTGTCCGTCCTGTCACTGGTTCGAATCAGATAATGTCTCTGGTTGGCGTTCCTTCTCCTTGTCTGATCCACATAAAAAACTCAACTATAACTCTTCATTCAGACTTTTATATGAATGGTGTTGTGTTCCTCTCGTGATGCCGAAAAAAACAAAATGCGTGTCACCTGATGTCAACAGCGATTCTGTTCCAACCAACAAACGATGAATGGAAGGTTGACTCATCAGAATTCTGCTGTTGCTACGTTGGATGGCTGCTGACTCATTACTACACAATGCCTCAGCGTGGGGATGATGGATTATGTAACCCACATACACCACAATCCAAACCTAATATCTGCCACATATCTTACCCCTGTTTTTAAATTCCACCTAAATTATAATTTAATATTACAGTTGTTTCTTTGTGGTCTGGAATGCTGACAGATACTCGCCTCTCTTAACCACTTTCAGACCGGACCATTTTGCTGGTAAATGACCAGAGGTCTTTTTACACTTTGGCACTGCGCTGCTTTAACTGGTAATTGCGCGGTCATGCAATGTTGTACCCAAACAAAATTTGCGTCCTTTTCTTCCCACAAATAGAGCTTTCTTTTGATGGTATTTGATTGCCTCTGCGATTTTTATTTTTTGCGATATAAACGTAAAAAGACCGCAAATTTTGAAAAAAAATTATATTTTCTACTTTTTGTTATTAGAAAAATCCAATAAACTCAATTTTAGTCATACATTTAGGCCAAAATGTATTCAGCCACATGTCTTTGGTAAAAAAAAAGTCAATAATTGTATATTTATTGGTTTGCGCAAAAGTTGTCACATCTACAAACTAAGGTACGTTTTCTGGAATTTACGCAGCTTTTAGTTTACGACTGCCTATCTCATTTCTTGAGGTGCTAAAATGGCAGGGCAGTACAAAACCCCCCCAAATGACCCCATTTTGGAAAGTAGACCCCCTAAGGAAATTGATAAGAGGCATGTTGAGCCCATTGAATATTTTATTTTTTTGCCTCAAGCGATTGAATAATGACAAAAAAAAAAAATTTTTTTTTTTTTTACACAAAGTTGTCACTAAATGATATATTGCTCACACATGCTATGGGCGTATGTGAAATGACACCCCAAAATAAATTCTGCTGCTTCTCCTGAGTACGGGGATACCACATATGTGGGACTTTTTGGGAGCCTAGCCGCGTACGGGGCCCCGAAAACCAAGCACCGCCTTCAGGCTTTCTAAGGGCGTAAATTTTTGAGTTCACTTCTCACTACCTATTACAGTTTTGAAGGCCATAAAATGCCAAGATGGCACAAAACCCTCACAAATGACCCCATTTTAGAAAGTAGACACCCCAAGCTATTTGCTGAGAGGCATGTTGAGTTCATGGAATATTTTATATTTTGCCACAAGTTGCGGGAAAATTACAAACTTTTTTTTTTTTTCACAAAGTTGTCACTAAATGATATATTGCTCATGCATGCCATGGGCATATGTGAAATGACACCCCAAAATAAATTCTGCTGCTTCTCCTGAGTACGGGGATACCACATATGTGGGACTTTTTGGGAGCCTAGCCGCGTACGGGGCCCCGAAAACCAAGCACCGCCTTCAGGCTTTCTAAGGGCGTAAATTTTTGAGTTCACTTCTCACTACCTATTACAGTTTTGAAGGCCATAAAATGCCAAGATGGCACAAAACACCCACAAATGACCCCATTTTAGAAAGTAGACACCCCAAGCTATTTGCTGAGAGGCATGTTGAGTCCATGGAATATTTTATATTTTGCCACAAGTTGCGGGAAAATTACAAACTTTTTTTTTTTTTTTCACAAAGTTGTCACTAAATGATATATTGCTCACGCATGCCATGGGCATATGTGAAATGACACCCCAAAATAAATTCTGCTGCTTCTCCTGAGTACGGGGATACCACATATGTGGGACTTTTTGGGAGCCTAGCCGCGTACGGGGCCCCGAAAACCAAGCACCGCCTTCAGGCTTTCTAAGGGCGTTACAGTTTTGAAGGCCATAAAATGCCAAGATGGCACAAACCCCCCCCAAATGACCCCATTTTGGAAAGTAGACACCCCTAAATTTAGGGGTACACTAGTGAGACTAGGTAATAAATGGCGGGTGCCCTGAAACTATAAAAAAATAACTAACCAACCAGCGTCACCTGTAACAGTTATATGGTGATCACTGGTGAAAGGGTTAACTAGGGGGCAATCAGGGGGCTTTATGCGGTAGTATATGGGGGTCCCTGGCGCTATAAAAAGCTGCAGCGAACCTAAATACCTACCTGCCTAACTAGCGTCACCTGTGACACTAATACAGCGATCAGAAAAACGATCGCTTATTAGGCTGGGTTCACACTGGAGCGATGCGGGAACGCCACGAATGCGCGGCGGGTTCCCGCATCGCATGCCTCCCGGCGGCAGTTCACACTGCCCTATGCGAACTGCTGGGAGTGTCAGTGAAATGTTAATGACACCCCCAGATCAGTTCGCATATCGCAGTGCGATCTGCAAACTCGGATCGCATGGTGTGAACACCCATGCGATCCGATTCTGCTGCGGGCCAAAAAAAGGGTCCCGTGCGAATTTGCGGCGGGTGTGGCGGGTGCGGCGGGTGCGGCGAATGGCTGAACTCGAATCGCACAGAGATCGGATGTGATTTGCACTGCAGTGCGGTGCGAATCACATCCGTTCTCATAAACCGCTGCAATGTGAACCCAGCCTTAGTGACACTGGCGACGGGGGGTGATCACGGGGTTAAACCTTTATTGGGGGGGTTAGGGGGGTACCTTAGAACTAAAGGGGGCTAACCCTAACTGCCCTAACAGTTATTAGTCACAAATGACACCCGCTGGGTGATCAGGGGATTAAACCTTTATTAGGTAATAAATGGCGGGTGCCCTGAAACTATAAAAAAATAACTAACCAACCAGCGTCACCTGTAACAGTTATATGGTGATCACTGGTGAAATGGTTAACTAGGGGGCAATCAGGGGGCTTTATGCGGTAGTATATGGGGGTCCCTGGCGCTATAAAAAGCTGCGGCGAACCTAAATACCTACCTGCCTAACTAGCGTCACCTGTGACACTAATACGGCGATCAGAAAAATGATCGCTTATTAGGCTGGGTTCACACTGGAGCGATGCGGAAACGCCACGAATCCGCGGCGGGTTCCCGCATCGCATGCCTCCCGGCGGCAGTTCACACTGCCCTATGCGAACTGCTGGGAGTGTCAGTGAAATGTTACTGACACCCCCAGATCAGTTCGCATATCGCAGTGCGATCTGCAAACTCGGATCGCATGGTGTGAACACCCATGCGATCCGATTCTGCTGCGGGCCAAAAAAAGGGTCCCGTGCGAATTTGCGGCGGGTGCGGCGAATGGCTGAACTCGAATCGCACAGAGATCGGATGTGATTTGCACTGCAGTGCGGTGCGAATCACATTCGTTCTCATAAACCGCTGCAATGTGAACCCAGCCTTAGTGACACTGGCGACGGGGGGTGATCACGGGGTTAAACCTTTATTGGGGGGGTTAGGGGGGTACATTAGAACTAAAGGGGGCTAACCCTAACTGCCCTAACAGTTATTACAGTCACAAATGACACCAATGCAAAAAAAAAAATGACATTGGTGTCACTGTGACTGGGGGGCAGGGGTAATTGGGGGGGTGATCGGGGGATAAAGGGGGGGTGTGAGTGTGCCTGGCATGTTCTACTGTGTGTGTAGAGTGTTGGTGCAACTCACCGATCCGCTCTCCTCCGTGTCGGAACGAAAAATACCGACACGGAGGAGAGAATACATCACTTCCTCTCCTGTGTTTACATTACAGGAGAGGAAGTGATGTCACGGGGGATTTCTATTCGTCGGGAGCGATCGCGAGGGGGTGGCCATGAATGAATGGCCGCCCCCTCGTCCCGGATCGCTCCCGGACGAAAACCGACCGCCGCAGGCACCGGGCGGGGGCCCGATCGGGCCCCCGACCCGCGGGAGGCAAGGGACGTACATGTAAGCCCTTATGCCTGCCCGTGCCATTCTGCCGACGTACATCGGCATGCGGCGGTCGGCAACTGGTAAAATTCATTTTTTTTAATTAAGGTTAAGACATGTGTGATGCTGTCTAAAGTGCCACCATCCTATTCCCTTTTTGGGTCTGTTGGGTTTATTTATCTGAACGTAGCCAAAGGTAATTCATCTACTTTTAACACCTGCTCTCTTTTTGAAAGCAATGATTTTTCATATGAGACTGTGTATTTACTTACCCATTTCATCTCTTTATTTAGCGATTTTTGATGCATCCCACTCCTGATGATTGGCTGAAATCGCCATGAAACACGTAGAGTCCATACTCAGGGATGCCAAGTCAAGTTTGCTACAATCATGAATTTCTTTTATCATTTATAGTTATATTTATTAGGATAACCATGTTCACCTGCTCTGTATATCCATTCAATTTTTTAATTGTGATTGCTTGTACCAATTATGTCTATCCATTATATACATTAAATATGTCAACATGATTATTACTACAATTAATTATGCTTCTTTTTGCATGACCCATGTATTATATATTATGATACATTATATATACCTACTATCTTGTATTTGTATTTAATTTATTGGATTGATTAGAAACTTTCTATGGGTATACAGATTTTCCCCACAGGGACAGTGATAATTAATTCAATTTTAGGTATCCTAGACCATTTCAAACACATATCCATGCCTCATTTAAAGTCCCACAATCCATTTTCTTCATTTCTTTTTAATAGTGAATATTCATTCGCTATTGTCACACAACTGGGCGGGCTCAGGGCGCAGTTTTCTGCACCTCGAGCCCACCCTTTTTTTAAGCCAATTAGAGCCTCTGGCTCTAATCACGTGCTGAAAAAAAACATTGGAATCCATGCGTCTAGCACCCTGCATGTAGATTAGGGGGCCGGACACACGGATAGGGGGGCGCTCCTAATGGATGGGCTGCCACTGGTTGCATCACCTCCTCACAGCCTCCTTTAACCCTTTGGACCCTGCACAAGTGCTCCCAACCATGGCTGCAAGGCACCATTCATTCGATAGGGTCCAAGTGGTATAATTTCTGCTAGAGATTCACTGAAACCCTTTTTTTTTATCAGCGAGTATGAATACTGATATTTTCACTCACTGATACGGAGTACCGATACTTTGTGGTTGCGATTTGGGCTCATACAAAGTAAATGAGCAGAAATTGCACTGCAAAGAATTGCATGCGCTTTTTCCACCACTCCTGTGCGGACCCAGGGTTGTCATTGTGATTTTGAGCCGGAGCTCACACAGGAACAGTATGGGAAACATCCCTGCATGACAGGTTCCACCAGCTCCAGCTCCCATCCAACTGTGGACATCTGCGGCTTGGGCTCCTCCTGCCTCTCCCATGTCTTTGTTCTCCCCCAACCTCCAGTGCCCCCCTCTCTCCCCAGCCTCCAGTGCCCCCCTCTCTCCCCATCCTCCAGAAGCTCTCTCCCCAGCCTCCAGGGGCTCTCTCCCCAGCCTCCAGGGGCTCTTTTCCCCCAGCTTCCAGGGGCTCACTCACCCCAGCCTCCAGCAGCTCTCTCCCTCCAGCCTCCAGTGGCCCCCTCTCTCCCCAGCCTCCAGTGGCCCCCTCTCTCCCCAGCCTCCAGTGGCCCCCTCTCCCCCCAGCCTCCAGCGTCTCTCTCCCCCAGCCTCCAAGGGCTCTTTTCTCCCAGCCTCCAGGTGATTAGGGATGAGCCGAACACTCCCTGGTTCGGTTCGCACCAGAACCTTTGAGCAGACCAAAAATTTGTACGAACTTTAGAACCCCATTAAAGTCTATGGGACTCGAACGTTCGAAATCAAGAGTGCTCATTTTAAAGGCTAACATGCAAGTTATTGTCCTAAAAAGGGTTTGGGGACCTGGCTCCTGCCCCAGGGGACATGTATCAAAAAAACTTTTAAAAACTTACGTTTTTTCGGGAGCACTTAATGACGCTTAACCACTTCAGCTCCGGACCAATAAACACCTTAAGGACCAGAGGTCTTTTTGCAATTTCGCACTGCGCTGCTTTAACTGGTAATTGCGCGGTCATGCAATATTGCACCCAAACGAAATTTGCGTCCTTTTCTTCCCACAAATAGAGCTTTCTTTTGATGGTATTTGATTGCCTCTGCGATTTTTTTTTTTTGCGATATAAATGGAAAAAGAGCGAAAATTTTGAAAAAAAAAGATATTTTCTTCTTTTTGTTATAAGAAAAATCGAATAAACTAAATTTTAGTCATACATTGAGGGCAAAATTTATTCAGCCACATGTCTTTAGTAAAAAAAATGTCAATAAGCGTATATTTTTTGGTTTGCGCAAAAGTTATAGCGTCTACAAACTAGAGTACATTTTCTGGAATTTACACAGCTTTTAATTTATGACTGCCGATCTCATTTCTTGAGGTGCTAAAATGGCAGGGCAGTACAAATCCCCCCCAAATGACCCCATTTTGGAAAGTAGACACCCCAAGGAAATTGCTGATGGGTATGTTGAGCCCATTGAATATTTATTTTTTTTGTCCTAAGGGATTGAATAATGACAAAAAAATAAAAAAAAATGTACAAAAAGTTGTCACTAAATGATATATTGCTCACACATGCCATGGTTATATGTGGAATTGCACCCCAAAATATATTCCGCTACTTCTCCCGAGTATGGGGATACCACATGTGTGGGACTTTTTGGGAGTCTAGTCGCGCACGGCACCCCGAAAACCAATCACCACCTTCAGGATTTCTAAGGGTGCAAATTTTTGATTTAACTCCTCACTACCTATCACAGTTTCGAAGGCCATAAAATGCCAAAATAGCACAAAACCCCCCCAAATGACCCCATTTTGGAAAGTAGACACCCCAAGCTATTTACTGAGAGGCATGTTGAGTCCATGGAATATTTTATATTTTGCCAAAAGTTGCGGGAATATTACAAACTTTTTTTTTTTTTGCACAAAGTTGTCACTAAATGATATATTGCTCACACATGCTATGGGCAGAAGTCAAATTACACCCCAAAATAAATTCTGCTGCTTCTCCCGAGTACGGGGATACCACATGTGGGGGACTTTTTGGGAGCCTAGCCACGTACGGGACCCCGAAAACCAAGCACTGCCTTCCGGATTTAAATATAAAATGCTACCAAAAAAACTGTTAGCGATCGCAGGGATCAGGCCTGACTCTGCGATCGCTGCAGTTATGTGTTTAGTGTTTTGTAAGTGACAGTGATCGATCGATACTGCACTTGGGTGGGCTGGGCAGAGGGGCAAAACGCAGGTGCTAGCAGGTATCTGGGCTGATCCCGCTAACAATGCGTTTTTTTGGAACCCTAAACTGCTGGGGACGCTAGTATAGATCTGATCAGATCAGATATTGATCTGTTCAGATTCTATAGCACTACGGGAGGTGTATGCTTTGCGTGTGGGTGTTAGCGGTACTGGCACTAACCTAGCGCTGCCTGGGGCGACGCAGACCCTGACCCTAAAACCTAATTGATATCACCCGCCGGGTGATCAGGGGGTTAAACCTTTATTGGGTAATAAATGGTGGGTGCCCTGATGCTATAAAAAACAAACTAACCAGAGTCACCCGTAACACTTATACGGTGATCAGTGGTGAAAGGGTTAACTAGGGGCAATCAGGGGGTTCAAATTTTTATTAGGTAGTATATGGGGGTCCCTGGCGCTATATAAAAACCTGACGGGGAACCTAAATAACTAACTGGCTAACCAGCGTCACCAGTGACACTTATACTGTGATCGCTGGTGAAAGGGGGTGAAAGGGTTAACTAGCAGCAATCAGGGGGTTAAAACCATTATTGGGTAGTATATCGGGGTACCTAGCGCTATAAAAACCTGGCGGTGAACCTAAAAAAATAACTAGCTACCTAGCGACACTAGCGACACTGATGCAGCGATCAGAAAAATTATCGCTTAGTGACACTGGCAAAAGGGGGTGAAAGGGTTAACTAGCGGAAATCAGGGGGTTAAAACCATTATTGGGTAGTATATCGGGGTACCTAGCGCTATAAAAACCTGGCGGTGAACCTAAAAAAATAACTAGCTACCTAGCGACACTAGCGACACTGATGCAGCGATCAGAAAAATTATCGCTTAGTGACACTGGCAAAAGGGGGTGAAAGGGTTAACTAGCGGAAATCAGGGGGTTAAAACCATTATTGGGTAGTATATCGGGGTACCTAGCGCTATAAAAACCTGGCGGTGAACCTAAAAAAATAACTAGCTACCTAGCGACACATGCAGCGATCAGAAAAATGATCGCTTAGTGACACTGGCAAAAGGGGGTGAAAGGGTTAACTAGCGGCAATCAGGGGGTTAAAACCATTATTGGGTAGTATATCGGGGTACCTAGCGATATAAAAACCTGGCGGTGAACCTAAAAAAATAACTAGCTACCTAGCGACACATGCAGCGATCAGAAAAATGATCGCTTAGTGACACTGGCAAAAGGGGGTGAAAGGGTTAACTCTAGGGGCAATCAGGGGGTTAAATCTTTATTGGGGGGTGCTAGGGGGCTACCCTGGACCTAACACTAACTGTTCTGACAGTTTTTACTGTCACAACTGACACTGAATGCATTGATCAGTAAAGAAATGATCAATGCAATCAGTGACACTGTGACTGGGGGGGGGGGGCGGGGGGGATCGGGGGGCGATCGGGGGGGGGGGGGTCGGGGGGGGGTTTGTGTGCCTGTGTGTACCTACATGTCAGTGTAGTGTTGGTGCACACTTACTATTAGTCTTCTCCTCGTAGTCCGGTCAAAAAGACCGCCCCGAGGAGAATGACATCACTTCCTCCTTCCTGTGTAAACAATACACAGTGGGAGGAAGCTTCTCATTGGCCAGGAGCGATCCAGAGGGGGGGGGGCGAAAACCAACGGCCATCCCCTCATCACGGAGCGCTCCTGGAGCGAACCGGACCGCCGTATCCAGCGGGAGGGGGTCCGATCGGACCCCCCACCCGCTGGAAGGCAGGCACGTACATCTACGTGATTGTGCCTGCCTGTGCCATTGTGTTGACGTACATTGGCAATACGGCGGTCCTGAAGTGGGTAAAGTGAAAAAAAAAAAGAAAGGTGAAATATTCCTTTAAATATCATGCCTGGGGGGTGTCTATAGTATGCCTGTGAAGTGCACGTGTTTCCCTTGTTTAGAACAGTCCCTGCACAAAATTACATTTCTAACGGAAAAAAAGTCATTTAAAACTGCTTGCGGTTTTAATGTAATGTCTGGTTCCGGCAATACAGATGAAAATCATTGAAAAAAATGGCATGGGTAGCCCCCCCTTCCCATTACCAGCCCCTTTGGGTCTTATATGGATATTAAGGGGAACCCCGTACCCAAATAAAAAAAAAGAAAGGTGTGGGGCCCCCAGGCCCTATATACTCAGAACAGCAGTATACAGGCAGTGCAAACAAGACAGGGACTGTGTAGGTTTGTTGTGTTAAGTAGAATCTGTTTGTAATTTAGAACTGGTACATTTCTAAAGTGTAGCTCCAGTCAAAAAAATCAGTTTTTAAGGTTTTTGGAAAACATAGGGAGGGGTTATCACCCCTGTATAATTTTTTGTTGCCGTCTGTCTTTTTTCATCTCACTTCCTGTTGTCTCCTTCTGTTTGCAAGTAGGAGACGTTTGTAAGTTGGATGTTTGAAAGTAGGGGGCTGCCCTATATGCTCTGCAGAAATGACCATTCCTTGCCACTGTGAATAATCACACTTCCTGTTCCTGTGAAGTCACGACCAGCTGCTTCTTGTTTCCTGCCTCCTGGTTCCCAGCATTTTCTGGATCCCTGTAAGATCACACCAGTGCCCCAGGCTGCAAAGGGAAGACATTTATGAGACTCCAGGACTGGCGATTTTCACTGCATACTGAACTCATCTAATTTAACCTGTGAGTTACTACTTGTTTTTATTAAATATATGATTTATACTGCACTCAGTCTGGCGCCCCTCTGTTCCCATTTCTGAAGAAATGTGGGCCTAAGGTGTTGGTGTTGCCACAACAATGTAAGTCCTCAAAGTGACTCTTGGTGGGCGCTGGAACACCCTGCTGTGAACTATTATATAAAGAATTGTAATTACATGCCATTGTTGAACAGTGGTAGAAAAATTGGGCCTGTGGTGGTGGCGGTGCCACAATATTGCAAGTCCTCACAGTTACTCTCGGTGGGCGCTGGAACGGGCCTGCTGTGAAATATTATATCAAGAATTGTAATTACATGCTCCTGTTAAACAGGGGCTGAAAAATTGGGCCTTAGGCACTGGTGCCACAATACCTCACAGAAACTCTAGTTGGAGAGCAGGAATGAGCCCTGCTGCAAAGTATTGCATAAAAAATTGTAATTACATGCCCCTGTTAAACAGGGGCTGAAAAATTGTGCCTTAGCCACTGGTGGCGGTGCCCAGAACCAAAAATGTTCTTCCAAGCTATCAGCAGGATCATTGAGGAGGAAGAGGATAGTCAGTCAACATAACAGGATAGTCACTCAGCATCAGCATAGGCAGTCTTGAAGGGATGTGACATTTCAAAAAAAAAATATTCAGTTACATCAGCTTCAGGTGCTTGGTAGCTGGTGGTGATCCAAGACTGATTAATCTTTATTAAGGTCAGTCGATCAACCAAGTCGGTGGACAGGCGCACCCTGTGATCGGTTACAAAGCCTCCAGCAGCACTGAATGTGCGTTATGAAAGAACGCTGGATGCAGGACAGGCCAGTCTCTCAATTGCATACTGTGCAAGCTCTGGCCAGTGATCCATCCTCAAGACCCAGAAAGACAGAGGATTTTCGGTGGGAAAGGTGTCCAAGTCTGACCTTGCCCCTATGTATTCCTGCACCATGTAAATCAGACGCTGGCGATGGTTTCTGGAACCGATCATACCTTGGGGCTGCGGACTAAAAAATTGTCTGAACGCATCGGTCAGACGGCCACCTTCTCCACCGCTCCTTCTGTGACTGACCGAAGCCTCAGCAACACGTTGTCCAGGACCAGGAATTTGTAACCTCCCAGTCTCTGGGAACGCATTGCACAGACCTTTCTACAAGGCCTCCCGGAGATGTCTCATCCTCTGGTCCCTCTGCAACAGCAAGATAAGGTCCGCAACCTTACCCTTGTACCGTGGATCAAGGAGAGTTGCCAGCCAGTAATGATCACTCTCCTTGATCCGCTGTATACAACGATCCTTCCGCAGGCTTTGCAGGATCAGGGAGGCCATGCAGGGTAGGTTAGCTGAGGCATTCGGTCCGGAGTCCTCTGGGTCATTAAGGACGACATGATCCACAGCCACCTCCTCCCAGCCACGTACAAGTCTGCGTGTTTCTTGGGACTGTAAATCCTCCCTAAAAGACTGCTGCTGCTGAGTGCCAGGCTCCACCTCCATGCTGACACAATCCTCCTCCTCCTCTTCCTGTGTGATCGGTGGGACAGCAGGAACACTGCCTGGATAAAGGGGGCCCTGTCCATTATTCTACGCAGCGTGTGCTCCAACAGGTGGACACGAATGACACTGTCACTGGCCTCCTCAAATGGTGACAGGACAGTGAATGCATCCCTGATCATGGCCCACTGGCGTGGGGAAAAAAACAGAGCTCCCCTGACCCTGTCCTGGTGCCGTAGTTGCACAGGTACTCATTGATAGCCCTCTGCTGCGTGTGCAGCCGCTGCAGCATGGCCAACGTTGAGTTCCACCTGGTGGGCATGTCACAGATAAGGCGGTTCTTGGGCAGGTTCAACTCCTTTTGGAGCTCAGCCAGCCGAGCACTGGCATTATATGACTGGCGGAAATGAACACAGACTTTCCTGGCCTGCCTCAGGACATGCTGTAAGCCGGGGTACCTGCCCAAGAACCGCTGCACCACCAAGTTAAGCACGTGAGCCAGACAGGGCACATGGGTCAGTTGTCCCTGTCGGAGGGCGGAGAGGAGGTTGGTGCCATTGTCACAAACCACCATTCCTGGCTTAAGCTGGCGTGGCGTCAACCACCTCTCAGCCTGCCCCTGCAGAGCTGACAGAATATCTGCCCCAGTGTGGCTCTTGTCCCCCAAACAAACCAGCGCAAGCACAGCATGGCATCTTTTTGCCTGCGTACTTGCGTAGCCCCTTGAACGCCTACAGAGCACCGCTGGTTCTGAAGACAAAGCACAGGAAGAGGCCATGGAGGAAGAAGAAGAGGAGGGGGTGGAGGAGAGAGGTGTGTCACAACGAGTAGTAGCATTTTGGAGGTGTGGTGGCGGAACAACCTCCAACACTACGGCACCTTGTCCTGCATCCTTCCCAGCTGCCAGAAGAGTGACCCAATGCACCGTGAAAGATAGGCAACATCCCTGTCCATGCCTGCTGGACCATGAGTCAGCGGTAATATGCACCTTACCGATGACCGCCCTGTTCAGCGAGGCAAGGACATTGCCTTCCACATGCCAGTAGAGAGCCGGAATCGCCTTCCGTGAGAAAAAGGCGATTGGGAACCTGCCACTGAGGAACCACCAGGGGCGGATCCAGGGGGGGGCAACGGGACAATTGCCCCCCCCCCCGAGATAGTAGCACTGTCTGCACTGATATTACATGTCTCCCATTCTCTGTCGCTGCCTCTGCCGAGTCTCTCTCACATCAGACGATCAGCGGTGCAGAGAGAGAGACTCGACTAATACCAGGAGCAGGAGGAACAGGTGGGTGGAGCCTCTTCCCTGCACTCGTTGCTAACGCCTAGGCCGCCTGGCGTCTAGCAACGAGTGACGTCAGTGAGTCACGTCGGACTCCAGTCTCACTCGACGCGACTCACTGTAACAGCGGCCAGGGAGAGAACAGTCGCACTCGCAGTTACACTGAGACTTGAGTCTCAGACGAGTGACGTCAGTGAGTCACGTCGGACTCAAGTCTCAGAGCCGATGTGACAGGAGCTGAAGCCTCAAATAGGAGAACAGTTGTTGCTGCAGTTTACAGTTTAGACAGACTGTTAAAATGTCCAGCGTCCACTGTAAGTGGCTGAGCGCCAATATTCTTCCTTCTCCGCCCCCAACTTGTGGCAAGTGACAATCTGCAAAGTGTGGCAGGTGACGTGGCAAGTGACGTGGCAAGTGACAATTCACAACATGTGGCAGATGACGTGGCAGGTGGACAATCCGCAACGTGTGGCCGGTGACGTGGCAAGGGACAATCCGCAACGCGTGGCAGGTGACGTGGCAAGTGACAATTCACAACATGTGGCAGGTGGACAATCCGCAACGTGTGGCAGGTGACGTGGCAGGTGGACAATCCGCAACGTGTGGCAGGTGACGTGGCAGGTGGACAATCCGCAACGTGTGGCAGGTGACGTGGCAAGGGACAATCCGCAATGTTTGGCAGGTGACGTGGCAAGTGGACAATCCACAACACGTGGCAGGTGACGTGGCAAAAGACAATTTGCAACATGTGGCAAGTGACAATCCGCAACGTGTGACACGTGACGTGGCAGGTGGACAATCCGCAACGTGTGGCAGATGACATGGCAAGTGACACGCTCAGGGCTCCCACTGATTCTGCATTAAGGTGAGTTGAACCATTTCATTTTATATTGCAGTGTAATAATATAAATAATGCTCTTCAATCATCCTGACACCATAACAACTATGGTGCCATGATGATTGAAGTGCCAACACCAGCCATTTCCCTCATAAATTGCCCGCAAAAAAACAAACTTATTTTCTGGCAGTGCCCCTCCCGAGACTAGACTCTGGATCCGCCCCTGGGAACCACACATTGCACAAACTTACGGAAGGGGTCCGAGTCTACCAAATGAAAAGGCAGCAGTTGAAGTTCTAGCAATTTCGCCAAGCTAGCATTCAACCACTGGGCATGTGGATGGCTGGGAGTGAACTTCTTTAGACGGTCCAGCAGCTGGGGCAGGAAAATTTGCCTGGTACCATCAGATGTCAGTGTACTGCTAGCAGAGTGCCCGCAAGTACTTGGCTGTGACACACCTAATTCTACACCTTCATTCCTCTCAGTGCAGGTTTCCGAAAGGACTGAACGTATAGTGGGGTTGGAGATCCCAGCTGATGAGGAGCAAGGAGAGATCCGCTTTGTTCTTTGGTGTGGGTCTTTAAGGTACGCTTGCCAACGAACTGCATGGCAGGTCAACATATGTTAGCATGTGGTGCCCAAGCAGCTGATGTTTTGGCCACGCGAGATACGCTTGAGACATATGTTTCAAATAGCAGCAGTGCGATCTGATGCACCACTCATCTCAAAAAAGGCCCACACCAATGAACTTTTGGAATAACGCGCAGAGGCAGCGCCCTGCACAGGCAGAGCTCTGTGGTGGGATTCAGTCGGTGTGCTGGCCTTAAGCTGGCCCCTGGAGGGCATCCTGCCTCATTGGAGATGTGCCTCCCCCTCCTCCTCCTCTCTCCTATCAGGCACCCACATGGAGTCAGTGACCTCATCATCCCCTCCCCCCTCATCACTGGAGCAAACCTGGCAGTATGCTGCAGCTGGTGGAACATGACTGCCAGATTGCTGTCCTTCTTGGGCATCCCCTCTCTCTGGGCTCACGCTACTGCCTTCCTCTAGCTGGGTATCATCATCAGAGCCTTCAAAACGCTGGGCATCCTCCTGAAGCATGTACCCAACACTGTAGTCAAACAGTTCGGGGGACTCCTCAGGAGGACATGGTGGGTCTAGGGAAGGAGTGACTGATGCCATTGACACGAGGGAAGAGGTCGCGTTGCCAGCTGCTTTTCCAGTACCTTGAGCCTGGGTGAGAGAGGATGAGGAGGATGAGGAGGGCTTGGTCATCCACTCTACCAAGTCTTTGGCATGTTGCCGCTCAACACGTCCAGCTGCCGAAAATAAGGACAAGCATGTCCCATGGCCAAGTGCTAATGACGATGCACCACGTCCCCGACCGGCACTGTTGCCTCTAGACACAGAGCCTGCTTGCCTCTTTTATTGGCTTGTGACTGTCTGCCTCTCCTTTTTGGCCTTCCAGACATACTAATGGCCTGCTGGGAGATGAGAACACCAGCAATTGGGGTAGCTTTAGGTGCACACTGAGCAGATGACACAGTACACCGACTGTAACTGCTGCAGCTGCCTGCCTGGGGTGTAGGATCTGAAGAACATGAGCAATTGGGGTAGCTTCAGGTGTACACTGTGCAGGGGGCACAATACACCAACTGTAACTGCTGCAGCTGCCTGTGGTATAGTTCCAGAACAAAAACAGTAATTGGGGTAGCTTAAGGTAAACACTGTGCAGGGGTCACAATACACCGACTGTAACTGCTGCAGCTGCCTGTGGTATAGGACTAGAACAATACCAACAATTGGGGTAGCTTCAGGTGTACACTGTGCAGGGGGCACAATACACCAACTGTAATTGCTGCAGCTGCCTGTGGTATAGGACTAGAACAACACCAGCAATTGGGGTAGCTTCAGGTGTATACTGTGCAGGGGGCACAATACACCGACTGTAACTGCTGCAGATGCCTGTGGTATAGGACTAGAACAACACGAGCAATTGGGGGTAGCTTCAGGTGTACACTGTGCAGGGGGCACAATACACCGACTGTAACTGCTGCAGCTACCTGTGGTATAGGACTAGAACAACACAAGCAACTGGGAGTAGCTTCAGGTGTATACCGTGCAGGTGGCACAATACACTGACTGTAACTGTTGCAACTGCCTGTGATATAGGACCAGAACAACACCAGCAATTGGGGTAGCTGCAGGTGTACACTGTGCAGGGGGCACAATACACCAACTGTAACTGCTGCAGCTGCCTGTTGTATAGGACCAAAACAACATGAGCAATTGGGGGTAGATTCAGGTGAATACTGTGCAGGTGGCACAATACACCAACTAACTGCTGCAGCTCCCTGTGATACAGGACCAGAACAACACAAGCAATTGGGGGTAGCTTCAGGTGTATAATGTGCAGGCGGCACAATACACCGACTGCAACTGCTGCAGCTACCTGTGATATAGGACCAGAACATGAGCAATTGGGGGTAGCTTCAGGTGTATACTGTGCAGGGGGCACAATACACTGACTGTAACTGCTGCAGCTGCCTGTGGTATAGGAACAGAACAACACAAGCAATTGGGGGTAGCTTCAGGTGTATACTGTGCAGGGGGCACAATACACCGACTGTAACTGCTGCAGCTACCTGTGGTATAGGACCAGAACAACACCAGCAATTGGGGTAGCTTCAGGTGTACACTGTGCAGGGGGCATAACTGTGCTATGTTCAAAAGAAATGTAGACACTGTTCCTGCCTATCCTTCTCTCTATGAACGCCGCAACACACTACACAAGGCCGCCGTGCAGGCGGCCTTATATAGTGTGGGGCATGTACTAAACCCCCTGAGCTTTAATTGGCCACAGGCAATTATGGCTCTCCTCACTGCCGGAGCTGTGATTAGACAAGCATGCGGGTCACAGTGAATGCTTGGCCAATCATCAGCCAGCAATGCACTGCGATGCCGCAGTGCATTGTGGGCCATGAGTGCCACACGAATATGGCGCGAATGGCCCACAAAGTTCTGGCTCCACCGAACGGGCGAACACCCGGTGTTCGACTCGAACATGCGTTTGACTCGAACACCGAGCTCATCCCTACAGGTGATCAATCTCCCCAGCCTCCAGTGGCTCTCTTCCCCCAGCCTCCAGTGGCTGTCTCTCTCCCCAGCCTCCAGCAGCTCTCTTCATGAAAGACTGCACCCAAACAAAATTGTTATCATTTTTTTCACACAAATAGAGCTTACTTTTGGTGGTATTTAATCACCACAGTTTTTTTTTTTTTTTTGTTAAATAAACGAATAAAGATTGAAATGTTTGAAAAAAAACAGAAAACTTTTTCATAGTTTGTTATAAAATTTTGGAAACAGGTATTTTTCTCCTTCACTAATGTGCGCTGAACAGCTGGCACTGATAGGCTGCACTGATGAGGTGGCACTGGTGGGCACTGATGGGGCTGCACTGATAGGTGGCACTGATGGGCAGCACTAATAGACGGCACTGATGAGGAGGCAAAGATTGGTAGCACTGGTGGGCACACATTGGCAGCACTGGTGGGCACACATTGGCAGCACTGGTGGGCACACATATTGACAGCACTGGTGGGCACCGTTTGGACCGCACTGATAATCAGGATCTGATTATCAGTTTACATGTGCCTTTTAGAGAAGCCGGTTATCATGTGGTAAAGAGCCGCTGATTGGCTCCTAACCTCAGTTTGTGATCAGCAGTGTCCTTCAGGCACTGTGGTCACAGAGCACGCCACCCGTGCCCCGCAGCAGGCACAATCACGGGAGGCTGTCATATGACAGCCTTCCAGAATTAGGTGTCCACGATGTAGCCGCCATTCGGCTATAGCGTTGTTGGCGAGTGGTTACTACTATTCTGCTGCCAGCCAATTTTGGACTGCTGTATTCTCTCCCGTATTTTAATTCTGGTACTAAAACCCCAGCCTGAGCTCTTTGTCTCTAGTACATTTGGGCTTAGCCTTTCATTATCTGCAGTCTCTAACTTCAGGTGTATAACATCTGCCTTTACCTTTTCTCTAGTACATTTCGGCCCAATCTTTCTCATTAAAAATGTCCTGTTGTTGATCAATTTTGTACTGCTTTGTTGTCTGCAGTCCCCTTATTTTCAACGAGAGATAGAAATATACAGATCCTCAGCAAACCACTGGAAAATGTCTATCTGCTAGTCAAAGTGGCTCTAATAACATTGGGTAAAAAAGTTGTCACTGCTAAAACTACCTAAAAAAAGTATTTTTAAAAAACTGAAATGAATCAGATTAGAGTGCATTTAAGCCAAGGTAATTGTGAATGAAAGAAAATTAATTCCACAGCCAAATTTGTGCTGCCAGAGTGTGCGGTCACTGTGACTGCCCATGAAAATAATACTGTTTCATTACGCCATGTATAGCCCAAGCATGGTGCCCTCAAAGACACCTTAAAAAAAAAAACCTTGTCCCCACTTTTTTACAGAATACCCTAGAAATGGTCAGAATTTACTAACAAGATCCCTCCTATAGTCTTTAAAGGGATTTGCCACTAAGTTTGGATTTGATGAATTTCAAACAGGATCTGTGCAGATTTGGCCACCCCTATCCACCACCTGCAGGCTCTGCTTCCAGAAAAATCCCAGTATCCTCTGGCCTGAAGCTAACTGAAAATGAATGCAAATCTGGGGGTACCAAAAGGTTAAAATGTTATTATACTCACATATACAATGTGAATAAAAGCATGTGATATACCAACCCTGATGAAGACTCAAGTCAAAACATGAAGTGGGTTATATGTTACATGGAAGCAAACCAATAAAGGAGTCCTAGTAGGCCCTTTCCAGTTCACATTAGTATCCCACTTACTCTGTTGTGTCCATCAACCACCTTCACTGACCAGAAGTAGATGTCCTTTTAGGGACTACTAAGATTCTCCCATCATTTCTGACGCCTGCACAGCAGAAAGGTTCAACAGAAGAAAAGTTAATCATCTCTGTTCAGATAAGCGAAGATCTCAGAAACTGGTAGGCACCGTATACTGCATGCACATCTCTATATACACCTCTACAAACAGAATCTCCAAGGGATATACGGAAAGAGGATGTAGGTGTGCTGTGCTGACACTTTGTATTTTCCAGAAGGAACAATAATTATCTGGTGTAAACAGTCAGCACGGGACACACCAATTACAAGAACAAGTATTTCCAGAAAGACAGCAGAATAAGGCCATGTATCTACAGAATACAGTATATAATAACCAACACCTACAAAATGTTACTGATATGATTGCATTCACATTGACTCATGTTATCAAATTTTATAAAGAGCCCTGTGTACTTTTCTCTACTTTATCTGTCCATCACTCCATTTTAAACTGCTCTGTTCCATTTCTTTATTACATAATTTCACCATGTTTCCCATCATTGTAACATGTTATCATTGTATCACTATCTGCCCCATCCATAGACTGTCTTATCATTGTATCACTATCTGCCCCCCTCCATGGACTGTCTTATCATTGTATCAATATCTGCCCCCCTCCATGGACTGTCTTATCATTGTATCACTATCTGCCCCCATCCATGGACTGTCTTAATATTGTATCACTATCTGCCCCCCTCCATGGACTGTCTTATCATTGTATCACTATCTGCCCCCCTCCATGGACTGTCTTATCATTGTATCACTATCTGCCCCCCTCCATGGACTGTCTTATCATTGTATCACTATCTGCCCCCATCCATGGACTGTCTTATCATTGTATCACTATCTGCCCCCCTCAATGGACTGTCCTATCAATTGAATTACTATCTGTCCCCTCCATGGACTGTCTTAATTTTGAATTACTATATGACCCCTCCATTGACTGTCTTATCCTTGTATCACTTTCTGCCCCATTCATGGACTGTCTTATCATTGTATTACCATCTGCCCCAACCATGGATTTCCTTATCATTGTATCACTATCTGCCCCATACATGGACCACCTTATCATTGAATTACTATCTGCCCCCTCCATGGACTGGCTTATTATTTATCACTATCTGGCCCCTCTGTGGACTGTCTTATTGCTAGACATGGGCGCCGTCAATAAATATGTTTCATTCCGTTCCGGTTCGTATTAGAATTAATTCGTACTTCGTATTTCGTGTCCGAAATTCAATTTCAATTCGTACGAAATACGAATTGCCGTTAGATTCGTTAACTTGTACGAATGTTCTTTACGATGAATTTAAAGGCAAAAATATATACCTCAATATGGCAGTCGATGCTGATGGAAGTTTGGTTTTTATCCAAAATACGCAATTCCGTTGAAGAAGAATTTCCTATCCGAAATACGAATTTTCGTTAGATGAGAAAGAGAGAAGCGGATTGTCTGCCATGCACCGCTGGTCCAGTTTCGATAGATCACCCCACACTGTTTGGGGTCACCGGGGATGTGCGGAGAGCACATGCTTGGTAACACCAAACAATTTCCAGTGACCCCGTACATCCCCGGTGACCCCGTACAGTGTGGGGGATCAAAACTGGAGCAGCTGTGCATGGCAGCCATGCTCATTATGAGGGGCTCCCACCATCCCTGTGCTATGCTGACTTCCTCCTGGGGCTGTACCTCTGCTGTGCTCATTATGAGGGCACCATCCCTGTGCTATGCTGACTTCCTCCTGGGGCTGCTTATTATGAGGGGCTCCCACCATCCCTGTGCTATGCTGACTTCCTCCTGGGGCTGTACCTCTGCTGTGCACATTATGAGGGGCTCCCACCATTCCTGTGCTGTGCTGACTTCCTCCTGGGGTTGTACCTCTGCTGTGCTCATTATGAGGGGCTCCCACCATCCCTGTGCTGTGCTGACTTCCTCCTGGGGCTGCTTATTATGAGGGTCTACCACCATCCCTGTGCTATGCTGACTTCCTCCTGGGGCTGTACCTCTGCTGTGCTCATTATGAGGGGGCTCCCACCATCCCTGTGCTGTGCTGACTTCCTCCTGGGGCTGTACCTCTGCTGTGCTCATTATGAGGGGCTCCCACCATCCCTGTGCTGTGCTGACTTCCTCCTGGGGCTGCTTATTATGAGAGGCTCCCACCATCCCTGTGCTATGCTGACTTCCTCCTGGGGCTGCTTATTATGAGGGGCTCCCACCATCCCTGTGCTATGCTGACTTCCTCCTGGGGCTGTACCTCTGCTGTGCTCATTATGAGGTGTTCCCACCATCCCTGTGCTATGCTAACTTCCTCCTGGGGCTGTACCTCTGCTGTGCTCATTATGAGGGGCTCCCACCATCCCTGTGCTGTGTTGACTTCCTCCTGGGGCTGTACCTCTGCTGTGCTCATTATGAGGGGCTCCCACCATCCCTGTGCTGTGCTGACTTCCTCCTGGGGCTGCTTATTATGAGGGGCTCCCACCATCCCTGTGCTATGCTGACTTCCTCCTGGGGCTACTTATTATGAGGGGCTCCCACCATCCCTGTGCTATGCTGACTTCCTCCTGGGGCTGTACCTCTGCTGTGCTCACTATGAGGGGCTCCCACCATCCCTGTGCTGTGCTGACTTCCTCGTGGAGCTGTACCTCTGCTGTGTTCATTATGAGGGGCTCCCACCATCCCTGTGCTGACTTCCTCCTGGGGCTGCTTATTATGAGAGGCTCCCACCATCCCTGTGCTATGCTGACTTCCTCCTGGGGCTGCTTATTATGAGGGGCTCCCACCATCCCTGTGCTATGCTGACTTCCTCCTGGGGCTGTACCTCTGCTGTGCTCATTATGAGGGGCTCCCACCATCCCTGTGCTGTGCTGACATACTGAGCACAACAGGGGTACAGCCCCAGGAGGAAGTCAGCACAGCACAGGGATGGTGGGACGACAACTGATCCGAAATTCGTAAACAAAAGTTCGTATTGCGTACAAAATTCGGACGCATGGCAATTCGTATTTCGGATCCTCCCGAATGTATGAATTTTGGGAAATTCGTACGAATTTGAGATTCGTACGAAACTAATCGCACATGTCTACTTATTGCATCACTATCTGCCCCTTCCGTGGATTGTCTTATTATCTCTCCACAGTGACTCACCTGTGTCAGAGACCATTAAATCAGGCCGAGACAGAAGTACAGTTAAATCACACTTGTTTAATAATAAAAGTAAAAAGAACAAACCTATTCAAAACATAGCCAAAGTTCAGTAACCGGAATGGATAGTCAGCCAAGCCAGAAGTCAGGGATCAATGTAGTGGAACAGCAAGCAGGATCTGGAGCCAGAAGGGATGTCAGCAAAGCCAGGCTTTAAACAAGACAGTAGGAGATAGTCTCTTGTCATGCTGACCAAGGTGAAGGCAGAGATTCACTGGGCTGAACGGCTTAAGTAGGCAGGACTGAGGCGCAGGATATAATCAAAAGTGAGTAACTGTGGAGAGGTAGGAGCTGGCAATTAGCTGACAGCTGAGCGGCCCGCTCAGAGAAGGAAGGGCTGAGCCCAGCCCTGACAACCTGTTGATGATATCCTGCTTGTCAGTCCTGCCTACTTAAGCCCTCCAGTTCTCTTCCTTCACTTTGGTCACATCTCTAGAGATTCTCTACTGTGTTCCTGTTAGGCCGCGTACACACGGGCGGACTGTTCGCCCAACCTTGTCCGCTGAACAGTGTTTGGGCGGACAGTCCGCTCGTGTGTGGGCTTTCAGCGGACAGTTTCAGCGGACAGTTGGACGGACAAAGTCTTTCGGAAATTCCGAAAAACTGTCCGCTGAAACTGTGTTTGAGCGAACAGTCCGCCCGTGTGTGGGCCTGTCCGCTGTACTTTCGAAATGAGCGGACTGTTCCCGCTCGGAAAGTCCGCCCACTTCGAGCGCGTGTACAGGTAGGCGGGGCCCGCGAAGGATACGTCGCGGGCTCCGCCGCCTGGAATGGGCTTAAAGGGGAACCCCAACGCCGAAAAAAATCGGCGTGGGGGTTCCCCCCAAGTCCACACCAGACCCTTGTCCGAGCACGCTACCCGGCCGGCCAGGAAAGGGGGGCGAGCGAGCGCGCCCCCCCTCCTGAGCCGTACCAGGCCGCGTGCCCTCAACATGGGGGGGTGCCTTGGGGAAGGGGGGGCCGCGCGGCCCCCCCACCCCAAAGCACCTTGTCCCCATGTTGATGAGGACAAGGGCCTCTTCCCGACAACCCTGGCCGTTGGTTGTCGGGGTCTGCGGGCGGGGGGCTTATCGGAATCCGGGAGCCCCCTTTAAGAAGGGGGCCCCCGGATACCGGCCCCCCACCCTATGTGAATGAGTATGGGGTACAATGTACCCCTACCCATTCACCTGTGAAATAAAGTACAAATAAAAACACAACACAGGGGAAAAAAATATTTTATTGCACAGCCGGGGGTCTTCCGTCTTCGGGGGTCTTCTCGCCGGACTCCTCCGCTATGTGTGTGTAGCTCTTTTGCTAGCGGAGGAGTCCGGCTTTCTTCCTCCCCGCCGCCGGCCTCTTCTCCCGACTTCGGGGGTCTTGTCCCCCTCTTCGGTTCTTCTGCCGGGCCACCGCGCCTGGTCCGGTCTTCTGTCGCCGTCTTCCGTTCTTCTGTCGCCGCCTTCGGTTCTTCTGCCGGGCCACCGCGCCTTCTTGTAGCTCTTTTACAGGCGGTGGCCCGGTCTTCTGTCGCCGTCGCCGCCTTCCGTTCGTGTTCTTCTTCTTGTTCTTCTTCCAGGAGATGTTGACACGTCGCTCCCTCCGGCCGGAATGCCAGAGCCGCCCTGCGTTGCCACTTATATAGTGACAATGGGGCGGGGTCACATGGTATATGTCACATGGGTTGGTCACATGGGTTGATGTCACATTGTGACATCAACCCATGTGACCAACCCATGTGACATATACCATGTGACCCCGCCCCATTGTCACTATATAAGTGGCAACGCAGGGCGGCTCTGGCATTCCGGCCGGAGGGAGCGACGTGTCAACATCTCCTGGAAGAAGAACAAGAAGAAGAACACGAACGGAAGGCGGCGACGGCGACAGAAGACCGGGCCACCGCCTGTAAAAGAGCTACAAGAAGGCGCGGTGGCCCGGCAGAAGAACCGAAGGCGGCGACAGAAGAACGGAAGACGGCGACAGAAGACCGGACCAGGCGCGGTGGCCCGGCAGAAGAACCGAAGAGGGGGACAAGACCCCCGAAGTCGGGAGAAGAGGCCGGCGGCGGGGAGGAAGAAAGCCGGACTCCTCCGCTAGCAAAAGAGCTACACACACATAGCGGAGGAGTCCGGCGAGAAGACCCCCGAAGACGGAAGACCCCCGGCTGTGCAATAAAATATTTTTTTCCCCTGTGTTGTGTTTTTATTTGTACTTTATTTCACAGGTGAATGGGTAGGGGTACATTGTACCCCATACTCATTCACATAGGGTGGGGGGCCGGTATCCGGGGGCCCCCTTCTTAAAGGGGGCTCCCGGATTCCGATAAGCCCCCCGCCCGCAGACCCCGACAACCAACGGCCAGGGTTGTCGGGAAGAGGCCCTTGTCCTCATCAACATGGGGACAAGGTGCTTTGGGGTGGGGGGGCCGCGCGGCCCCCCCTTCCCCAAGGCACCCCCCCATGTTGAGGGCACGCGGCCTGGTACGGCTCAGGAGGTGGCGCGCGCTCGCTCGCCCCCCTTTCCTGGCCGGCCGGGTAGCGTGCTCGGACAAGGGTCTGGTGTGGACTTGGGGGGAACCCCCACGCCGATTTTTTTCGGCGTTGGGGTTCCCCTTTAAGCCCATTCCAGGCGGCGGAGCCCGCGACGTATCCTTCGCGGGCCCCGCCTACCTGTACACGCGCTCGAAATGGGCGGATTTGCCTCCTTACGTGGGCGAGTCCGTTCATTTCAAAAGTTGAGCGAACTGTTTGCCCAACCTTGTTCGTCAAACAGTCCGCTCGTGTGTGGGCAAGTCCGCTCATGCAAATTTTGAGCGGACTGTTTGACAAACTGTTTGCCGAACAAGGTTGGGCGAACAGTCCGCGCGTGTGTACGCGGCCTAAAAGACTTGCTTGGCTGACATTCCTTCTGGGACCAGATCCTGCTTGCTGTTCTAATACACTCCTCTCCGTATCTCTGACGTTTGGCTTGTCTGACTATCCGTTCCGGTTCCTGATCTCTGGCTATGTTTTGATTACGTTTACTCTGTTTACATTTTTTTTTATTATTATTAACCGTTTGCCGACCGCCTTACGCAGATACACTGTGTCAGAAGGGCACGTACAGGCAAACTAACGTATCTGTACGTTGCCCTTTAAGAGGCGGCCGGCGGGCACGCGCGCGCCCACGGCAAGCTCCGTAAGTCGGGTCGCAGGTCCGCGGGGATACCCGCGATCATCTCACGGAGAGGAAGAACGGGGAGATGCTAATGTAAACAAGCATCTCTCCGTTCTGCCTAGTGACAGTGTCACTGATCTCTGCTCCATGTGATTGGGATCAGAGATCAGTGACATGTCCCACACAGCCACGCCCCAGGACACACTTAACCCCTACAATGCCACCTAGTGGTTAACCTCTTCACTGCCAGTGTCATTTACACAGGAATTAGTGCATTTGTATGCCACTGATTGCTGTATAAATGACAATGGTCCCAAAAATGTGTCAAAAATGTCCGATGTGTCCGCCATAATGTCGCAGTCATGATAAAAATCGCTGATCACTGCCATTATATATTTTTGGGGGATATTTATTATAGCAAAATGTAAAAAGTAATGCATTTTTTTTTCAAAATTGTCGCTCTTTTTTTGTTTATAGCGCAAAAAATAAAAACCACAGAGGTGATCAAATACCAACAAAAGAAAGCTCTATTTATGGGGAAAAAAAGAACATCAATTTTGTTTCGGAGCCACGTCGCACGACCGCGCAATTGTCAGTTAAATCGACGCAGTGCCGAATCGCAAAAAGTGCTCTTGTCATGAAGGGGGTAAATTCTTCCGGGGCTGAAGTGGTTAAACAAGTGTGATTTAACTGTCTCAGTGATACTGTCAGAAACCATGACTCAGACTATCTGCCCCCTCCATTGACTGTCTTATCACTGAATTACTATCTGCCCCCTCCATTGACTGTCTTATCACTGAATTACTATCTGCCCCCTCCATGAACTATCTTATCATTCTCACTATCTGCCCCCTCCATGGATTGTCTTATAATTGTATTACCATCTCCCCATCCATGAACTATGTTATCATTGTATTACCATCTGTCCCATCCATGGATGTCTTATTATTGTATCACTACTGTATATGTCCCATCTGCCTATCATTGTCCTGTTCATGGACTGTATTACCATTGTATTACTATGGTTCTTGCCCATGGACCACCTTATCATTGTATCACTATCTGCCCCATTCATGGACTGTCTTATTCCATCATTATCTGTCCTGTCCATGGACCACCTTATCATTGTATCACTATCTGCCCCATACATGGACCACCTTATCATTGTATCACTATCTGCCCCATTCATGGACTGTCTTATTCCATCATTATCTGTCCTGTCCATGGACCACCTTATCATTGTATCACTATCTGCCCCATACATGGACCACCTTATCATTGTATCACTAGCTGCCCCATACATGGATCACCTTATCATTGTATCACTATCTGCCCCATTCATGGACCACCTCATCATTGTATCACTATCTGCCCCATACATGGACCACCTTATCATTGTATCACTATCTGCCCCATTCATGGACTGTCTTATTCCATCATTATCTGTCCTGCCCATGGACCACCTTATCATTGTATCACTATCTGCCCCATACATGGACCACCTTATCATTGTATCACTAGCTGCCCCATACATGGATCACCTTATCATTGTATCACTATCTGCCCCATTCATGGACCACCTCATCATTGTATCACTATCTGCCCCATACATGGACCACCTTATCATTGTATCACTATCTGCCACATACATGGACCACCTTATCATTATATCACTATCTGCCCCATACATGGACCACCTTATCATTGCATCACTATCTGCCCCATTCATGGACCACCTTATCACTGTATCACTATCTGCCCCATACATGGACCACCTTATCATTGTATCACTATCTGCCCCATACATGGACTGTCTTATTCCATCATTATCTGTCCTGTCCATGGACCATTTTCTGATTCTATTATAAAAGTATTTTCTGCAACCAAGTTCAAACAAATTCTAGTCTTGGAGTGACGATAATTTAAGGAAGTGTAGTAAATTATACTATGTGCTCATTTTTTTCTCAACGTTTAATGCTAGGAAATATCCTCCTTGCCAGGTATGTTTGTACTGATAATATTTCTCAAAAGATGGTGGCTTGCAGAGAATGGATTTCCAGCTATCGGTAAAATGATTCCAGCTAAACTTATTCTTATTTATCCGTCTTCTGCAATTGTCTTCATACCTAGAATGTTGCAGTTGTTCAGTCTGTCGCCTTAAAGTCATGATGTCACAGTTGTGTCATATGATGTAATTACAGGTAGATTCTACAGACTGCTCCATTGTCCTGTCCGGCTTATGACATCACTCTTCACATTATTCACCATGCTTGCAGGAAAACGATGTCTTTATCAGCATGTCCATCTAGTTATGTCATTGACACTTTCTCCAGCAGTCAAGCGGTGTGATTAGTGAAGAATTACGATGTCACATTATCACCAGGATAATTTAGCCTTAACATTAATCAGGGCAAATAGTGATATAATGTTCAGTGTTACACTTATCTGATAGAACTTGTCTGACCTACTGTATGTGTCACTCCAGATAAACCGATATATAAAGAGCCTGTCACCATGGGGTTTATGACTCTAGAGCTGGCCATAGATGGATCGAACTTTGGGTGGTTCAGCAGGGACCGGATGGATTTTGATCCATCTATTGCCGTTCCCACTAAAGAGAAGTAAATCTAACAATTGACTTCCCTCAAACGGCTGGCTTATCAAAAAAATTAAAAATCATCCTTTTTCAACTTTCTTACCCCAGAGGAACCCTTATGCCCCGTACACACGAGCGGATTTTCCATCAGAAAAATCTTGGATGGTTTTTTTTCCGACGGAATTCCGCTCAAGCTTGGCTTGCATACACACGCTCACACAAAAGTTCACTGGACTTTCGACCGTCAAGAACGCGGTGACCAACAACACTACGACGAGCCGATAAAATGAAGTTAATGCTTCTAAGCATGCGTTGAATTGTTTCCTAGCATGCTTCGAAATTGCTACAGACAATCGGAATTTCCGATCGGAACTTTTTCCGACCGAAAACTTGAGAACATGCTCTCAATCTTTTGCTGGTGGATATTCGGCCAGAAAAAGTCCAATGGAGCATACGCACGGTCGCATTTTACGACCAAAAGCTCTCATCAGTCTTTTACTGGCCAAATTTCCGATCATGTGTACACGGCATAAGTGTGTTCTTCCGAGCACTAATACACTGCCCAACAAGAATTCTCCTGTCTTTGTAGCTCTGTGTGGTGAAGAGATGAGTTTGGGCGTGTTATTTGGATACATATATGTAGCGCCCTGTACCTTTGGTAGGTGCTTAGTGGTGTTTTTCTGACAGTGTAGGATATAGAGACAGGTAAATTCAGCCAGGGCTGTATTCTTTATTAGGCCTGGTTGTTTATTCAGGGTTGGGAGTGTCAGAGTAGAAGGGGGTGTGGCCGCCTACACTTGGGCTCAGGGATACCTCCTCTGCTTGACAGTGGATTGTGCTGGAAAGAGAGGATGGGCTGAGACCTGAGTGGCAGGAAACCCCACGTGAGAGAATTGACCAATGGTTAATTGATATGGTCAACAGGGAGGTCTCTCTTAAAAAGGGGGGGGTCACATGCTCTGGGTGGTTCAGAAGTTTGAAGTTGGAGGTGTGAGGCTTGAGGTCCGGGAGTTCAGAGATCCCGGGGGCCGGAGGCGATTCCAGGGAGGCCGAAGGTCTGGCCCCTGGAGACTAAGTCAGCATTTAGCACTGGAGGAATACCGGGCGTCCCATGCGGGGATGTGCCAGGCAGAGTAGGAGGAGGAGGAGGAAGTAGAAGCTAAGCAGAGAAAGAAGACTGGGCAATCAACTTTCTGTGAGTAGAACATGGACTGTTGATTGGGAGAGAGCAACGGGAGTAAAAAACCCAGTAGAGCTACTCAGGAACTTCATACTGTGTATCCAAGGACAGGCATGTACTGGCCATCGGGTCTACCGGGAGTTTCCCGGTGGGCCGATGGCTCAGTGGGCCACTCTGATGTAAGGGGGCTGTTAAAAGGAGACTTTGATGTAAGGGGGCTGGTGATGGGACACTCTGGTGTAAGGGGGTGCTGATGGGACACTCTGATGTAAGGGGGCTGCTAATGAGACACTCTGATGTAAGGGGGCTGCTGATGGGACACTCTGATGTAAGGGGGCTGCTGATGGGACACTCTGATGTAAGGGGGCTGCTCATGGGACACTCTGATGTAAGGGGGTGCTCATGTGACACTCTGATGTAAGGGGGCTGCTGATGGGACACTCTGATGTAAGGGGGCTGCTCATGGGACACTCTGATGTAAGGGGGCTGCTCATGGGACACTCTGATGTAAGGGGGTGCTGATGAGACACTCTGATGTAAGGGGGCTGGTAATGGAACATTCTGATGTAAGGAGGTGTTGATGGGGCACTCAAAATGTAAGTGGGCCAGTCTGGATGAAGTCCAGGGCCAAATTTCTGTCCCAGTCCAGCCCTGTCCAAGGACCACCGTATCGAGCACTTTCCAGGACTGAGGGAAGTTTGACAATACAAGTCATGGAAATAGGCAGCATGGCCTGTGACTTTGAGTTCAACACCCACAGCGTTAAGCAGAGTAATGCTTATCTGTCCAAATTGGGAGCGTTACGTCAGAGAGAGAAGTGGAACCTAGAAAGGATCGCTATAAGGGACTTAATTGACAAAGCCACGGCTACAGATTAATATCCTTTAACCTAAAAATGGGGTCAGATGGGGCATCTCATATTCCCTACTGAATAGCCCACCCATTTATACCCAAAATAAAGAATTATAAATCCAGAATCTTGAATGTTTGTTTGTCATGTAATTATGTCTTAAGTCTACAGATGTGAGCACGTGGTTTGCTGCCGCCATCGTTGTTTGGTCTCCAAAGAACCCTGAACAGAAGATTATTAAACGAGTGATTGGTCTGGAAGGAGATATTGTAAAAGAGACTGGTTGATGTTTTCCTGGAGATCCAATCGGCATGAGTTTGCGCTCCTGCTGGTATCACAAAAAACCCGTATGACCCTTTGAATGTATATTATTTTGGGTCCGATACATCTGGCAAGCCCGCATCCACAGCGGTGGTGGGACTGTCACGTGGTGTCTGCATGCTATTTCTTTAAGAGTGACGGTGGAGTGACAATTTCACTACACACGTGGGATCTGATCATTCTCACCATACAAAGAGACTTTATATTTATATCAACAAACTGCTTAGTTTTTTGATTCTTTTTAGTTTTTTGTACAAATATATTATATGTGGTAAATGTCATATAGACATATTTTAAGCACACCTGTTTAGGTAAATGATTTACTAGCACCACTTTGATGCCACTAATGCCCTTACTTTAAGGAACATCGGTATATCCCTTGGTGTTTGTACACAGTGGTCACTTTATTTATTTATTCATTTGTTTCGTCACATTGTTTAAGCCCTACACGTTTATTTTGATTGTTTGTCATGTAATTGCATGGGGGATCGGAAGCGGAGCAGTCTGGCAAAAGGTAATGAACTCCGCAGCCCCCATGGGGTTACCGCTACATTTGGAGGTCCCACCGAGATTTGCCTTCACTGTCAGCCCGCTGGCCATAGCAACAGAACTGGATTTTTTGCCAGTCAAGATATAAGGAAGTCCAGCATTCAGTGACTGTAATATGTGCTGTCATACGTGACAATCACAGCGGCACCGTGTCATTTAATTACAGGTGTATGGTGTGGCTACAACGCTGACAACCGCTCACTGTTTGCAACAATTTATCCTGCTCTCACAGTTAAAAATGCAGATGGGGCTTGTGGATGTCGCTGTTGCCCTTGGAAACACGAACACAGGGGGTGTTGCGGACGAGTACTACAGAGAAGTTGGTCCCTTACAGTTGGGACATCACAATGGGTAATTTTTAATGTGAATTAAGTGACTGCCGCCAGCTAGCCTGCAATTTCACTGTACCTGCCGCCAGGTGTCGCTGTGGAGCACAGGGTAAATGTAGAGTTACAGTTCCTCGCACGCTGAGCCAACGAGTTGAGGGGTGGAGTCACGCCCCGGAGGAGAAGTCAACAACTTTCAATGTGCAACGCCCAAAACCACGAGGCGGAGGAAGATGGCTGATCGTATTCAGAGTGCATCAGTCATGCAGTGGCCCACTGAAATGCAGGATCGGGTGTTGGTGGATACCGCCATGCGCTTGGAGGTTACTGGAGGACTGGCCCTGGGAGTGATCGCTGTGGTGGAGAAGTTGTGCATGTTATGTCCAGAATGTTACCGGCTCATGGTTGTAGTTTGTGCCTGGGCCCAGTGTGGCCATTGCAGAAGTCCTCTGACTCGGCTGCCGCCAATGCAACAGGAGACACAGTATTACAATGTCCAACCAACTACCGGACTGTGCATTCCACAGACACAGGTGACCTGGAAGAGAGATGGTCATGTGTCGCCCACCCCTGCGGTGAAAGAGATGTCCCCTATATTGTCTATCTCGCAGCTCTCAGAGCCAATGTCTAAAGGTAATGCTGGGGAAGCCTGCGGCCTGCCTGGGGACAGGGAGGGGGGGTCACTGTGTGTGGAAGAACCCTGGATGATGTCCTGGAAAAGTCGGCTGTCCAGGGCCGTCTTTAATATTGATTGGACCCTGGGCAAAACTTTTCTTGGGCCCCCCCCCATGAGACATACAATAATTAGCAGCTAGACTCAAAATCAGTTTACTGAATCAGATCAGGCAGCTATTGCGATTGGTTGCCAGAGGTTACAGTGTATTATTACTGCTCTCTGACTGGTTGCTAGAGGTTATAGCACACATTACAGCTCACTGATTAGTTGCTAGATGTTACAGCACATGATTTCTGCTTGTTGATTGGTTGTTAGAGATTATTGTGGATATGACCTCAGGGGGGCATGATATACATATCGATGCTGCCGGCCTCCGCTATTTACACATGAATGCCGCCTCTATTTGCATATGAATTCCGGTCATTTACATGTAAACACAGGGTCTGCAGGTGAGTCATCTGTTCACAACAATAGGGCAGAGCTGGGCAGCATTTGTAGCAGCACTTCACACTGAGATATCGGGACACAGCACAGGACTAAAACCTCAAGGGACGAGGGAATTTAAACCAGGATAGTTGGCAAGTATGAGGCAGCTGCTTTGGGCCCCACAACAATGACCGGGCCCAGGGCAGCTGACCCTTTTGTCCTGCCTTAAAAACGGCCCTGCGGCTGACATTAAGACTTTTGCTGTACCAGTCCGGAGGGAGCCGCAGTTACGGGAGGGGGATCCCTCAGGTGAGCTGGACTGGGTAAGTAAGAGCCGGGCTGTGGACGGTTGGTCACCACAAGTGTTAGAGAAGTATGGGTCTCTGGAAAACTTGTTCGAGTGGTCATCCCCTAAAGAGGCTGATTATAGTGAGGAGGAGGAATGGTTCATGGAGAGCTCTATTTCTGCTGGAATTTCCTCTGGAGCATCAGAGAAGTCTCTAAATCATCCGCAAACCCCAGTACCCTCCATTGGACTTTCAATAGCTCCTTCCACGGGAGCATCGAGATGCAACAAAGGGGTGAACAGGTCACCAGACTCCTGTGTTCTGCCTGGGTGGGGAAGGCTTAAAGAAATAACGCGGCTCTCAAGATTTCAGCGTAATGTGCAGAAGAGAGTTGCTGAGGAGTGGGGACTGGACTACCCTTATGTTCCTGAGAGTGTCATGCAGGTGGAAGAAGATTCCTGGGAGCAGTGGGAAGATGAACTGGTGTGGAATTACCTGCATGTTCCAAAACCAAGGACACCGGAAAGTGAAGTTTGGGTCCGGTTCCAGGACATCAAAAAGGAGTGGAAGCTCAGAAGAGCCATAGACAAAGACAGGGTTCTTGTTGTGAAGGAAGGACAGCACACCCGGTCTTAGCCCTTGTACACACGGTCGGAGATTCCGATGGAATGTGTCCGATCGGAGTGTTTTGTCGGATATTCCGACTGTGTGTGGTCTGCATCAGACTTTTTCCGTCGGAATATCCTTCGGACCAAATTTTCCAACTTGCCGGAAATATTTTCAGACAAAATGCTCCGATCGGACATACTCCGATCATGTGTAGAGAATTCCGATCGGACAAAGTGCCACGCATGCTCAGATCAAATTCCTACATCAAAGCTATTGGCTACTAGCCTGAACGTAGTCCCGTCATAATGAAATAACGTCATCACGTTCTGAACGATCGGATTTTCTGACAACTTCGTCCGACCGTGTGTATGCAACAGTTTCGGACAAAATCCGACGGACAAGGGCTTATCCTATCTCTGTCCGAGGAGAAGGGGACAACAGAAGGAGATTGCCTGACCCAAGGTACTATTTGTAATTGAAGTTACCGCAAGATGGGTTAGGGTGGGGTTTCCCCCCTTCACATATCTGTTGAAGCAGGAAATGGCCACTCAGGGTGCCTGGTAAAGGACAACACCATGGACACTAGGGTGTGCCATTCCTGTCAAATTCCCTTTTGTCACTTTGAAAAAAAAAAAGGAAGAAGAAAGGACTCCTGTTTAGGAGCCGAACAGAAAGTATGTTTGGCCACAGGCATGTGTGTGTCTTAATTACAGGTGTGTCTGTTCAGTAGGGATGAGCCGAACACTCCCCGGTGCGGTTCGCACCAGAACCTGCGAACGGACCGAAAATGTGCGCGAACTTTAGAACCCCATTAAAGTCTATGGGACCCAAACATTCTAAATCAAAAGTGCTAATTTTAAAGGCTAATATGCAAGTTATTGTCCTAAAAAGGGTTTGGAGACCCGGGTCCTGCCCCAGGGGTCATGGATCAATGCAAAAAAAAGTTTTAAAAATGGCCGTTTTTTCGGGAGCAGTGATTTTAAAGTGGTTGTAAACCCTTACAACGCACTTTCACCTACAGGTAAGTCTAGAAAAAGGCTTACCTGTAGATGCTGTAGATATCTCCTAAACCTACATGGTTTAGGAGATATTTACAATTCCCCTTACGAGGATCCCTTCTGCGCATGCGCCGATGTATTCGGCGCATTCGCACTTTAGAAGGGTCATTAAAGGACATGCCGTGACTGGCGGCTCCCATGCGCGCGCACGGGAGTGACGTCACGCGACTCCGGGCAGTCACAGAGCCGGAGTCGGTGACCCCGGAAGGATGATGGACGCTTCCAGATGGCAAGGAAATCGGTGACATCGCTGGCTCTTGTGTCAGGTAAGTGACACATTATGGGCTACTATGCGACGCACTCCTGGTCTCCGCCACTACCTACCTACTGTTGCAGCCAGCAACAATAGACCCTTAAGAAAGAATAGATTCCCCCTGCAAAAATAAACTCCCCCCCAGAAACATTAGATCCCCCAGCAACAATAGACTTCCCTCAACAGCAGATCCTTCCCTCAACAGTAGATCCAAGCCAGTAACTTTTTTTCTTTGTTTTGGATAGAGTGAAGAAGTATTAGAACCCTTGTCAGTTTTTATTGCTGTCTGTGCCCCCGTTAAAGAGATTCAGCCTCTCTGTCCTGTTTACCATTATCATCGAAAGAAAATCCCACTTTGGGTTGTCCCCAGGAAAGTAATAGAGGGTAAATTTGACAATGGGGACACGGGTTCTGGTGACCCAAGGTATTCCCTTAATTTGCAGGGATTTTTACTCCCTTCCTGTTTTGGTTATGGGACAGGAAGTGATGGGAAATCTCCCCAATGGGGAAAAGATGGCAAAAAAATATAGTTCTACTTTAACATCCCCCCAGTAATAATAGATCCTCCCCAGCAACAATATCCCCACCAACAACAATAGACCCCCCAGCAACAATAAATTCACCACCAACAAGACTCCCCCCCCCAGTAACAATGGATCCCCCAACAACAACAATAGACCCCTCCCCATAACAACAGATACTTCCCTCAACAGTAGATCCCACCCAGCAACAATCAACCCTCAAGGCACCAATAGACCTCCCCAGCAACAATAGCTCCACCAACAATAGTTCCTCCACCAACAATAGACCTCCCACCAACAACAATAGATCCCCAAGAAACAATAGATTCACCACCAACAATAGATCCCCCCACAAACAGCAATAGACCTCCCTACAACTATAGACCCCCCCCCCCAGTGACAATAGATCCCCCAGCAGCAATAGGTCCTCCAGCACTCTCCATCACCCCTTGAAATTATATAGATTCAATGTATGGCCAGCTTAGGACTTTGAGAAGATGCAAGGGTGAAGGTACATTAAAACCAGCAGATATAAAAGACACAAATTAATGTTGATCTGTTATCAATAATACATCAAAAAATGTATTTTAGAACCAAAAATTTGAATTTACCATGGTATTATATGGTATTTGACCTCTTACAGTCCCTATACAGCAAGGCTGGAGTGTGAGAGAAAGAAGCAGTACAAGGAGCCAATCAATTCATGTGCTGACAAGAAGCATGCTGATAGGAGGAGACAGCAGAGTGACAGAGAGATGAGCTCATCAGTCTGCTGCTTCTCCTTTTAATGTCCAGTCACAGGCTGGGGGTGACCGAGGTTTAGAGGTAGAAGCCTGAATGATGCTGGCCATCAGACTGAGGACATCTAGTGGCAAAAAAAGGGTATTGCGGGAAGATCTCTGGATTGAAGGTGAATATTGCACCTGCTTTTATTTTATTTTCTTTTATGGGTTTCTTATTTTTAGCTACAGCTTTATTAACATTAATGAAAACATTTAAACTTTTCAAGAACAAACCAGAAGCTAACAATAGGATGGCTGGGAAATGGAGCGTGAGCTTTAGATAGGGTTGCCACCTTTTCTTCAAGTCAAACCCGAACACTTTAGCGGCGCACAGCAATTTATTTTTTATAGTATGAACTATACATATATTTTGCAATTAAATAACATTTCTAATCAAATTAAGTTAATCACAAGAGTCCCCCTTTACATCAGAGTCCAGAGTTCCCCTTTTACATCTGAACTTGCAGAGTTCCCTTACACTGTAAAGGGGGGACTCTGCAGGCTCTGATGTAAGGGAGAACTCTGAGGACTCCAACATAAGGGATGCTCTGGGAACTCTGATTTAAGAGGGAACACTGAGAATTCTGATGTACAGAGAGGGCTCTGATGTAAGGGGAGTACTCTGTGGCCTCTGGTGTAAAGGGGAACTCTGATATAAGGGGTGCTCTGAGAACTCTGATTTACCTTAGTGTACTCACTCAGAGGCAGGAGATAGAAAGGGGGAGACTTCAGTCACAGACAGGGAAGGATGGTGAGCTCATTCACCTCTTGTCAGTCAGCACCTCTCATCCAGATGTAGCTGAGGCTGCTGGAGTGTAGGCAGACACAGAGGGGTAGGGGTGGGAGGAAGAGGGGCAGATCAACCCTTTCTCCTCTCCTGTCTGTGTGGAGGGAGGGGTAATTGTTAGTGCTGGCTTTGAGCAGTGTGAAAGAGAGTGTAACAGACACTCTCTGCTTACACAACTGCAGCCAGCAACCCAGCTGGGAAGCCATAGTCTGGTCTGAATAATGTGTCCGGGTTGCACGCGGTCCGAAACCTGAACTCATGATTTCAAACCTGAACTGTCCGGGTGAATCCCGGACAGGTGGCAACCCTAGCTTTAGATCACACATTTCATTTCCTGTCCCACAGTAAACCTGTCAAGTCTTATCTTTTAAAGACCAACTCCTGTTTCAGCTCTTGCGTTGTTGTTGTTGGCCAGTTTAAACTGGCTTCTTATACCCCTCCAGGGATCCCGCAGCAAACAAACTGCTACCTCCACTACTGAAACACAATGATGGTGTCACCTTCCCTCCGTAATGCAGGCCCAACAAATATCTGGAGAATGCGGCTGTGAGACGGTGATATCTCCATTACTGCCACAAACTCCTTCTGGGGGTCTCGGAGAAAGAAGCTGCGGGTGGCTCGACCAACCGGGTGCCCACCCAAGACTGGAATATCGATTCTGGGTGAGGTTGACCCCCTAGGCTAAAATACCAGCTAGTGCACAAAACCAGACTTCACAGGAGAGTGACGTACATGACAAATACCTTCTTCTGTATATGAAATCTTAGATCTGATCTTGTAAATGGTCATTGGCAGATCTTTCACCTCGACAAACCTTTTTAGTGTTCTACCTACAAAATATACCCTCACTGGCCACTTTATTAGGTATACCTTGCTAGTACCCAGTTGGACCCCCTTTTGCCTTCAGAACCGCCTTCATTCTTTAAGGCATGGATTCAACAAGGTGTTGGAAACGTTCCTCAGAGATTTTGGTCCATAGTGACATGATAGCATCACACAGATTTGTTGACTGCACATGATGAGAATCTTCCTTTCCGCCACATCCCAAAGGTGCTCTATTGGATGAGATGTGGTGAGTGTGGAGGTCATTGGAGGACAGTGACCTCATTGTCCAGTGGTGAGATCTGGTGAGTGTGGAGGCCATTGGAGGACAGTGACTTCATTGTCCAGTGGTGAGATCTGGTGAGTGTGGAGGCCATTGGAGGACAGTGACCTCATTGTCCAGTGGTGAGATCTGGTGAGTGTGGAGGCCATTGGATTACAGTGACCTCATTGTCCAGTGGTGAGATCTGGTGAGTGTGGAGGCCATTGGAGTTCAGTGACCTCATTGTTCAGTGGTGAGATCTGGTGAGTGTGGAGGCCATTGGAGTTCAGTGACCTCAGTGTCCAGTGGTGAGATCTGGTGAGTGTGGAGGCCATTGGATTACAGTGACCTCATTGTCCAGTGGTGAGATCTGGTGAGTGTGGAGGCCATTGGAGTTCAGTGACCTCATTGTTCAGTGGTGAGATCTGGTGAGTGTGGAGGCCATTGGAGTTCAGTGACCTCAGTGTCCAGTGGTGAGATGATTGGAGATTTGTGACATGGTGCATTATCCTGCTGGAAGGAGCCATCAGAAGATGGGGACACTAGTCATAAAGGGATGGACATGGTCAGCAACAATACTCAGGTAGGCCGTGGTGTTTAAACAATGCTCGATTGGTACTAAGGGGCCCAAAGTGTGCCAAGAAAATATCCCCCCCACACCGTTACACCACCACCGCCAGCCTGAACCGGTGATACAAGGCAGGATGGATCCATGCTTTCATGTTGTTTACACCAAATTCTGACCCCACCATCTGAATGTTGCAGCTGAAATCGAGACTCATCAGACCAGGCAACGTTTTTCCAATCTTCTGTTGTCCAATTTTGGTGATCCTGTGCCAATTGTAGTTTCCTGTTCTTAGCTGACAGGAGTGGCACCCGGTGTGGTCTTCAAGGTTGGATGTGTTGTGCGTTCAGCGATGATATTCTGCATACCTTGGTTGTAGCGAGTGGTTATTTGAGTTACTGTTGTCTTTCTATCATCTCCAACCAGTCTGCCCATTCTCCTCTGACATCAACAAGGCATTTTCCTCCACAAAACCTCCGCTTACTGGATATTTTCTCTTTTTTGGGCCATTCTCTGTAAACCCCGAGAGATGGTTTTGCGTGAAAATCCCAGTAGATCAGCAGTTTTTAAAATACTCAGACCAGCCCGTCTGACACCAACAACCATGTCACGTTCAAAGTCACTTAAATCCCATTTCTTCCCTATTCTGATGCTCGGTTTGAACTTCAGCAAGCCATCTTCACCACGTCTAGATGCCATTGAGTTGCTGCCATGTGATTGGCTGATTAGCAATTTGTGTTACCAAGCAATAAAACAGGTGTAGCTAATAAAGTGGCTGGTGAGTGTAGGCAGGATGAGCCTGTAGGAGTCCTGGATATACGGTTATGTGCAAGGAATGTACTGTGATTAATTATCGCCTTGAGGTGTAAGTTTTTGTGGCCTTCCCCCTTTACTTGCTAGAACACTGCCACAGCAACCAATGATGCTGTTGCTATGCTACCAGAATCATAACAACCAATGTTGCTGTTGCTATGCTACCAGAATCATAACAACCAATGTTGCTGTTGCTCAGCTGATAGCATCCTAGCAACCAATTATGCTGTTGCTTAGCTGCTAGTGTCCTAGCAACCAATGATGCTGCTGCTTAGCTACTAGTGTCCTAGCAACCAATGATGCTGTTGCTCAGCTGCTAGTGTCCTAGCAACCAATGATGTTGTGGCTCAGCTGCTAGCGTCCAAGCAACCAATGATGCTATGGCTCAGCTGCTAGCGTCCTAGCAACCAATGATGCTGTGGCTTAGCTGCAAGCATTCTAGCAACCAATGATTTTGTGGCTTAGCTGCAAACGTTCTAGCAACCAATGATGCTGTGTAGTGATCTGTCATTGGTTGCTAGGATGCTACTGGATGGACCGCCCCAACATTCCTGGATGCTAGAATGCAGATGGCTGAGCGCTACAGAGTCATTGGTCATTCTGGTACAGATGGTCCCCTGCACTATAACAACCAATGACGCTGTCCAACTAAGCTTATTGTGTCCTAGCAACCAGCTCAGTAATGCTGCCGTCAGGGCAACATTACTGAGTTGCATGTCCAGTATGGACATTCTGTCTACGTGCCCCACAGATTGTCATTTTAGGCAGTCAGCTCACAGTTTTTGCAACCTTCCCCCTTTGCTTGCTAGGACGATGCCACAGCAACTAAGGATGCTGTGTCTCAGTTGTCAGCATCCTAGCAACCAATGATACTGTGTGATAGCCTGTCATTGGTTGCTAAAATGCTAGCGGATGGACCACCCAGCATTACTGGTTGCTAGGACGTAGGCGGCTGGGCCCTACAGAGTCATTGGTTGTTCTGGTGCACCATAACAGCCAATGATGATGTGCGACCAAGCCGAACAAGTGTCCTAGCAACCAACTCAGTAATATTGCCCTGTGCATACAGGGCAACATGCTGCAGTGAGGACAGAGTGTCCAGGATGGATAGTCTGGCCTCAGTGCCCCAAAGATTGTCACCTGAGGCAATTATCTAACAGTTTTTACAAACTTCCCCTTTTGTTTGCTAGGATGCTACCACGGCAACCAATGATGCTGTGGCTCAGTTGCTAGTGTCCTAGTAACCAATGATACTGTGTGGTTGGCTGTCATTGGTTGCTAGGATGCTAGCGGATGGATTGCCCAGCATTACTGGTTACTAGAACGCAGGTGGGCCCTACAGAGTCACTGGCTGTTCTGGTGCACCATAACAACCAATGAATCTGTGCGACCAAGCCGCCAGTGTCCTAGAAACCAGCTCAGTAATGTTGCCTTGTGTATACACATGTACATTCTAACCTCAGTGCCGCCCCCCACAGATTGCCACCTGAGGCAGTCACCTCACTTTGTTGCATTGTCAGCGCGCCCCTCTTAGGACATCTATTGTAGCTTGGAGGTCCGTTTAAAATCTTTTGTTGAACAAGATCATCAAGTACAGACAACGCGTTTTAGGGGAAAGGTCTCACCTTCTTCAGGGCTACCATTATACAGCCAACACAAGGTTTGTTAAAAAGAGGGGGCGCTCTCCTTGGAGGAAGTGAACCTGTGGTGAAAGTGAGGTGCATATAGGACCTGGTTGCAGTCTTAGGCTGCTACCTCTCTGACCACGATAAATATATCACTCATCAGATGATCAAATCCTGGACATGTTGTTGGAAGCGAAGGTTCAATTAAAATCTTTTATTGAACAAGCGCCTACTGCAAACTGTCATTTAGCTTGAAGGTTCAAATAAATAAATTCAAATTTGTTTTTTATTGAACAAGATCATCAAACACTGCCGACGCGTTTCATGGGAAAATCCTTCCCTTCTTCAGGGCGTTATACAATGTTTTTTGGAGCAATCAAGACGAGGTTTGTTGGGGGTGAGAATATCAGAGCTTTTGACCACATTATAATTGACATTCTCAGCCCCTCCGTTACCATTGTATATAGCCCTGAAGAAGGGGGGGGGCCTTTCCCCTGAAACGCGTTGGACGTACTTGATGATCTGAATAATGGGTTACATCCCCATTACCTCCCTCCTTTGTAATCACATTAGAACCCATCAGCGGACCTGTCCGCTGACATCCGCTGTTCCATAGAGAACAATGGGTGGTCTGATCGGGGACCCCGGTGCTGGAAACCATGAAGGGCCCCCCTGACCACCGGGGGCCCTTTCCATTGGCCCTGGGGCCCTTTCCTCCAAGCCCAGGACCCTTCCCACTGATCTCTGGCCCTTTAGTCCCATCTTAAGGCCCCGGGTTCACACCGCTGCAACTTATCATATGACTTGCAACACATGAAAAGTCAAAACCCATTCATTTCAATGGGTGCCGTCAATGTGACTCAAGTCAAAGCTGCAAAAAAAAAAAGGTTCCTGCACTATTTTTCTGCAACTTGAGTGCCATAGACTGCAATGTTAATTACAAAAGTCACAAGCAAGTAGCAAGGAAATCACAAGCAAGTTGCAAGGAACTTGCAAGCAGGTCACACAGACCATTACAGTCCCGCAGCGGGACCCTTTCAAATGTTCTGCAGTGGCCCCCTTCCTACAATCTTGGCCCCCCTCCCCATAGTAGTGGAACACCAGGGCCTGGTTGCCCTTTGCGACCCTGGTAGTTCCACCACTGATTCACACTACTGCATGTTGGGACACGCATGGAAACATTCTGTCATTTAACAGACATGATTGATTAATTGTTAATGGCACTCACACCCATCTGCAAACGTGCCGCGTTTTCATGCACGCCAAATCACATGGTGCTGATTCTGTGCAGCGCCTATGCGGAAAAGGGTCAGGGACTTTCTTTTCTGCATTTCTTGTGTATAGGACATCCAATCGAAATGACGCAAAAGGGCAGAACCTTCACCGTGCAGGATAAGGTGCAGCAGTGGGGGCACACAGATGGGGACACTCAGATGGGGACACCTGATCTTTGGGGGCACTCAGATGGGGACACCTACTTTAAGGGAGCACTCTGATGGGGTCACCTGATGTAAGGGGTACTCTGATTGGGACACCTGATAAATAAGGGCAATTGGATAGGGACACCTGATGTAAATGGGGCACTCTGCTGGGCACAAGCTGATGGGGGACCTGAACTTTGGGGGCACTCAGATGGGGACACCTACTCTATGGGGGCACTCTGATGGGGTCATCTGATGTAAGGGATACTCTGATGGGGAACCTGATGTAAGAGGGCACTCTGATGGGGGAACCTGATCTAGGAGGAGCTCTGATGGGGTCATCTGATGTAAGGGATACTCTGATGGGGCACCTGATGTAAGAGGGCACTCTGATAGGGGAACCTGATCTAGAAGGAGCTCTGATGGGGTCATCTGATGTAAGGGGTACCCTGAAGGGGACACCTGATAAATAAGTGCAATTGGACAGGGACACCTGATGTAAATGGGGCACTCTGCTGGGCACACGCTGATGGGGGACCTGAACTTTGGGGGCACTCAGATGGGGACACCTACTCTATGGGGGCACTCTGATGGGGTCATCTGATGTAAGGGATACTCTGATGGGGGAACCTGATCTAGGAGGAGCTCTGATGGGGTCATCTGATGTAAGGGATACTCTGATGGGGCACCTGATGTGAGAGGGCACTCTGATAGGGGAACCTGATCTAGAAGGAGCTCTGATGGGGTCATCTGATGTAAGGGGTACCCTGATGGGGACACCTGATTTCTGGGGGGCACTCTGATAGGAATACCTGATCTAGGAGGAGCTCTGATGGGGGTCATCTGATGTAAGGGGTACTCTGATGGGCATACCTGATCTATGGGGGCACGCTGATGGGGGATCTGATCTTTGGGGACACCCACATGGGGACACCTACTCTATGGGGACACTCTGATTGGATCATCTGATTTAAGCGATACTCTGAGGGGGCACCTGATGTAAGAGGGCACTCTGATGGGGAACCTGATCTAGGAGGAGCTCTGATGGGGTCATCTGATGTAAGGGATACTCTGATGGGGACACTTGATTTCTGGGGGTACTCTGATAGGAATACCTGATCTATGGGGGAGCTCTGATGGGGACACCTGATGTAAAGGGGCACCTGATGTAAAAGGGCACTCTGATGGGGACACCTGCTCTATGGAGGCATTTTAATAGGCTGCCCTACATGCAACGCATGGGAACAGTCACACCTGTAAGTGGCTGCAATGGATAAAAATGGAATGGATTGCTCACCCTGCAAAGCTCTTGCTAAATATAAAGAAGATTGTTGTGAGATCGTACAGTTCAATTGTAAAGTGAGTGGCCAGCTTGGAGAGGATCTTACCGTAAACACATATGGTGGTTTAGGAAGCTCAGCTATCAGATCTTTTCAGCAGTCGGATCTTCTCTGGATGTGTTCTGTATGGCGGTCCGCTCCTCCTTTTTGGTAGAAGAGGAGGTCCCAGGCAGGTGACACAGCTGTCACACAGGTAGGTGGGATCGGCGTCTCACCTGTCTCACCCGTCTCACCCGGCTGTCTCCCTGCAATGTTCCCGGAGAGGACGGAGATGGCTGAGCGCTCTGCAGGCTGGAACGAGCACATCGCCTGCCTGACCTCACCTGACACCTCTGCTGGATGAGCCAGTCCTGATGACAGCTCACCTGGAACAGTCCATTGTGTACGGGGAAAAGGGGGGCGGACAGGTAGAAACAATAGGGAGTTGTAAATCATTCAGGAAGAGAACACGGGAGGAACGGCTCACTCACCTGATATTAAATAACCTGAAACATCTCCCTTTATTTTCTTCCAGATATTAGTAAGAGACGGGGAGGAGGAGCTTAAAGCTGAACTCCGAGCAGATATGAAAAGGCACAACATTGATACGTCATTAACCACTTCAGTACTGGGTACTTGTACCCCCTCCCTGCCCAGGCCAATTTTCATCTTTCAGCGCTGTCCCACTTTGAATGACAGTTGCGCAGTCATTAGGGCTGAAAAAACGAATCGATTAATCGACAACTAATCGATTATGAAATTAATTGATTAATCGGCCAGTAACATAATGGGGTTAAAAAAAATTAAAATGAGCCCTTTATAGTACAAAATAAGCAAATAATCGCTACTGTAAATATTACTTTCACAGTTCTACAGTAAAAAAATAAATGAACCCCTTACAGTAGCGATTATTTGCTTTTTTTCTACTATAAAGGGCTCATTTTAGGTTTTTTTAACCCCATTATGTTACTAAACGTCTTAGCCCATGTACACACGATCGGACATTCCGACAACCAAATCCGTCGGATTTTGTCCGGTGGATTTTGTCCGAAACTGTTGCATACACACGGTCGGGCGAAGTTGTTTCGGAAAATCCGATCGTTCAGAACGTGATGACGTAATTTCGTTACGATGGGACTACGTTCAGGCTAGTAGCCAATAGCTTTGATGTAGGAATTTGATCTGAGCATGCGTGGCACTTTGTCGGATCGGAATTCTCTACACATGATCGGAGTATGTCCGATCGGAGCATTTTGTCGGAAAATATTTCCGGCAAGTTGGAAAATTTGGTCCGACGGATATTCCGACGGAAACAGTCCGATGCATACCACACACAGTCGGAATATCCGACAAAACGCTCCGATAGGACACATTCCGACGGAATCTCCGACCGTGTGTACAAGGGCTTAGACCTGGTTCACATCTATGTGTTTTTGTTTTGTTTTTTGGAGCTTTTTGCACAAACGCCCTACAGTTCATTTACATGGTATCCTATATGGCACACATTCACATCTATGCTTTTTTTCAGCCGCTGCGTATTTGGAAAGGGTCAGGGACTTTTTTTTTTTATGCAAAACAGTACTTTTTTGGCTCAATATACTTCAATGGAGAGGCTGCAGAAAGGCGCATAATGCGTTTTCTTGCAGCAATTTGTGTTTTTTAATCTGCCCAACAACAAATTGGCCAAAAAAAAAAAAATGCAAAAACGCAAACCGCAGCATAATCACGCGCGCAAAAATCAAAACGCACAGCACAAAGCACAGCGGAAACAGATCAAAAGCAAACTGTGTAGGCGTGTACCGAGCCTTATGCTGGCCACACGGATCGAAAATCTTTGTACATTCGCTGAATGAAAGAATGTTGCTTGAAATTTTCACTTGTATTTAACATTCCGTTTTTAAAATGAATGTAATTTCTGAACGAAAACCTCATACACTGTCTGAAAAATTCCTTTCACCAAGAAGTTTTCTATTATTTCCAAATTTTCCTGTCACTGTGGTTGAAAATGAACGTTGATTTGACCCACTAATGATTAGAAAATCGAACGAACGTTCTTAAAATGAATTTTTTTTTAAAGACATTTGTTTGTTTTTGTTTTTTAAATAATAATAAAAAAAAAATGATCTCTGAGTCTGATATTTACCAGATTCACCCTTTAATAGTATATATCCAAATAGTATATACAGTATATCTCTCCTCTAATAGTATATACAGTATATTTCCCCTCTAACAGTATATACAGTATATATCCTCTAATAGTATATACAGTATATCTCCTCTAATAGTATATACAGTATATATCTTCTCTAAAAGTATATACAGTATATATCCTCTCTACTAGTATTTACAGTATATCCCCTCTAATAGTATATACAGTATATATCCCCTCTAATAGAATATACAGTATATCCCCTCTAATAGTATATACAGTATATATCCTCTAATATTATATACAGTATATCCCCTCTAATAGTATATACAGTATATATCCTCTAATAGTATATACAGTATATATCCTCTCTACTAGTATATACAGTATATTCCCTCTAATAGTATATATCCCCTCTAATAGTATATACAGTATATATCCTCTCTACTAGTATATACAGTATATTCCCTCTAATAGTATATATCCCCTCTAATAGTATATACAGTATATCCCCTCTAATAGAATATACAGTATATCCCCTCTAATAGTATATACAGTATATATCCCCTCTAATAGAATATACAGTATATCCCCTCTAATAGTATATACAGTATATATCCTCTAATAGTATATACAGTATATATCTCCTCTAATAGTATATACAGTATATATCCTCTCTACTAGTATATACAGTATATTCCCTCTAATAGTATATACAGTATATCTCTCCTCTAATAGTATATACAGTATATATCCCCTCTAATAATATATACAGTATATATTACCTCTAATAGTATATACATTATATATCCTCTAATAGTATATACAGTATATCTCTCCTCTAATAGTATATACAGTATATATCCCCTCTAATAGAATATACAGTATATCCCCTCTAATAGTATATACAGTATATATCCCCTTTAATAGTATATACAGTATATATCCCCTTTAATAGTATATACAGTATATATCCCCTTTAATAGAATATACAGTATATCCCCTGAAATAGTATATACAGTATATATCCTCTAATAGTATATACAGTATATATCCCCTTTAATAGAATATACAGTATATCCCCTCTAATAGTATATCTCTTCTGTCTGTTATTCTCAGAGTGGATTAGATATTTTGCTCCCTAACCATATAGTTGGTTTATATTTACCACTGCATGGAGATATTTAAAGCGGGACTCCACCGGGACTCCGCGTTTTTTTTTTTTTTTTTTAAAGCCAGCAGCTACAAATACTGCAGCTGCTGACTTTTAAATAGTGACACTTACCTGTCCAGCGCGCCCGCGATGTCGGCACCCGAAGCCGATCGCTCGCTCGTGCCGTCGCCATCTTGGGTATGGGAATCAGGAAATGGAGCCTTTCGGCTTCATTTCCCAGTTCCCTACTGCGCATGCGCGAGCCGCGCGGCGCAATCCGGACGGTCCCCGCTGCCTCTGGGAGCTGTGTGTTTCCCAGCAGGCAGCGGGGCCCTTGCTGAAGGGGGCGGGCGCTTGCGGAAAGGGGCGTAACGTACGCCCCTTTCCGCAGAGAGCTAGCCCGGAAGTGGGTGCAGTTACCTGGATTATCCAGGTAACTGCACCCCCCTCCCCCCTGAAAGGTGCCGATTGTGGCGCCGGAGGGGGGGGGGATTCCGATGAGCGGAGGTCCATTTTAGGGTGGACCTCCGCTTTAAGAATAAATTGCCTTTTTTTTTTAAACTTTACATATTTAGGCTGGTTCACACTGCTGCGGGGGGGAGATCCGGATGTGATTCGCACAGCAAATCACATCCGATCTCCGTAGCAATGCGAGTACAGCCATACAGATAGTATGGCTGAATTCGCAGCGCTCCCGCAGCAAACTTGCACGGGACCCTTTTTTGGGTCCGCAACAGAATCGGATCGCATGGGGGTTCACACCATGCGATCCGATTCTTGTGCGAGTCGGCAGATCGCACTGCGATATGCCGACGGATCTGGGGGTGTCATTAACATAACATTGACACTCCCAGCCGTCCGCATAGGGCAGTGTGAACTGCCGGCGGGAGGTGTGCGATGCGGGAAAACGCAGCGGATTCGCGGCGTTCCCGCATCGCAGCGGTGTGAACCCGGCCTAACTAAAATATACAACACACTTTTTTTTTAAAGTTATTAACCGATTAATCAAAACAATCATCGGCCATCTAATCGATTATGGAAATAATCATTAGTTGCAGCCCTAGCGGTCATGCTACACTGTACCAAAATGACATTTGTATCATTTTTTCCACACAAATAGAGATTTATTTTGGCAGGATTTAACCACTGGGTTTTATATTTTTTTGCTAAATTAACAAAAAAAGACTGAAAATTTTGGAAAAATATATATTTTTTTCATAGTTTGTTATACATTTTTGCAAACAGGTAATTTTTCTCCTTCACTGATGGGCACTGATAGGCGGCACTGATGGGCAGAACTGATAAGTGGCACTGATAGGCGGAACTGGCAAGTGGCTCTAATGGGCACTGATAGGCAGAACTGATAAGTGGCACTGATTGCCAGCACTGAGGGGCACTAAAAGGTGGCACTGATGAGGCGGGACTGGTGGGCACTTATAAGTGGAACTGATAGGCAGCACTGATAGGTGACACTGATGAGGATGCACTGATGGGCACTGTATACCTCCCAAGATGAGATGGGAATGAGGGACACCTACTAACAATGGCATAGGACACGCCCCCCGCCACACCCCCTTAAAGGAGAATTAACCAAAAAAGAGGTTAAATAAAGCGGTTCTTCACCCTAAAGGGGAAGTTCCGCTAATCTGATCCCTCCCCCCCTCCGGTGCCACAATCGGCACCTTTCAGGAGGGAGGGGGGGTGCAGTTACCTGGATAATCCAGGTATCTGCACCCACTTCCGGCCAGACCGCCGCAGACGTCCCGCCCCCCCCCCCCCACCATAAGAGACGCGCATGCGCAGTAGGGAACCGGGCAGTGAAGCTGTAATGCTTCACTTCCCGATTACCTGACAGAGGATGGCGGTGGGGGCAGCAGAGAGACGAGCGATCCCTCGTCATCTGCCACCAACATCGCTGGACCCTGGGACAGGTAAGTGCGATTTTATTAAAAGTCAGCAGCTGCAATATTAGTAGCTGCTGGCTTTTAATATTTTTATTTTAGGTGCAGAACCACTTTAATCCAGATTATTTTTTTTTACCACTACTATTCCTTTATATTGGCTTTTACAAATTTACAAATGCAGAAATTTAGAAATCAGATGAAAGGTTTAGCGCTGGGAAACACTTTTTGAAAGATAAAAAGTGCATTTTATATACAGCTATATAGATCAGACCAAAATGAGGGACAAATGAGGGGGGAAAGAGGGACAGTCCCTCGAAATCAAGGACAGTTGGGAGCTATGGCATTGACTGGCAGCACTAGTGGGCACTGATTGGCACTGGTGGGACTGCATTCATAATCAGTGTAGATGTCCCTTTAATGCAAGCCAGTTATCGGCTCTCTTCTCCTCTCCTTGTAGTGTCAGCGTGAGAAAAGTAAAGACGATAACCAGCTTGTGTTTACATTGTGATCAGCTGTCATTGGACACAGCTAATTACATGGTAAAGGGCCACTGTGATTGGTCCAAAAGACTCAAAAGATCACAGAGCATGCTGCCCACAAGCCGCAGGGGTAGGGTTGCCACCTTTTCTTCAAGTCAAACTCGAACACTTTTGCGGCGCACAGAATTTTTTTTTTAATATAGTATAAAATACACATATATTTTGCTACTAAATAACATTTCTAATCATATGAAGTTAATAACAAGAGTCTCCCTTTACATCAAAATCCACAGAGTTCCCTTTTACATCTGAACTCAGAGTTCCCTTTTACTGTAACGGGGGACTCTGTGCAGACTCTGATGTAAGGGAGAACTCTGGGGACTCTAGCATAAGGGATGCTCTGGGAATACTGAGGGTGTACACTGAGAACTCTGATGTACGGAGAAGATTCTGATGTAAGGGGAAACACTGTGGCCTCTGGTGTAAAGGGGAACTCGGATGTAAGGGGTGCTCTGAGAACCCTGATTTACCTTGGTGTACTTTCTCAGAGGCAAGAGGGAGAAGGGGAAGACTTCAGTCACAGACAGGGATGGATGGTGAGCTCACTCACCCTTGACAGTCAACACCTCTCATCCAGATGGATCTGAGGCTGCTGGACTTCAAATTTCCGGCCCCCACTTTCCTTTTCTGAGGCACAGCGCCAGGGATTGGAGTGTGGGCAGACAGAGAGAGGTGGGGGAAAGAGGTGCAGTTTGAGCCCTCTCTCCTCTGCCCTCTGTATGTGTTTGGGGGGGTGGTTTGTTAGTGTTGGCTTTGGGCAGTGTGAAAAAATGTAACAGACACTCTCGGCTGAGACAACTGCAGTCAGTAACCCTAGCCATAGTCCAGTCTAAATAATGTGTCCGGGTTTCAGACAGTCCAAAACCTGGACACATGATTCCAAACTGTCCGGGTGAATCATGGACAGGTGGCAACCCTAGCCACAGCGTGGATGTCAGGTGGTTAAATATAAAGTATATGATAAAGTATATGATAAAGAAAATGATTCCATGGGGTTTAAGGGTACAAATTTTCCCTAACATAAAAAAGATAGATGAAATACTGAAAAATCAATAGGAATCAAATTTTCAATCATGTTCTCTATAGATAATGTCTATTGTGCTATCAATATGAGACTGAACTCAATGACGTTGATGAACAAATCAATAAATGATAACAATAAATAATAATAAATGCTGAACATGTATCCCTGGCTGGCTTGCCTTCTTTCTTAGGCAAGGAGTGCGAGCTAAGGGAACACATTGAGCAATATACCATTGAAACCATAAACAATAAAGAGATTACATGTATACGGGATCAGTCAGCACATGATATGGGCTTTGCCTATAAATGGAACCAACAAACACAACCAAGATGTCCAGCTAAACAAAATAATCAAATGCAATCGAATCATATCGTGTTTAGACCTACCCCGAAAATAAGGCCTCCCCCGAAAATAAGACCTACCCCGAAAATAAGACCTAGCTTTATTTTCCAGGAGGGCTGCAATATAAGCCATACCCGGAAAATAAGCCCTAGTTTTAAAATGCTTGTAAAATCCTATAATCCACTCTATTACAGTACTATATAATGTACAATGTGTGTGTTTCTGTAATATAATTGTGGGCAAGAGAGCTCCGGTGGGTCACAGAAGCGCAGATCGGCGTTATAACGAAGGTATTTGGCACAATTATATTACAGAAACATGCACATTGTACATTATCAGGGCCGTCTTTAAAGCAGGGCAAAAGGGGCAGCTGCCCTGGGCCCTGTCATTGTTGTGGGGCCCAAAGTAGCTGCCTCATACTTGCCAACTATCCCAGTTTAAATTTCCTTGTCCCTTGAAGTTTTAGCCCTGTTGTTGTGTACAGATGACTCACCTGCCAACCCTGTGTTTACATGTAAATAGCCGGCATTCATATGCAAATAGAAGCGGCATTACTAAGCAAATAGCTGTGGCCAGCTGCATTGATATGTAAATAAAGGCGGCATTCATATGTATATCATGCTTCCCTGCAGTGAGAAGATGATATGCTGTAACCTCTAGCAATCAGTGAGCATTATTACTGTACAGTAATCTCTAGCAACTAATTAACAGGCAGAAATCATTTGCTGTAACCTCTAGCAACTAATAAGTGAGCCATAATGTGTGCTGTAACTTCTAGCAACCAGTCAATAAGCAGTAATGATATGCTGTAACCTCTAGCAACTAATCAGTGAGCCGTAAAGTGTGCTGTAACTTCTAGCAACCAGTCGGTAAGCAGTAATGATATGCTGTAACCGCTGGCAACCAATCACAATTGCTGCCTGATCTGATACAGTAAAATGATTTTAAGTCCAGCTTCTATTTATTTTATGTCTCAGAGCAGGTAGAGAGTGAAATTGCATGGGAGGGGGCCCCCCAAATTTTTTTTGCCCGGGGTCCAATCAATATTAAAGACGGCCCTCTACATTATATACTAATGTAATATAGTATATTATAGGCTTTTACAAGCATTTTAACTCAGTTCACACTGGGGTTTCCTGACAGGCAGGGAAAGAGAGGGGGAGAGAAGGCAGCACTTTACATGGTAAGACCTACCCTGAAAATAAGCCCTACTGTGTCTTTCGTTGCCAAAATGAATATAAGACCCGGGCTTATTTTCGAGGAAACGCAGTATCACTCATATATCTGATGCTTGTTCTGTTTCCCCTGCATCCTCTAGCCAATCCAATGTATATCAAGATATTGCTAATGAAAGATCCTCTAAAAAAACATAAAGGAGATTCTAATATATCCTTTTCAGATAATATGAAGAGCGCACCGGCACCTACGCACGATCGTGAATCACCTGTAGTTCATCCTAAAAATTCACGACGACGTCTTAACACTTCTCACCCTTCTATCAAAAATTCATGTGGCCCTCAGGGCTGTAAAATGAATGGTTCAATAGGTTCTTTATCTATTCCTATTTCCTGTTCCTCGACCTTAGCCCCATTAATAATGCCTATTAAGGTAAGTGATTCCACCCTATCTATAACTAACAAAATCGATCCAAAAGTAGCTTCTATTTTTTTACCACTAGGAACACCGAAATACGGTGAAACTATAGACTCCCATCACATAACTCCTGATGAGAGTAAGCAACTTCAAATCTTGAATTTATCATCTAAGCCCTTGTACACACGGTCGGAGATTCCGACAACCAAATCCGTCGGAACTGTTGCATACACACGGTCGGACAAAGTTGTCGGAAAATCCGACGTGATGGCGTTATTTCGTTACGTCGGGACTACGTTCAGGCTAGTAGCCAATAGCTTTGGTCTAGGAATTTGATCTGAGCATGCGTGGAACTTTGTCCGATCGGAATTCTCTACACATGATCGGAGTATGTCCGATCGGAGCATTTTATCGGAAAATTTTACAAAGTTGGAAAACTTGGTCCGTCGGATAATCCGACGTAAACAGTCCGATGTAGACCACACAAAGTCGGAATATCCAAAAAAAGGTCCGATCGGACACATTCCGACGGAATCTCCGACCGTGTGTACAAAGGCTTATATATGAGGAAATTAAGGTCCTACAGTTGGGCCTTATTTTATGCCCAGACTCAAATGTTGATCGATTTGATGTCATCAAGGATATTCATTTATTCGCTTGACGGCTAATGTTTAAAACCATCTATCATAAATCAACCCATATACAGTCAGGTCCATAAATATTGGGACATCGACACCATTCTAATCTTTTTGGCTCTATACACCACGACAATGGATGAAATTAATGAAATTAAATTAAACTAACAAGATGTGCTTTAACTACAGACTTTCAGCTTTAATTTGAGGGCATTTACATCCAAATCAGGTGAACAGTGTAGGAATTACAACAGTTTGTATATGTGCCTCCCACTTTTTAAGGGACCAAAAGTAATGGGACAATTGGCTGCTCAGCTGTTCCATGGCAAGGTGTGTGTTAATCCCTCATTATCCCATTTACAAGGAGCAGATAATAGGTCCAGAGTTAATTTCAAGTGTGCTGTTTGCATTTGGAATCTGTTGCTGTCAACTCTCAATATGAGATCCAAAGAGCTGTTACTATCAGTGAAGCCATCATTAGACTGAAAAAAACAAAACAAACCCATCAGAGAGATAGCAAAAACATTAGGTGTGGCCAACTGTTTGGAACATCCTTAAAAAGAAAGAATGCACCGGTGAGCTCAGCAAGACTAAAAGACCCGGAAGACCACGGAAAACAACTGTGGTGGATGACCGAAGAATTCTTTCCCTGGTGAAGAAAACACCCTTCACAACAGTTGGTCAGATCCAGAACACTCTCCAGGAGGTAGGTGTATGTGTGTCAAAGTCAACAATCAAGAGAAGACTTCACCAGAGTGAATACAGAGGGTTCACCACAAGATGTAAACCATTGGTGAGCCTCAAAAACAGGAAGGCCAGATTAGAGTTGGCCAAACAACATCTAAAAAAAGCCTTCACAGTTCTGGAACAACATCCTATGGACCGATGAGACCGAGATCAACTTGTACCAGAGTGATGGGAAGAGAAGAGTATGGAGGAGGAAAGGAACTGCTCATGATCCAAAGCATACCACCTCATTAGTGAAGCATGGTGGTGATAGTGTCATGGCGTGGGCATGTATGGCTGCCAATGGAACTGGTTCTCTTGTATTTATTGATCATGTGACTGCTGACAAAAGCAGCAGGATGAATTCTGAAGTGTTTTGGGCCAATATTATCTGCTCATATTCAGCAAAATGCTTCAGAACTCATTGGACGGCGCTTCACAGTGCAGATGGACAATGACCCGAAGCATACTGCGAAAACAACCAAAGAGTTTTTTAAGGGAAAAAAGTGGAATTTTATGCAATGGCCAAGTCAATCACGTGACCTGAATCCGATTGAGCGTGCATTTCACTTGCTGAAGACAAAACTGAAGGGAAATGCCCCAAGAACAAGCAGGAACTGAAGACAGTTGCAGTAGAGGCCTGGCAGAGCATCACCAGGGATGAAGCCCAGTGTCTGGTGATGTCTATGCCTTCCAGACTTCAGCCTGTAATTGACTGCAAAGGATTTGCAACCAATTATTAAGTGAAAGTTTGATGGATGATTGTTAATCTGTCCCATTACTTTTGGTCCCTTAAAAAGTGGGAGTCACATATACAAACTGTTGCAATTCCTACACTGTTCACCTGATTTGGATGTAAATACCCCCAAATTAAAGCTGAAAGTCTGCAGTTAAAGTGGTTGTATACTCATTTTTTTTACTTTTACCTACAGGAAAGCCTATAATAAGGCTTAACTGTAGGTAAAAAAAAATATCTCCTAAACCTGTACGGTTTAGGAGATATTCCCCTCGGTATGCGCGGCTGACTGCAGCGGCGAATGCGCACAAGGGGATTCTTGGCTGGAAGCCTGGCAGTGGCCGGACCCAGCCGGGATGAAATCTCCCGCGCACATGCGCGGGAGTGACGATATCGCGGCTCCGGCCACTCACAGCGCCGGAGCCGCGATACCCGGAAGAAACGCCGAGGGAGCATGTCAGCTCCCTCGGCGTGGATCGGACCAGATGTCGGGGCCTCGTTCTAAGGTAAGTATTTCATAATGAGCTAGTATGTGGTGCATACTAGCTCATTATACCTTTTCCTTTGCAGGTAGAAAAAAAAAAAAAACATCTGCGGGTTTACTCCCGCTTTAAAGCACATCTTGTTTTCATTTCAAATCCATTGTCGTGGTGTATAGAGCCAAAAAGATTAGGATTGTGTCGATGTCCCAATATTTATGGACCTGACTGTATATGATTGTCTGATTGACATTAGTGGTCTCCTGTACTATGAATTCTTTTTTAGTTAATTTTCTTTCCTTTTCCCCTTTCCCCTTCCTTTTCCAATCCACTACCCTTCCCCTTCTTTGTTTTCTTCCCTCTCCCCTTCTATTTTGGGTTTTAACAACATTTCCCATCTCCCCCTTCTTATTTCCCTTCCTTGTTTGGTACTCATATATGTGATCCGAATTATATAACTATCTTATTTAATTTTATGATACTGTACTTCATATTATGTTTCTTATATTGTTATTATAGGACTGTTTAACCAGTTTATATAATTGCCAACTTGAAAATATATTTTGGTTGCTTTTTCTCTTCCTTTTCTATTTTTATATATATATATATATATATATATATATATATATATATATATATATATTTTTTTTTTTTTTTTGGAAATTTGTTTAGATATTTAGATATTTTTGTAAATACATGTGTATTTCTGTGTCTGGTCGCACCGCTCTGTCTACCATCTTCAAGACCTATATGGCGCATGGGCCTCTCTTTGCGACTTTATTTCCTGTGCACTCTGGGCGACCATACGGACGCCCAGTACGTCTGTGCTAAGTCTATGGCCGGACGCCCGATTCACTGTCCCGCACGCGCGGGCGCCGCCTCGCCTTTTCACCCTTACAAGATCTCTACGCATTTCTCTTGGATCCTCTTGAGATATGTGGAAGTTCTCCCCTCCGACCACCAGAGGAATCGATGTTCCTCACCTCTGAGGTTGAACTTCAAGACCCAGCGGCGACGAGCGAAAGGGGTGGACATGGTACGGTCCTTGCGTCCGCATCCGGCCTAGGATGGGGGGGTATTTAAGGCCACTGTTTCCAGCCATTAGATGCTGCTGGAACCTAGGGACAACACACATGCTACCGTTGAATGCCAGGGTAACGATTTGCAACTTTTTGATTATGGGAAACCATTACTACAGCATTATGTTATTGCCCTGACATAGGCTGTTGCCTTTTCAGAGGACATATTGAACTTTTTGTTGCTATGGTAATGTATTACCAACTGCTCTTGCTGTTATTATACTGCAAGTACCCTGTTTGCTTTTCGAATAAACATCTATTTTTTCCTTTTTACTTTATATCTTCTCTTTTTTCCTGGTTATTTGGATAGTGCTATTGATCAGTACTGGTGGCTCTAGACAGCGTTGTCCCTTGGCATCGAGTCCACTGTAGAACTTTGGTTTTGTAAGTTGACTTTTTTATTTTTGCTTTTATATTTCCTTTTGGAGACTTGTTCCCATATTTTCCATACCTAATTAAATTTGACACACTTTATCATCTGTTTAGTCGGTCCTTGAATGCCCCCTATGGTTGCCTCTAGCACATGTTTTTTTGGACGCGGTTAGATACCTGTGACCCCTTTAGCGATTTTGACCAATATTTCAAGAGACCAAGGTAAGGAGTGTTGCCCTGATAATAGACATGCACATGTATAGATTGAGGTTGTTGCGTAATAAAAATAAAAATATTATGTATGCAATATTATGTCTACGAATTAACTGCTGATGTAATTATTATATGTTTTTTCAATAGAAGGCTTGTACCTCTAGCTGGACAGCATCCCCTGAAGAAGCCCGATATATGGGTGAAACATGTTGGGAATTCTATCTTTCTATGCTGTATCCATAACATCTTGTTGATTTGTACTTGCCAACTGCTGTGTTTTTAACAATTTTTTATTTTTTCTAAAATAAAGAAAAATTTGAATATAAATTAGATATTACTATTTTCGAATTATCTTGCCCTCTTAAAAATCAAAATTTTCTCCCTCTGTATTCAAATGAAAGCTGTTTCAGTGGGCAATCTGATGATTCAGCCAGCTCGCCTCTTCCTCTGCACAGGTGAGGCTGCATTGATGGGCACCGGTCAGGATGCATTGATGGGCACTGGTTATGCTGCATTGATGGGCACAGGCTACGCTGTATTGATGGGCACTGGTTATGCTGCATTAATGGGCACAGGTCATGCTGCATTGATGGGCACAGGTCACACTGTATTGATGGGCACTGGTCAAGCATTGATGGGCACAAGTCAGGCTGCATTGATGGGCACTGGTGAGGCTGCACTGATGGGCAAAGTTCAGGCTACATTGCTGGGCACAGGTCACGCTTTATTGATGGGCACAGGTCACACTGCATTGATGGCCACTGGTTACCCTCCCTTGATGGGCATAGGTAAGGCTGCATTGATGGGCACTGGTTATGCTACATTGATGGGTGCAGGTCAGGCTGCATTGATGGGCACTGATTATGCTGAATTGATGGGCACTGGTGAGGCTGCATGGATGAGCACTGGTGAGGCTGCATGGATGGGCACTGGTCATGCTGCATTGATGGGCACTGGTTATGCTGCATTGATGGGCACTGGTGAGGCTGCATGGATGGGCACTGGAGACGTTGCATGGATGGGCACTGGTAATGCTGCATTGATGGGCACTGGTCACGCTGCATTGATGGGCACTGGTCACGCTGCATTGATGGGCACAGGTCAGGCTGCATTGATGGGCACTGGCGAGGCTGCACCGATGGGCTGCACTGGTGAGGCTGCACTGATGGGCACTGATAAAGTTGTTGTTAATATTTATTTTTGTAACTTAAATTGGAGAAAACAAACATTATTCAGCTGCATTCAATACAAAGAACAACCTTTGGAAAAAAAAAAATGTACTCACCTTTTCAGGTCTGTTGCTAGGGGGTCCCTCGTAATCTGCCTCTTCCTCTCCAAGGCGCCTGACGTCATTTCCCTTGGCGCCTGTGCTCGCTAGTGCTCCTGAGAGATGTCTGTCATAATTTCCCAGGGGTCACTGGGCAGGGCGGGCACTTCCAACGATGACGCCCGTTGTGATGGCAACGTCAGAAGTGTACGCCGCTGTGCTGTACGTATGGTGCATGCTGGGAATACAGCAGCACTGTACCCAAGGAAGTGTATGCTTGTGGGAATGCCCAAGCACAAATAATATAAGGTAACTTTTTTTCTTAAATAGTAATGAAAGCAGCGCTTTTTATGAGAATAACGACTGTTAATATAACATTAGAAGATAGAAAGAGAATGATTAAAAAAAAAAATCCTATATGTGGTTGGAACTCCACTTTAATTCTGCATAAAACATTTAAGTGCCATTTCATGAGATAATTTATGAGGGCGTGTTTAGGGGTGGGGCTCGGTAGGGGTTGGGTGGGGAAACTGGTGGCTAGTAACCCTTAAGGCCTGGCTAGTAGCCCTGATAATAATATTATCTATCTATCTATCTATCTATCTATCTATCTATCTATCTATCTATCTATCTATCTATCTATCTATCTATCTATCTATCCATCTATATATCAATGTGTTATCTATATATCTAACCATCTACAGTATCTATGGAGATTTTAAAACGTGACATGTTTGGCATCTATTTACTCGGCATAATGCCTTCTTTTGAATTTTACCAAAACAAATGGGTATTATATTGTGTTTTTGTGTATTAAAATTTATTAATGTGTATTTTTTCCCAAAATATTTGTGTTTGAAAAACTGCTGCGAAAATACAGTGTAACATAAAACATTGCAACACCCAACATTTTATTCTTTAAGGCCCCTGCTTTAAAAAAATATATATAATGTTTGTGGGTGCTAAACAGTTTTCTAGTTAATTAAAAAATAATAATAATATGTTTTATACATGTAGGAGAGGAATGTCATTGTATATTATCATCTATCTAATCTATCATATCTATGTATTATATATACTATATATGTAACTGTTTTGGGAAACAGTCACATTCAGTTTTTTTTCGCTTTCAGAAGATCTAATAGATAAGGACACAGAGCTGGATTTAATTTGCAAGTAGTCCTATAATGTACGTATGTCCAGGAATTACCGAAATGTATACTAAACATATCGATATTTTTTAAAATTTTGCTGACACTTTAAATGTAGGAAGCCAGCATGCTTCAGTAACAGGGACGTCTGGGTCACTGTACAGATAATCACTTAGTATATTTACCCACACACACCAAATCACATACACAAATATTATACAATACGGTGAGCGGTTATCTCCGACCTTGGGAAATCTTGTGAGATGGACTCATGGATTATTAGGCTTATGTAACAAAGACATGAGACTCAGTAATTCTTGACTTACATCCAAAGCAAATTGGTGGGAAGAAAACATAGAAAATGTGAACCTGACCCTGTGTAGACTCCTGAATCCTAAACCCCCGGCTATATACAAGGCAAGATTAAAGTGAACCTGTGGCCAGACGTTTGGCATTTAGGTATTTACATTCTTAACAGGCACACAAACGGGATTTGAAACAAGCCTGCCCTGACCTCTGTAACTACAGCCACTGTGGAGTAATTCACTTTAAAGTTCACAGCAGGACTGAAGTTGTTAAAATCACTCTGTCAGCAGCTCAGCTCACCAGCAGTGACTCCACAGCTCAGCTCCTCCCCCATCAGTGAGTCAGCAGCTCAATCCCCCTCCCATCAGGGAGTCAGCAGCTCAGCTCCCCGCCCATCAATAAGTAAGAAGCTCAACTCCTCCCCCAGCAGTGAGTCAGCAGCCCAGCTCCCCCTCCAATCATTGATTCAGCAGCTCAGCTCCTCCCCCATCATTGATTTAGCAGGTCAGCTCCCCCTCCCATTATTGATTCAGCAGTTCAGCTCCTCCTCCCATCATTGATTCAGCAGGTCAGCTCCTCCCCCATCATTGAGTCAGCAGTTCAGCTCCTTCTCTCACCACTGATTCAGCAGCTCAGCTCCCCCTCTCATCATTGATTCAGCAGCTCAGCTCCCCCTCTCATCATTGATTCAGCAGCTCAGCTCCCCCTCCCATCATTGATTCAGCAGCTCAGCTCCCCCTCTCATCATTGATTCAGCAGCTCAGATCCCCCTCCCATCATTGATTCAGCAGCTCAGATCCCCCTCCAATCATCGATTCAGCAGCTCAGCTCCCCCTCCCATCATTGATTCAGCAGTTCAGCTCCCCCTCCCATCATTGATTCAGCAGCTCAGCTCCCCCTCCCATCATTGATTCAGCAGCTCAGCTCCCCCTCTCATCATTGATTCAGCAGCTCAGCTCCTCCTCCCATCATTGATTCAGCAGCTCAGCTCCCCCTCCCATCATTGATCGAGCAGCTAAGCTCCCCCTCCCACCATTGATTGAGCAGCTCAGCTCCCCCCTCCCATCATTGATTCAGCAGCTCAGCTCCCCCTCCCATCATTGATTCAGCAGCTCAGCTCCCCCTCCCATCATTGATTCAGCAGCTCAGCTCCCCCTCCCATCATTGATTCAGCAGCTCAGCTCCCCCTCCCATCATTGATTCAGCAGCTCAGCTCCCCCTCTCATCATTGATTCAGCAGTTCAGCTCCCCCTCCCATCATTGATTCAGCAGCTCAGCTCCCCCTCCTATCATTGATTCAGCAGCTCAGCTCCCCCTCTCATCATTGATTCAGCAGCTCAGCTCCCCCTCTCATCATTGATTCAGCAGCTCAGCTCCCCCTCCCATCATTGATTCAGCAGCTCAGCTCCCCCTCTCATCATTGATTCAGCAGCTCAGCTCCCCCTCCCATCATTGATTCAGCAGCTCAGCTCCCCCTCTCATCATTGATTCAGCAGCTCAGATCCCCCTCCCATCATTGATTCAGCAGCTCTGCTCCCCCTCCAATCATTGATTCAGCAGCTCAGCTCCCCCTCCCATCATTGATTCAGCAGCTCAGCTCCTCCTCCCATCATTGATTCAGCAGCTCAGCTCCCCCTCTCGTCATTGATTCAGCAGCTCAGCTCCCCCTCTCATCATTGATTCAGCAGCTCAGCTCCCCCTCCCATCATTGATTCAGCAGTTCAGCTCCTCCTCCCATCATTGATTCAGCAGCTCAGCTCCTCCCCCATCATTGATTTAGCAGTTCAGCTCCCCCTCCCATCATTGATTCAGCAGTTCAGCTCCTCCTCCCATCATTGATTCAGCAGGTCAGCTCCTCCCCCATCATTGAGTCAGCAGCTCAGCTCCCCCTCTCATCATTGATTCAGCAGCTCAGCTCCCCCTCTCATCATTGATTCATCAGCTCAGCTCCCCCTCCCATCATTGATTCAGCAGCTCAGCTCCCCCCTCTCATCATTGATTCAGCAGCTCAGATCCCCCTCCCATCATTGATTCAGCAGCTCAGCTCCCTCTCCCATCATTGATTCAGCAGCTCAGCTCCCCCTCCCATCATTGATTTAGCAGCTCAGCTCCCCCCTCTCATCATTGATTCAGCAGCTCAGCTCCCCCTCCCATCATTGATTCAGCAGCTCAGCTCCCCCTCCCATCATTGATTCAGCAGCTCAGCTCCCCCCTCTCATCAATGATTCAGCAGCTCAGATCCCCCTCTCATCATTGATTCAGCAGCTCAGCTCCCTCTCCCATTATTGATTCAGCAGCTCAGCTCCCCCTCCCATCATTGATTCAGAAACTCAGCTCCCCCTCCCATCATTGATTCAGAAGCTCAGCTCCCCCTCCCATCATTGACTCAGAAACTCAGCTCCCCCTCTCATCATTGATTCAGCAGATCAGCTCCTCCTCCCATCATTGATTCAGCAGCTCAGCTCCCCCTCTCATCATTGATTCAGCAGCTCAGCTCCCCCTCTCATCATTGATTCAGCAGCTCAGCTCCCCCTCTCATCATTGATTCAGCAGCTCAGCTCCCCCTCCCATCATTGATTCAGCAGCTCAGCTCCCCCCCTCATCATTGATTCAGCAGCTCAGCTCCCCCTCCCATCATTGATTCAGAAGCTCAGCTCCCCCTCCCATCATTGATTCAGCAGTTCAGCTCCTCCTCCCATCATTGATTCAGCAGCTCAGCTCCTCCTCTCTTTATTGATTCAGCAGCTCAGCTCCCCCTCTTGTCATTGATTCAGCAGCTCAGCTCCCCCTCTCATCATTGATTCAGCAGCTCAGCTCCCTCTCCCATTATTGATTCAGCAGCTCAGCTCCCCCTCCCATCATTGATTCAGAAACTCAGCTCCCCCTCCCATCATTGATTCAGCAGCTCAGCTCCCCCTCCCATCATTGATTCAGCAGCTCAGCTCCCCCTCCCATCATTGATTCAGCAGCTCAGCTCCCCCTCTTATCATTGATTCAGCAGCTCAGCTCCTCCTCCCATCATTGATTCAGCAGCTCAGCTCGCCCTCCCATCATTGATCGAGCAGCTAAGCTCCCCCTCCCACCATTGATTGAGCAGTTCAGCTCCCCCTCCCATCATTGATTCAGCAGCTCAGCTCCTCCTCCTATCATTGATTCAGCAGCTCAGCTCCCCCTCTCATCATTGATTCAGCAGCTCAGCTCCCCCTCTCATCATTGATTCAGCAGCTCAGCTCCCCCTCCCATCACTGATTCAGCAGCTCAGCTCCCCCTCTCATCATTGATTCAGCAGCTCAGCTCCCCCTCCCATCATTGATTCAGCAGCTCAGCTCCCCCTCTCATCATTGATTCAGCAGCTCAGATCCCCCTCCCATCATTGATTCAGCAGCTCTGCTCCCCCTCCAATCATTGATTCAGCAGCTCAGCTCCCCCTCCCATCATTGATTCAGCAGCTCAGCTCCTCCTCCCATCATTGATTCAGCAGCTCAGCTCCCCCTCTCGTCATTGATTCAGCAGCTCAGCTCCCCCTCTCATCATTGATTCAGCAGCTCAGCTCCCCCTCCCATCATTGATTCAGCAGTTCAGCTCCTCCTCCCATCATTGATTCAGCAGCTCAGCTCCTCCCCCATCATTGATTTAGCAGTTCAGCTCCCCCTCCCATCATTGATTCAGCAGTTCAGCTCCTCCTCCCATCATTGATTCAGCAGGTCAGCTCCTCCCCCGTCATTGAGTCAGCAGCTCAGCTCCCCCTCTCATCATTGATTCAGCAGCTCAGCTCCCCCTCTCATCATTGATTCATCAGCTCAGCTCCCCCTCCCATCATTGATTCAGCAGCTCAGCTCCCTCTCCCATCATTGATTCAGCAGCTCAGCTCCCCCTCCCATCATTGATTCAGCAGCTCAGCTCCCCCTCCCATCATTGATTCAGCAGCTCAGCTCCCTCTCCCATTATTGATTCAGCAGCTCAGCTCCCCCTCCCATCATTGATTCAGAAACTCAGCTCCCCCTCCCATCATTGATTCAGAAGCTCAGCTCCCCCTCCCATCACTGACTCAGAAACTCAGCTCCCCCTCTCATCATTGATTCAGCAGCTCAGCTCCTCCTCCCATCATTGATTCAGCAGCTCAGCTCCCCCTCTCATCATTGATTCAGCAGCTCAGCTCCCCCTCTCATCATTGATTCATCAGCTCAGCTCCCCCTCCCATCATTGATTCAGCAGCTCAGCTCCCCCCTCTCATCATTGATTCAGCAGCTCAGATCCCCCTCCCATCATTGATTCAGCAGCTCAGCTCCCTCTCCCATCATTGATTCAGCAGCTCAGCTCCCCCTCCCATCATTGATTCAGCAGCTCAGCTCCCCCCTCTCATCATTGATTCAGCAGTTCAGATCCCCCTCTCATCATTGATTCAGCAGCTCAGCTCCCTCTCCCATTATTGATTCAGCAGCTCAGCTCCCCCTCCCATCATTGATTCAGAAACTCAGCTCCCCCTCCCATCATTGATTCAGAAGCTCAGCTCCCCCTCCCATCATTGACTCAGAAACTCAGCTCCCCCTCTCATCATTGATTCAGCAGCTCAGCTCCTCCTCCCATCATTGATTCAGCAGCTCAGCTCCCCCTCTCATCATTGATTCAGCAGCTCAGCTCCCCCTCTCATCATTGATTCAGCAGCTCAGCTCCCCCTCTCATCATTGATTCAGCAGCTCAGCTCCCCCTCCCATCATTGATTCAGCAGCTCAGCTCCCCCCCTCATCATTAATTCAGCAGCTCAGCTCCCCCTCCCATCATTGATTCAGAAGCTCAGCTCCCCCTCCCATCATTGATTCAGCAGTTCAGCTCCTCCTCCCATCATTGATTCAGCAGCTCAGCTCCTCCTCTCTTTATTGATTCAGCAGCTCAGCTCCCCCTCTTGTCATTGATTCAGCAGCTCAGCTCCCCCTCTCATCATTGATTCAGCAGCTCAGCTCCCCCTCTCATCATTGATTCAGCAGCTCAGCTCCCCCTCTCATCATTGATTCAGCAGCTCAGCTCCCCCTCCCATCATTGATTCAGCAGCTCAGCTCCCCCTCCTATCATTGATTCAGCAGCTCAGCTCCCCCTCCCATCATTGATTCAGCAGCTCAGCTCCCCCTCCCATCATTGATTCAGAAGCTCAGCTCCCCCTCTCATTATTGATTCAGCAGTTCAGCTCCTCCTCCCATCATTGATTCAGCAGTTCAGCTCCTCCTCCCATCATTGATTCAGCAGCTCAGCTCCTCCTCTCTTTATTGATTCAGCAGCTCAGCTCCCCCTCTTGTCATTGATTCAGCAGCTCAGCTCCCCCTCTCATCATTGATTCAGCAGCTCAGCTCCCTCTCCCATTATTGATTCAGCAGCTCAGCTCCCCCTCCCATCATTGATTCAGCAGCTCAGATCCCCCTCCCATCATTGATTCAGCAGTTCAGCTCCTCCTCCCATCATTGATTCAGCAGTTCAGCTCCTCCTCCCATCATTGATTCAGCAGCTCAGCTCCTCCTCTCTTTATTGATTCAGCAGCTCAGCTCCCCCTCTTGTCATTGATTCAGCAGCTCAGCTCCCCCTCTCATCATTGATTCAGCAGCTCAGCTCCCTCTCCCATTATTGATTCAGCAGCTCAGCTCCCCCTCCCATCATTGATTCAGCAGCTCAGCTCCCCCTCTCATCATTGATTCAGCAGTTCAGCTCCCCTTCCCATCATTGATTCAGCAGCTCAGCTCCCCCTCCCATCATTGATTCAGCAGCTCAGCTCCTCCTCCCGTCATTGATTCAGCAGCTCAGCTCCCCCTCTCGTCATTGATTCAGCAGCTCAGCTCCCCCTCTCATCATTGATTCAGCAGCTCAGCTCCCCCTCCCATCATTGATTCAGCAGCTCAGCTCCCCCTCCAATCATTGATTCAGCAGCTCTGCTCCCCCTCCCATCATTGATTCAGCAGCTCAGCTCCCCCTCCCATCATTGATTCAGCAGCTCAGATCCCCCTCCCATCATTTATTCAGCAGCTCAGCTCCCCCTCTCATCATTGATTCAGGAACTCAGCTCCCCCTCCCATCATTGATTCAGAAGCTCAGCTCCCCCTCCCATCATTGATTCAGCAGCTCAGCTCCCCCTCTCATTATTGATTCAGCAGTTCAGCTCCCCCTCCCATCATTGATTCAGCAGCTCAGCTCCCCCTCTCATCATTGATTCAGCAGCTCAGCTCCCCCTCTCATCATTGATTCAGCAGCTCAGCTCCCCCTCTCATCATTGATTCAGCATCTCAGCTCCCCCTCCCATCATTGATTCAGCAGCTCAGCTCCCCCTCTCATCATTGATGCAGCAGCTCAGCCCCCCCTCCCATCATTGATTCAGCAGCTCAGCTCCCTCTCCCATCATTGATTCAGCAGCTCAGCTCCCCCTCTCATCATTGATTCAGCAGCTCAGCTCCCCCTCCCATCATTGATTCAGAAACTCAGCTCCCCCTCCCATCATTGATTCAGAAGCTCAGCTCCCCCTCCCATCATTGATTCAGAAACTCAGCTCCCCCTCTCATCATTGATTCAGCAGCTCAGCTCCTCCTCCCATCATTGATTCAGCAGCTCAGCTCCCCCTCTCATCATTGATTCAGCAGCTCAGCTCCCCCTCTCATCATTGATTCAGCAGCTCAGCTCCCCCTCTCATCATTGATTCAGCAGCTCAGCTCCCCCTCCCATCATTGATTCAGCAGCTCAGCTCCCCCTCTCATCATTGATTCAGTAGCTCAGCTCCCCCTCCCATCATTGATTCAGCAGCTCAGCTCCCCCTCCCATCATTGATTCAGCAGCTCAGCTCCCCCTCCCATCATTGATTCAGAAGCTCAGCTCCCCCTCTCATTATTGATTCAGCAGTTCAGCTCCTCCTCCCATCATTGATTCAGCAGCTCAGCTCCTCCTCTCTTTATTGATTCAGCAGCTCAGCTCCCCCTCTTGTCATTGATTCAGCAGCTCAGCTCCCCCTCCCATCATTGATTCAGCAGCTCAGCTCCCCCTCTCATCATTGATTCAGCAGCTCAGCTCCCCCTCCCATCATTGATTCAGCAGCTCAGCTCCCCCTCCCATCATTGATTCAGCAGCTCAGCTCCCCCTCCCATCATTGATTCAGAAGCTCAGCTCCCCCTCTCATTATTGATTCAGCAGCTCAGCTCCTCCTCCCATCATTGATTCAGCAGCTCAGCTCCTCCTCCCATCATTGATTCAGCAGCTCAGCTCCTCCTCCCATCATTGATTCAGCAGCTCAGCTCCCCCTCCCATCATTGATTCAGCAGCTCAGCTCCTCCTCCCATCATTGATTCAGCAGCTCAGCTCCCCCTCTCGTCATTGATTCAGCAGCTCAGCTCCCCCTCTCGTCATTGATTTAGCAGCTCATCTCCCCCTCCCATCATTGATTCAGCAGCTCAGCTCCCCTCAGCTCCCTCTCCCATCACTTAGTCAGAAGCTCTGCTCCCCTTTCCTAGCAGTAAGAGGTCAGTCTTCTCACCTCTTGCAGCAGTAACTAAGCAGCTCAGCTCCTCCTGCTCTCCCCTGCCAGCAGTGACTCATCAGCACAGTTCCTATAACTCCCCCCTCCCATCACTTGGTCAGCAGCTCAGTTTTCCCTCCCATAGGTGACTCAGCAGCTTGGCTCCGCCTGTTTTTCCTCCTATCAGTGGCTCAGCAGCTCCCCCATCAGTAAGTCAATATATCAGCTCCCCCTCTCAGCAGTATCTCAGCAACCATACCATGAAGTGCATGTAGACAGGAAGTGACTTAAAAGAGACCGCGAGCGATCAGCAGCACAGCGGTGCAAAAAACAATGAAATGTGAAAACAGTTTAAAAAAAATGGCAGTTGGGGTTATTCAGCTAGGAGGCACATCTCTTTTTAACAGAAAAGTAAATACAATAATATCTGTTTGGCACCTCAGTGTGTTTTTAGAACAGGCCAGTGTAACCCTATCATGTCTGTGACACATGAGACCTCAGAAATAGGTTCACTTACATATTCATGAATTCACATGAAATAAAAGCAGTGACAAGCAGCAGGTGACACGGAGACCTGTTGGTGATCTTCTGGCTTTTAATGGTGCTAATGAGTTGTGACGTTAATTGAGTCACTTGAGACACGAGAGGGAATGTATGAGATGCAGATCTAATGATGATAACACAAGATATACACGCCTGCCGCAATAATAATTTGGAGGGGCTGTCCTGAATTTGGAGGGGCTGTCCTGAATTTGTAGGGGCTATCTTGAATTTGGAGGGGCTGTCCCAAATTTGGAGCGACTGTCTTGAATTTGAAGGGGCTGTCCCAAATTTGGAAGGACTGTCCCAAATTTTGAGGAACTGTCCCGAATTTGGAGGAGCTGTCCCGAAATTAGAGAGACTGTCCCTCTTCCCCCTTCTTTTTGGTCTGATATACTTGTTCTAGCATTTTTTTGCACACAGTTACAAAATAATTTTAGGCATGACGATTACCCAAACCCCCCAAAACATTATATGAGACCCTGGAGAATAAAAAGGCAGTAGTTCCGACTTTTTGCCACACAATATTAGCCCAATGGTTTACAGCGGTCGTTGGCTTGAATCCCAACCCTGCCACAACCTGCCTGGCACAGCAATATATAACGTGTGCAACGCAATCAATGTTTTCATCTGTAAGCACCTCCAACACATGTGTTTACATGCGTGTACATGGGGGGGTAAGTGCAAATTTTTCACTAAACTTAGTTATTTATTTTTCTGTGACAGGTTCTCTTTAATGAGACATCTCACCTACGCTCTACTGAAGCTAATAGAGAGCAGATCACGCTCAATTACCTTTTTCCCTGGCCACAGCAGGGAAAAGAGACAGCAGAACCCGGAAGTGATGTATTACATGACATTTCTGGGTTCATACTAGATGGGGAGATCAGTGAAACCCACCTTGCCAGTCCTAGGTCTGCCCATGGGTAGTGCAGACCTGTCAGTAAAGGAGGGGGGAAATTGAGCTGGAAGTCTGCCATAATGTGCAATTATTCTTCGCAGATCATGGTAAGAGCTGCGCTGCTCCCCGCGGTGGGATTCCGCTGTAAGGAAGGACAGGACAACCAACTGCAAAGTCATGAATGGTTTGAGAGTGACACTCTGTGCCATGTGAGAATCCCCTCTACATTATTCATCAGATTGCTGGAGTGAGACAAGCTGGCACTGTGCCATGTAGGACACCTAAACATTTCCATCCATAGCTTGGGATGGTAAGAGAATGTCTGGAGATGACATTACTGAAAGACTACATAATATAATTTTTAGTATATGAAATTCTACAGAAAATAGAGGATATGCACATACTACAGTAGATGGTTTAAACATTGCAGGCTTTAAACATGCTGCAGGTGTAACTGGACACTGAGAACAAGTTGGAGGAGTAGCTGGGACTGGTGAAATGCTACAGGTGTAGTTGGAGACTGGGGCCATGCTACAGGTATAGAGAGACTGGGGACATGCTACAGGTGTAGTTGGAGACTGAAGACATGCTACAGGTGTAGTTGGAGACTGAAGACATGCTACAGGTGTAGTTGGAGACTGAGGACATGTTACAGGTGTAGTTGGAGACTGGGCACATGCTACAAGTGTAGTTGGAGACTGAAGACATGCTACAGGCGTAGTTGGAGAGTGGGGACATGCTACAGGTGTAGTTGGAGACTGGGAACATGCTACAGGTATAGTTGGAGAGTGGGGACATGTTACAGGTGTAGTTGGAGAGTGGGGACATGTTACAGGTGTAGTTGGAGAGTGGGGACATGCTACAGGTGTAGTTGGAGACTGGGGACATGTTACAGGTGTAGTTGGAGACTGGGGACATGTTACAGGTGTAGTTGGAGACTGGGGACATGTTACAGGTGTAGTTGGAGACTGAAGACATGCTACATGTGTAGTTGGAGAGTGGGGACATGTTACAGGTGTAGTTGGAGAGTGGGGACATGTTACAGGTGTAGTTGGAGACTGGGGACATGCTACAGGTGTAGTTGGAGACTGGGGACATGCTACAGGTGTAGTTGGAGACTGGGGCCATGCTACAGGTGTAGAGAGACTGGGGCCATGCTACAGGTGTAGTTGGAGACTGGGGACATGCTACAGGTGTAGAGAGACTGGGGCCATGCTACAGGTGTAGTTGGAGACTGGGGACATGTTACAGGTGTAGTTGGAGACTGGGGCCATGCTACAGGTGTAGAGAGACTGGGGCCATGCTACAGGTGTAGTTGGAGACTGGGGACATGCTACAGGTGTAATTGGAGATTGGGGACATGCTACAGGTATAGTTTGAGACTGGGGACATGTTACAGGTGTAGTTGGAGACTGGGAACATGCTACTGGTGTGCTCTAATTCTATAAAGATTCGTGTGGCCCCAGTCAGTATATATGATCCTTGTTGGCACCTGCAGTGGTGTTGGGCGCAGTGGAGGAACGCCCGTTGTGGCCCCTCTATAGTGATTTAGTAAATAAGGATCGATCACACATATTACAGACGATCGAGTCTCCCTCCATCCACCTGTTTCCAGACAGCATAGAACACACATGAAATGACAACCTGCAGCCTACTAATAGACACCGATCTCCGGGACGGCCGGCACTCCGGTCATGTGTCTCCGGAACAAACAGACACTGAGATCTTCCATGGAACATTCTCTGAGAAACTTCTAGAAACTTTCCATCTGGGCTCAGTCTGATTTAACCCTCGCAGACAGAGCACCCACCACTACACACAATGTATAGAGAGAGGAGGGAGGACACAGTGTGCAGGGGAGGGGGGAGAAGATAGATGTGAGGAAGGAAGGAGAGGTGATACAAAGGAGAGGAGAGAAGGAAGAATAGAAGGAGAGGAGATAGAAGGGAGAAGATCAGAAAGGAACAATAGGAAAGCATGGGGGGGGGGAGGAGGAGGTGAGGAGTGTGAAGGGGAGGAGAGGAGAAGCGAGCAGAGAAGAGAGGAGAAGAGGAGAGATGAGGAGAGGAGAGGGGAGGGGAGGGGAGGAGAGGAGAGGGGAAGTGAGGTGGGGGGGATAGTGAAGGAGAGATGAGGAAAAAAGAGGAGAGCGGTGAGGAGGAGAGAGGAAGACAGGCGAGCAGAGGAGAGGGGAGGAGAAAAGGAGAGGCGAGAAGAGAAGAAGAGAGGGGAGGAGATGAGAGGGGAGGAGAGGGGAGGAGACAAGAAGAGGCGAGCAGAGAAGAAGAGAGGGGAAGAGAGGAGAGGGGAGGGTTAGGAGAGCAGAGGAGGGGGAAGGGTGGAGGAGATGTAGAGGAGAGGAGAGAGCAGAGGGGAGGAGAGGCGAGCAGAGGAGAGGAGAGGGGAAGAGAAAGGAGGAGAGGTGAGCAGAGGTGAGGGGAGGGGAGGAGAAGGGGAGGAGAGGGAAGAGGAGAGGAGAGGAAAGGGGAGGAGAGAGGTGGAGAGGCAAGCAGAGGTGAGGGGAGGGGAGAAGGGGAGGAGCGGGGAGGAGAGAGGAGGAGAGGCAAGCAAAAGGAGAGGGGAGGAGAGAAAAGGGGAGGAGGGGTGAGGAGAGAATGGCAGGAAGGAAGGAAATAATTCAATATATGACATATTTTGCTGAGGAGAAGGGGGGGTAGGGGAGAAGAGGAGAGAGGAGGAGAGGAGAGGGGAGGAGAGAGGAGGAGAGAGGAGGAGAGGTGAGCAGAGGCGAGGGGAGGGGAGGGGAGGAGAAGGGGAGGAGAGAGGCGAAGATGCGAGCAGAGGTGAGGGGAGGAGAGGGAAGGTGAGGGGAGGAAAGGGGAGGAGAGGAGAGAAGAGTGGAGAATGGCAGGAAGGAAGGAAATAATGCCCTATATGACAGATATTCTCCCAGTCTGGTTACATTACCCAGAAGCTCCACTCGGTGCTCCATCCTGCGGGAGTTCGGTCCGGTCCGGAGCTCAGAGATTCCTCTGATGACACTTTGCTGATTCTGCCCACATCGTACTCCACATACACAGGACAATCACTGTGCTGAGATAAAACATACACAGGACAATCAGTGCTGAGATAAAACATACACAGGACAATCAGTGCTGAGATAAAACATACACAGGACAATCAGTGCTGAGATAGAGAACATATACAGTAAGTATACAGTAATAATAATAACCAGAATTATGAAATGTATGGTCACTCGGTCATGCTGGTTGGGTTTATCACAATAACCCCCTCATACTTTGCCCCCATTGTGGATTCCAATCAGTGGGAATGTTGGGGGGTTCGGTGGAACCGCTCAGTTGCTTATTATTACTTTCCCGGATGATCTGACAGCAATTGCCGCATTTTTATAACAGGTAAAGGTCCCCGCCAGTAAAGGGTTGGGGGATGGAAAGGGGGATTGGGCAATACTTCCTCTTACTTATTCTTGTGGCAGCTGATTGTGGTAAGGGATGGTAAGGGGCGGTAAGGGGCGGTTAGGGACAGTAAGGGAAGGTAAGAGGCGGTAAGGGACGGTAAGGGACGGTAAGGGATGGTAAGGGACGGTAAAGGGCGGTAAGGGACAGTAAGGGGGCGGTAAGGGACAGTAAGGGACGGGAAGGGGGCGGTAAGGGACGGTAAGAGGCGGTAAGGGGCGGTAAGGCATGGTAAGGGGTGGTAAGGGCCGGTAAGGGATGGTAAGGAGCGGTAAGGGGCGGTAAGGCACGGTAAGGGGCGGCAAGGGATGGTAAGGGGCCGTAAGGGGCGGTAAGGGATGGTAAGGGGCGGTAAGGGACGGTAAGAAGCGGTAAGGGACTGTTAGGGGCGGTAAGGGATGGTAAGGAGCAGTAAGGGACTGTTAGGGGCGGTAAGGGACGGTAAGGAGCGGTAAGGGACTGTAAGGGGCGGTAAGGGATGGTAAGGGGCGGCAAGGGGCGGTAAGGGATGGTAAGGAGTGGTAAGGGACGGTAAGAGGCGGTAAGGGACGGTAAGGGGCGGTAAGGGACGGTAAGGGGTGGTAAGGGGCAGTAAGGGACGGTAAGGATCGGTAAGGGACGGTAAGGAGCGGTAAGGGACAGTAAGGAGCGGTAAGGGACTGTTCGGGGCGGTAAGGGACGGTAAGAGGCGGTAAGGAACAGTAAGGGGCGGTAAGGCACCGTAAGGGACGGTAATGGGCGGTAAGACGCGGTAAGGGACTGTTAAGGGCGGTAAGGGGCGGTAAGGGACTGTAAGGGGCGGTAAGGGACTGTAAGGGATGGTAAGGAGCGGTAAGGGACTCTAAGGGGCGGTAAGGGACAGTAAGGGGTAGTAAGGGGCAGTAAAGGCCAGTAAGGGAAGGTAAGGGGCGGTAAGGGGCATGATTCAGCGCATTACATACGCATTATTTTTTCTTTTTGTTCGTTTTTGTACAAACTTTATTTGAAGTGTAGAAAAGTACACTGAGCTGCTGTACAGTGCCATGTAGCTCTGTACCGTGTGCTCCAGGCTGGGTTGTAGTGTGAATGGGACTCATAGGAAACAATCGTTTTCTGTGTGTCTTTACAATGCAGTAACAACGTCTGTCCCCGCACTGTGTGTGATTTCCCCCATACATGATCCTCCACCACAGAGGGAGTGCTGTCAGTTATGAGCCGTGTCTGTCTGGGGATCCTCCCACACCCGGATCTGCATCTTCCCCTTCCTATCCATCACTCATCTCTTCTTTATTCTACCATTATGGGTATTATTATTATTATTATTATTATTATTGGTATTATTATTATGGGTACTTCACATGGTACAACATTCATATGGAAAACTCTCATTCACCTGGATATGAAAATATAATCAATGACGTGTGTTGTGACATGTGTGTGATGTATCAATAGAAATGTTTATGGGAAAAAAATGAATAATAAAAATCAAAATAATAATGACGATGATGAAGATAACAATAATAATAATAATAATAATAATAGCAAATATTGATGATGATGATAATAATATTAATAACAATAGAAATATTAAAAATATAATTATTTATAATAATAATAAAAATAATGATGATGATAATAATAATAATAAAAACAAAAAATATAAAAATAATAATATATCTATTAAATAATATTATTATTAATAATATTAATATAGAAATATATCATATTTTTATATTAATATTATTAATAATATCGATAAAATAATAATATTATTAATGATATTAATATAAAAATATGATATATATATATTAAAATTGAATAATAATAACAATAACAATGGTAATAATAATAAAAACAATAAGAACAATTATAATAAAAATTAAGATAACAATAATAATAAATATATTATTAATAAAAATAAATAAATAATTGTATAAAAATAATGATATAATAAAATATATATATATTTTTTTTAATATTGCTAATAATAATAATAATAATAACAATAAAAACAACAATATAGCAATAATAATATTAATATATTTAAAAAAATAATATATATATATATATATATAATTAATAATTTTAATATAATATATATATTTTTATAAGGAATAATAATAACAATAGTAACAAGTTTAATAAAAATAATGATGATAACAATATTAATAAATATAATATTCATAATAAAATATATAATAATAAAAATATATAATAATAATTTAAATATAATAATACATAAAATAAAAATAATAATTTAAATTTACATTTGTTTTTATAATAACAATAACAATAATAAATATAGTAATACAAAAATAACAATAATGAATATATACTTCTTATTTATTATTATTATTATTATTATTATTATTAATAATAAGAAAAACAAAAAAAGCAATAATAATATTAATATAAAAACAATGCTATTGTTATATTACTAATAATAATAACATAATAATAATAATAATAATAATTTTAGTAATAATAATAATAATAAGGATATGAATAGTAATAATAATAGAAGATCGTTGTATGAATACAGAGAAGTGTGTGGTGTGGAGGGCGCCCTGGCTGTACTGTATGTCAGGCTCCCCTGTGTGTGTCTATCTGGGTACCTACCTGTACCCCGGGGGTTCTCTCCTCCACCTCCTCCGTCATTTCCCCCTCAGCTGGCTCCTCCATCCTCGGGATGCGAAGGATGCCCGTTGCCAAGCAACCAGACTCCATAACAACCTCCACCTGGCAGCGGCAGTCATAGCAACCAGCCGAACAGCCGAACTTCGCCCGGAAACTCGCTCATGCGCCGTGTGCTCAGTGAGCCGGGAGTGCGGAGAGCGCCCTCTGCTGGAGGGAGGCCGTACAGCGGCCCTCTGTGCTCGGCTACTTTTTCGATAAAAGTCGGAAATTGTCGGATTGTGGGCGTATTTTACGGGAAATACCAAGTCACTATAAAGCTAGCATCACCCCATGGCATTAAAAATAGGAAAAGTCGGAAACTATTAGGTAGGAATAATGAGCAACTGCAACCATCAAGATGGAATTCAGCAATCTGAATCTGCTAGAGCCAGATAGGGAGGAGTCACTATGACATCATATAGGACTGTCCTCCATAAATAGACGTACCTCCCCTTCTCCATCCATATAGATCCCTGGTGCCCAATCTGTGGCCCCGGGGCAGCGTTTGGCATCCGGGGTAAGATGACCAGAATTTTTCAATTAAATCCGGGACATTTTTTTTTAATTGGCAAATGGTAAACTGTTTTAGAAGTATATTTTCCTCAAATGATATATGCAGAGTATGTGGTCTGTGTTTATGGAATGATTGTGTTGTAGATACGTTATTTCTAACATTTCATCCATAATAAAAGATTTTTTTTAAAAACACAGCTTAGAATTTTTTGAGATATGACTGCCAAATGTTATGAAGATAAGAGAAAAAACAGAGTTCAGGAGCGCGCTACATAAAGAATACAAGACTCAGCTGTGCCCAGCAATGCAGCCTCCCCTGTGCCCAGCAATGCAGCCTCCCCTGTGCCCAGGAATGCAGCCCCACCATTTCCCAGCAATTCCGTCTCACCTGTGCCCAGCAATGCAGTCTCACCAGTGCCAATCTATGCAGCCTCACCTGTGCCCAAGAATGCAGCCTCACCAGTGCCCAGCAATGCAAACTCACCAGTGTCCAGGAATGTAGCCACTATTTCTCCCAGTGACACCAATGATGGGGCACTATTCCTCCCACTGATACCAATGATGGGGCACTATTCCTTACACTGACACAACAATGATGGGGCACTATTCCTCACACTGACACCAATGATGGGGCACTATTCCTCCAACTGATACCAATGGTGGGGCACTATTCCTCCGACTGACACCAATGATGGGGCACTATTCCTCCCACTGACACAACAATGATGGGGCACTATTGCTCGCACTGACACCAATGATGGGGCACTATTCCTCCCACTGACACCAATGATGGGGCACTATTCCTCCCACTGACATCAATGATGGGGCACTATTCCTCCCACTGACACCAATGATGGGGCACTATTTTTCCACTGACATCAATGATGGGGCACTATTTTTCCACTGACACCAATGATAGGGCACTATTTCTCCCACTAATACCAATAATGGGGCACTATTCCTCCCACTGATACCAATGATGGGGCACAATTCCTCGCACTGACACCAATGATGGGGCACTATTCCTCGCACTGACACAAATGATGGGGCACTATTCCTCCGACTGACACCAATGATGGGGCACTATTCCTCCCACTGACACCAATGATGGGGCACTATTCCTCCCACTGACACCAATGATGGGGCACTATTCCTCCCACTGACACCAATGATGGGGCACTATTTTTCCACTGACACCAATAATGGGGCACTATGGATCTTTTATTGAAAAGAATCAAGCGACCAATTTTATACAAAAGTAAAAAACAAAACCATAGTATAAAACTTCAACAGAAAACAAAGGAACATACATCCATGTTCAGAATATATACAATATATACATAGTCCATTACCAAAACATGTTTAGAAAACTATTTACATAAAGCAGCAGAGAGGGCCTAAGAGGCACAACCCATCACCTATGTACGCAGCCATTTATCAAAAATGAATCATAAATGATAAAATCTCGGGTGATAAGAGACAGACAGCCACACCCGGGAAAGAGACTCCTGGCAGTCAGGGAGGCTTGAAACCCCTCCAAACCTTCAACCAAGCCCCCCGACTCCGCTTGTCCCTCTCAATCACCCGAATCTTCTCCACCTCATGCAGAATGTCATACACCACCACCTCAACAGGAAGGATTTTATGCCGAATGCTGACCTGACACCGTGCGTTCCAGGTGAAATAACCGACTACTAGGTTAACTAGAAAAAGTGTATCCAAACAAAAAACCCCCCCAGTATTGAATGCTCCGTACACCCACTCAGCATAACCCAGCCTGGAGAGGAAAGGGACACCGAGGGCCCGTCCCACCTGTTTGTACACCTCTATGTTAAAGGGGCAATGAAGCAGAAAATGGTCCATAGTCTCCTCCTCACCTGCACACTCCTCCCGAGGACAGCTACGATCCACCCCACTGCGGAATTTCAAATTGCCCCGAACATAGAGCCTCCCATGGAAGCACAACCAGGCCAGATCCCTAAATATCATGGGTACTCTGTCCAAATTAATCAGTCTTAACCCTGCCCTCAAAATTGGGCCCGGGCAATCCCTTAAGGCCAGTGGGCCATGAAAGACTTCGCTCAAGACTCGACTCATAAGGACTTTCCTCTGAACCAATCTGAGATCCTAAGCCACAGTAACTTCAGGCATGGAGCAACATAGGCTGGTAACTGACCACGATGACCCCTTAGACTCTTCACTTGGCCACCTTCTTCCCAAAGTCGTAGAAAAGGCCTAAACCAAGATCTAAATATGCCTACCCATCCAGGAGGTTCCACTGCAAGCATATTACCAATGTTAAATTTGAGAAATAGCAGTGAAAAGAAAAGAACTGGGTTGACCATACCTAAGCCACCCTCCCTCCTGGATAGATAGGTGACATTCCTCTTGATGGGGTTCAGTCTGTTCCCCCACAGCATCTGGAAGAACACACTACTGACCCTAGCATAGAGAGACACTGGCAAGATGCAGACAAAGCTGACATACAAGAAGATCGGAATCAGGTAATAATCAGATCAACCCTTTCCCTCAGAGACAACGTCCATCTCTTCCAGCTGACCATCTTAGTATTGGCAATTTCCAGTCTGCCTTCCCAGTTTTTGAGGCCATAATCGCCAGGGCCAAATTCAATGCCTAGTATCTCCATTTTTTCTTGGGGCACTGGAAAGGTGTCCGGGAGATCAAACCCCTCACCTTCCTTTCCCATCCAGAAAACTTCACTCTTTTTCAGATTGATCTTGGAGCCTGATGCTTCAGAATACCGTGATGTCAGAGAGACCACCTCCTCTGTTTCATCCGTCCTAGTGACAATCACCGACACATCGTCCACATAGGCAACAACCCTCAATGGCGGCTCACCTGGGAGCCCCACTGGCACCCCACACAACATGCTGCTTTCTATCCTCCTGATGAAGGGGTCGATTGCAAACACATAGAGCAGGGGACTCAGGGGACAACCTTGGCACACCCCAGAGCCAACCTCACAGGACTGCCCAACCCAACCATCAACAAGAGGAAAGCTTTCTGCCCCCTTATACAAGACTTTCAACCAATCAACAAAACCAACCGGCAGACCGTACTTACTTTGCCTGATCCAATGTCAGCAAATACTTTCCCCAGCCTTCAGCCCTGTACTGCTCCAAGGCCTCCCGTACAGCTATAACCGAACATAAAGCCCATCCCTGCTCCTGACATACCTGCGCTCCAATGATGGGTGGGACACTATTCCTCCCACTGATACCAATGATGGGGCACTATTCCTCCCACTGACACCAATGATGGGGCACTATTCCTACCACTGACACCAATGATGGGGCACTATTCTTTCCACTGATACCAATGATGGGGCACTATTCCTCCCACTGATACCAATGATGGGGCACTATTCCTTCCACTAACACCAATGATGGGGTACTATTCCTCCCACTGATACCAATGAAGGGGGACCTTTCCTTCCAGTGACACCAATGATGGGGCACTATTCATCCCAATGATACCAATGATGGGGCACTATTCCTTCCACTGACACCAATGATGGGGCACTATTCCTCCCAATGATACCAATGATGGGGCACAATTCATTCCACTGACACCAATGATGGGGCACTATTCTTTCCACTGATACCAATGATGGGGCACTATTCCTCCCACTGATACCAATGATGGGGCACTATTCCTTCCACTAACACCAATGATGGGGCACTATTCCTCCCACTGATACCAATGAAGGGGGACCTTTCCTTCCAGTGACACCAATGATGGGGCACTATTCATCCCAATGATACCAATGATGGGGCACTATTCCTTCCACTGACACCAATGATGGGGCACTATTCCTCCCAATGATACCAATGATGGGGCACAATTCATTCCACTGACACCAATGATGGGGCACTATTCTTTCCACTGATACCAATGATGGGGCACTATTCCTCCCACTGATACCAATGATGGGGCACTATTCCTTCCACTAACACCAATGATGGGGCACTATTCCTCCCACTGACACCAATGAAGGGGGACCTTTCCTTCCAGTGACACCAATGATGGGGCACTATTCCTCCTACTGGCACTAATGATGCAGCATTATTCCTCCTCCCGGTTACCATAGGTGTTAGGTCTTTTTTTTTTTTTTCAACTGACCACCAACCTTGGGGCATGTTTTACTCCCAACAGCCAGAGTGTGGAACCTGTGAAGTCTAAAGGATAGTAAACCGGCCCTTTAATTAGAAAGTTTGAGGACCCCGGGTACATGGCAACACAACGCCTCCTACAAATATATATATATATATATATATATAAAAATAAGCTTGTAATATATATTGTGTCCACCAGATGGCATCAAAATAGCCAATGGGTAGGATTAGATAAACCATTAACCACTTAAGAACTGGGCCTCTTTTTTAGATGTGGTGTTTACAAGTTAAAAAAATAATTTTTTGATAGAAAATTACTTAGAACCACCAAACATTATATATATATTTTTTTCTAACATCCTAGAGAATAAAATGGCGGTCGTTGCAATACTTTCTGTCACACCGTAAGCGGTCTTACAAGCGCACTTTAAAAAAAAAAAAAAATACACTTTTTTGAATTAAAAAATAAGACAACAGTAAAGTTAGCCCAATTTTTTTTTTTTTTTGAAAGATAATGTTACGCCGAGTAAATTGATACTCAGCATGTCACGCTTCAAAATTGCGCCCGTTTGTTGAATGGCGACAAACTTTTACCCTTTAAAAAATCTCCATTGGTGACGTTTAAAAAATTCTGCAGGTTGCATGTTTTGCGTTACAGAGGAGGTCTAGGGCTAGAATTATTGCTCTCGCTCTACCGATCGCGGCATTACCTCACATGTGTGGTTTGAACACCGTTTTCATAAGCGGGCGCTACTCAGGTATGTGTTCGCTTGTGCACGCGAGCTCAGCGGGACGGGGCGCGTTTAAAAAAAAAAAATTTCTTATTTATTTTACCTTTTACTTTTTATTTTTACACTGTTTAAAAAAAATATATATATAAAACTCCCATTTTGTTACATATAGATGACAGTATGATTTCAATGAGGTTTACATAACAATATAAAGATCCAATAGATGTGCACCATATTCCTTATTTGTCATGAAATTTCCTTAACAGACAATAACTTCGTATTGAAGTCAGACCTGCAATACTAGGGATGGGGACAGGGGCGGACTGACCATTTGGCCACTCGGGCACTGCCCAAGGGCCCCGGGCCACTAGGGGGCCCCATCAGGGTTGCCAGCCTCAGTAAAACCAGGGACAGTATGTAAAAATCTGTGTTTTTTTTACATCTGTCTCTGAATTGTCCCTTACCGACATCCTTTTGGTCTAAAAATGCAGAGATTATAGCTGCCCCACCTCTCCAGTACCTTCTCAGCCAATAGAAACATGTCTGTGTATACTTTGTGTACATGTATGTGTATACTGTGTGATTGTATACTGTGTGGCCCCATAATCTCTGATTGCCTGGGGGCCCCCTAATCTCCTATTGCCCGGGGTACCCATGAGTTGTCAGTCCGCCCCTGGATGGGGATCATCCATAATTTGGAGAGATAATATCTCCGCAAGACAGGAAAGGAGGGAATTGCTCCATCTCCAATTGCCATTTAACACCGACTGGGGTACTTACAATGATCTGCTTTTGTTTATTTATGTAAAACCCAAATCCCAAAAGAAAAAACAGTTTTCTGTAACTGGTTAAAAAAATGTGAGCTGGAGTTTGCTTTTAACTTGTTAATGTATCTAAATCTGCCAATACATCTTTTTTTTTTTTTTTTTTTATGGAAAAGTGTCAAGAAGAAAGTCATTGTTTAACCACTACAATACAGGGCACTTTCGCCCCCTTCCTTCCCAGCCCAATTTTCAGCTTTCATCACTCTTGCACTTTCAATGACAATTGCGCGGTCATGCTACACTGTACCCAAATGAAATTTTTATCATTTTGTTCGCACAAATAGAGCTTTATTTTGGTGTTATTTATTCACGACTCCGTTTTTTTATTTTTGCGATATAAGCGCAAAAAAAGCGGAAATTTGGAAAAAAAACAATATTTTCTATTTTAAAAGAAATCCAATAAAATCAAATTTTGGCATAAATTTAAGCCAAAATGTATTCTGCTACATGTTTTTGGTAAAAAATAGTCCGTTAAGTGTATAATAATTGGTTTGTGTGATCACGGACATATGTACGCAAATACTCATGTACACATGTGTGCAGGTGATCACGTACATATGTGTGCAGATAATCATTGGGACATGTGATTTTAGTGGGACATATGTGGGGGACATGTGTTTTTTTATTTGGGGACATGTGTTTTTTTATTTGGGGACATGTCTTTTTATTATTGGGGGACATGTGTGTATTACACTAGACTGGTGATCAGTGAGTAAAAAGCTGTAAAAACAGCTCATACTCACTGATCATCAGCCGGCTGCAGCGATCCGCTCTCCTCTCATCAGCGACGACTTCCGTGTGAGGAGAGGAGGAGCTGATTGCCTAGCAACCGGCTGTTTGTTTACATCACATGACGGCCGTGATTGGACGCGGCCGTAATGTGATCAGGAGAGCCAATCACAGAGCCCTCCTGCCGATCTGAGATGCGCCGTGTCGGGTGACACAAGCACATCGGGATTGCGCTGCTGCGCGGGCGATCCCCCTCCTTCTAAAGGATGTTCCTGAACGTCCTATCAGAAGTAGAGAGCTCCCACCTGGCCGTATATGTACATTGGCCGGGTGGGAAGTGGTTAAAGAAAGCCATAAGAAGTCCCATTTGTAGTCTGCAAGAAGCCATGTGGGAGACACAGCAAACGCGGGGAAGAAGGTGCTCTGGTCAGACGAGACCAAAATGAAACTTTTTGGCCTAAAAGCAAAACACTATATGTGGCGGAAAAACTGAGTTATTCTTACCGGTAACTCTGTTTCCAGTAGTCTTCCAGGGCAGCCCTTGAGAGATGGACTTCCTCCCTCCAAACAGGAAACACGTTGCCAATTAGTGTTTTAAGGCGGTCCCTCAGGTCCCTGGTCAGTCATCCAAGAGAACTGAAGGCCGGAACCTGAAATACATTAAACACAGTCAACAAAACCCCACAAGGTTAAACTTTAGGGTAAGATTGTGCTGCCCTGGAAGACTACTGGAAACAGAGTTACTGGTAAGACTAACTCAGTTTTTCCCCCAGTCGTCTTCCAGGTCAGCCCTTGAGAGGATAACCAAGTACTCACCAGACTAGGGTGGGACAACGGCTTGGAGGACTTTCTTACCAAAAGCCTGGTCCTGACTGGATATCAGATCCAGTCTGTAATGTTGAACAAAGGTAGAGAATCTTGACCAAGTTGCTGCCTTGCAAATTTGAGGTTACATAGTCTCATCTTGGATCAGGGTCCCCTGACAAAAGTCTTTATCCAAATAGCCCGCCTGGCTGCCACGGCTAGACCCCCTGATCTCGCTACCGGTTTGACGGATTCTGCGGACACATCCGCTACGTAACCAAATTTCTTCCCTAGGCATACCATTCTTGATATGGTCTTGAAGTTGGGAGAGCCAAAAGTCGAGGTTTCTTGGCACACAAGTGGTGGCGAGCGCAGGCTTCAGGCTGGCGACACTCGTTTCCCAGACTCCCTTCAGGACAATGTCACCTCTCTTGTCTATATAATCCTTCAGATTCCCCACGTCTTCAAAGGCCAAGGAAGACTTCTTGGAGATTTTAGATAATGGAGCATCCAACTTGGGATTCTTATTCCATATTGCCTGTTGATCGTCATAGAAAGGGAACCACTTCTTGTGGCTAGCTACAAAGAAGGGCTTCTTTTTCGGGTCTGCCCATTCATTCCTCATGACGTCCAACATCACCTGATGGACCCGGAATACCTTGGACTTTTTACCCTGGTACATTACATCATGTTTAGATGGAAGTTATTTTTCTTCCTCTATGTGCAAGGTTTCATATTTAGCCCCAAGTAAGTCCTCTACATCTTCTAGGGCCAATTTGTACTTGGGCCCCCCCCCCCCTCTTTGTGCTCCGAATCTGAGCCGCGGTGGATATTTTTGCTAACCGCGCCACTACCCGCTCGTTCCCTCACTGTTTCCTACGACCCTGATGAAACTGATCTTGGTGAGGTTATGGGAGAGGAACTTCCAGAGGGAGCTGGAGAGGTTTTACCTCTGAAATACATTCTTTGTAGTAGCCAAAAAATTTTGTGTAGATTGCATCTGACTTTTTTGAAAAACAAGGGGGGGGGGATGTGCGAAACGCACATGTGGGACTTTAAATGAGGATACATCTCGTGTACCTCCATCCCTAATATAAGGTAATTGAAAAAGGGAAATGGGACTATCACACAGTCACGATTCTCCCAGGGGGGAATATGCTGTATTTTACAGGGAGCCTTTATCCTTCCATGCATGTAAATTAAGGTAAACTTTAGTGATAGCCATTGTGCCACTGAATTTTTTCCAGTGTTACAACATTACTTACATGGACTTCATTTATTCAAATGCAAATTCCATGTCAATACTTATTTTCATATTATCATGGCGCAGGTTGTAGAGTGGCCATCCTCTCCTTGGGAAGTTTTATCTATTACGCCTCAGCCACACGCGGCTCCATATTATACCCCAGCTTCCGGGATGGACACCTTTCGTTCTGGCTCCAGTCCTGCATGTAGCACACTCCCATTGTCTACTCTTCATATGTAAGTACTCAGGACGGGCTGGTCTGCCCTTGCCTGCTATGCTCAGTGTCATATCTTATCTAATATATTCCAATCTCTTTTAGACATTTAGGAGCATCCGCCCCTGATGAGTGTATTAACACGAAACGCGTCGGGCAATTTAGGATGCCGACACATATCATCACCAGCAATCAACCTTATCTTCTATTTTTGAAGCTATTGTGCTTTTACTTACCCATATTATACCACTTGATGCATTGTGCTGCTTCTAGAATAGTGTATGGGTGTATATGGTTTCATGGGATTTGCTCATGGATTTTTGTTAATTGTCATGTGTTTTTAAGTTGATATCATTTGTATCCTTGATGTACCATGTTAGAGATATGTACTGCCATATTGTCATGAGTTTCCAAGTTGATATGATTATGTGTCCTTTTACGACCATGCTATATATATATGTATATTTATGAGCAATCCTATGATCCATGTATTTACATGTATACACTGTCCATGATATTAAACATGTGATTCTTTTAAATACATCCCCACCAGGTCTGGAAACTCATTTAATGTCCCATTTCCCTTTTTCAAGCATCTGACTTTTTCAACCAGTCTGTCTATGCACACTTGACACAGCGGCTCTGTGTATTTCAAAGGCTTCTTGGTAGCACATTTTGCACACTGCTTTCTGGGAGTGGACTTTGGCTCTTTAGAAGGCTTAGTCTGCCAAAACATAAAACACAGGGGCCCATGGCGGTGAGAAAGGGTACACTCAACCAGCCAATACAGTGTGCACACTCAGTGACACCTGACCACCGCCTGCAGTGCCCCAGCCCGCTAGAGACCACCACCATCTAGCCTGCTGTTCCCAAATTAGACAACAAAGGTCACCCACTGGTGCCTACCTGTGTCTCGCTGGTGCCTGTATCCCTAGGAGCCTGGGCAGATAAGATGTCATTGTCCTCCTGCATCCTGGACCTCTCTTGTGACCTCCATGCTGTTCCCTGCAGCCACAAATGTGGCACCGGCCAGTCATTCAAGCTTCTCATGCCTTTAAGGGGTTGGACCAGATCCCTGACGCGTGCTGATGACATTACCTGCTCCGGAAATTATGCGCCACGTCTTTCAGGTCAAGTGGCCACTGGCCGCGGGTACACGTCCCCCCCCGGAGCCACCAAGGGGATGGTGCATTGTCGCCTCTCTTCACGCCTGGGCTCAGAAGCCTGAATCCGTGTCACCTCCTGCCTACAGCCTAAGGAGGGTTGTTCGTGGCCATACATCCGACCTCCTCCACTCAGGAATCTGGTAAGGGTGCACTCACCCCAGCAGCCCAGAGGCTCACACACCATTCTCTCTGCTACAGCCATGAGAAGCATGCCCCCTGCTCAGCCCTTGGGAGATGGGACTAAGACTGATCAGGGACCTGAGGGACCGCCTTAAAAGACTAATTCGTAACGCGTTTCCTGTTTGGAGGGAGGAACTCCATCTCTCAAGGGCTGCCCTGGAAGACGACTGGGGGAAAACGAACACTGCACATCACCCTGAACACACCATCTCTACCGTGAAAAATGGTGGTGGCAGCATCATGTTGTGGGGATGGTTTTTTTCCAACAGGGACAGGGAAGTTGGTCAGAGTTGATGGGAAGGATGGATGGAGCCAAATACAGGACAATCTTAGAAGAAAACTTGTTAGAGTCTGCAAAAGACTGGAGACTGGGGTGGAGGTTCACTCCAGCAGGACAACAACCCGAAACATACAGCCAGAGCTACAATGGAATGGTTTAGATCAGTGATGGCGAACCTTGGCACCCCAGATGTTTTGGAACTACATTTCCCATGATGCTCATCTTCACTACAGAGTGCCGGAGCATCATGGGAAATGTAGTTCCAAAACATCTGGGGTGCTGAGGTTCACCATCACTGGTTTAGATCAAAGCATATTCATGTGTTAGAATGGCCCAGTCAAAGTCCAGACCTAAATCCCATTGAGAATCTGTGGCAAGACTTGAAAATTGCTGTTCACAGACGCTCTCCATCCAATCTGACAGAGCTTGAGATATTTTGTAAAGAAGAATGGGCAAAAATGTCCCTCTCTAAATGTGCAAAGCTGGTAGAGACATCCCCAAAAAGACTTGCAGCTGTAATTGCAGTGAAAGGGGGTTCTACAACGTCTAGTTTTGTTCTCTGGCTCCTTGGAATGTCTCCTTGTTCTACAAGGAGGTATTTGGGAGTCTCCAGGTCAATCAAGCAGATGAGATGTTCCAAGATACCAGAAATGAATGTCTCTTGACCAAAGTCAGATACATTACTAAGTTCTTATATCTTAATTAGGGATGAGCATGCGGTTTGAGTCAAACGTAAGTTCGACTCAAACATCGGGTGTTCGTTTGTTCTAAAACTAACTGAACATATGGGGCGCTTGTGGGAATTGTGAGCGGCGTGGAACACCCCATAATGCACTGCGAGATCGCAGTGCATTGTAGTATGATGATTGGCCAAAGCATGCACCTGACCTGCAGGGTGCCTTTGGCCAATCATGGCTGAGGGGGCTAAGTCCACGCCCCACACTATATAAGGCTGCTTACACAGCGGTCATATAGCGTAATGAATGAAGAGAGATTAGGCAGCTTAGTTAGTGGTGTGCAGGCATTGTATTTGAGATATATATATATATATATATATATGTACAGTGATATATATATATATATATATATATATATATATATATATACTCTGCATTTAGCGTAGATTAGATATTCAGTGTAGAATCTATATTCAGTCAGTACAGGTAGTGTTTCTTATATATATATATACACACATATACAGTGCCTTGCGAAAGTATTCGGCCCCCTTGAACTTTTCAACCTTTTGCCACATTTCAGGCTTCAAACATAAAGATATAAAATTTTTATTTTTTGTGAAGAATCACCAACAAGTGGGACACAATTGTGAAGTGGAACGAAATCTATTGGATTTTTGAAACTTTTTTAACTAATAAAAAAATGAAAAGTGGGGCGTGCAAAATTATTCGGCCCCCTTGTGTTAATACTTTGTAGAGCCACCTTTTGCTGCGATTACAGCTGCAAGTCGCTTGGGGTATGTCTCTATCAGTTTTGCACATCGAGAGACTGAAATTCTTGCCCATTCTTCCTTGCAAAACAGCTCGAGCTCAGTGAGGTTGGATGGAGAGCGTTTGTGAACAGCAGTTTTCAGCTCTTTCCACAGATTCTCGATTGGATTCAGGTCTGGACTTTGATTTGGCCATTCTAACACTTGGATACGTTTATTTGTGAACCATTCCTTTGTAGATTTTGCTGTATGTTTGGGATCATTGTCTTGTTGGAAGATAAATCTCCATCTCAGTTTCAGGTCTTTTGCAGACTCCAACAGGTTTTCATCCAGAAGGGTCCTGTATTTGGCTGCATCCATCTTCACCGTAATTTTAACCATCTTCCCTGTCCCTGCTGAAGAAAAGCAGGCCCAAACCATGATGCTGCCACCACCATGTGTGACAGTGGGGATGATGTGTTGAGGGTGATGAGCTGTGTTGCTTTTACGCCAAACATATCGTTTTGCATTGTGGGCAAAAAGTTCGATTTTGGTTTCATCTGACCAGAGCACCTTCTTCCACATGTTTGGTGTGTCTCCCAGGTGGCTTGTGGCAAACTTTAGACGAGACTTTTTATGGATATCTTTGAGAAATGGTTTTCTTCTTGCCACTCTTCCATAAAGGGCAGATTTGTGCAGTGTACGACTGATTGTTGTCCTATGGACAGACTCTCCCACCTCAGCTGTAGTTCTCTGCAGTTCATCCAGAGTGATCATGGGCCTCTTGAATGCATCTCTGATCAGTCTTCTCCTTGTCTGAGCTGAAAGTTTAGAGGGACGGTCAGGTCTTGGTAGATTTGCAGTGGTCTGACACTCCTTCCATTTCAAAATGATCGCTTGCACAGTGCTCCTTGGGATGTTTAAAGCTTGGGAAATCTTTTTGTATCCAAATCCAGCTTTAAACTTCTCCACAACAGTATTACGGACCTGCCTGGTGTGTTCCTTGGTCTTCATGATGCTCTCTGCGCTTTCAACAGAACCCTGAGACTATCACAGAGCAGGTGCATTTATACAGAGACTTGATTATACACAGGTGGATTCTATTTATCACCATCAGTCATTTAGGACAACATTGGATCATTCAGAGATCCTCGCTGAACTTCTGGAGTCAGTTTGCTGCACTGAAAGTAAAGGGGCCGAATAATTTTGCACGCACCACTTTTCAGTTTTTTATTTGCTAAAAAAGTTTAAAATATCCAATAGATTTCGTTCCACTTCACAATTGTGTCCCACTTGTTGGTGATTCTTCACAAAAAATTAAAATTTTATATCTTTATGTTTGAAGCCTGAAATGTGGCAAATGGTTGAAAAGTTCAAGGGGGCCGAATACTTTCGCAAGGCACTGTATACACACACACAGCTTGGTATATACTCTGCATTTAGTGTAGATTAGATATTCATTGTAGAATCTATATTCAGGCAGTGTATTATATATAAAATAGTGAATTGAAGTGGTTAAGGAGAACCCTGCACCAAAATTTAAAAAACAAATGGCGTGGGGGTTCCCCCACAAAATCCATACCAGGCTCTTCAGGTCTTATGGATTCTGGTATGGATCCAAAAAATGGCATCCTGCCCCCCCCCCCCAAAAATCCATACGAGGCCCTTATTCGAGCACGCAACCTGGCAGGCCGCAGGAAAATGGGGGGGGGGGGGGCAAAAAGCACGCCCCCCTCCCGAACTGTACCAGGCCTCATGTCCTTAACATGGGGAGGGTGTTTTGGGGTCCCCCCCAAAACACCTTGTCCCCAGGTTGATAGGAATAAGGGCCTCTTCCCCACAACCCTTGCCTGATGGTTGTGAGGGTCTGCAGGCAGGGGGGCTTATCAGAATCTGGAAGCCCCCTTTAACAAGTGGACCCCCAGATCCTGCCCCCCCCATGTGAATGGGTATCGGGTACATTGTACCCCTACTCATTCACCAAAAAAAGTGAAAATGACAGGAGAAAGTTTGGGACAAGTCCTTTATTAAAAAAAAAAAAAAAGTCCCACAAAGCCCATCCATCTTCGATCTCGGTGCTGACAGACTGAGAAAAAAAGAAAAACTCCCATGAAGGCAGATTTTTTTTTTTTCTCAGGTCGTCGGACGCTGTGATCGAAGATGGATGGACATTGTGGGACTATTTATTTATTTTTTTAATAAAGGACTTGTCCCAAACTGTCATTTTTTTGGTGAATGTGTAGGGGTACAATGTACCCGATACCTACTCACACAGGGGGGAGGCCGGGATCTGGGGGTCCCCTTGTTAAACAACAAACAAGGGGGCTTCCAGTTTCCAATAAGCCCACAGACCCCCAGGCAAGTGTTGTGGGGAAGAGGCCCTTGTCCCTATCAACATGGGGATAAGGTGTTTTTGGGGGGGGGGACCCCAAAACACCGTCCCCATGTTGAGGGCATGTGGCCTGGTACGGGTTCAGGAAGGGGGGGGGCGCTCTCTTGTCCGGATAAGGGTCTGGTATGGATTTCGGGGGAGGGCCCTACGCCATTATTTTTTATATGTTGGCTCAGGGGTTCCCCTAGAAATCCATACCAGACCTGAAGGGCCTGGTATGGATTTTGAGGGGGATCCCCACACCATTTTTTTTTTACATTTTGCTGGGGGGGGGGTTCTCTCTTGTCCCCTCCCCCTTTCCTGCTGCCTGCCAGGTTGCGTGATCGGATAAGGGTCTGGTATGGATATTGGGGGGGGGCCTACGCCATTTAAAAAAAAAAAATTTTAATGTTGGCTCGGGGGTTCCCCTAGAAATCTATACCAGACCTGAAGGGCCTGGTATGGATTTTGGGGGGGGATCCCCACGCCACTTTTTAAAAAAATTTGCTGGGGGGGGGGGGCGGGCGCTCTCTTGTCCCCTCCCCCTTTCCTGCGGCCTGCCAGGTTGCGTGATCGGATAAGGGCCTGGTATGGATTTTGGGTGGACCCCCACGGCAACCCATAGTGTTTTTTTTCAATGGGGGGGGGGGGTGTTGTTGTTGTTCTGTTCACCCCTACGCTTAATGTTTTTATAAAAACTTGCTAGAATGCGTTTCCAGAGAGATGTTATTAGAAAGAATGTTTCCTTCTCTAGATCATTGGAATGTCTCATTGTGGACCATAGAGGCAGATGGTCTCCCTTATTCTACAAGGAGGTATTTGGGAGTTTAGAGGTCAATCAAGCTGATGAGGTCTTCCAAGATACCAGAAATTAATGTCTCTTGTAATTGATGTGCAATTTCTTAAGTGTATGATTGTATATATAATATGTTTATATTGGGGAGGGCAGCTGTCCAGGATTGGAACCTACAAGTCCCTTGGTTGACCAGATAAGCAGACCCTTGGTACACCGGCCATGCCTAAAGGTTCTCCATGCATATTCATCTCTCTTCTTTCTATCTTTACTTGTACTTTGTAAATCTTTTCTACTGGATAAAACTTTCCAAAACGCCGCGAGCAGAGGTTGTTGATTATCCTTTACAATTTCCTATGATATGCCACCTCCCAACTGACAACCCAAGTGTTTCTGAAGTGCCAGAGGGTGCCGGGCTTGCATTGGTGCCCCCTTTTCTGTGGAGTAAAAGGAAGCCGGGTTAAAGCAAGGTCCCCTTCTCTATCAGCCGAGTCACACGGGAGATGTTGGTGGCTTCCAGATGATCTGCTGATTGGTTGGACTTCTCATCGCCTCTCATCTTGGCATCAGTCTATGGTCCCCCTCTATGGCAATAACACCGCCATAATAAACATCGGCATTATTTTTGTGGTCTAAAGTGTCATTTATTACTGCAAAATTGTCTGTTGAAATTGGAACTTCAGACAAAATTTTTTTTTTTTTTTGGAACCAACAGGAAGGGGCTTCGATTTCTCAACTCAGTTAAATGTCCTCTTCTGGGGGAATTAAGGATACAAATTAAAATCAATCACACAACACAATGCATTTTTATGTAATCAGCATCATTTAATAGAATTTCAAAAAATAAACTTTACACTCTAAGCGAGCAGGAGAACAGGGTATAAATGTAACCAAAACCAAAGAGTTCCTCTTCTCCATTCCGCATACAAGTCCACTCTCACCATTCAGGAAATAAGTTAGAAATCTGAAAACAGCACACAGGAAGAAACCCTGAAAGAGATCATTTGTCATCGTTACTGCAGGAAATATACAGTATTTACAGTAGATGCCTCCGCATCTCTACACTGCCCCCTACAGGTATGAGGGAATCATTTCTCATAATTTACTGATGGTAATATGCAGTATACACACTAGTGGCCCCCTAACGGCAATCTTTTTCCCTTGAGACGCTATTCCTTACACCAATATCAAAGATGGGGCACTATTCCTCCCACTGACACCAATGATGGGGCACTATTCCTCCCACTGACACCAAGGATGGGGCACTATTCCTCCCACTGACACCAAGGATGGGGCACTATTCCTCCCACTGACACCAAGGATGGGGCACTATTCCTCCCACTGACACCAAGGATGGGGCACTATTCCTCCCACTGACACCAAGGATGGGGCACTATTCCTCCCACTGACACCAAGGATGGGGCACTATTCCTCCCACTGACACCAAGGATGGGGCACTATTCCTCCCACTGACACCAAGGATGGGGCACTATTCCTCCCACTGACACCAAGGATGGGGTGCTATCCTTACCACTGACACCAATGATGGGGCACTATTCTTACCACTGACACCAATGATGGGGCACTATTCTTACCACTGACACCAATGATGAGGCACTATTCCTCCCACTGACACCAATGATGGAGCACTATTCCTCCCACTGACCCCAATGATGGGGCACTATTCCTCCCACTGACACCAATGATGGGGCACTATTCTTACCACTGACACCAATGATGGGGCACTATTCTTACCACTGACACCAATGATGGGGCACTATTCTTACCACTGACACCAATGATGGGGCACTCTTCCTCCCACTGACACCAATGATGGGGCGTTTTTTTAGGCGCTTTTGGGCTAAAAATAGTGCCTGTAAAGTGCCTGCAAAACGGCTCCCCTGCAGTCTGTGTGAAAGACAGAGTGCTTTCACACTGAGGCGATGCAAGCAGCACGTTTGGAGTGGTGTATACCGCTTCTCCACCACTCCTGCCCATTGAGATTAATGGGCACCACTGCCCAAGCTCATGCAATGCGATTTGGCAGCGGTGCTTCAAGGGGGCATTTAACCTCTTCTTCGGCCGCTAGCTAGGATTATATGCGCCCCACTAGCAGCCGAATAGCACCGCTAAAATGATGGTAAAGCGCTGCTAAAACTAGCAACATTTTACCATCAACGTCTGCCCACTCCAGTGTGCAAGCAGCCTATAAAATAAAAACAAGTACTCAAAACTTTTGGATGAAAAAGAAAAAAAAAAAAAAAAAAGGACTAACTTTACTGTTTTAGTTTTTTTTTTAAATCATTTAGTGTATTTTTCCCCCCCCCAAAAAAATGCATTTGAAAGACCTCTGCGCAAATGCCGTGTGACATAAAATGTTGCAACAACCGCTATTTTATTCCCTAGGGTCTCTGCTAAAAAAATATATATACTTTTTGGGGGGTCTAAGTGATTTTCTGGCAGAAAATACAGGATTTTTACTTGTAAGCAACAAGTGTCAGAAAAGATTTAGTCTTTAAATGGTTAAACTGAGAACTTCTACACACTGAGATGATTTCATTCATTCATAAGTGTAAACATTGTATCTTTTTCTTTTCTTGGCAGGCTGCCCAGAGAGGAGGAAAGACGTTTCTATGAAGACTCAGGCAACTTAGGCCTCATGCACACGAGACGCAGTTAAACGCGCGTTCAGATGCAGTTGGACAGTTTTTTCAACTGCCCCTGAACTCATTCAATGTTATCCTATGTGTCCATGCACACAGTCTCGTTTTTTTCCGTTTTTATGCAGTTGCGTTTAGTCTCGTTTTTCCAGAAGCAAAAAAATGCGTTCAGAAGCAAAAATTTCCACGTTTCAGACGCAAAACGCGGCAAAACACCGCTACCGCGTTTAGCCGCGTTTGCGTTTATATGCGTTTTTAAAGGGGACCTTTTTTTTTACATTAAAAATCTCAAAAACGATTGCAAATGATGAAAAACCATTAGAAAAATATTTTAAACAATTGCAATTGCAAGTGGACAATCCACAACTTGTGGCAAGTGACATGGCAGGTGGCAAGTGACGTGGCAAGTGGACAATCCACAACTTGTGGCAAGTGACATGGCAGGTGGCAAGTGATGTGGCAAGTGGACAATCCACAACTTGTGGCAAGTGACGTGGCAGGTGAAGTGGCAAGTGACGTGGAAAGTGGACAATCCACAACTTGTGGCAGGTGACGTGGCAAGTGACCTGGCAGGTGACGCGGCAAGTGACCTGGCAGGTGACGTGGCAAGTGGAAAATCAACAACTTATGGCAGGTCACTGGCATGTGACGTGGCAAGTGGACAATCCATAACTTGTGGCAGGTGATGTGGCAAGTGACGTGGCAAGTGGACAATCCACAACTTGTGGCAGGTGACGTGGCAAGTGGACAATCCACAACTTGTGGCAGGTGACGTGGCAAGTGACGTGGCAGGTGATGTGGCAAGTGACGTGGCAAGTAGACAATCCACAACTTGTGGCAGGTGATGTGGCAAGTGACGTGGCAGGTGATGTGGCAAGTCACGTGGCAAGTGGACAATTCACAACTTGTGGCAGGTGATGTGGCTGGTGACGTGGCAAGTGGACAATCCACAACTTCTGGCAGGTGGCATGGCAGGTGACATGGAAAGTGGACAATCCACATCTTGTGGCAAGTGACGTGGCAGGTGATGTGGCAAGTGACGTGGCAAGTGGACAATCCACAACTTGTGGCAGGTGACATGGCAAGTGACGTGGCAGGTGATGTGGCAAGTGACGTGGCAAGTAGACAATCCACAACTTGTGGCAGGTGATGTGGCAAGTGACGTGGCAGGTGATGTGGCAAGTCACGTGGCAAGTGGACAATTCACAACTTGTGGCAGGTGATGTGGCTGGTGACGTGGCAAGTGGACAATCCACAACTTCTGGCAGGTGGCATGGCAGGTGACATGGAAAGTGGACAATCCACATCTTGTGGCAAGTGACGTGGCAGGTGATGTGGCAAGTGACGTGGCAAGTGGACAATCCACAACTTGTGGCAGGTGACATGGCAAGTGACGTGGCAGGTGATGTGGCAAGTGACGTGGCAAGTAGACAATCCACAACTTGTGGCAGGTGATGTGGCAAGTGACGTGGCAGGTGATGTGGCAAGTCACGTGGCAAGTGGACAATCCACAACTTGTGGCAGGTGATGTGGCTGGTGACGTGGCAAGTGGACAATCCACAGCTTGTGGCAGGTGGCATGGCAGATGACGTGGAAAGTGGACAATCCACATCTCGTGGCAAGTGACGTGGCAGGTGATGTGGCAAGTGACGTGGCAAGTGGACAATCCACAACTTGTGGCAAGTGACGTGGCAAGTGGACAATCCAAAACTTGTGGCAAGTGACGTGGCAGGTGATGTGGCAAGTCACATGGCAAGTGGACAATCCACAACTTGTTGCAGGTGACGTGGCAAGTGACGTGGCAGGTGATGTGGCAAGTGACGTGGCAAGTGGACAATCCACAACTTGTGGCAGATGATGTGGCTGGTGACGTGGCAAGTGGACAATCCACAGCTTGTGGCAGGTGGCATGGCAGATGACGTGGAAAGTGGACAATCCACATCTCGTGGCAAGTGACGTGGCAGGTGATGTGGCAAGTGGACAATCCACAACTTGTGGCAGGTGATGTGGCAAGTGGACAATCCCCAACTTGTGGCAAGTGACGAGGCAAGTGACGTGGCAAGTGGACAATCCAAAACTTGTGGCAGGTGACGTGGCAAGTGACGTGGCAGGTGATGTGGCAAGTGGACAATCCACAACTTGTGGCAGGTGACGTGGCAGTTGGACAATCCACAACTTGTGGCAGATGACATGGCAAGTGACGTGGCAGGTGATGTGGCAAGTCACGTGGCAAGTGGACAATCCACAACTTGTGGCAGGTGCCGTGGCAAGTGACACGCTAAATACAAGTACACTGCAGCTCTCACAGCTGCTGCTACTCACTCTGGTCTCACAAAATTGCTGAAATAGTTAATTTTTGAGCTGGGGAGGGTCTATGATGTTAGCTTAACTAAACGCTTCTAGACGCAAAGGCGGTAAAACGCCGCTAAATCGCGGTAAAAATCGCGGCAAAACGCGCGTTTCTAAACGCCGGTTTCAACATGTGTCCAGCAGCGTTTGCATCTGCGTCTCGTGTGCATGAAGCTTTACACTGACTTCTATTACAGAAGTCATTTCCAAGTCGCGCTGTTCTAAATCGGCCTTTTTATCAGCTCAATCGGCCGATGCCGATTAATTAAAAAATGGCAAATATCGGCCGATATATCGGTCGACCTCTAATTCTTACCACTGACACCAATGATGGGACACTGTTAGGTTCTTCTTTTTATAACAGGTTCACTTGCTAGAACGTGTTTTCAAAAAAAATTTATTAGAAAGAATGTTTCGTTCTCTGGATCCCTGGAATATCTTGTTGTGGAACCCCTTTGTTGTGGCTCCCGTCTCCTGCTCTGGGATGGCGGGTCGGCAAGCCCAGATCGCAGGTTTCTGTTCCGCCATCCCTGAGCATCAGTGTGAAGAATGGAGCCGGCACTTGAGGAAGCAGAACTGATGCTTCCTATTTAACGCCGGCTCCTGTCACAGACGGAGTGATACTAAATGTACTCGGCCTGTGACAAGAGGTGGCGCGATACAGGAAGCATTGGCTCTGCTCTCTATTGCAGCCACATGCTTCCTCCAGCACTCCTGTCACACTGATGCACGTTGGGAACCCGTGATCTGGGAGAGCAGCCACCAGGGATACCCACCAACAGTGCCAGCAGTACCCACCAGAGATATCCATCAACAGTGCCAGCAGTACCCACCAGAGATAGCCACCAACAGTGAATTCAGTACCCACCAGGGATACCCACCAGCCGTATCATCCACCAAGGGTACCTGCTGCAGTACCAGCCAGCAGGACCCGCAGCAGACACCAAAAGCAGTACCAGCCAGCAGACACCAAAAGCAGTACCAGCCTTGGAGGACAGCCAGCAGCAGCCGCCAGCCATACCCCCCACCCTGTGGGACAGCAGCAGCCGCCAGCCATACCTGCCCTAGGGACAGCAGCAGCCACCAGCAATACCCACCAGGTGCAGGTAAACTGCAGTGAATCAGTGTGAAAGCAGCCTTAGGCCCCCCCTTCACACATTCGGTCCGTTTGGGTCTGTTTGTCCATTTTTTGGTTGGACCCAATCAGACCCTCCATTCACCTCTATGGAGAGGCAGGTGTAGATGGATTTGTGTCCTTTTACACCTGCCAATCTCCAATCCGAAGCGCTTTTAAAAACAGAAGGGTATCCGTCCCCTTCCATCTGGGACTGGAGGGTCCATAGAGTAGAGCGGGCTGGGTTTGCTCTGCATTTGCAGAGTGGATACAGACCTGCCATCTTCCCGCTCTGCTCATTAAAAAGTGTCCCTCGCTCTTCAAAAGGTTGGGCACCCCTGAGGTAGGTCTCCTTGTTCTACAGGGAGGTATTTGGGAGTTTAGAGGTCAATCAAGCTGATGAGGTGTTCCAAGATACCAGAAATGAATGTCTCTTGTAATTGATGTGCCATTTGTTATCATTAGAAAGAATGTTTTGTTATGTTTCTTATGTGTATAATTATATATATATGAAATGGTTATGCTGGGGAGGGCAGCTGTCCAGGATTGGAGCTTAAAAGTCTCTTGGTTGACCAAATAGATACATTACTAAGCGCTCATATGCTAATGTTAGGTTATTTTTATAATGACTTGCTAGAATGCATTTCCGGGAAAGATGTTAAGGTATTCCAAGAAACCAGAAATTAACGTCTCTTGTCTTATTAGGCATGTACACATGCCATGCCTAAAGGATACCCATGCATATTAATTTCTCTTTCCACTAAATACATTTTCAGAACCTTCACCGTGATCAGAGGTTGTTCATTTTCTTATCAATGTCACCCAAAGAAGTGCCAGCATTTCTCCTTACGCTATGCCACTTCTCCATGGACAATCCAAGCGCTTCTGTTTATGAAGTGCCAGAGATTGCTGGGCTCGGTGCCAGCACTGGTGACCCCTTTTTCTGAGCAGAATAGGTAAGACAGGTTAAGCCGGGGGTCACCTTTCTATCAGCCGAGGTGCCACAGGTGATGGTGGTGGCCTTCAGATGGTTGGCTGTTAGGCACATGTCTCCTATCTCGGTACCAGTCTATGGTCACCCTAGTGTAATAAACACATATCAACACCAACAATATTATTATGGGTGGTAGGGGCTTACCAAACACTCCATTGCAATGACGGGGGTCACACCTTGAACCCCAGCGCTCTCATGCACTCCTTATGAGCCTCGATCAGATCTCCGCAGTGCTCTTCACCCTTCTCAATGATGCTGGACAAAATACAAAATAAAAAGGGTCAGATATCAGATTGGAAAGACTGAATAGTGTAGCTGCAGGTATAACGCTTGAATGCAGCGATGTATATGTACGTTGGCAGGGGCATTGCTAGATCTACAAAAGATCTGGGGCTAGAGCCCATAGCAGTGTAGTAAAGAAAGTCATAAGCTTGGGCGGGCATACACATGTATATACAGTAATATGCGCGCTCATGTGTATATATTATATATATATATATATATATATCACTAGAGAGCCTCCCCCTTGCACCAGGGTCCCCAGAGGGCCTCCCCCTTGCACCAGGGTCCCCAGAGGGCCTCCCCCTTGCACCAGGGTCCCCAGAGGGCCTCCCCCTTGCACCAGGGTCCCCAGAGGGCCTCCCCCTTGCACCAGGGTCCCCAGAGGGCCTCCCCCTTGCACCAAGGTCCCCAGTGAGCCGCCCCCTTGCACCAGGGTCCCCAGTGAGCCTCCCCCTTGCACCAGGGTCCCCAGAGAGAGAGCCTCCCCCTTGCACCAGGGTCCCCAGAGGGCCTCCCCCTTGCACCAGGGTCCCCAGAGGGCCTCCCCCTTGCACCAGGGTCCCCAGAGGGCCTCCCCCTTGCACCAGGGTCCCCAGTGAGCCGCCCCCTTGCACCAGGGTCCCCAGAGAGAGAGCCTCCCCCTTGCACCAAGGTCCCCAGAGGGCCTCCCCCTTGCACCAGGGTCCCCAGAGGGCCTCCCCCTTGCACCAGGGTCCCCAGAGGGCCTCCCCCTTGCACCAGGGTCCCCAGAGGGCCTCCCCCTTGCACCAGGGTCCCCAGAGGGCCTCCCCCTTGCACCAGGGTCCCCAGAGGGCCGCCACCGTGCACCAGGGTCCCCAGAGGGCCGCCACCGTGCACCAGGGTCCCCAGAGGGCCGCCACCGTGCACCAGGGTCCCCAGAGGGCCGCCCCCTTGCACCAGGGTCCCCAGAGGGCCGCCCCCTTGCACCAGGGTCCCCAGAGGGCCGCCCCCTTGCACCAGGGTCCCCAGAGGGCCGCCCCCTTGCACCAGGGTCCCCAGAGGGCCTCCCCCTTGCACCAGGGTCCACAGAGGGCCTCCCCCTTGCACCAGGGTCCACAGAGGGCCTCCCCCTTGCACCAGGGTCCACAGAGGGCCTCCCCCTTGCACCAGGGTCCACAGAGGGCCTCCCCCTTGCACCAGGGTCCACAGAGGGCCTCCCCCTTGCACCAGGGTCCCCAGAGGGCCTCCCCCTTGCACCAGGGTCCCAAGAGGGCCTCCCCCTTGCACCAGGGTCCCAAGAGGGCCTCCCCCTTGCACCAGGGTCCCCAGAGGGCCTCCCCCTTGCACCAGGGTCCCCAGAGGGCCTCCCCCTTGCACCAGGGTCCCCAGAGGGCCTCCCCCTTGCACCAGGGTCCCCAGTGGGCCTCCCCCTTGCACCAGGGTCCCCAGTGGGCCGCCACCGTGCACCAGGGTCCCCAGAGGGCCGCCCCCTTGCACCAGGGTCCCCAGAGGGCCGCCCCCTTGCACCAGGGTCCCCAGAGGGCCGCCCCCTTGCACCAGGGTCCCCAGAGGGCCGCCCCCTTGCACCAGGATCCCCAGAGGGCCGCCCCCTTGCACCAGGATCCCCAGAGGGCCTCCCCCTTGCACCAGGGTCCCCAGAGGGCCTCCCCCTTGCACCAGGGTCCCCAGAGGGCCTCCCCCTTGCACCAGGGTCCCCAGAGGGCCTCCCCCTTGCACCAGGGTCCCCAGAGGGCCTCCCCCTTGCACCAGGGTCCACAGAGGGCCTCCCCCTTTCACCAGGGTCCCCAGAGGGCCTCCCCCTTGCACCAGGGTCCCAAGAGGGCCTCCCCCTTGCACCAGGGTCCCCAGAGGGCCTCCCCCTTGCACCAGGGTCCCCAGAGGGCCTCCCCCTTGCACCAGGGTCCCCAGAGGGCCTCCCCCTTGCACCAGGGTCCCCAGAGGGCCTCCCCCTTGCACCAGGGTCCCCAGAGGGCCTCCCCCTTGCACCAGGGTCCCCAGAGGGCCTCCCCCTTGCACCAGGGTCCCCAGAGGGCCTCCCCCTTGCACCAGGGTCCCCAGAGAGCCTCCCCCTTGCACCAGGGTCCCCAGAGAGCCTCCCTGGTAGAGATATACGAGTTACCGTTCCGCTTACCAGGCATCCCGAACCTTCTTGGTCTCAGGACAGGCACAGCACGGCTTCAATGGCTTCTTCTCCTGCGTGTCGGAGGTCGCAGGTGTCGACTCGCAGCTCGCAGCAGCCAAACTGGACATTGTGCTACAACCCCTGCTAAAATCTGAAAAAAAAAAAAAGCAACACTGAAATACAAAGTGCACCCAACTCACATAACACTACAAGGTAACTTATTTCATATCTCATCCCAAATATATATATATATACACACACACACACATAACAATGTATCACTCTTAGCAGACGGCAAATCTGCACATTTATCCAATCATTTCATGTGTTCTATCCTGGATACTTTTCTTCCCATCTTATTATTATCTAGTGTATCTTATATTTTCTTCATTACACTCTCCCATTTCCTCTTCTTATATTTATCTGTTTATTTATCCTCTCCTTTAGTCCTCTGTTTTTGATATGTTTATCAGTTATATTTTTTATGTCTATATTTTTATCTTGCTATTTCTGTTTATTTATTCTCGTCTTATTCCCCTAATTCTAGGTTTATTTTTTATCCATCTTATATATATATATATATATATATATATCAGGGATCAGGGGGGCCCTGGGAGAGGGATCAGGGGGGCCCCGGGAGAGGGGCAGTTGGGGAGGGATCAGGGGGGCCCCGGGAGAGGGGCAGTTGGGGAGGGATCAGGGGGGCCCCGGGAGAGGAGCAGGTGGGGAGGGATCAGGGGGGCCCCGGGAGAGGAGCAGGTGGGGAGGGATCAGGGGGGCCCCAGGAGAGGAGCAGGTGGGGAGGGATCAGGGGGGCCCCGGGAGAGGGGCAGTTGAGGAGGGATCAGGGGGGCCCCGGGAGAGGGGCAGTTGAGGAGGGATCAGGGGGGCCCCGGGAGAGGGGCAGTTGAGGAGGGATCAGGGGGGCCCCGGGAGAGGGGCAGTTGAGGAGGGATCAGGGGGGCCCGGGAGAGGGGCAGTTGTGGAGGGATCAGGGGGGCCCCGGGAGAGGGGCAGTTGTGGAGGGATCAGGGGGGCCCCGGGAGAGGGGCAGTTGTGGAGGGATCAGGGGGGCCCCTGGAGAGGGGCAGTTGTGGAGGGATCAGGGGGGCCCCGGGAGAGGGGCAGTTGTGGAGGGATCAGGGGGGGCCCCGGGAGAGGGGCAGTTGTGGAGGGATCAGGGGGGGCCCCGGGAGAGGGGCAGTTGTGGAGGGATCAGGGGGGGCCCCGGGAGAGGGGCAGTTGTGGAGGGATCAGGGGGGGCCCCGGGAGAGGGGCAGTTGTGGAGGGATCAGGGGGGGCCCCGGGAGAGGGGCAGTTGTGGAGGGATCAGGGGGGGCCCCGGGAGAGGGGCAGTTGTGGAGGGATCAGGGGGGGCCCCGGGAGAGGGGCAGTTGTGGAGGGATCAGGGGGGGCCCGGGAGAGGGGCAGTTGTGGAGGGATCAGGGGGGCCCCGGGAGAGGGGCAGTTGTGGAGGGATCAGGGGGGCCCCGGGAGAGGGGCAGTTGTGGAGGGATCAGGGGGGCCCCGGGAGAGGGGCAGTTGTGGAGGGATCAGGGGGGCCCCGGGAGAGGGGCAGTTGTGGAGGGATCAGGGGGGCCCCGGGAGAGGGGCAGTTGTGGAGGGATCAGGGGGGCCCCGGGAGAGGGGCAGTTGTGGAGGGATCAGGGGGGCCCCGGGAGAGGGGCAGTTGTGGAGGGATCAGGGGGGCCCCGGGAGAGGGGCAGGGATCAGGGGGCCCCGGGAGAGGGGCAGTTGAGGAGGGATCAGGGGGGCCCGGGAGAGCGGCAGTTGTGGAGGGATCAGGGGGGCCCGGGAGAGGGGCAGTTGTGGAGGGATCAGGGGGCGCGGGAGAGGGGCAGTTGTAGAGGGATCGGGGCCCCGGGAGGGAGGGCAGTTGTGGAGGGATCGGGGCCCCAGGAGGGGGGGGGCAGTTGTGGAGGTGAAAGGGTCAGATGTATGAGGTCAGTAACAATCGACACCCCCTGACTCACACACAGGTCGGTATTTGGCTCTCTATATCACCCCATCAGGGTGACCCCATCAATGTCACCTGCCCCCCTCTCCGGACACCATACACCCAGTGCAGCCCTTGTTGTCACATGACAGCTGTCAGGGCTCCCCTCCCCCCATGTCGGCGACCCCACACCGGTATGATAAGGATACAATGTTGCACTCACCTTCACAATCACGTGCCTTTCCAAAATGGGGAAAAATCTGCGCAGGCGCACTCCCTTGCGGCGCAGGTGTAGTGTCACAGTTTGCTGCCTATCACAGGATGGTGCGGAAGTGACGTTGTTGCGTACTGCGCATGCGCGATGCGTTCCAAACGCTCGCGCCGTGCGTTCCAACATAGTTTCGGCAATACAGTTCAGCGAAACCATCACATAATGTTACGGAAGTGATGTTACACACAACACAAACACGGGCCACGTTGTTGCGTACTGCGCATGCGCGATGCGTTCCAAACACTTGCGCCGTGCGTTCCAACATAGTTTGGGCAATACAGTTCAGCGAAACCATCACATAATGTTACGGAAGTGAAGTTACACACAACACAAACACTGGGCCGTTCGTTACAACACTAATACTTCCCTTGTTACCTAGTAGGTTTTGCATTGCTGGGACTTGTAGTGCCTATCCTGAGCTACATGCTTCAATGTTCAGTGTCCTCATCCCTATCCCCATGCTTCAATGTTCAGTGTCCTCATCCCTATCCCCGAGCTTCAATGTTCAGTGTCCTCATCCCTATCCCCGAGCTTCAATGTTCAGTGTCCTCATCCTTATCCCCGAGCTTCAATGTTCAGTGTCCTCATCCCTATCCCCCTGCTTCAATGTTCAGTGTCCTCATCCTTATCCCCGAGCTTCAATGTTCAGTGTCCTCATCCCTATCCCCCTGCTTCAATGTTCAGTGTCCTCATCCCTATCCCCGAGCTTCAATGTTCAGTGTCCATCCTTATCCCTGTGCTTCAATGTTCAGTGTCCTCATCCCTATCCGCAAGCTTCAATGTTCAGTGTCCTCATCCTTATCCCCATGCTTCGATGTTCAGTGTCCTCATCGAAGCAGGGGGATAAGGATGAGGACACTGAACATTGAAGCTCGCGGATAGGGATGAGGACACTGAACATTGAAGCAGGGGGATAGGGATGAGGACACTGAACATTGAAGCTCGGGGATAAGGATGAGGACCCTGATTATTGAAGCAGGGGGATAAGGATGAGGACACTGAACATTGAAGCTCGCGGATAGGGATGAGGACACTGAACATTGAAGCAGGGGGATAGGGATGAGGACACTGAACATTGAAGCTCAGGGATAAGGATGAGGACACTGAACATTGAAGCACAGGGATAAGGATGAGGACACTGAACATTTAAAGCTTGCGGATAGGGATGAGGACACTGAACATTGAAGCACAGGGATAAGGATGAGGACACTGAACATTGAAGCTCGCGGATAGGGATGAGGACACTGAACATTGAAGCACGGGGATAAGGATGGACACTGAACATTGAAGCTCGGGGATAAGGATGAGGACACTGAACATTGAAGCACGGGGATAAGGATGGACACTGAACATTGAAGCATGGGGATAGGGATGAGGACACTGAACATTGAAGCATGTAGCTCAGGATAGGCACTACAAGTCCCAGCAATGCAAAACCTACTAGGTAACAAGGGAAGTATTAGTGTTGTAACGAACACTTCCGTAACATTATGTGATGGTTACGCTGAACTGTATTGCCGAAACTATGTTGGAACGCACGGCGCAAGTGTTTGGAACGCATCGCGCATGCGCAGTACGCAACAACGTCACTTCCGCACCATCCTGTGATAGGTGTAGTGTCACAGTTTGCTGCCTATCACAGGATGGTGCGGAAGTGACGTTGTTGCGTACTGCGCATGCGCGATGCGCTCCAAACGCTCGCGCCGTGCGTTCCAACATAGTTTCGGCAATACAGTTCAGCGAAACCATCACATAATGTTACGGAAGTGATGTTACACACAACACAAACACGGGCCACGTTGTTGCGTACTGCGCATGCGCGATGCGTTCCAAACACTTGCGCCGTGCGTTCCAACATAGTTTCGGCAATACAGTTCAGCGAAACCATCACATAATGTTACGGAAGTGATGTTACACACAACACAAACACTGGGCCGTTCGTTACAACACTAATACTTCCCTTGTTACCTAGTAGGTTTTGCATTGCTGGGACTTGTAGTGCCTATCCTGAGCTACATGCTTCAATGTTCAGTGTCCTCATCCCTATCCCCATGCTTCAATGTTCAGTGTCCATCCTTATCCCCGTGCTTCAATGTTCAGTGTCCTCATCCTTATCCCCGAGCTTCAATGTTCAGTGTCCATCCTTATCCCCGTGCTTCAATGTTCAGTGTCCTCATCCCTATCCGCGAGCTTCAATGTTCAGTGTCCTCATCCTTATCCCTGTGCTTCAATGTTCAGTGTCCTCATCCCTATCCCCATGCTTCAATGTTCAGTGTCCTCATCCCTATCCGCGAGCTTCAATGTTCAGTGTCCTCATCCTTATCCCTGTGCTTCAATGTTCAGTGTCCTCATCCCTATCCCCATGCTTCAATGTTCAGTGTCCTCATCCCTATCCGCGAGCTTCAATGTTCAGTGTCCTCATCCTTATCCCTGTGCTTCAATGTTCAGTGTCCTCATCCCTATCCCCATGCTTCAATGTTCAGTGTCCTCATCCCGATCCGCAAGCTTCAATGTTCAGTGTCCTCATCCTTATCCCTGTGCTTCAATGTTCAGTGTTCTCATCCCTATCCGCAAGCTTTAAATGTTCAGTGTCCTCATCCTTATCCCTGTGCTTCAATGTTCAGTGTCCTCATCCTTATCCCTGAGCTTCAATGTTCAGTGTCCTCATCCCTATCCCCCTGCTTCAATGTTCAGTGTCCTCATCCCTATCCGCGAGCTTCAATGTTCAGTGTCCTCATCCTTATCCCCCTGCTTCAATGTTCAGGGTCCTCATCCTTATCCCCGAGCTTCAATGTTCAGTGTCCTCATCCCTATCCCCCTGCTTCAATGTTCAGTGTCCTCATCCCTATCCGCGAGCTTCAATGTTCAGTGTCCTCATCCTTATCCCCGAGCTTCAATGTTCATTGTCCTCATCCCTATCCCCCTGCTTCAATGTTCAGTGTCCTCATCCCTATCCACGAGCTTCAATGTTCAGTGTCCTCATCCTTATCCCCCTGCTTCGATGAGGACACTGAACATCGAAGCATGGGGATAAGGATGAGGACACTGAACATTGAAGCTTGCGGATAGGGATGAGGACACTGAACATTGAAGCACAGGGATAAGGATGGACACTGAACATTGAAGCTCGGGGATAGGGATGAGGACACTGAACATTGAAGCAGGGGGATAGGGATGAGGACACTGAACATTGAAGCTCGGGGATAAGGATGAGGACACTGAACATTGAAGCTCGGGGATAGGGATGAGGACACTGAACATTGAAGCTCGGGGATAGGGATGAGGACACTGAACATTGAAGCATGGGGATAGGGATGAGGACACTGAACATTGAAGCTCGGGGATAAGGATGAGGACACTGAACATTGAAGCAGGGGGATAGGGATGAGGACACTGAACATTGAAGCTCGGGGATAAGGATGAGGACACTGAACATTGAAGCTCGCGGATAGGGATGAGGACACTGAACATTGAAGCAGGGGGATAGGGATGAGGACACTGAACATTGAAGCTCAGGGATAAGGATGAGGACACTGAACATTGAAGCACAGGGATAAGGATGAGGACACTGAACATTTAAAGCTTGCGGATAGGGATGAGAACACTGAACATTGAAGCACAGGGATAAGGATGAGGACACTGAACATTGAAGCTTGCGGATCGGGATGAGGACACTGAACATTGAAGCATGGGGATAGGGATGAGGACACTGAACATTGAAGCACAGGGATAAGGATGAGGACACTGAACATTGAAGCTCGCGGATAGGGATGAGGACACTGAACATTGAAGCATGGGGATAGGGATGAGGACACTGAACATTGAAGCACAGGGATAAGGATGAGGACACTGAACATTGAAGCTCGCGGATAGGGATGAGGACACTGAACATTGAAGCACGGGGATAAGGATGGACACTGAACATTGAAGCTCGGGGATAAGGATGAGGACACTGAACATTGAAGCACGGGGATAAGGATGGACACTGAACATTGAAGCATGGGGATAGGGATGAGGACACTGAACATTGAAGCTCGCGGATAGGGATGAGGACACTGAACATTGAAGCAGGGGGATAGGGATGAGGACACTGAACATTGAAGCTCAGGGATAAGGATGAGGACACTGAACATTGAAGCACAGGGATAAGGATGAGGACACTGAACATTTAAAGCTTGCGGATAGGGATGAGAACACTGAACATTGAAGCACAGGGATAAGGATGAGGACACTGAACATTGAAGCTTGCGGATCGGGATGAGGACACTGAACATTGAAGCATGGGGATAGGGATGAGGACACTGAACATTGAAGCACAGGGATAAGGATGAGGACACTGAACATTGAAGCTCGCGGATAGGGATGAGGACACTGAACATTGAAGCATGGGGATAGGGATGAGGACACTGAACATTGAAGCACAGGGATAAGGATGAGGACACTGAACATTGAAGCTCGCGGATAGGGATGAGGACACTGAACATTGAAGCACGGGGATAAGGATGGACACTGAACATTGAAGCTCGGGGATAAGGATGAGGACACTGAACATTGAAGCACGGGGATAAGGATGAGGACACTGAACATTGAAGCATGTAGCTCAGGATAGGCACTACAAGTCCCAGCAATGCAAAACCTACTAGGTAACAAGGGAAGTATTAGTGTTGTAACGAACGGCCCAGTGTTTGTGTTGTGTGTAACATCACTTCCGTAACATTATGTGATGGTTTCGCTGAACTGTATTGCCGAAACTATGTTGGAACGCACGGCGCAAGTGTTTGGAACGCATCGCGCATGCGCAGTACGCAACAACGTGGCCCGTGTTTGTGTTGTGTGTAACATCACTTCCGTAACATTATGTGATGGTTTCGCTGAACTGTATTGCCGAAACTATGTTGGAACGCACGGCGCGAGCGTTTGGAGCGCATCGCGCATGCGCAGTACGCAACAACGTCACTTCCGCACCATCCTGTGATAGGCATCAAACTGTGACACTACACAGGAAGCCGGGGAAGGAGGAGGATGCCGGGAAATGTAGTTCTGCCACTCCTACTAGCGGAGACGACACATCGCCACCTAGTGGCACCTGACTACTACTGTACACAGCAGCGCCACCGTCCGGCGGAGAGTGCTATGCATCCATCAGGGAGAAGTGACGTGAAGGGGGGGAGGCCACGGAGGACGGAGGACGGAGTCCCCGCCTCCTGGCCACGTGGTGCTGTTGGCAGGGAGACCCCGGGACGCCGGATCTCTTGTCTCCTAGCAACCACAGCAACAAAGATGGCGGCGCAGGAGGAGGCGGCGAAGGCAGGTACAGCGGGCACAGGTGGGCACTGTGTGTGATCTGTCCTCATCTCTGGCATCAGAGAACTGTGACCACCCAACATCCCCATCACTGTGAGGGGAGCTGTCACCATTCTGGGGTAGCGGCGGATTACACATAAGACCCCTTTCATACCAAGGGCGTTTTGCAGGCGCTATAGCGTTAGAAATAATGTGCGACGTTTACTATGTCTAATTCAATATTTAATGAATCATTTATTTCATATTTATGTATTCTCCAATAAAATAATAATAATAATAATATATACATAATTCTGTATTATAATATTATCATTTATATAATTATTTATAACTTTTTATATACTATATAAAAATAACAAATTCTTAGACATATTTAAAAAGATAATATCTCGCGCTTACACTAAAAATGAAAGAAAAACTCTTAAAAATGTGTATGTGGGTGCAGCTAATTATAAATCTAAATACTCTTTTCCAAACACACACATATATATATATATATATATATATATATATATATATATATATATATATATATATATATATATATATATATATATATATATATATATGTATGTATGTCCGGGATTCACCTCTACAGTCCGAATTTTGAATCATGTGTCCAGGTTTCAAGCAGACTGAAACCCAGACACGTTATTCAGACTGGGCTGTGGCTCCCAGAGAAACCGAGAAACGCCACACACAAATCTGTTGCCCTCCAGAAGCTGTGGGCAGCTGTCTGGGGGGCAGGTACAACATCACTGGAGGAGGGGGGGGGCAGGGCAATGATGTCATTTTCGATCACTTACTTTTCTGCATTAGTTGCAGGTATGGACAGTTCAGAGGGCCAAGCCGGAGAAGAGGAAAGCTCCCAGCAGGGGGCTGATCAAACAGGTCAGTGTCGTTTTATAATACCTGAAGTATGTTGTATGTGAAACCCAGGGGCAGACTGACAACTCATGGGGCCCCCGGGCAATAGGAGATTATGGGGCCCCCAGGTAATCAGAGATTATGGGGCCACACAGTATACACACACACACACACACAGTATACAATCACACAGTATACACATACATGTTTCTATTGGCTGAGAAGGTACTGGAGAGGTGGGGCAGCTATAATCTTGGGATCTTAGACCAAAAGGATGTCGGTAAGGGATATTTCAGAGACAGATGTAAAAAAAAAACACACATTTTTACATACTGTCCCTGGTTTTACTGAGGCTTGCAACCCTGATGGGGCCCCCTAGTGGCATGGGGCCCTCGGGCAGTGTCCAAGTGGCCCAATGGTCAGTCCGCCCCTGGTGAAGCCTCCCAACTGCTATCCACCTATCAAGTGACAAAGTAAGAAAGAGAGAGAGAGCGCCCCCCTATTGGCCAATAAGGGCTCTGACATTGTGCAGGGAATGGCAGGTATTCAAACTTATCCCTAATAACAATGTGAAACCAGGTTAAACTTTTACATTTAACAGTTCCACTTTTGCTGTGAACTTGGAGACATGGGGTACACAAAGTGAACTTTTGGCCATGGGGTACACAAGGTGAACTTGGGGCCATGGGGTACACAAAGTGCACTTGGAGACATGGGGTACACAAGGTAAACTTGGAGACGTTGGGTACACACGTTGCACTTGGAGACATGGGGTAGACAAGTTGTACTTGGAGACATGGGGTACACAAGGTGCACTTGGAGACATGGGGTACACAAGGTTCACTTGGAAACATGGGGTACACAAGGTGCACTTGGAGACATGGGGTACACAAGGTGCACTTGAAGACATGGGGTACACAAGTTTCACTTGGAGACATGGGGTACACAGGGTGCACTTGGAGACATTGGGTACACAGGGTGCACTTGGAGACATGGGGTACACAGGGTGCACTTGGAGACCTGGGGTACACAAGGTGCACTTGAAGACATGGGGTACACAAGGTAAACTTGGAGACATGGGGTACACAAGGTGCACTTGGAGACATGGGGTACACAGGGTGCACTTAGAGACATGGGGTACACAAGGTGCACTTGAAGACATGGGGTACACAAGGTAAACTTGGAGACATGGGGTACACAGGGTGCACTTGAAGACATGGGGTACACAAGTTTCACTTGGAGATGGAAACATGGGGTACACAAGGTAAACTTGGAGACGTAGGGCACACAAGGTGCACTTGGGGCCATGGAGCACACAGGGTGAACTTGGAGACATGGAGTTCACAAGGCACACTTGTAGACATGGGGCACACAGGGTGCTCTTGGAGACATGGGGCACATAGGGTGTATTTTAGAAGCACTGTATCTACACTGTAACTGTACTGTGTGTGAGTTTAGCAGATTTGGAGGCTCTAAGGTATCAGCACTCCTCTGTTGCTTGGTTCATACACTGGTTGAACACCCAGTACTTCCAGGTGCGGAGGCCCAGACTTCCTCCACCTCCTATAAATTCAGTGCCTGACCCCTGGGCAGACGGTGGCCAGGCCTATTTGCTGTCGCATAGGGCAGAGGAGGAGTATTCATAGACCTCCACACGTCTATGTTTGCAGTTGAAACTTACACAGGAGTTTTGGGGGGCTCTGGCAATGGAACATAATGTTGGGGGAGGATTAGGAAGGTCTTTCCAAGTACTTATGTCTAGATAACCTAACCTACACAGAGAACAGGGTCTCATTATGATAGCAGTAAAATGTGGTGTAGGTGGGCCTATAGCATCAATAAAGCAGCTTTGTGAGCGTTCCGTACAGTGAGTACATGCTGCTGGACTGACTGATCACTTTCTGCTCCTAAGTGGACCCCCCTTGTTTAGTAGCCCATCATTTGTAAAATACTGTCCTACTGTCCTTGGTCCTATCACATGGGGTTCTCTGGATAGTAACTTTATTTATTACTTAGAGTATATGTGTTTGTTCAATAACCACATTGTCTTCTTTTATTACTGTAGAGGTTGAGTCTGACCAACTCCAAAAGGAAAAAGCAGATGTTGAAACTTTGGATAGCAGCAAAGAAAATTTACAAGATGAACACAACCCGGATTCTACTACTGACGTTACAGAAGGGGGAGATGAAGAAGGTCAGGGGGCAGAAGAGGCAGTCACCCAGGGGTCTGCAGGTGAAGATGAAGGATCGGGTACCATGCATGAGCCAAAGTTGTCTGACAAGTCTGAGGTAGAGGTGGAGCAGACGTCAGATAACCTTGATGTTGGTGATGAACAAGTCACTGGATTAGGGACTGAAACGGTAGAGGAGCCGCCAGGGGAGGAAGGAGGAACCAAGAAATCTGCTGTGGAAGAAACTATTGTAGAAGATCAGGAGATCCAGCATAATGAAGCAGACACTGGCTCAGGGATTGAAACTGTGGAGGAGCCACTGGGTGATGAAGGCGGAACTGAGCAACCTACCATGGGAGGAACCATTGAAGAAGATCAGGAGATCCTACATAATGAAGCAGACACTGGCTCAGGGATTGAAACTGTGGAGGAGCCACTGGGTAATGAAGAGGGAACTAAGCAACCTACCATGGGAGGAACCATTGAAGAAGATCAGGAGATCCATCATACTGAAGCAGACACTGGCTCAGGGGCTGAAACTATGGAGGAGCCACCAGAGGAGGGAGGAGTAACCGAGCAACCTGCTGTGGAAGGAACTATTGCAGACGATCAAGAGATCCAGCAAATTGAAGCAGACACTAGCTCAGGGAATGAAACTGTGATGAGCGATGAAGGAGGAACAGAACAATCTGCAATGGAGGCAACTATTGGAGAAGATCAGGTGATCCAGCATAATGAAGCAGACACTGACTCAAGGACTGAAATTATAGAGGGGCCACCAGAGGAGGAAGAAGGAACTGAGCAACCCACAGTGGGGGTAACTATTGAAGAAGATCAGGAGATCCAGCATACTGAAGCAGACACTGGCTCAGGGACTGAAACTGTGATGGGTGATGAAGGAGGAACCAAGCAACCTGCAGTGGGGGGAACTATTGAAGAAGATCAGGAGATCCAGCAAAATGAAGCAGACACTGGCTCAGGGACTGAAACTATGGAGGAGCCACCAGAGGAGGAAGGAGGAACCGAGCAACCTGCTGTGGAAGGAACTATTGGAGAAGATCAGGCAATCCAGCAAATTGAAGCAGACACTGGCTCAGGGATTAATACTGTGGAGGAGCCGCCAGGCAAGGAAGGAGGAACTGAGCAACCCCACGTGGAAGGAACTCTTGGAAAACCTCAGGAGATCCAGCATGACCAAAACCTGGAAAGCTCAGCAGGTGGGCCTTTATTTTACTTTTCATTTTGTTGTGTGTGTGAAACATGCAGTGGCTTGTAGTACTTTTAAGTACTTTTAACATTTTATTATGCCAAAAGGCCCCACAGTACTTGACAGAGGCATCTACAGTCTAAAGGTGCCTGTAGGTACATGATCAATCCAACACAAAACTTTCTACTTTTTTTTTTTTTTTTTTAAAACATGCCAGTTCACACTGAGGTTTGATCTGCTTTGGGGAAAATAGTGACTGGGCAGGAAAATTCATCCTGACTGGTTAATAAGAGGAGAAACAAATGGCCCCTGCCCCCACCTATAACTAGCCTTCGCAGCAAGGAGCACATGGAAGGGCAAACGCATTTCTGCAAGCATACACAGGGTGCCGTGAAGAGGCCTTGCAGCTTACGCATGCGTTTGCAAATGCGTGCTAACTAAACCCCTGTTTTTAATGCTGACTGTTGGACAGGTTAATCTGATTGGTCAGCAGACTGGTTGGTGAGTAAGAATGAGCTCAGGCGTGTTTGCTTACTCCACGTGCAGAGCCCGCCAGGAATTCGGCGCAGCACTGCGCTAATCACAGGCAGTGAGACATTGCCCGATCTCTGCAGCCGCACATCGGGGCAATGTCTCGCTGCTTGTGATTAGCGCAGCACTGCGCCCACTTCCTAGCAGGCGCTGCACGTGGAGTATGCAAACATGCCTGAGCTCATCCTGATTGGTGAGTTGAGCTATGGAATGTTCTGTTTTTGTCTTTTATAGTTAATAAGAGGACCTTCTCCAGATCCAGCCATTTATGGTACATTTATGGTACGTTTGTGGGCCTCTCAATGAGCCCAGACAAAACTACCTGGATGAGTCTTCTCTATGGAAATTTACCAACCAAGGTGGATTTTCCTGTCTAATCACTATTTTCCCCATGGTAGATCAAACCTCGATGTGAACTGGCATGCTTTAAAGTGGTTGTAAACTCTAATGCCGCATACACACAACCGGTTTTCCCGTCGGAATAAACTCTGAAGCTTTTTCCGTTGGAGTTTCGCTGAAACTGTCTTGCGTACACACAATGACACCAAAGTCCGATCACCAAGAATGCGTTGACGTACAACAAGTATGACGGGACTAGAAAAAGGAAGTTCAATAGCCAGTAACCAATAGCCTCCGTCTTCTACTTGCTTCAGAGCATGCGTCGTTTTTGGTCCGTCAGAACAGCATACAGACGAGCGGTTTTACTGACAGGAATTGGTTCTGTCAGGAATATTTTAAACATGTTCTATTTCTAGGTCCATCAGAATTTTTGAAAAAAAAAGACCGATGAGGCATACACACGATCGGAATATACGATGAAAAGATTCTGTCTGACTTTTTCTGTCGGAAATTCCGCTCGTGTGAAGGGACCATCCTAAGGTTATACACACAGAGATGAAACCAATCCTCCTAAATTGTACAAAGTGCTGAATTTATAAAGCTTGTCTGATAAAAAAGAAGGGGGGGGGGCTGAGGTTACACTCCGCAGAGCTCAGCGAGGAGAGCTCTGAGAGCTTAATGGAGGGAAGGGACACAACCCCCCTTAACACAGCACGCAGGAACAAAGCTGAGGCTGTCAATTACAGGCTGTGTGTTGGAGCTCTCTCCCCTGTCAGCATTTTTCTCTTGGTGTGAGAAAAACTTGTCAGAAGTGATTCATGCTGATAGCAGTGAAAGGAAACAGCAGACAGAAATGACACTTTGTGCTCTGGAGCACTAAGCTTCAGCAGTGCAGAAGGTCTGGACGTACTACACATGCCCTGTGTACCGTAAATTTTTTTTTGGACATATGTAGTATGTCCGATTTGCTCAACTAGGTAACCAATCAGTTTTAAATTATCTTCTTCCTTCCTTATCTTCAGGAACAGAGGGGATGGAACTTAAAGCGGGAGTCCGCCGGGACTCCGCGTTTTTTTTTTTTTAAAAGCCAGCAGCTACAAATACTGCAGCTGCTGACTTTTAAAATAGTGACACTTACCTGTCCAGCGCGCCCGCGATGTCAGCACCCGAAGCCGATCTCTCGATCGTCTCTCGGGTGCTGCCGCCGCCATCTTGGGTATGGGAATCAGGAAGTGGAGCCTTTCGGCTTCATTTCCCGGTTCCCTACTGCGCATGCGCGAGTAGCGCTGCGCAATAAGGATGGTCCCCGCTGTCTCTGGGATCCGTGTGTTTCCCAGCAGGCAGCGGGGGACTTTCGGAAAGGGGCGTAGATTCTGCGGAAAGGGGCGTACCTTCTGCAGAATCTACGCCGGAAGTGGGTGCAGATACCTGTACTGTACAGGTACCTGCACCCCCCTCCCCCCTGAAAGGTGCCAATTTTGGCGCCGGAGGGGGGGAGGATTCCAATGAGCGGAAGGTCCACTTTAGGGTGGTCCTCCGCTATAAGGAGGGTACGGGGCAACAAGTGACTGCAGATGTGGAAGGTGAGGGGGCAGATAGAAAAGATGATCCCAGAATATTCTGGTTATTTTCTTATAGATTTGTTTCTCTGTATAACGCCTAGGCACACATTTGTATATATCCTGCTTTCCATATGTGGCATGGTATGCATTTCTACATTTTAGTACTAGAAACCGTCTCCTACCAGGATAGAAGTCTCAAGTGAGTGTATGTTGTAATGTTATGTGCAGTACGACCACTGTTCCTTTCTATGATTGTGAGCTAAGGCTGTACAGCACTGCGGTATATGTCAGAGCTATATAAATGTGTAATAATAATAGTTAATGACTGGGGGGGGGGCATTAGAGTGTAAGCTCCTCTGGTACAGAGACTGATGAGACCGGCTGCATACTCTCTATACAGCACTACGGTATATGTCAGAGCTATATCAATATATAATAAAGTGTGCGACTATGGTGAGACATTAGAGTGTAAGCTCCTCTGGTACAGAGACTTTTATGACTGGCTCAGTGTTCTCTGTATAGCACTGTAGTATATGTCAGAGCTATATAAATGTATAATAAAGTGTTTGACTATGGTGGGGCATTAGAGTGTAAGCTCCTCTGGTACAGAGACTGTTATGACTGCCTCGTTGTTTTCAGTACAGCACTGCAGTATATGTAAGAGCTATATAAATGTATAATAATAATGGTGTGTGAATGTGGGGGGATATTAGAGTGTAAATCATACAAACATACAGATCATTAATAAAAACATATTTACACAAAAATAAACAATAACTAAACAAAAACAAGTGTGCTTACATCAGCAAGTAAAGAAAATCATTTCCTGACAAGATAACATATTAACCACTTTCAGACCGGACCATTTTGCTGGTAAATGACCAGAGGTCTTTTTACAATTTGGCACTGCGCTGCTTTAACTGGTAATTGCGCGGTCATGCAATGTTGTACCCAAACAAAATTTGCGTCCTTTTCTTCCCACAAATAGAGCTTTCTTTTGATGGTATTTGATTGCCTCTGCGATTTTTATTTTTTGCAATATAAATGGAAAAAGACCGCAAATTTTGAAAAAAAATGATATTTTCTACTTTTTGTTATTAGAAAAATCCAATAAATTCAATTTTAGTCATACATTTAGGCCAAAATGTATTCAGCCACATGTCTTTGGTAAAAAAAAAGTCAATAACTGTATATTTATTGGTTTGCGCAAAAGTTGTCACATCTACAAACTAAGGTATGTTTTCTGGAATTTACGCAGCTTTTAGTTTACGACTGCCTATCTCATTTCTTGAGGTGCTAAAATGGCAGGGCAGTACAAAACCCCCCCAAATGACCCCATTTTGGAAAGTAGACACCCTGAGGAAATTGATAAGTGGCATGTTGAGCCCATCGAATATTTTATTTTTTTGCCTCAAGCGATTGAATAATGACAAAAAAATAATTTTTTTTTTTTTTTTTACACAAAGTTGTCACTAAATGATATATTGCTCACACATGCTATGGGCATATGTGAAATGACACCCCAAAATAAATTCTCTGCTTCTCCTGAGTACGGGGATACCACATATGTGGGACTTTTTGGGAGCCTAGCCGCGTACGGGGCCCCGAAAACCAAGCACCGCCTTCAGGTTTTCTAAGGGCGTAAATATTTGACTTCACTCCTCACTACCTATTACAGTTTTGAAGGCCATAAAATGCCAAGATGGCACAAAACCCCCACAAATGACCCCATTTTAGAAAGTAGACACCCCAAGCTATTTGCTGAGAGGCATGTTGAGTCCATGGAATATTTTATATTTTGCCACAAGTTGCGGGAAAATTACAAACTTTTTTTTTTTTTTTTTCCACAAAGTTGTCACTAAATGATATATTGCTCACGCATGCCATGGGCATATGTGAAATGACACCCCAAAATAAATTCTGCTGCTTCTCCTGAGTACGGGGATACCACATATGTGGGACTTTTTGGGAGCCTAGCCGCGTACGGGGCCCCGAAAACCAAGCACCGCCTTCAGGCTTTCTAAGGGCGTTACAGTTTTGAAGGCCATAAAATGCCAAGATGGCACAAACCCCCCCCAAATGACCCCATTTTGGAAAGTAGACACCCCTAAATTTAGGGGTACACTAGTGAGACTAGGTAATAAATGGCGGGTGCCCTGAAACTATAAAAAAAATAACTAACCAACCAGCGTCACCTGTAACAGTTATATGGTGATCACTGGTGAAAGGGTTAACTAGGGGGCAATCAGGGGGCTTTATGCGGTAGTATATGGGCGTCCCTGGCGCTATAAAAAGCTGCGGCGAACCTAAATACCTACCTGCCTAACTAGCGTCACCTGTGACACTAATACAGTGATCAGAAAAACGATCGCTTATTAGGCTGGGTTCACACTGGAGTGATGCGGGAACGCCACGAATGCGCGGCGGGTTCCCGCATCGCATGCCTCCCGGCGGCAGTTCACACTGCCCTATGCGAACTGCTGGGAGTGTCAGTGAAATGTTAATGACACCCCCAGATCAGTTCGCATATCGCAGTGCGATCTGCAAACTCGGATCGCATGGTGTGAACACCCATGCGATCCGATTCTGCTGCGGACCAAAAAAAGGGTCCCGTGCGAATTTGCGGCGGGTGCGGCGGGTGCGACACGAATTCAGCCATACTATCTGTATGGCTGAACTCGAATCGCACAGAGATCGGATGTGATTTGCACTGCAGTGCGGTGCGAATCACATCCGTTCTCATAAACCGCTGCAATGTGAACCCAGCCTTAGTGACACTGGCGACAGGGGGTGATCACGGGGTTAAACCTTTATTGGGGGGGTTAGGGGGGTACCTTAGAACTAAAGGAGGCTAACCCTAACTGCCCTAACAGTTATTACAGTCACAAATGACACCCGCCGGGTGATCAGGGGGTTAAACCTTTATTAGGTAATAAATGGCGGGTGCCCTGAAACTATAAAAAAATAACTAACCAACCAGCGTCACCTGTAACAGTTATATGGTGATCACTGGTGAAAGGGTTAACTAGGGGGCAATCAGGGGGCTTTATGCGGTAGTATATGGGGGTCCCTGGCGCTATAAAAAGTTGCGGCGAACCTAAATACCTACCTGCCTAACTAGCGTCACCTGTGACACTAATACAGCGATCAGAAAAATGATCGCTTATTAGGCTGGGTTCACACTGGAGCGATGCGGGAACGCCACGAATCCGCGGCGGGTTCCCGCATCGCATGCCTCCCGGCGGCAGTTCACACTGCCCTATGCGAACTGCTGGGAGTGTCAGTGAAATAATGACACCCCCAGATCAGTTCGCATATCGCAGTGCGATCTGCAAACTCGGATCGCATGGTGTGAACACCCATGCGATCCGATTCTGCTGCGGACCAAAAAAAGGGTCCCTGCGAGTTTGCGGCGGGTGCGGCGGGTGCGACACGAATTCAGCCATACTATCTGTATGGCTGAACTCGAATCGCAGAGAGATCGGATGTGATTTGCACTGCAGTGCGGTGCGAATCACATCCGTTCTCATAAACCGCTGCAATGTGAACCCAGCCTTAGTGACACTGGCGACGGGGGGTGATCACGGGGTTAAACCTTTATTGGGGGGTTAGGGGGGTACGTTAGAACTAAAGGGGGCTAACCCTAACTGCCCTAACAGTTATTACAGTCACAAATGACACCAATGCAAAAAAATAAATAAATAAATAAATAAATAAAAAGCAATTGGTGTCACTGTGACTGGGGGGGCAGGGGTAATTGGGGGGGTGATCGGGGGGTAAAGGGGGGGTGTGAGTGTGCCTGGCATGTTCTACTGTATGTGTGGTGTGTTGGTGCAACTCACCGATCCTCTCTCCTCGGTGCCGGAACGAAAAATACCGACACGGAGGAGAGAATACATCACTTCCTCTCCTGTGTTTACATTACAGGAGAGGAAGTGATGTCACGGAGGATTTCCATTCGTCGAGAGCGATCGCGAGGGGGTGGCCATGAATGAATGGCCGCCCCCTCATCCCGGATCGCTCTCGAAGGAATGCCGACCGCCGCAGGCACCGGGGGGGGGGCCCGATCGGGCCCCCCACCCGCGGGCAGGCAGGGACTTATATATACGCCCATATGCCTGCCCGTGCCATTCTGCCGACGTATATCGTCGTGCGGCGGTCGGCAAGTGGTTAAGAAACATATTTTAATGACAACAAAAAAGAGACTAAAAAACCCTGAACCTCAACTTAAACACAATCCAGGCTAAGAAACATTTTGAGATTTAATCGCCATCAGGATGCGAGTCCCTTAACTCCACATTTACGGCACAGCTTAGGTTGACCAGGATAGAAGACAGTAATCCTATCTCTACCAATAGATCGCCGCCATTAATAGTAAAAAAATAAAAAATAAAAATGCCATATATCTTTCCCCTATTTTGTAGACGATATAACTTTTGCGCAAACCAATCAATATACGCTTATTGCGATTTTTTTTTTTTACCAAAAATATGTAGCAGAATAAATATCCAAGAAAAAAGGGGAAAAAAACTGCGCTAAGGTAAAAGAAATATATGAAAATGTGTATAAAAAATATGTGTGAAAAAATATGTGAAATATTTGTGAAATAAAGATGTTCAGCTGCGGCTCAACTGTGTCACATAAATACAGGATGGATAAAACAAAATAATCATAAGCCGCGCTAAACAAATGCTAGCAACTAAAAAGGCAAAGTGCAGTAATATTAGAATGGTTATACAGGGTATGGCAACCCTATACATATACGTGATGCAAAGCACACATGTGTAGATATATCAAAACCCAGAATTTAGCTAGTATAATTTAACATATACGTATACAATAAGGTTTTTTAGCACAAACCTCTAAAGACATAAATTTTTTTTTAAAGAAAAACATAAACACCCAGTGTGCAAAAAATAAGTCCGTGTATAAGAGCCACCAAAATGGTTGACATAGAGCTGTACATAGAAATCTTCTATAGATAAACCACAATATTCATAGAGGTTCACTGTTAGATCCAAACTGGAAAACGTTGTGTTCAATCCACCACCAACATATGGTAAGGTTTACTGCTTACCAGATAGACATGACCCCCCACTACAGAGGGTCACACGAGGCTTATGGAGTTAGACGCCACTTCCAGCCAAGGGGGGTTCCTCAAAATCCTCCTGATTCCACTGCTCCAAAGGATCTTGAAAAGGGGACTCACTCCCAGATACTTCACTTTGAGGTCCAGAGGAAGAACTCAAAGGCAGGGGCACCAAAGATCATAAAGGGAAAAAGAGGGTCTCGAAATAGTGTAAAACCCTTTATTTATAAAGATAAAAAAGTAAAAATGCACTTACAAGTATATAAAAGAAAATAAGCCTTAAGTCCGTGGTACCGGCCGGACGCACACAGACAGACCCGTTCTCCTGGGACCCGTCACAAACACGAGGTGATAAGTAGCGTGTACCGTTCAGCCCTAAACCGATGAAGACATTTTTTTTTATTTTTTTATTTGGAATATTTATTATAGCAAAAAGTACAAAATATTGTGTTTTTTTTTTTTTTCAAAACTGTCACTCTCCTTTTGTTTATAGTGCAAAAAAACAAAACAAAAAAACGCAGAGGTGATCAAATACCACCAAAAGAAACCAAAAGAAAGCTCTATTTGTTTGGAAAAAGGGACATAAATTTTGTTTGGGTACAACATCACACGACCACGCAATTGTCAGTTAAAGCGTCGCAGTGCCGTATCGCAAAAAATGACCTGGTCATTAAGGGGGAATCTTCCGGGGCTGAAGTGGTTAATCACTACTATAGATCAAGTATTTGCAAATGGTAAATAAATATAATTTAGACATTGTCTTTTGTTATCCTACCAGCAGATGGCAGTGTGGTTGAAGCTATGGTTGTGGATACAGTGAAGGAGGGCGTCACTTCAGGGGAAATTGCAGCCGCTGAAGCTGGAAGTGATGAAGATCAGACAGGAGAAACGGCACAGCAGAATCCCGATGAGGAAGCAGAAGGTAAACTTACATATTGATAATTTATTCTTGACTTGGAAGGGTCTGCACTACAAACCCACAGACCTCGGCTCACCTCCTGGGCGTCAAACCCTATCATTATGTCTGCTCTGATGGGAGCGGCAGTCCCTTACTTTGTAGGTCTCCAATGTGCGGCATTCTCAAAAATAAAACCATCTTCATAATTCCCACCTGTTGTATTTCTTGTGTTTGAGGGCCTAGTCACCACCAGCCGCAGAGTCCCCCATTTCAGATGGCCCTCACTTGTATATTAATCCGGCCCTTTGGAATAAATTGCAAATGCACAAAAACCAATAAGCTCTTCCTACCCGTAGTCTGTAGATAAACATTACCCAGCATGATTGCCAATGCTGAGGGAACCTTCACATTTTGAGAGGCCGCAGTGAGCACAGTGCCAGAGTGCTGCCTGTTAGACCCTCCTGTCTCTGACCAGAGTGATTCCCGACCGTCCGATCGATATGTCACGGATGACAAAGGGATCAGATGCAGGCTGATGGCTTAGTTTGCAAAATAAGCCTTCAGACTGCAGATGCCACTGCAGCCTGAAGATGGCAGTGTGCCTCTGTTTAGAACTGTATTGGTTAGAAACAATTACAGTATTAAAAAAATAAATCATAATAAATCTATATATATATGTTAAATAATGTAAAAAAATATATATTTTCTACGTTTGCGTGCATTATGTAGCCTATAAGACAAAAGATATAAATCTATGATTTATTTATATGTACAAATTAGAGCTGCACAATTAATCGTCAAGAATCCTTATCGCGATCTGGACTAAAGTGTTTCAGAATTCTTTCAATGCAAAGAATTCTCTCTGCTCTTCTGAAGCCACAGCCCTCAAAAGAAAGGAAGAGAAAAACTGGGCAGCCAAGAATCAAAACATTCTTTATCAGTTGAACTTAAGTGTAAACATTGTAACAATTTGTCAAAGGAATAGACTTTGTGTGTAAGTGAAAAAAGTTTAACCACTTAAACACTAAACCTTTTTCTGACATTTGTTGGTTTCAAATTAAAATCATTTTTTTTTTAGCTAGAAAATCACCTGCAAACATTATATATATTTTTTTAGTAGACACCCTAGAGAATAAAATGGTGGTTGTTGCAATATTTTATGTCACAATTTATTTACACAGCGGTCTTTCAAATGCAATATTTTTTGCTGGGTTTCTGCAGATTTTTAGTGTATAAGCACCCTGGAAAAGCTCATGTCTTTCAAAATGCTCATCAATATGCAAAAAAAGGCATTTGTTTAATAATGCAAACAGTAGCAAGTATCATAAATATATGACTGTAAAGGGTTAGAGGTAAAAGGGCTCCTAACTACCAGCAGTGACTAAGAAGATCATCTCCCCCTGTTGGCTTCTCTCAGCAGTGACTAAGCAGATCAGCTCCCTCTGGTGCCCCCTCCCAGCAGTGGCTAAGCAGATCAGCTCCCCCTGGTGCCCCCTCCCAGCAGTGGCTAAGCAGATCAGCTCCCCCTGGTGCCCCCTCCCAGCAGTGGCTAAGCAGATCAGCTCCCCCTGGTGGCCCCTCCCAGCAATGGCTGAGCAGATCAGCTCCCCTTGTTGCCCCTCTCATCAGTGACTGAGCAGATCAGCTCCCCCTGTTGCCACTCTCAGCAGCGACTAAGTAGCTCAGCTCTCCTTTCTTTTCATTCTGGAACTTACTTAGCTCACCCTCTCCCTCCAGCATTGACTCGGCAGTTAAGGTCATCCTCACCATAAACCTTTTGGGTATTTGTTCTTTTTAATAAAAGGGTTTTAACTTAACTTAAAGTTTGGAGGAGGGGTGTGAATACTTTGGTTAGTTAGCACAGTAATCAAGGTGGTATATTTTTATGTCTGTATGTCTGCTATGAGATTGTGTTTGTGGACCTAGGCCAAATACCTGAGGCATTAGCCAATGAACAACCGAAGCCAGGAGAAGGCGAAAATGAGGAGGAGGAAGAAACAGAGGAGAAGATCCCAGAGGACTTCTACTATGACTATGAGAGTATCTGCTCCCAGCCGTACATCACCCCAGACTCAGGAATACCAAGTGGAGTCCTCCAACTCCTGTATCCTTCTATTATGAGAATGAAGAGTCTATTCTACTCCACAGGGGTCTATAGTATTTATAAAGGCTAAACAGGGGTCCATAGTCCAGGTGTATCACCCCCCGAGAGCAGGTAGGATCTGTTATACAGAAAAACATGGACCAGGTGGGTCATCTCCTGTAGGATCTGTTCTACAAAGGAACTTAGCCTAGGTGGATCACTCGCTATAATCTTATGGTAGAGAACAGGAATAGTTCCCTAGAAAATAATGCTAATGAGCAGAGGCACATAGTCCAGGCGGGTCAACTCCTGTGTTCTTCCTGTAGGGAACAGGTAGGATCTGTTGTATGGGAGGCATAACCCAGCTAGGTTATTTTCTATAGTGTTACTATAGGGAACAGGTAGGATCTGTTGTATGGGAGGCATAACACAGCTAGGTTATTTCCTATAGTGTTACTATAGGGAACAGGTAGGGTTTGTTGTACAGGGAACATAACCCAGGTGGGCCACTTTCTATAGTCTCTCTGTAGAGAATAGGAATATTTCCCTAAAGAATGTTGTGCTGATGTACAGAAGACCATAGTCCAGGCGGGTTAACTCCTTTATTCTTCCTGTAGAGAACAGGTAGGAGCAAGCAGAATATGTTGTACAGGGAGGCATAGCTCAGGTGGATCACCTTCTGTATTTTCTTTTAGAGAATAGTGCTGCTGCACAGGGAATATATCGTAGCCCACAAGGGTCACTTCCTGTATTCTTCTTGTGGAGAACATGTAGGATCTATTATACAGGGGACCATAGCCCAGGTGAATCATCTCCTGAGAATAGTGCTGCCATATAGAGTAACATATGCCTGGTAGGTCAGCTTCTTTGTTCTTCCTGTAGAGAACAGGTAGGATCTGTTGTACAGGGGATGTTGTCCAGGTGGATCAGTTCCTGTAGTAGTCCTGTAAAGAACATGTAGGTTTTTTTGTACAGGGGATGTAGTCCAGGTGGGTCAGTTCCTGTAGTATTCCTGTAGAGAACATGTGGGGAATGTTGTACAGGGGATGTAGTCCGGGTGGATCAGTCCCTATAGTCTTCCTATAGAGAACATGCAGGATCTGTTGTAGGAGGGATGCAGTCCAGTTGGATCAGTTGCTGTCGTCTTCATGTAGAGAAAAGGTAGGGGTCCGTCGTACAGGAAATGTAGTGCAGATGGATAAGTTACTGTAGTCTTCCTGTAGAGAGCAGGTAGCGTCTGTTCTACAGGGGATGTAGTCCAAGTGGATCAGTTCCTGTAATCTTCCTGTAGAGAACAGGTAGGGGTCGGTTGTACTGGGGATGTAGTCCAAGTGGATCAGTTCCTGTAGGTTTCCTGTAGAGAAGATATAGGGTCTGTTGCATAGGTGGATGTAGACCAGGTGAATCAGTTCCTATAGTCTTCCTGAAGAGAACATGTAGGGTATGTTGTAAAAGGGGATGTAGTCCAGGTGGATCAGTTGCTGTAGTTTTCCTGTAGAGAACAGGTAGGGGTCTGTTGTACAGGGTATGTAGTCCAGGTCGACCAGTTCCTCTAGTCTTCCTTTAGAGAATAGGTAGGGTATGTTGTACAGGGTGATGTAGTCCAAGTGGATCAGTTCCTGTAGTTTTCCTGTAGAGAATGTGTAGGGTATGTTGTAAGAGGGGATGTAGTCCAGGTGGATCAGTTGCTGTAGTTTTCCTGTAGAGAATGTGTAGGGTATGTTGTAAGAGGGGGTGTCGTCTAGGTGGATCAGTTGCTGTAGTTTTCCTGTAGAAAACATGTAGGGGTCTGTTGTATAGGGGATGTAGTCCAGGTGGACCAGTTCCTGTAGAGAACATGTAGGATCTGTTGTACAGGGGATGTAGTCCCAAGTGGATCGGTTCCTATAGTCTTCCTGTAGAGAACAGGTAAGGTCTGTAGTATAGGGGGATGTAGTCCAGGTGAATTAGTGTCTGTAGTTTTCCTGTAGAGAATGTGTAGGGTATGTTGTACAGGGGATGTAGTCCAGGTGGATCAGTTGCTGTAGTTTTCCTGTACAGAATACGTACCGTGTTTCCCCGAAAGTAAGACAGTGTCTTATTTTCTTTTTATCCCCAAAAGCCCCACTATGTCTTACTTTCGGGGTATGTCTTATATTGGAAAAAAATCCCAGCATGCAGAGCTGCACTGCGCTACAGAAGAGGACTACAAGTCCCAGCAAGCAAGGCTGCACTGCATTACAGAGGACTACAAGTCCCAGCATGCAAGGCTGCACTGTACTACAGAGGAGGCCTACAAGTCCCAGCATGCAAGGCTGCACTATGGAGGACTACAAGTCCAAGCATACAAAGCTGCTATGCTCAGCAGAGGAGAACTGTAAGCCCACACAGCCCGGTATGTTGGGATTTGTAGTCCTCCTCAGCTGCATCTTGCGGTTACATAATAAGAGCTGCAGAGAATCTCTTCACACCCCCCCTCCCCCTCCCCCTCCTTGGTCTCTCTCTGTATGACCAGCACTGACCTGTACCAGGAGGACACAGAGCCAGTGACACCTGTCGGCAGTGATCCGGGACCTGGCGCAATAATCCCCTTCTCTGTGGTTGTGTCGCGCCGTTCTGATCAGTCTCGGGCAGCGGCTGTCACTCACAGCCGAGCAGAGTGAAGCCACCTCCCCCTCCCCTTGTATGGCTACACAGTGCTGTGTATGGAGGAGGAGAAGGAGGGGGAGGCGGCTTCAGTGAAGCCGCCTCCCCCTCCTTCTCCTTCATGGACAGCACTGTGTAGCCATACAAGAGGAGGGGGAGGCGGCTTCACTCTGCTCGGCTGTGAGTGACAGCCGCTGCCCGAGACTGATCAGAACGGCGCTGTCTCTTCAGTCGGAGGGGGAGGGCGCTGGCCTGGCACCCCCCCCATGGTGTGGCACCCGGTGCGGCCCGCACCCCCCGCCCCACCCTTAGTACGCCACTGGAGGCGGCAATACCCCCGTGTTTCCCCAAAAGTAAGACATATGTCTTACTTTCGGGGTATGGCTTATATTAGCCGACCCCTCTGAAACTCCCGATACGTCTTACAATCGGGGAAACACGGTAGGTGTTGTTGCGTAGGGAAGTGTAGTCAAGTAGTCAAGGGGGATCCGTTCTAGTAGTCTTCCTGTAGAGAACAGATAGGGGTCTGTTGTAAAAGGGATGTAGTCCAAGTGGATCAGTTCCTGCAGTCTTCTGGTGAAGATTAGAACATGCAGGTTCTGTTGGATAAGGAAATGTAGTCCAGGTGTACCAGTTCCTGTATTCTTCATGTAGAGAACAGGTAGGGTCTATTTCATATTGAGGATATAGTCCGGGTGGATCAGTTCCTGTAAAGAACATGTACAGGCAGACAAAATTCTCTCATTTGTTTCCTCAATATATCTCAGACATTCGTTTGGTTATGACTGCAAAAAAAGAGCCAACCTCCATTTACTGGATGACCAGACACTGCTGTATGTTGCTGGTACCGTGATTATCATCCTAACCCTGAAGACGCAGGAACAGCGATATCTGAGGAGCAGCAGTGGTGGGGGAATCGGAGCGGTCACAGTACGTTTTTTTTGGATCATTTTAATCCAGTAGAGTAACAAAGATATTTTATAGAAGACAGACACTTGATTTAGTTTGTTTTTTTGAGGAACAGTTAAAGGAAATGCTCACAACATTACAGTGACGGCTGGTGCTCAAAATTATTGGGGGGGCGCAAACTGAAAAAAACAAACAAACATCAAGTGCAGCCTCACTGTGCCCATCAAATGCAGCTACTGTGCCATCAAATGTAGCCACTGTGCCATCAAATGCAGCCACTGTACCCATAAATTGCCACCACTGTGCCATCAAACGCAGCCACTGTACTCATAAATTGCCACCACTGTGCCCATCAAATGCAGCCACTGCGCCATCAAGCGCAGCCACTGTACCCATAAATTGCCACCACTGTGCCCATCAAATGCAGCCACTGTGCCATCAAACGCAGCCACTGTACTCATAAATTGCTAGCACTGTGCCCATCAAATGCAGCCACTGCGCCATCAAGCGCAGCCACTGTACCCATAAATTGCCACAACTGTGCCCATCAAATGCAGCCACTGTGCCATCAAACGCAGCCACTGTACCCATAAATTGCCACCACTGTGCCCATCAAATGCAGCCACTGTGCCTTCAAGCGCAGCCACTTTACCCATAAATTGCCACCACTGTGCCTATCAAATGCAGTCACTGTGCCATCAAGCGCAGCCACTGTGCCCATAAATTGCCACCACTGTGCCCATCAAATGCAGCCACTGTTCCATCAAATGCAGCCACTGTGTCATCAAATGCAGCCACTGTACCCATAAATTGCCACCACTGTGCCATCAAGCGCAGCCACTGTAACCATCAATTTCCGCCAGTGTGCCCCATCAATTGACGCAAGTTTTCCCCATCAATTGCCACCAGTATGCCCCATCAATTGCCACCAGTATGCCCCATCAATTTCCACCAGTGTGCCCCATCAATTGCCACAAGTTTGCCCCATCAATTGACGCAAGTTTTCCCCATCAATTGCCACCAGTATGCCCCATCAATTGCCACCAGTATGCCCCATCAATTTCCACCAGTGTGCCCCATCAATTGCCACAAGTTTGTCCCATCAATTGCCACCAGTTTGCCCCATCAATTGCTGACAGCTCTAATCAGGCACTTCCGAAAACACCCCCCCCGCTGTAATTCAGATGCCCGGCGCCCGACAAGGGTCCGGACACCTGAATAGGGGGCGGCAGCGGTGACAATAGATAGATTCATGCAATGCATGAATCTATCTATTGAAGATTGACGGGTGCAGGAGAGAGGGGGTGGCGCTCCTGCGCCCTCGATGGACGCACCGCCACTGCAACATTATCATATAGAATATACCAGCATCCCTATTGAGCTGGCAGTGCAAATGCCCACCAGCAGCACTGGAACTGTCCCTTGAAAAGTGGTGGCATCAGTGCTGCTGAGCATTTGCAGTAGGCTATGTAGGTTGGAGCACTAATCAACTTAACCCTGATAATGAATGTTCTGGGACTGAGCTCTTCTATACAGAGTTGTGGCAGCGCAATGTTCAGTGTTGAGGCCAACCCGACCTGTCATGTTTTTTCCCTCTCTCCCAATATTTTCCGGACCACACGGTGGAAAAATCTATCTTTTGTAAGCTGTCACCCCAGCTGTCCTCTGGTCTGTGAGGACATTGAACATGTTCTAATTTAGAACCAGCTGCTTCATTTGATCATTCTGCCCTCCCTGTGCAGCAGTTACTAAAAGAAAAAGTAATTGTACTGGACCACCAAGAGCTCCCTCTAATGGCTCATCTAGAGACCTCTATATTTACTACAATAACACAAATATGGAAGAGCAAGCATGTAAAAATGTGAAAATATCATTAAAATACTGTAAGGCCGCATACACACGGGCGGATTGTCTGCCCAACTTAGTCCGCTGAACCGTGTTTCAGCGGACAATCCGCACGTGTGTGGGCTTCAGCTGACTTTTTCAGCGGATTGTCTGACGAACAAAGTCTTACGGAATTTCTGTAAGACAGTCCGTCCAAACTTGGTTTCAGCGGACAATCCGCTCGTGAGTAGGCTAGTTCGACAGACTAAGTTTGGCGCATGCTCAGAAAGGATTTACACGGAGAAGGTTGCATTGCAGTGTATTGGACGTCGAATTTCTCGTCCCGTCGTACGTGCCGTTCACGTCATCGCGCACGCTTTCAGCGGACTGTCTGTTCATCGTGTGTGGTCAAGTCCGTTCATTCAAATTTTGAACGGACTGTCTGTCGGATTGTCTGACGAACTTAGTTGGCCAGACAATCCGCCCGTGTGTACGCGGCCTAAGGTAACTACGACAATAGCAACACTGAATATTCACTGACCGAAAATACACTTTCTCTTTACCCTCTTGAGCCCCAGAGAGCTGCTTTTTTTTTTTTTTAGATGTCTGTTCCAAACCTTATATTTTTTAGCAATTCTAGTCTACCTTAATATATTATATATTGTTTTTTTTGGGGGGTGGGGGGCAGATGGGATTTTAATTTAGTAGCCGATTTATATAAATATGTTACTCTTGGACATCTTGGATTTCTTTACTTCCAGGTCCACCCCAGCAGGAAATATTTTGCCGTGGCAGAGAAAGGACACAAACCAAACATCATCCTTTATGAATTTCCATCACTTAAACCATTTCGGATTCTCAGGGGTGATTAGAACCATACTGTATATATTTGGCTATTTGCTGCATATTTGTTTATCAAAATATTTTTATTCCCTGCACAGGCATTGACATTTTTTAGTGCAGGTTCACAGTGGGAGTTGTTGCACTGTTTTTTTTAAATGAGCAATCCGTGGCTTGGCTGGAGAAAGATAGGCAATGTTGGAGGAGTTGAAACTCCAAGAGAGATAAGCATTTTTAGTCTCAGGAAAAGGGAGTCTTAGCCCACGTACACACGGTCGGACATTTTCGACAACCAAATCCGTCGGATTTTGTCCGTCGGATCTTGTCCGAAACCGTTGCATACACACGGTCGGACAAAGTTGTCGAAAAATCCGATCATTCAGAATGTGATGACATAATTTTGTTACGATGGGATTACGTTCAGGCTAGTAGCCAATAGCTTTGATGTAGGAATTTGATCTGAGCATGCGTGGCACTTTGTCCGATCAAAATTCTCTACACATGATCGGAGTATGTCCTATCGGACCAGTTGGTCGGAAAATATTTCCAACATGTTGGAAAATTTGGTCCGACGGATATTCAGACGGAAACAGTCCAATGCACACCCCACACAGTCGGATTATCCGACAACACGGTCCGATAGGACACATTCCGACGGATTCTCCGACCGTGTGTACAAGGGCTTAGAGCCCACCAGTTGAAAGCAGGTGACCCTCAGAACCCACAGCACTGAACTTGGACTCAAACATGGCTTAGCTTAAGCAAGCACCTATTTGATTACTGTAGTGCTCTAGTTACTGCTTACCTCTCATTGGTGTCTGCCAGTGCTCTGCCCCCACATCTTTCCTCAGTTTGGGTTAGTAATAATTCCTGGAGCTGTGCATTGGCCAAAATAGAGAATGTATCTAATCTCAAATATAAATTCTCCATGCAATAGAGCCCCTTTTTATTGGTCCTTTACAGAGTTGTGTTAGGAATTATGTAGTTTCTTCCTACTTGCTTTGGACTTATCTGTCTAAAAATGTAGCCTTGACACAGCCTACCCTAATGAAGCTTGTTAACAGAGCGCACTCTTACTTAAGGCTTCCAGTAGTTTCCTAAATGTCAGGAGCTGCTAGTGGGGCTAAGCCAAGGGCAGGGAGAGTTTTATGCATAGGAACCCATATGTCCCTGTGATGGTTCCTGGTAAGAAGTAGATACTTCTCAGAGTCACACAGAAGGTAAAAAAAAATCACAATTACTGTGATCAACTACTCCAGATTCACTGCATCCTCCTTGTAGAGTTTATATCCCAGATGCATACAAATGAATGACCATCTTTTCTTCATCAGGGGGTACAGAAGAAGCCTACACCTTTATAGACTTTAATATGTCTGGGACCCTCCTAGCTAGCGTGGGGAGCAGCCCAGATTACATGTTGACTATTTGGGACTGGAAACAGGAGAAAATCATGCTGAGGTCGAAGGCTTTTTCCCAGGATGTCTTCCAGGTCACCTTCTCTCCAGAGAATGAGGAGCAGTTGACCACTTGTGGGACAGGACACATCAGGTGAGAGATTCCTGTTTTACGAAGCCTGGATAAAGGGTTTCCCCACCTAGAAATACATTATAAAATAATTGAAATTTACTATCAAGTGTCTACCTTCTTCCTGCCTAGATTTTGGAAAATGGCACGCACATTTACTGGCTTAAAGCTTCAGGGAGAGCTTGGGAGATTTGGAAAGACTGCACTTACCGATATAGAGGGATACGTGGAACTACCAGATGGGAAGGTAAAACTCTAAAAGTACTTTTGTGTAGGTGATGAAAAGGGATTATTTAATACAAAGGTGATTTACCCCTGTTATAGGCAAAGCCATGTCAATTTGTCTTGATAATTTAGATAAGCCAGGAATAATATGTCAGTAAGTACTTAGATGTGATGGATTTTTATTCAAAGACAAAAGTTTATGATTTTAATGCTTAGGAAATGGAGCACGGGTTAAAGGAGAAAGTTCAATGGTTTTTTGGGTACTGCAATGGGTACGGTCTCAACCCCACTCGCCTCTAATCCTTCAGGTGATATCAGGCTCTGAATGGGGAAACATGCTGCTTTGGGAAGGAGGTCTCATCAAAGTGGAGATCTGCAGAAGAGGACGTAGGCAATGCCATAATGGTCCTATTAACCAGTTTGTTCTGGATGAAGGCGAGCTTATCACTATTGGAGCGGATGGATATGTTAGAGTGAGTAAAAAATATGTTTTTAGAACTTCACTAGGGCTTTTTTTTAAAGCAGCGTGATTCTGATTCCTCTCCATCATCCATTTTCCTCTGTAAAGGTCTGGGACTTTGAGGCTGTGGACACAGCTGACACCATCGATGACACTGGGCTACTGGAAATGGAACCAATGAATGAACTGTTGGTTGGGAAGAATGTAAACCTTCGCTTTATGGTGAAGACAAAAGAAAATGACTCACCTTTGTGGTTTGCTCAGGTATACCAGACTCATCAAGGTCCATGTAGATGTAATTACTTTTTTAATTTTTTATTATGAAGTATCTGCTATGACATGCGGAGACAGTCAGGACACAGAAGACATATTTTTGCATTGAACTCTGTAATTTAAATCTAAATCTAACCAGAACTTTAGCTTGAAATAAATCTGGTGGTCATCGATGAATGTTATAATAGTGGCAGAGTTGGGATATTATGGCTGGCTAAAAACTGAGATAGTAATGTCATTTTATAATTTATTAATTTACCAAACGGCATATGTAGCAATTATGTACATTATATATAAATGTTCTACAAAACTGGAGTTGTTCTTTAAACTCATAATTTATGCGGAGATAACCAGATGTATATCTAGAAAATGTGATCCTTCTTTAATTCACTTTCTTGTTTTATTTTTTTAGGATGCCTGCGGTGGAATCTGGAAACTGGACCTGTCCTTTTCAAATATAGTAATATTATTTTTTCCTTATTGCTTATCTGTCCCTATAATTTACATATGCAGAAAGTGTTTACTTACAGCAGAAGCTTCTTTTGGTCAAATGCGCATAGGAAAGCCCATTGAAGTGAATAGGCTGCCCTAGGAGTGAGATGCGGAAATGCATGTAAATTGCGCTTTAAGAATCGCAAGCGGGAACATGATGTCTGAACGAGGCCACAGTGTTTTTGCTTTCTATTTACAATTTTTCGATGACTTGCATTGTGCCTCCGAAACCTGCTAGCAAGTCTGACCTCTTTGGAGGAATCAATTCCCTTGCACAGTCACCTCCCTCCCTGCACATCATAGCCCTCTTCTTCTCTTCTGGGAGTGTATAATTACTCTCTATGTTGGCCCAGCTCCTCCTCCCCTCAACTCTCTACATCAGTGATTCTCAAACAGTGTTCCTCCAGAGGCTGCTAGGGGTTCCTTCAGCATTGGGCCATTTCTGCCCATCGGATAAGTTCCCACCAACACCATTGATCTTTTTAGCTATCTGTAAGAAGGTAATTCTTCCCAATGACCACAAGTGTAAGGACCATTCTTCCCACTGACCATCACACTAATCACTAATCATGAGTTATAGATTTCTCATTTTTAGCAGGGGTTCCCCGAGACTGGAGAAATATTTCAAGGGTTCCTCTGTGTTGAAAAGGTTGAGAAAGGCTGCTCTACAAAATCTTTTATGTAGTTCTGGGGGAGGAGTGAAAGGTATAGTATAGCGCGGGTCGGCAAGCTGGCGATCGCAATCTACCCATTGACGGTGGGCAGCTCACTTCTAGATTGTGAACATGGCCCTGCTTTGCCAGTCCTTCCCCTTCAGCCTCTGCCGCTCTCCTCTTCACTGCAGAGTGGGACGCAGCACAGTACTGGATGGGGGACGGGAGCAGGGGCTGCCTCAGTTAACTTTTCAAGTTAACCGGCGGGTGATTGGTTGTTAGGAACCCAGGAGGCCATAGCAACCAATTACCAGCTTTTTAATGTGAAAAGTTAACGGAGGCAGCTCCCGCTCTGGCCCTCTATCCAGTACTGTGCTGCCTCCCGCTCTCTGCTCTGCAGTGAAGAGGAGGGGTTGATGTGAAAGGGGATGGGGGATATGAAGTGGGGAAGAGGGAAATAATTGTGAAGGGGGGAAGATGACACTCCTGGGGGGGAGGGGTGGTGTGAAGGGGCAGGGGACACTGCTTAGGGGGAGCACAGGGCACTAATGTGAGGGGGCGAAGGACACTACTCTGTGTGTGTGTGTGTGTGTGTGTGTGTGTGTGGGGGGGGGGGATGTGAAGGGGGGCAGATGGCACTACTATGGCACTACTATGGGAGGGGGACAGAGGACCCTGTTATGGGGGACAGAAGACATAACATGGGCTGGGGGCTGATGTGAAGGAGGTAGAGGAACCCCCTTTCCTAATCTTTGATTTCCTCAATGTTGTCAGGTTGATCTAGACCCCCCTGAAAGTTTGCCTACCCCTAGTATACAGTGTCACTAGAGTGAGAGCTGTGAGTCTGCTGAAATCACATCCAAGAAGGCGGATGGCAGATTCCCATTATAAAGGGAGGGTACAGATCCTATAGTCAGTTAAATTACCTCCTGTTTATACCTGTAGCGATGATAATGTGTTGCATGGCTCTGCATTTACATTGGTTCTTATTCCTATTTTTCCTCCAGACCCAGGACCCCGAACAGCTCTTCTCCTTCCATGCCGGGGAGATTAATGCCTTAGATGCTTCTCCCTCCACATACCTCATGGCAACGACATCCTCAGACCGTGCGTTCAGTCCACACCTATTATAAATATCATCCAAACAACTGCTTTGCATGTTCACTTTTTGTTTTCGGAAGCCTGACACTGATCCTTCTGAGTACTGCAACTTCAACAGGAGAGTCACTGTAGTAGCTATGCCCACCCCTCCTCTCTTCTTGCCTAGTCACAGAAGCCTTTGTATTATGTGAACACATTCATAAAATACAAAGGCTTCTCTGAATGGGCAGCAGAGGGGAGGGACAGGCATAGTCTCTCTTTCCTCCTCCCTTCCTCTCCCCCCCCCCCCTTCTCCTCCTCTCTCCCTCTCTCTACCCCTCTTCTTCTCTCTCCCTCTCTCTCTCTCCTCCTCTCTCCCTCTCTCTACCCCTCTCCTTCTCTCTCCCTCTCTCTACCCCTCTCCTTCTCTCTCCCTCTCTCTACCCCTCCCCCTCTCTCAATCTTCCCCTTCTCTCTCCCTCTCCTCCTCTCTCCCTCTCCCCCTGTACTTATATCCATCCAATCCTGAAATTTACACAGCTATGCCAAACAGCACAGCCATGTCTGTCTGATTTTTCTCTGTTGCAGTTTAGCAAAACCCACAGGTCTTGTCCCTCCCCCAGCCTGTGATTGAACAGTTAAAGGAGAAGCAGCAGACTTATGGGTTCATCTCTCTGTCACCCTGCTCTATTCTTCTGTCAGCTTGCTCCGTGTGCTCCTGTTTTTCCCTCTCTGTGTGGGTTCAGCTGTACCAGGTTAATTTTTAGGTACTTACACTGGATTTATTTGTGTCTTTTACATCCACTTTGAGTTTTACTCTGTGTCTTCTTGAACATCTTCCCTGTTTAGGATCGGTGAGGATTTATGACTTTGCCGGGAAGCTTCCATTAGTGGAGATGAAGTTTAAACAAGGAGGAACATCGCTGATTTGGGCTCCCCGCATGGTGAGTAGCTAGGCTCCGCCTCTCATTCAGTCATGTGACCTGATCAGGGAAGCTGACCAATATCCTGTGACTTCGGACCTCGCTTAATCTGTCCCGCGTCTTGTCTTCTACAGGTCAACCCTAAAGGGGGATTATTTGTGGCGGGATTCCAGGATGGAGTCGTCCGTATCTTGGAGGTCTACAACTCCTCCGGGATGAGACTTCTGGCCGGGCGCAGCGACACTCAGGATGCTGCAATTGGTCTGAAGCAAGCATTCAAACCTCACGTGGCCCCCGTCACGTGCCTGGCCTACGAACGCAATGGAGAGATCCTTGCCACCGGGGTGACGTTTCTTTGTGTGTTGTTTTATAAGCTCAGCTTCAGCCAAAATTATATTTTTATTTTAAACTTTTAGCTGCCACTGGAAGTAATTAGGTGGCTTTACACACACCCTGCAAACATTCTTCCTCTCTATGGGCACCCCCACCATGTATTTTGAACTCTACGCTGTCCCCCCCACCCCCCACAGATAAGACTGGCATGGAGGGTGCCAGCAGGTAGAAGAGAGGGAGACCAATGAGAACAGAATGGCTATGGTGTGCAGACTGGGGGGACACTAGTGGATCGGCAAGAGAATAGTCAGGTTCAGGCAAGGGATTGAGGCAGGTGACAAACAGGAGAGTAGTCCGATCAATACAGGTCAGATCTCAGAAGGCACCACCAGACACTTCCAATGATGATTCCTAATAGCCTTTGGGTCAAAGGATATGCTCACTGTTGTTTCAAAGAGTTATGGAAATCCTGCTAGACATTCTACAAGCGCCATTAAAAATGCTAGCAGAGATTCTGTGAGCCGCATTAGAAGTACTGTCAGAAATTCTGCGAGCACCATTGGAATTAATGGCAGAAGTTCTGCGAGCACCATTGGAAGTAATGGCAGAAGTTCTGCGAGCACCATTGGAAGTACTGGCAAGGATTCTGCAAGCACCATTGGAAATGCTGGAAAAGATTTTGCGAACACCATTGAAAGTACTGGCAGAAATTCTTCAACCATCATTGGAAGTATTGGCAGAGATTCTGCAAACACTATTAGAAGTACTGGCAGAAATTCTGCAAGCACCATTAGAAGTACTGGAAAAGATTCTTTGACCATCATTGGAAGTACTGGCAGAGATTCTATAAGCACTATTGGAAGTACTGCCTAAGATTCCGGGAGCACCATTGGAAGTACTGGCAGAAATTCTGTGAGCACAATTAGAAGTACTGGCAGAGATTCTTCTACCATTGTTGGAAGTACTGGCAGGGATTCTGCAAACACCATTGGAAATGCTGGCAGAGATTCTTAAAGTACCATTAGAATTACTGGCAGAAATACTTCAAACAACATTAGAAGAACTGTCAGAAATACCGCAAGCAACAGAACTACTGGCAGAGATTCTGCGAGAAACATTGGAGGTACTGGCATGGATTCTGTGAGCACCCCTGGAAATACTCACAGAGACACCATTGAGAAATGCTGGAAGAGATTCTGCAAGCACCACTAGAAGTACTGGCAGAGATTGAGTGAGCACCATTGGAAATGCTGGAAGAGATTCTGCAAGCACCATTAAATGTATTGGCAGAAATACTGCGAGCATCACTAGAAGTACTGGCAGAAATTCTGCTAGCACCTTGGAGGTACTGGCAGGGATTTTGTGAGCACTATTGGAAGTACTGGCAGAAATTCTGTGAGCACTATTGGAAGTACTGGCAGAAATTCTATGAGCACTATTGGAACTACTGGCAGAAATTCTGTGAGCACTATTGGAAGTACTGGCAGATTCTGTGAGCACTATTGGAAGTACTAGCAGAGATTCAGTGAACACAAAAAAGTATTGGTTGAGATTCTGCGAGCACCATTGGAAGTACTGGCAGAGATTCTATAATTCCTGGCAAAGGTCCTTAAAGTACTGTAACACCTAACAAGGTTCCTCCAAACTGTGCAAAGCTAAAAAAAAAACATTTTGGTTAGATTATTATATAAATAGTAATTTTCCTTTTTTGAAACTTTTGAACATTTTTTTTAATATTATGTTAAAAATTAAAGCGGTCCTTCAGTCATTTTTTCAACTTTCCATCTATTAAATCTTCTGCCCTTGTTGTTGTTTTAACTTTGGATAGTAAAACATTTTTTTTCTGCCAGTAAATATCTCATGCAGCCCACTTCCTGTTTCTTGTCTGGTCATTAGCCTAGGCTTATGACATCATGCACAGCTCTCTCTCTCTCTCTCTCTCTCTCTCTCTCTCATGAGAGTTTGCCAGGAAGGGAGGGGGGGGATGAGTCATAAGAGGGACAATGAGAGCTGCAGAGCTGGAGGTGTGCCTCTGTGTAAATCCAGGAAGTGAACAGGCAGCAGCTTCAGCTGCCCACAGTTAAAATGGCTGAAGCAATAGAGAATCACAGTATATATGAAATAATATGCAAAGTGGTTGGAGGGAAGCTTCAGAATGGCAAAGATGTTTTTAGTACAAATTATGTACGCAGACTGCGTTTCCTCTTTATGTTGGTCAAGTCCCAAGAAACTTGTATATAACAAAACATTTTTATTATAATTTTCTCCTGGTCTGTAACTTGCATCTGCAACCATTCTTACCCCATAGAGCACAGACAGAACCGTCTTCTTCTTTGCTGTTGGTGACACCTATGAGCCCATTGGATTCATCCACGTTCCAGGACCGGTTAAGGAATTGCACTGGTCTCCACCGTCACACGTAAGTTGCTGGATATGGAAGAGGTGCTGCTTACAGCTTTTACCAATACATACCTCTATGTGATATTTGCATGGTCATGTCAAATATGTGTAACCATGTCTCTCTGCAGTAAGGTTTTCTTCTTGCTGTGGGTGCAGTTGGGATCAGAGCCACATTTTAGCATATTGGCACTCATGAGAAAGTGCCTTGGGCATCAAGAACTGAGGGGGGCGCAATGAGCCTCAACATGTTCCTATTGTGATAGTTTATTTTTGGTGTTCAGGTCAACCTCCTGAAGGTTCAGGTCAACTTTCAATGTTCAGGTCAACCTTCTGTCAACCTCTGGACATTTCTGGCCTAATTCAACAAATTATTAATTATGGGGGGAAAGGAAGCAGGTGATGTTGAAGGGAGTCACAAGACTCTCTACAGTTCTGGGAGCAGGACACCATCTCCACGTGTTGTTGTTTGGGGGTCTATGTAGTGAAAATGTGGCCTTGCGTACTAAGCAAGCAGCATGCTCATTTTGACAGTTGTTTTTTTTCCTCTAAAATAATGACATCACACAAGAGGCAGAGCTTGTATAAAGGGTGTCTGTGGACCCCGGGCAGCATGTTGTATACATTTAGGCCCTGAGTGTATCTTATTCTAGTAGATGTGAGTGAGGTTAAGCTAATGTCTAAATGGACTGTGGAATTCACTAAAAGCCATTTTGTTTGGATCCCGGCAGGAGGAAAACACATTACTGGTTCTATGTGAGAATGGATTCGCTGTAGAGATTCCGGCCCCGGCGGCTGAAAAAAACAACCTAGTTTCTACCTATGAGATCTCTAATCTGCCTCTGCGCTACTTCCGATTCAGCAGCATCAAGTCAAAGATTGAGGTATGAGCTGCCTTGGACTAAAGTTTTAAGAAAGACATGGACCATCACACCTACAATATGGCCAACAATATGTGAACACCAGACCGTCACGTCTACAATATAGCCAACAGTATATGAACACCCAACCATCACACCTTCAATATGGACAACAGTATGTGAACACCTGACCATCACACCAACAATATGACCAACAGTATTGGAACACCTGACCATCACACCTACAATATGGCCAACAGTATCTGAACACGTGACCTTTCACACTTGTAATATGGCCAACAGTATGAGGATACCTGACCATTACACCTACAAAATGGCCAACAGTATGTGAACATCTGACAATCACACCTACAATATGGCCAACAGTATTTGAACATCTGACCATCACACCTACAATATGGCCAACAGTATTTGAACATCTGACCATCACACCTACAATATGGCCAACAGTATTTGAACATCTGACCATCACACCTACAATATGGCCAACAGTATTTCAACATCTGACCATCACACCTACAATATGGCCAACAGTATTTGAACATCTGACCATCATACCTACAATATGGCCAACAGTATTTGAGCATCTGACCATCACACCTACAATATGTTCAACACTATGTGAACACCCGATCATCACACCTACAATATGGCCAACAGTATGTGAACACCCGATCATCACACCTACAATATGGCCAACAGTATGTGAACATCTGACCAACACACCTGCAATATAACCAACAGTATGTGACACAACACCCCGACCATCACACCTACAGTATGGCAATCAGTATGTGAACACTTGACCATCACACCTACAATATGGCCAACAGTATCTGAGCACCTAACCAACACACCTGCAATATGGCAAACAGTATGTGGATACCTGACCATCACACCTACAATATGACCAACAGTATGAGGACTGTCCTCCAAATGGTTGAGTACAGGTGTTTCCAGTGAAGGGTACTGTTAATACTACAGCGTACAAAAACATTGTAGACAACTGTGCTCTTCCAATCTTTTAGTGACAGTTTGGTGAAGGCCTTGTACAAAGCCATCTCCAGTATGTATGTTTTGACGAGTTTGGTGTGGAGGAATTGAACTGTCCTGCACAGAGCCCTGACCTCAGCCCTACTGAACCCCTTTGGGAAGAATTGGAATGCCGAATGTGAACCAGTTCTTTTCACCTAACATCAGTACCTGACCTCACAAAGGAGCATAAAGCTGAAAATGAGTGTGGGGGTAACTCCACATTAATGTCCATGGTTTTGAAATGGGATGCCCAAAAAAACGTATATAGTTGTGATGTTCAAGTGTCCATATACTGTATGTACTTGACTCCTATGTAATTGGAAAGATTTTGGTGCAGAATTGGGAACAGGATGGCCAAATTACTTAAGCATCAGTCAAGGCAAGTATGGGTCTGCTTTAAGTGTTAAGCTAAATAGAACCTGTGATTTGACCATGCAGAGCAAGTCAACAGGTGCTGTATAATGCTAACCCCTGCAGATGCGTAGACTTGCCTTTCTATTGTTCTCATTTAGGCCACAGAGAGAGAGAGGAGAATAAACCTTGTGTAAGTCGTGACTTGGGGCTTACACAGAGCTGTAGATTCTTCCTCCACCCCCTTTTGACAGTGAGCAGCCAATCGCCAAGCACCTACACTGTCATTATAGTATGTATTTGTGAGTCACATGATTCTCCATACTTGGAAGTACCAGATATGTCACTTCACTTACTGGGGTAGCGGCCAATATATTGTAACGTACCAGTCCTTGGATGTAGTGGCTTACATTAGTTTTCTTTATTGTTTGTTCACTCCTTGATATGCTGAGTTCTAATACACAGCCTTTATCTCCTGTTCTGTGTATACCAGAGAGAGGAGCAGTTGGCCCAGATAAGGAAGAACCGAGAGCAGAAGCTGAAGGAGCACCAGGCCTGGGTGCAGAAACAGAAAGAACAAGGAGTGGAACTGACCGAGGAGGAGTTACAGGAGCCATATGATGACGAAGAGGAGAAACTTTCAGAACTTTATGTCCCTAAAGATCCCAGCCCCATCCTGTGTGGCTTCTATGCCTCCCCTGGGAAGTTCTGGCTCTCCATGGTAAAGCAAGCAAGGCTAGGACTTGATGCCAACATATTGTCCTGTGGCCCCTGACATGGTTTGTTAAGATGACATAAATGTTTTCTCCTTTCTCTCTGTAGGATGGATATGACTCTGGGTTCCTCTATCTCTGTGAGTTCTCCAAAAGTGAAGATCAAATTGACCCTTCAACAAGGAAGGATGAGCCATTAAGTGTCTTGCCCATGGACAACACCAGCACCAACCCCATCCACAAGATTCATTTCAGGTGCACACATCCCTCATTTATTGTACATCTTTTTTCTCATTTAAAGGATTCTATTGTCAATTCAAGGTGCAGTACAAAAACGGGGGAATAAGACCTCACAGAATAATAACATAGCAACATATTATGACCAGTCTATCAGACAGGGAGGGTGGTGGACTGGTCGAAATGTTCCTAAAAAAACTGTGTTTATTGGGGGGGGGGGGGGGGTAACAAACAAAATTGCTGCAGGTATTCTGGGTGTTCTGACACTTCTAGGCAGCAATTCGTAGCTCCCACACGCACAATTTTTTAATTTTCCTATGGCATGGTCTCTATAAGACCAGATTGGCTCAGTTCATAATTGAATACTTTACACATAGTTACATAGTAGGTGAGATGAAAAAAGACACAAGTCCATCAAGTCCAACCTATGTGTGTGATTATATGTCAGTATTACATTGTATATCCCTGTATGTTGCGGTCGTTCAGGTGCTTATCTAAAAGTTTTTTTTTAACTATTGATGCCCCCCGCTGAGACCACCGCCTGTGGAAGGGAATTCCACATCCTTGCCGCTCTTACAGTAAAGAACCCTCTACGTAGCTTAAGGTTAAACGTGGCCACGTGTCTTGTTAAACTCCCTTCCACGAAAAAAGTTTTATCCCTGTTGTGGGGTCACCAGTACGGTATTTGTAAATTTAAATCATTTCCCCTCTTAAGCGTCTCTTCTCCAGAGAGAATAAGTTCAGTGCTCGCAACCTTTCCTCATAACTAATATCCTCCAGACTCTTTATTAGCTTTGTTGCCCTTCTTTGTACTCGCTCCATTTCCAGCACATCCTTCCTGAGGACTGGTGCCCAGAACTGGACAGCATACTCCAGGTGTGGCCGGACCAGAGTCTTGTAGAGCGGGAGAATTATCGTTTTATCCTTTTTAATGCATGCCAATATTCTGTTTGCTTTTTTAGCAGCAGCTTGGCATTGCATGTCATTGCTGAGCCTATCATCTACCATCCTAGATTCCCCCAGAGGTTCTCCCTCCAGTGTATAGATTGCATTCATATTTTTGCCACCCAAATGCATTATTTTACATTTTTCTACATTGAACCTCATTTGCCATGTAGTTGCCCAACCCATTAATTTGTTCAGAGCTTCTTGCAAGGTTTCCACATCCTGAGGAGAAGTTATTGACTTGCTTAGCTTAGTATCATCCGCAAATACAGAGATCAAACTGTTTAACCCATCCCCATCCTCCAGGTCGTTTATGAACAAATTAAATAGGATTGGTGGCAGCACAGAACCCTGGGGGACCCCACTATCCACCTCTGACCATTCCAAGTACTCCCCATTTATCACCACCCTCTGAACTCGCCCTTGTAGCCAGTTTTCAATCCATGTACAGTAAATGTTTATGGGGAACTGTGTCAAATGCTTTTGCAAAATCCAGATACACCATGTCTACAGGCCTTCCTTTATCTAGATGGCAACTCACCTCCTCATAGAAGGTTAATAGATTGGTTTGGCAAGAATGATTCTTCATGAATCCATGCTGATTACTGCTAATGATACCGTTCTCATTACTAAAATCTTGTATATAGTCCCTTATCATCCCCTCCAAGAGCTTACATACTATTGATGTTAGGCTAACTCAGGGGTAGGGAACCTATGGCTCTCGAGCCAGATGTGGCTCTTTTGATGGGTGCATCTGGCTCTCACCTCTAAATCTGCGGATTGTGTGGTGTGCCGATCCATGGATTTAGCCCATAGGAAAGGCCGCAGCTTCGGCCTAGCTCCGGAGCTGTGGCCATCTTGGTACACCCGGCAGCGGCCTAGGTGAGCGGCGCGCTGACATCATCATCACCCGCCTCAACTGCTCGTGGATTTGCCTGCCTGTGTAGTGGTAAGCAAGCAGACAATCGTAGAGGAGATGTGGATATTATAGTGGGGGAGATGATGTGGATATTACAGTTATAATTGAAATTAGTCAATCAATCGATTAAAAAAAAAAATTAGTTTTAAACATATTGTATGGCTCTCGTGGAATTACATTTTAAAATATGTGGCGTTCATGACTCTCTCAACCAAAAAGGTTCCCTACCCCTGGGCTAACTGGTCTGTAATTCCCAGGGATGTATTTTGATCCCTTTTTAAATATTGGTGATACATTGGCTTTTCTCTAATCAGCTGGTACCATTCCAGTCAGTAGACTGTCAGTAAAAATTAGGAATGATGGTCTGGCAAATACTTGACTAAGTTCCCTAAGTACCCTCGGGTGCAAGCCATCTGGTCCCGGTGATTTATTAATGTTAAGTTTCCCAAGTCTAATTTTAATTTTGTCCCCTGTTAGCCATGGAGGTGCATCCTGTGATGTGTTATGAGTATAAACACTGTAGTTTTGGTTACTGAAACCCCCCGATTCCCTTGTGAAGACTGAGGAGAAGAATAAATTCAATACCTTCGCCATCTCCCCTTCCTTTGTAACCAGATGGCCTTCCTCATTCTTTATGGGGCCAATATGGTCTGTCTTCCCTTTTTTACTTTTTTTATGCTTAAAGCGGAGGTCCACCCTAAAATGGACCTCCGCTCATCGGAATCCCCCCCCCCTCCGGCGCCACAATCGGCACCTTTCAGGGGGGAGGGGGGTGCAGTTACCTGGATAATCCAGGTAACTGCACCCACTTCCGGGCTAGCTCTCTGCGGAACGGGGCGTACGTTCCGCAAGCGCCCGCCCCCTTCAGCAAGTGCCCCGCTGCCTGCTGGGAAACACACAGCTCCCAGAGGCAGCGGGGACCGTCCGGATTGCGCCGCGCGGCTCGCGCATGCGCAGTAGGGAACCAGGAAATGAAGCCGAAAGGCTCCATTTCCTGATTCCCATACCCAAGATGGCGACGGGACCCGGCAGCCGAACGAGCGATCGGCTTCGGGTGCCGACATCGCGGGCGCGCTGGACAGGTAAGTGTCACTATTTAAAAGTCAGCAGCTGCAGTATTTGTAGCTGCTGGCTTTAAAAAAAAAAAAAAAAACGCGGAGTCCCGGTGGACTCCCGCTTTAAAGCGGGAGTCCGCCGTTTTTTTTTTTTTTTAAAAAGCCAGCAGCTACAAATACTGCAGCTGCTGACTTTTAAAATAATGACACTTACCCGCCCAGCGCGCCCGCGATGTCGGCACCCGAAGCCGATCTCTCGATCGTCTCTCGGGTGCTGCCGCCGCCATTTTGGGTATGGGAATCAGGAAGTGGAGCCTTGCGGCTTCATTTCCCGGTTCCCTACTGCGCATGCGCGAGTCGCGCTGCGCAATAAGGATGGTCCCCGCTGTCTCTGGGATCAGTGTGTTTCCCAGCAGGCAGCGGGGGACCTTCGGAAAGGGGCGTAGATTCTGCAGAAAGGGGCGTAGCTTCTGCAGAATCTACGCCGGAAGTGGGTGCAGATACCTGTACTGTACAGGTACCTGCACCCCCCTCCCCCCTGAAAGGTGCCAATTGTGGCGCCGGGGGGGGGGGGGAGGGTTCCAATGAGCAGAAGCTCCACTTTAGGGTGGACCTCCTCTTTAAAGAATTTCTTTGGGATTTTTTTTTGCTTTCCTCCGCAATGTGTCTTTCGTGTTCTATCTTAGCCGCCTTAATTGCACCCTTACATTCCTTGTTGCATTCCTTATAAAGTCTGAATGCTGATGATGATCCCTCAGCCCCTGGGGGACCCCACTATATGTGCAATTCATTTAGTTCCGAATTAGTTTTTAGACTAAATTCGACTAATTCTGAAATTATCAAATTAAGGAAAACTGGTTTAACAAATCTTTCAGAAAATTTGAAAATCCTAAATTCGAAAATCCAAAATAATAACTAAGTAACTAATAATAACTATTACTAACTATTAAATTATAGCTATTGGAATTTCCTTTCAAATTTGGCTGTTGGTGAACGTAACGAATACAAATTTATCCGAAGTTACGAATTATCAGAATTATCATTTTAATAGTTAATTATTATTAGTTAGTTATTATTAAGAATTTGGGGATTTTCAAATTTTCAGATTTTCGTTCTTTTTGGATATTCGTTCTCTTGAATTTTTGTTATTATTTTCACATTTTTTTACGAATTTACTTGAAATAACTAATTTTGATCATAATGAATGACCCGAAAAATGGAAACAAAATGGAAACGCATGAAACAAAAAAAAAACTAACACATTTTTCGGCGGTACGCATGACTAGCATGGGTACAGTATTTTCTAAATCAACAGCTCAAGAGGTTTCACCGCAGTCATGTGACAAAAAACTTCCCCACCTCCCCTTGCCTCTGTAGCAATGTGAAAATCTTGCTGATTCTTGCCACGGGAAATTAAATAATATCCAGATTATAAAATATTTATTGGACTTTCTGTTTTTTTTTGTGTTTACTGAAAGGTATTAGCAATTAGCTGGTGGATGTTTGTTGCCCTCTAATCTTGGCTCTGCCTTAATTCCTCTATAGCTCCAACAAGAAGCTGCTGTACTGTGGGATGAAGGATGGGGCAGTTCGTGTTTACCCTCTCCAGCCCAATGACCCCCTACTCACCTCCATTGGCAGTTATTGGTCCCTCGGGGTCCATGACAACCAATATGGCAGCATGCAAGCCATCAGCAGCAGCTATGACGACCAGTACCTGGTAACCTGTGGAGCCGATGGCAACATCTTCACCTTTAGCATCCTCTCCATGGAGGATATTGAACGAGACCTGAAAGTCAAGAAAGCAAAAGTGCCATCTCCAAGGGTATGTCTAGACGCACCTTATCCTTACCGCAATATTACTGCCCATGTCATATTCCCAGATAATTGTACCTCCACTTGAATGTCCTCCACCTCTTCCCCTGACCTTCCCCGACCTTACCTCTTTGTAAGATGCTGTGGCTACTAACCCTTACCAGTTGTGTTAGGTCATTCCCTGTTACCTGCATTCCACACTCTCTAGAAAGACCTCTCATTTCACCCTCACCTAAGGTAAATTTCATGTCACCTGCACCCACACTCTATGGAATGTCCCCCATTCTTATATTTTCTTTAGGTAAATTCCCTGTCAGTCTGAGGGCCACCCTGGATTTTCGGGTTGATATTACGCCTCTATCATTTAAAATACACCTATGATCAAAATGTATACACCCTTCATTTCATTGTAAATAAGCAAATTTACAAAATCTGCAGGGGGTCGAATCATTATTTGCGCCAATGTATGCATGTTAAAGCCAAAGCAAATCCTTCTCAGGAAGTCTCATAACTCCATCTGTATTATCTTCCAGACCAACCGGGAAGGGGAAAAACATGCAGAGGATATTGAGGATCCTAATGCTTACAGGTAAACTTGATGTTCTAATGATTCATGAAGTAATGAGGTGCATGTTTATTCTTTACCTAAACTGCTTTCATTATTTCTAGATATGCTGGGCCACTGATCTTTTAATTTCAAATCCAAGTTGAATTTGGGTTTAATGTTTTGGAAATGGTTGGGGAATGGTTTTGTCAGAAACCATGAAATCAGGTTGAGACAGAAGTCCAGTTAAATCACACTTGTTTAATAATAAGAGATAAAAGAACAAACATAGTCAAAACATAGCCAAAGTTCAGTAACCAAAACGGATAGCCAGCCAAGCCAGAAGTCAGGGATCAATGTAGTGGAACAGCAAGCAGGATCTGGAGCCAGAAAGGATGTCAGCAAAGCAAGTCTTGACCAGAATCACAGGAGATAGTTTCTGTGATGTTGACCAAGGCGAAGGCAGAGATCCTCTGGACTGGACGGCTTTGGCAGAACTGACGAGCAGGATATCATCAACAGCTGAGTAACTGTGGAGAGCTAGGAGCTGGCAGTTAGCCGACAGCTGAGTGGCCAACTTAGAGAAGGAAGGCCTGAGCCCAGCACTGACGGGTTTGGGTTGGGGTTTTATTCTTCCTGTGCCTTTTGGATTCCTGTTTTGACACTGAAAGTAAAAGGAATCTACCCAAAAAAAGGTAGCATAAACACTTGCCTGAGTTTCTTTTTCACTCTTTTGTTCTACCTAAAAACAAGCTTTCTATGGAGTTGGGCTTTAATTTTCAAGGGGAAGTGTCTTGGCTACCTCACAGCCCAAAGTGCTGGACTAAAGTCTCAATAGACCTAATTTTAGTCCACCAGTGACAGGACTTGCTGGATCCATGGGCTGCTGCCAGACCTGACAAAGGTGTCTCCAAAAGCAATAGAAAACATCCTATTACTTGAACAAAACGGTGTTGTATAAATGTAAATGAGATGGTAAGACTGGTGCAAAACAGACAGATTCGGCTCCAGTAGACTTCAACAAAATGGTGGCCGTCTGAACATAGACAGCAACTCCCTATTGCATTTATGTAAATGAAATGGGTAAAAGATGGCTTCAGCTCCTGTTCTCCACCTAAAGAGAACTCCTCAGATGCATTTCGCCCTTTGGCCTCTACAATTAAGCCATGAAAAGGGGCGATACGCTTCTGAGGAATTCTCTACAGGTGGAAAACAGGAGCTGAAGCCATCTTTTACCCATTTCATTTACATTTATGCAACAGGGAGTTGCTGTCTATGTTCAGACGGCTACCATTTTGTTGAAGTCCACTGGAGCCTGACAAGCCGATTCTGTCTGTTTTGCACCAGTCTTTTCACACTCTGATCTGACTGACATAGATTTGGAGGGGCATTCGAGTGGTACTATTTTCAATGTTTTGGGCTACATATACAAGACACCATATACCTCCATATTTCTAAGACTGCTGGGTCACTACAACATGAATTTGAAGGAACACATCTTGGATGACCCCTCTGTTTCTTCTCCAGTATTGAGAATGCCACACAGAAGCGCCAGCATGATCTTCTCATGAAACAAGCCGAGGAGAAGAAGGCCAGAAAGCGTCAAGAGCTGGCCCAGATGAGAAAAGAGTTCCAGAAGCTTCTCAGAAAGAATGCTGAGCTGCCAAAACACATGCAGATGGGACGAGCCGTATGTATCTCTAGAATATATTTTCTACATCAGGGGTCTCTAAACTTTCTAATCAAAGGGCCAGTTTACTGTCCTTCAGGCTTTGGGGTGGGGGGTGAACTGTGGCCAGTAGGGGTAAAAAATGCCCCACCATCAGTGCCCCATCATTAGATTAAATGGCAGGAATAGTGCCCCATTGTTAATATCAATGAGAAGAATAGTGCCCCATTGATACTGTCAGTAGGGGGAATGGTGTCCCATCATTGGTGTCAGTTTGTGGAATAGTGCCCCAAGGACCAGATAAAAGCAAGCAAAGGGCCACATTTTGGAGACCACTGTCCTACACCATCCTGCCCAACTACACCTGATGGATTTCCCCACCAGTATTTAGCCCAAATAGCCATCAAAACAACATAACATGTTTAAAGCACTCTGGAAGCCTAAACTGTGGAGTATCCAAAGATACACGAAGGCGCCTCTATCTTTGTGTCTGCTCTTCACCTCTGCTAGCAGTTTGCTACAGGTTTTACTTTAAATAAAAAACACAGAGGTCTCACACATTTGGAAATATATAGTATCTCACAAAAGTGAGTACACCCCTCACATTTTTGAAAAAAATATGTCATTATATCTTTTCAACACTGAAGAAATGACACTTGTCTACAATGTAAAGTAGTGAGTGTACAGTTTGTATAACAGTGTAAATTTGCCGTCCCCTCAAAATAACTCAACACACAGCCATTAATGTCTAAACCGCTGGCAACAAAAGTGAGTACACCCCTAAGAGAAAATGTCCAAATTGGGCCCAAAGTGTCAATATTTTGTGTGGCCACCATTATTTCCAGCACTGCCTGAACCCTCTTGGGCATGGAGTTCACCAGAGCTTCACAGGTTGCCACTGGAGTCCTCTTCCACTCCTCCATGATGACATCACAGAGCTGGTGGATGTTGGAGACCTTGTGCTCCTCCACCTTCCGTTTGAGGATGCCCCACAGATGCTCAATAGGGTTTAGGTCTGGAGACATGCTTGACCAGTCCATCACCTTTACCCTCAGCTTCTTTAGCAAGGCAGTGGTCATCTTGGGGGTGTGTTTGGGGTCATTATCATGTTGGAATACTGCCCTGCGGCCCAGTCTCTGAAGGGAGGGGATCGTGCTCTGCTTCAGTATGTCACAGTACATGTTGGCATTCATGGTTCCCTCAATGATCTGTAGCTCCCCAGTGCCGGCAGCACTCATGCAGCCCCAGACCATGACACTCCCACCACCATGCTTGACTGTAGGCAAGACACACTTGTCTTTGTCCTCCTCACCTGGTTGCCCCCACACACGCTTGTCACCATCTAAACAAAATAAATTCTTGGTCTCATCAGACCACAGGACATGGTTCCAGTAATCCATGTCCTTAGTCTGCTTGTCTTCAGCAAACTGTTTTTGGGCTTTCTTGTGCATCATCTTTAGAAGAGGCTTCCTTCTGGGATGACATGCATATGAATTTGATGCAGTGTGCAGAGTTTGGTCTGAGCACTGACAGGCTGACCCCCCACCCCTTCAACCTCTGCAGCAATGCTGGCGGCATTAATACGTCTATTTCCCAAAGACAGCCTCTGGATATGACGCTGAGCACATGGACTTAACTTCTTTGGTCGACCATGGCGAGGCCTGTTCTGAGTGGAACCTGTCCTGTTAAACTACTGTATGGTCTTGGCCACCATGCTGCAGCTCAGTTTCAGGGTCTTAGCAATCTTCTTATAGCCTAGGCCATCTTTATGTAGGGCAACAATTGTTTTTTTCAGATCCTCAGAGAGTTATTTGCCATGAGGTGCCATGTTGAACTTCCAGTGACCAGTGTGAGAGAGTGAGAGCGATAACACCAAATTTAACACACCTGCTCCACATTTACACCTGGGACCCTGTAACACTAACGAGTCACCAGGGGCAGATTGAAAGCTCATGGGGCCCCCGGGCAATAGGAGATTATGAGGCCCCCAGGCAATCAGAGATTATGGGGCCACACAGTATACAATCACACAGTATACACATACATGTACACACAGTATACACAGACATATTTCTATTGGCTGAGAAGGTACTGGAGGGGTGGGGCAGCTATAATCTCAGGATTTTTAGACCAAAAGGATGTCGGTTAGGAACATTTCAGAGACAGATGTAAAAAAAAACAGACTTTTACATACTGTCCCTGGTTTTACTGAGGCTGGCAACCCTGATGGGGCCCCCTAGTGACCCGGGGCCCTTGGGCAGTGCCCGAGTGGCTGAATGGTCAGTCCGCCCCTGCGAGTCACATGAAACCGGGGCGAGAAAAAGGCTAATTGGGCCCAATTTGGACATTTTCACTTGGCTGTGTTGAGTTATTTTGAGGGGACAGCAAATTTACACTGTTATACAAGCTGTACACTCACTACTTTACATTGTAGCAAAGTGTCATTTCTTCAGTGTTGTCACATGAAAAGATAGAATAAAATATTTACAAAAATGTGAGGGGTTCACTCATTTTTGTGAGATACTGTAAGTCCCCAACAAAGTCTTCATGCCGGATGCAGCTCTTTGCTTGCCTTCATCCGGCCCTTCAGGCACTATTCTACCAACTGACACCAACAATGGGGCACTAATCCTCCACCTAATACCAAATATGTGGTGTTTACTCCCACTGATGCCAGGAAAATTTCCACTCCCACTGGCCACAATCTGGCCTCCCTAAAGTCACATCGACAATAGATTGGCCCTTTGTTTAGAAAGTTTGGAGACCCCAGCCTTATTGAGATGGGGCAGATGACCCGATTCATGAATGGATGCACTTATCGGTTCACACTTCAAATTTTTTTCCATGATGCAGGAGTTTGAGATGGATCACAGAATCCGTGAGGAAATGGAGCGGCAGAAGTCGGAGAGCGTGCGCACCGCACTAAAGGAGCTGGCATGGGAGCAAGAGAAGCACAACATTGGACTGAAGAAACTGCAAGCCCAGTAAGTAATATCTCAGAACAGATAGTGGTCTTTAATCCTAAAGTGGACCTGTCATCACCCTGTGTCATTTATTCTTAGCAGTGGTGAAAAATGCATTAGCGGGATTGCCTTCAGAATTACCGCTTTCTTGATGCTTTAAATTTTAACAACTGTGTTTCATATCCAAATGTGTGAATGCTTCTTTCAGTTGCTATCTGCTTTTCACACAGCTGCCCTAATAGATTACTGCCAAGATAAGATTAAATATTCATATAACAGACTACAAGAGAAAAGGGGGGTTAACTTCCTCTTGCTCTGCAAATACAGATGTTTTCTAAAGACTTTTATAGATCATTTTTGACATGACATTAATGGTGGACGAGTCTGGGGGGAGACTTCTGCATGCAGTGGACTTCTCCTGGCCATTCAGGAGATAGGTATAAATGTTCAGTGTCTTGGGGGGGATCAAGTGATCATTTTTTTCTCATGAGCTAAGGCCTATCCCTAGTATTCTGTAGGCCCTTCTTTTAGTAAAATGTATCTACCTATCATTCAGGAAAGGAACCCGGGGGGGGGGCACCATGTCAGCACGAGGTACATTCTGGGTATTATGTAAAAAAAACTCATGGTGATAATGAATAGACATGTGCGATTCGTTTCGTACGAATCTCAAATTCGTATACAAATTTCCCAAAATTCGTACGTTCGGGAGGATCCAAAATACGAATTGCCATGCGTCTGAATTCTGTATGCAATACGAACTTTTGTTTACGAATTTCGGATTTCGGATCAGTTGTCGTTGCATCGACGACTCAATCATTATGCTTATTATGAGGGGCTCCCACCATCCCTGTGCTATGCTGACTTCCTCCTGGGGCTGTACCTCTGATGTGCTCATTATGAGGGGCTCCCACCATCCCTGTGCTATGTTGACTTCCTCCCGGGGCTGCTTATTATGAGGGGCTCCCACCATCCCTGTGCTATGCTGACTTCCTCCTGGGGCTGCTTATTATGAAGGGCTCCCACCATCCCTGTGCTATGCTGACGAAACAAAACGGAATTCCAGACACGAAATACGAAGTACGAATTCATTTTAATACGAACCGTAATGGAACAGAACAAAACAAATTTATTGACGGTGCCCATGTCTAATAATGAAGCAAAAGACAAACGCTAAGATGAGACGATGTACGGAGATTTCAGCCTGTCTAACCTTGTTGCAGAATACTGAACAGCAAATGAGAACGATAAGTAAAATTCAAGTTTTCCATCATTTGATGTGGAAGCCTTAAATTATTATGGTCACCATAAAAGAAGCTGTGTAAGAACCAGAAGTAATGGAGAGAGGGGGGTGTGAGGTAAGGAGGGAGGGGGGTAATCCCCTGGGCATTAAGGGCAATGGTTATGAGGAGAGATGAAGTAATGTGTTGTGTTGGGAAGTGAGGGCTCTGGTCACATGAAGAGACGAGGGAAGGTACTTCCCAGGGAAGTGAGGGTCCTGGTCAAGAGGATACACAAGGGAGGGTACTCCCCTGGGAAGTAAGGATCCTAGATATAGGAATAGACAAGTTAAGATCCTCCCGATGGAAGGGAGGGCCCTGGTCATGAGGATATATAACTGAACATGCTACTTCTTTAGAGAAGTAAGAGAAGGTACTCCCCTGGGAAGTGAGGCCCATGGTCATGAGGAGAAGCAAGGAAAGGTACTCCCTGGGGAAATTAGTATCCTGGTAATGCATGAAACATAGAAAATATACTCCCCTGGAAACTCAGGGCCATGGTCATGAGAGGAAACAAGGAAAGATACTCCCCTGGAAAGTGAGAGCCATAGTTATGAGCAGGGCTGGGACAAGGGGTGGGCAGAAGGGGAGGCTGCTCTGGGCGCAGCGTGTATTATAGGGATGGGGGAGCTGCAGCAGATCAATACTTCTGTCAGCCCAGTGCTGGAAGCAGCGAGGAAAGGAGAGCTGGGAAGAGGGGCAGGCTGTGCTCTCTCTCCTGCTCCTCCTCCTAAGCATGTACATAATATAAAGGGGATGGTTTAATTTGGTGTCTTGGACACTGGAAGACCCTGTCCCAGTTCTGGTTATGAGGAGAGATGAGGAAAGGTGTTCCTCCAGAAAGTGAGGGCCATGATCATTAGGAGAGACAAGGGAAGGGGTTGCTCTGGGAAGTGAGAGCCTTACTCATGAGGCGGGATGGGGGAACATGCAGCCCTGGCAAGCAAGAGACATGGAAGGTTCTGTCCCGGTATGTGAGGAACGTGTCCATCAGGAGAAAAGAGGGTATTACACTGGGAAGTGAGGGTCATGGTAATGAGAGATGAGGGAAGCTGCTTCCCTGGGAAGCAAGGGTCCTGCTCATGAAAAGAATTAAAGGAAGGTGCTTCCCTGGGATGTGAACACCATGGTGATTACTTGAGATTAGAGAAGGTGCTCCTATTGGGAAGCAAGGGTCTTGGTCCTGGTCAACACAGGGGTTGAATAAAGCTGCTCCCCTGGGATATAAATGCAATGGTCATGAAGGGGGATGAGGAAAGGTGTTGTTCTAGGAATTGGAGGTTCTGGTCATGAGGGGAAATTAGATAAGGTACTACTGTGGGAAGTGAGGGTGGGCTTTGGTCATGAGGGTAGATGAATGAAGGTGCTTGCATTGGAGGTTAGGACCATGGTCATGAGAAGAGATGAGGGAAGGTGCTCCTCTAGGAAGTGAGGGCTTTGGTCATGGGCAGAGATGACAAATAGTGCTCCACTGGAAAATAAGGGGTTTGTTCATGAGGAAAGACAAAGGAAGGAACTCTTCTACGAAGTGGGCCTCTGGTCATAAAGAAAGGAGGCAAAGTGCTACCATAAGAAACTAACTAAAAGGACCAAAGAACCAAAGTAGTCCCAAATCTGGTTTTCAGGGCCTGTCGAGTAGTTTCTTAGTTCAGGCCTTGGAAGTAAGAATACCAAAAAATGATGACTGAGCTAAAGGAACCAGTGTGACACCCAAAGTCAGCCTATGTCCTACGACAAAAGCCTCATGCCCGTCATAAATTTAGTGTTGTAAGAGTCATCATAAAGTATACATGTTTAATGGTGCAATCTGCATGTAATTTGTGTGTTGTGTCTGTAAAGGTTTCACCCAGGTGCTTCATTTTCCTCCTACAATCCAAAAACTTACTGGTATGTTTATTGGTTCCTTCTTACACTCCACCTAATCTGACCATATGAGTGTGCTAAGGAAATTAGATGGTAAGGTCCTTTTGGGGGGATAAAGCAACATAGGGAGTTTGAATCTTGGTAGACTGGTGGACAATTATCAAGTGAGAGGAACAGTAAAGCACAGTCCTAGTTCAAAACTATTGAACCAAAACAGAGTTACCCGACCGCTGGCCCACGGACCACGTGCCTTCTGATCTTGGATGGCGAGTCGACAACCCTAGATTGTGGGTTCCGGACCCGCAATCCCAGAGCATTAGTGTTGAGAATGGAGGGCAGGTTGCCTACCAAAGTTGCTAGAACACTGTGTCTTTCTTCCAGTAAAGGTCTTCATGTTGTATGCCAGGTTCCGGGATAAGGTGGAGTTTGACACGGTGATGGTGCGTGCAATCAACACTGAACACCAAGTATCCACATACAGACTTCTGTCTCTCCCAGAGAAACACTACAAGATGAAGGGGATGATCCTTAAAAGAAGGCCCACCCGATATGACATCTTTCAGAAAGAGGAAACGGCTAAAGAGAACCGGGATTCAGGTGAGAGCTCATCAGGAAATGCTCATGTTCTACACAATGGGAATGATTTACAAAAATTTGAGAGTGCAAAATCTGGTGTAGCTGTGCATGGTAGCCAATCAGCTTGTAGGTTTTATTGCCAAAGCTTAATTGAACAAGTTGAAGTTAGAAGCTGATTGGCTACCGTACGCAGCAGCACCAGATTTTGCACTCTCCAGTTTTAGTAAATCAGCCCCATTATCTGTAGTGGTGCATTTGTTTGTATTGTTTGTATTAATCCTCACTGTAGGCCCGCTGGAAAGCCCTGCAACTGGTTTGGTTAGCCCTGCAAAATCTGTATTAATTTCTGTGGTTTGAATTGGGGACCAAAGATGATTGGTCACAAATATGGGCTGCATCAAAATCCTGCACCCTGTGAATGGCTGCCTTGAAAAAGAACAACAAAGTCAATTCTTGGTGGTATTAGGCACCAAACAGGATAACCAAATTCCCCCTTAGATATTAGCCTCGTTGTTTTAAAGGGTGTAAAGAACTGGGATGCCACATGCATGTATGATAAAAATGCCTGACTGCTAAGTGATTATATACCAGAATATTCCAGATCCTATCGGAACTCCTATGAAGCACTACACTAAACTAGACAAATTCCTGCTGCCCGATTTTGGTGGTGGTGTCCTAGAACCTTGGGAACAGTATGTACCTTGTGGAGAAAGAGCTGAAGAGGAGCTTCTCTTGCACCTCTGGTCCATCAACCCTGATAGTAATGATAGGGGAGGGCACAGAGTGGCACAAGGATCGATGTTGCTGGTAGCACCTAATCGGAAACCAGGAGCATAGCAATTCAATGTATGTGTGACAGCTCTGGACCGGTAGGTGGTTTGAGATTGTTTGTGACGCGGGGTCTTTTGGCTGGGCGGTGGGGTTGTATGGCGGGGGTAAGCTCACTTGCTGGTTGCTGCCTGGCTTACCATTGCCCATCAATGCTGACCATTAAACTCACCTGCCTGACACACTGACCATTCCACTGACCTACCTGACATACATACACTGACCTACCTACCTGACATACATACACTGACCTACCTGACATACATACACTGACCTACCTGGAATACATACATTGACTGACTTGACATACACTGACCTACCTGACGTACACTTACCTACCTGACATAAATACACTAAACTACCTACCTGCCATACACTTACCTACCTGACATACATACACTGACGGTAGTGACATACACTGACCTACCTACCTGACATACATACACTGACCTACCTGACATACACTGACATACCTGACATACATACACTACCCTACCTATCTACCTGACATACATACACTGACCTACCTACTTGACATACATACACTGACTTACTTGACATACATACACTGACCTACCTGAGATACATACATTGACCTATCTAACATACACTGACCTACCTGAGATACATACATTGACCTACCTGACATACATACACTAACCTACCTACCTGCCATACACTGACCTACCTGACATACATACACTGATGGTAGTGATATACTTACACTGACCCAACTGACAAACATACACTGACCTACCTACCTACCCGACATACATACACTGACCTACCTGACATACATACACTGACCTACCTGATCAGTAGACAGACTTCATGTGTCCTGCAGCAGCTCAGCTTAGCCGTGGTGTGCGGTGCGCCCATCATCATCACAGCAGGAAGCCAGAGGAGGAGAGGAGAGCCGCCCGCCCGAGCGCTGAGAAGGGGATCTCACAGTGATGTGGCGCGGCGGCCGCATTGTAATTCCCGCTTTCTGGAGCCCGCAGCGTCTATGATGGACGTCACACGTCCGGCGTTCCCTGCCATTGGACCAGTAGGATGTCCATCATACGCGATGCAGGCTCCAGAAGGCGGGACCTGCCATGTCACTCGGCCAGGCTCGGTGGCACTCGGGATCAGATTGGTCCCCGCTCGGCAGCAGCGCTCGGGGCTAACAGAGTGGTGCATGCCTGAGACAGGGGCTTTTCAGGGACCCATTCGGTGCTCCAGCCCCCCCTCCCGACGCCACTGACTGTGACCCTATTTCAGTATCTAACATGTTATGGTTACGACCAACTGATCGTATTTTTATGCGTAACCCTATCACAAAACATTTTTTATCCATCTGGGACAGATTCAAAACTTCTCCTGGCCTTCAATCTTCTAACAGTTACCATTTTTTACCCTACCTGGATGGCGCCCAATTCTTTCAAAGCATGGAATACAGCTAATTTATATAATTTGGTATTTGCCTCTTCCATGTATTCTCTTCCTACTTTGTGTGATAAATTTGGACTTCCTCAATCAGAACTGTTCCGCTATTGCGGAATGCAAATCAAAAAATGTTTCCAACCTTATCTCAATTCCAACTTCCAACTATCCCAGATGTCACGTTTTGAACGCATATGTATTTCTGACCCTCATGCTAGAGGAATTGTTTTTTTGTTTTGTTTTTAAGCTAGTACACTGGAACCCCCTCATACAGTTAGGGCCATAAATATTTGGACAGTGACACAATTTTCGCAAGTTGGGCTCTGCATGCCACCGCATTGGATTTGAAATTAAACCTCTACAACAGAATTCAAGTGCAGATTGTAACGTTTAATTTGAAGGGTTGAACAAAAATACCTGATAGAAAATGTAGGAATTGTACACATTTCTTTACAAACACTCCACATTTTAGGAGCTCAAAAGTAATTGGACAAATAAACATAACCCAAACAAAATATTTATTTATTCAATATTTTGTTGCAAATCCTTTGGAGGCAATCACTGCCTTAAGTCTGGAACCCATGGACATCACCAAACGCTGGGTTTCCTCCTTCTTAATGCTTTGCCAGGCCTTTCCAGCCGCAGCCTTCAGGTCTTGCTTGTTTGTGGGTCTTTCCATCTTAAGTCTGGATTTGAGCAAGTGAAATGCATGCTCAATTGGGTTAAGATCTGGTGATTGACTTGGCCATTGCAGAATGTTCCACTTTTTTGCACTCATGAACTCCTGGGTAGCTTTGGCTGTATGCTTGGGGTCATTGTCCATCTGTACTATGAAGCGCCGTCCGATCAACTTTGCACCATTTGGCTGAATCTGGGCTGAAAGTATATCCCGGTACACTTCAGAATTCAACCGGCTACTCTTGTCTGCTGTTATGTCATCAATAAACACAAGTGACCCAGTGCTATTGAAAGCCATGCATGCCCATGCCATCACGTTGCCTCCACCATGTTTTACAGAGGATGTGGTGTGCCTTGGATCATGTGCCGTTCCCTTTCTTCTCCAAACTTTTTTCTTCCCATCATTCTGGTACAGGTTGATCTTTGTCTCATCTGTCCATAGAATACTTTTCCAGAACTGAGCTGGCTTCTTGAGGTGTTTTTGGGCAAATTTAACTCTGGCCTGTCTATTTTTGGAATTGATGAATGGTTTGCATCTACATGTGAACCCTTTGTATTTACTTTCATGGAGTCTTCTCTTTACTGTTGACTTAGAGACAGATACACCTACTTCCCTGAGAGTGTTCTGGACTTCAGTTGATGTTGTGAACGGGTTCTTCTTCACCAAAGAAAGTATGCGGCGATCATCCACCACTGTTGTCTTCCGTGGACGCCCAGCCCTTTTTGAGTTCCCAAGCTCACCAGTCAATTCCTTTTTTCTCAGAATGTACCCGAGTGTTGATTTTGCTACTCCAAGCATGTCTGCTATCTCTCTGATGGATTTTTTCTTTTTTTTCAGCCTCAGGATGTTCTGCTTCACCTCAATTAAGAGTTCCTTTGACCGCATGTTGTCTGGTCACAGCAACAGCTTCCAAATGCAAAACCACACACCTGGAATCAACCCCAGACCTTTTAACTACTTCATTGATTACAGGTTAACGAGGGAGACGCCTTCAGAGTTAATTGCAGCCCTTAGAGTCCATTGTCCAATTACTTTTGGTCCCTTGAAAAAGAGGAGGCTATGCATTACAGAGATATGATTCCTAAACCCTTTCTCCGATTTGGATGTGGAAACTCTCATATTGCAGCTGGGAGTGTGCACTTTCAGCCCATATTATATATATAATTGTATTTCTGAACATGTTTTTGTAAACAGCTAAAATAACAAAACTTGTGTCACTGTCCAAATATTTATGGCCCTAACTGTATGTATCCAAATGGGAACTAGGCTTTAATCGCTCATTTAATGCTACTGAATTGTCTAGAACAGGGATATGCAATTAGCGGACCTCCAGCTGTTGCAAAACTAACAGTCCCATCATGCCCTTGCCTCTGGGTGTCATGCTTGTGGCTGTCAGAGTCTTGCTATGCCTCATGGGACTTGTAGTTCTGCAACAGCTGGAGGTCCGCTAATTGCATATCCCCGATCTAGAATATGGTCCGCCACTAAGTCTGCTCCTTCTAATGTTGTTACTGTGGAAACGCTGCTAAGGATGAGCTGAACACCCCCCTCGGTTCGGTTAGCACCAGAACATCCGAACAGGCAAAAAATTTGGCAGAACACAAAAAACACCGTTAAAGTCTATGGGACACGAACATGAATAATCAAAAGTGCTAATTTTAAAGGCTTATATGCAAGTTCTTGTCATAAAAAGTGTCTGGGGACCCGAGTCCTGCCCCAGGGGACATGTATCAATGCAAATTTTTTTTTTTTTAAATAGGAGTTTTTTCGGGAGCAGTGATTTTTTTTTTAATGCTTAAAGTGAAACAATAAAAAGGAAATATTCCTTTAAATATCGTGCCTGGGGGTGTCTATAGTATGACTGTAACGTGGCGCAGTTTTCCCGCGTTTAGAACAATACCACAGCAAAATTACATTTCTAAAAAAGTCATTTAAAACTGATTGCGGCTGTAATGAATTATCGGGTCTTGGCAATATAGATAAAACTGATTGATAAAAAAACAGCATGGGGACCCCCCCAGTCCATTACCAGGCCCTTTGGGTCTGGTATGAATATTAAGGGGAACCCCGAACCAAACATTTAAAAAAAATTGCGTGGGGGTCCCCACAAAATCCATACCAGACCCTTATCCGAGCAATGCAATCTGGCAGGCCGCAGGAAAAGAGGGGGGGGGGGGCGAGAGAGCGCCCCCTCCCCCCTGAACCATACCAGGCCACATGCCCTCAACATGGGGAGGGTGCTTTGGGGTCTGACCCCAAAGCACCTTGTCCCCATTTTGAAGGAGACAAGGGCCTCATCCCCACAACCCTCGCCTGGTGGTTGTGGAGCTATGTGGGCGTGGGGCTTATCAGAATCTGAGAGCCCCCTTTAACAAGGGGACCCCCAGATCCCAGCCTCCCCCCTATGTGAATTGGTAACGGGGTACATTGTACCCCTACCATTTCACAAAAATATGTCTCAAAAATGGTAAAAAAGACAAGAGACAGCTTGGGGCAAGTCCTTTATTAAAAGATAAAAAAATAAAAATGTCCAGCGAGGTCCATTCATCTTCTTCTATCACACCGCCGAGGAGCCGGTGGCTTTTAGAATTTGCCCCGAACACTGCACATTGTTTGGTGTTCGCCCGAACATCGGAACAACCAAATTTCGGCCCGAACTTATGCTTGGGCCGAACCGTTCGCCCACCCCTAATGCTAACCCGTTGGTATTTGGTCCTTGCTCCAATGTCAAAATATGCTTCTGATTACCCTGGAGCTTGTTTTCGGGGGCTGTTCAAAGTCTGGCACTCAACTTCATAGTTGGTAAGATTGCCCAAAAATTCTGTAAGACAGTTTTTGATTTGGCCTCCGAAATCTTTGATACTCCTATACAGCCCAATTCCTGCTACAGCCCTATTAAACATGATGGGACCACACAGAATCAATTTCACCTTCTTTTACAGCTCCTAACAGCCATAAAACAAACCATTGCTAAGGCATGGAAAACTCCAATATGTAATTCTAGCTGAAGCCATACACAGAACTAATAACTCTAATGTCGCGTACACACTCGACCATTTTCTCAATCGGAATAAACTCAGACGGAGTTCCGCTGAAACTGTCTTGCATACACACGGCCACACCAAAGTCCGACCGTCTAGACTGCGGTGACGTATAACACGTACGACGGGACTAGAAAAAGGAAGTTCAGTAGCCAGTAGCCAATAGCTTCCGTCTTGTACTTGCTTCAGAGCATGCGTTGTTTTTGGTCTCTCGGAACAGCATACAGACGAGCGTTTTTCCCAATAGGAATTGATTCCGTCGGAAATATTTAAAACATGTTCTATTTCTAGGTCCGTCAGGATTTTCGAAAAAAAACAAAAAACTTTTTCTGCTGGAAAGTCCGACCGTGTGCTAAAATTGAAGCACATCAAAAGAGATCGAATTGGTCAATTTGAGAAACCCCATCTTCCTTGGGTTAAGCATTGTTTACCTCCAGACTTTGATGACGCAATATTATTGCCTTGGTAATTTTACTCTATTTGCCTTGAATATAATTTCTATTCATTTGGGATCGCATCACCACTTGTAAACCCCCCCCCCCCATCCATTCCCCTTTTTTTTTCTACCCTCTCGATCTATTCCTATATTTTGTTTTCTACCTTTTTTTTGATATTGGTGTGGTACTTATATACACATTATCTCTTTCGTTTTTAACCACTTCAGCCCCGGAAGGTTTTACCCCGTTAACGACAAGGCCATTTTTTGCGATTCGGCACTGCGCTGCTTTAACTGACAATTGCGCGGTCGTGAGACGCTGTACCCAAACTAAATTGATGTCATTTTTCCCCACAAAAAAGAGCTTTCTTTTGGTGGTATTTGATCACCTCTGCGGTTTTTATTTTTTGTGCTATAAACGAAAAAAGAACGACAATTTTGAAAAAAAAAACAAAAAAAAACAATTTTTTTACTTTCTGCTATAATACACATAAAAAATAAATAAATAAATATATATATATAAAAAAAAATATATATATATATATATAAATGATTTCATCAGCTTAGGCCAATATGTATTCTGTTACATATCTTTGGTTAAAAAACAAAACAAAAAAATGCAATAAGCGTATATTGATTGGTTTGTGCAAAAGTTATGGCGTCTACAAAATAGGGGATAGCTTTATGGACTTTTATTATTTTTTTTTTATATTTTTTACTGGTAATGGTGGCGATCTGCGATTTTTAGCAGGACTGCGACATTGCGGCGGACAAATCTGACACTTTTTTTGGGGACCTGTGACACCAATACAGTGTTCAGTGCTATAAAAATGCACTGATCAAGGTATAAATGACACTGGCAGGGAAGGGGTTAACACTAGGGGATGATCAAGGGGTTAACTGTGTTCCCTGGGTGTGTTCTAATTGTGTGTGTGTGTGTGTGTGGGGGGGGGGGCTGGGGGCTTCCTGGGATAACACCGAGATCGCTGTTCCTGATCACTAGGAGCAACAGATCTCTGAGATGTCCCCCCATCAGAACGGGGATCCGCCTTGTTTACAAAGGCAGATCTCCGTTCTGCCTCTATGTAACCTGATCGCGGGTGGCCAGCGTACATAGAGTCCGCCGGACACGTGCCCACAGTGTCACAAGCATGGACCGCCGTGCGGGTACGGCGGTTTGCGCAGGAGAACCAACCTTCCTCTGTATATATACAGTGGCTGGTCGGCAAGTGGTTAATATATACCTATTAGATTGATCTCCTTATTGCTGCTATTGCAAAATGATTCAATAGTCACTAGCTTACTTTTTTCCTTCTGATGGAATTTTCGAATGCTTTTGATTTAATACTTTATTGGTCTCTTGGTATTTATTGGTTCGTTGCTCTACTCGTTACATTTTTACATTGTCATGTACTCATCCTGCTCATAAATCACTATATTTAGCTTTATTGCCATTTGAATATTGTACCACCATCCTTATATGCACTTCCATGCTGGGCACTTGCAGGTCACTCAATATCAATCAATATTCGCTTTCCTAACACTAAACCGCCTCTTCGACAGGCGTCCAATCATAGCAGAGTACGGGAAGAGAGAATGGGAGAAGACATCGAGGAGTGCAGACGGTGGGCCGGCGGGGGCACACTGGCAGCATTTGATATGGTACAGTGGCTGCGTTTGATGGGGCACAGTGGGAGCAATTAATGGGAAAATGGCATTTGATGGACACAGTGGCTACATTTGATGGCACAGTGGTGGCAATTGATGGGCACAGTGGCTGCATTTGATGGGCACAGTGGCTGCGTTTGATAGACACAGTGGCTGCGTTTGATGGGCTCAGTGGTTGCGTTTGATGGCACAGAGGCTGCATTTGATGGGCACAGATGCTGCGTTTGATGGGCACAGTGACTGCATTTGATGACACAGTGGCTACGTTTGATGGCACAGTGGTGGCAATCGATGGGCACTGTGGCTGCATTTGATGGGCACAGTGGCAATTGATGGGCACAGTGGCTGCGTTTGATGGCACTGTGGTGGCAATTGATGAGCACAGTGACTGCATTTGATGGCACACTGGTGGCAATTGATGGGCACAGTGGCTGTGTTTGATGGGCACAGTAGCTGTGTTTTATGGGCACAGTGGCTGCGTTTGATGGGCACAGTGGCTGCGTTTGATGGGCACAGTGCATTTTTATGGGCACAGTGGTTGCGTTTTATGGGCACAGTGGCTGCTTTTGATGGCACAGTGGCAGCAATTGATGGGCACAGTGACGGGCACAGTGGCTGCTTTTGATGGGCACAGTGGCGGCAATTGATGGGCACAGTGGTGGCAATTGATGGGCACAGTGGCTGCGATTGATGGCACAGTGAGGCTGCATTTGATGGGGGTTTTTTCAGAATTTTCAGTTTGTTTGCACCCCCCCCTCCAAAAAAAAGTTTGAGCACCAGCCGCCACTGAGAGGCACGCTTAGTATAAGCACACCTCTATTCAACTAGGAGCGTAGCTAGGACACAAGCCAAAGGTCATTAACAGCGAGGTCCTCACTAGGAAGACAAGGACATCTTCAGGATCCAGGTTGGGTTCAGGAAGTGAGGGAAATGAGCATAAGGCCTCTTTCACATGGGGCGGATCAGTAAAGATCCGCCCCGTGATGATCCGCCCACTCAGCGGGGATCGCTCCGTTGTCCCCGCTGAGCTGGCGGCGGACAGGGCGGTCTCCGCACACTGTGCAGGGACCGCCCTGTCAGCTCTCCGCTCTCCTCTATGGGGATCGGATGAGCATGGACCGTCTGTCCGTGTTCATCCGATCCGCTCTGCAGACGGACAGAAAAATAGGATTTTCCTCCGTCTGCAGAATCGGACAGTTGCGGAGGCGGACAATAGCGGGTGTCTGCGGATGCTCATCCGCAGACACCCGCTATCCCATAGGGATGAATGTATGGCCCGTATTTCATCCGCAAACGGATGGATGAAATACGGACATACCATCCGCATGTGTGATAGGGGCCTAATTCAGAGGCAGTGTCAGGATACAGGCAGAGGGCAATGAACAGTCGGGCAGTACGGTACAAAATCAGAAGTCAGAATACAGAGCAAAACACAGGACAAGGTCACAACAGTCAGACAAGGATCCAGAGACGGTCATACACAAGAAGTCAAAAGTAGGATTCGGTACCTCGCTGCCTGGCTGTTGATGACCTTCGGCTCGTGTCCTGACTACGCTCCTAGTGGATGAGTATGGAGGTGCGTTTATTCCGAGCATGCCGCTATACCCATCCACAAGTATCCTGCAGAGAATTTTTCCCATTGCGTTCAGTAGACATGTGTGCCCATCAATTGCTGCCACTGTGCCCATCAATTGCTGCCACTGTGCCCATCAATTGCGGCCACTGTTCCCATTAATTGCTCCCACTGTGCCCCATCAAACGCAGTCACTGTGCCATATCAAATGCTGCCAGTGTGCCCCCCGCCGGCCTGCCATCTGCACTTACCTGTGTTGGTGGAACAGCTCCTCTATGTCTTCTCCCATCCTCTCTTCCGGTCCTCTGCCATGTTCGTTTCATTTCGAATCAAATTCTCACAAATTTATCATTATTCAGAAATTCCGATGACAATAGAAACGTAGTAACGGATTTGAACAGATCTGAAATGTAATTTTGGATGAAATTCAAATAGTTTTCGAAGCGAATTCGAATTTGAATCTCTGATCAGAATAAAACAGAATAGAAAATAAAGAAATAGAAAAGAATAGAATATAATAGAAAAAAAATTGCATATAATAGAGTGAAACAGAACTGAATACAAAATAAAAGAATAGATTTTTTTTTAATAGAAAATAAAGGGATAGAACTAAAAAAATAATAAAATAGAATAGAAAATAAAAGAACAGAATCAAATAGAATAGAAAATTTGAAAATAAAGGAATAGCATAAAAAAAGAATAGAATAAAATAGAATATAACCATTCTGAAATTTGAATTTCAAGTACAATACATTTGAATTCTAACAGAACAGAAAAAAAGAATAGAAAGGATAAAATAGAAAAAAACATAACCATCCTCCGAAATTCGAATTTCAAATAGAATAAATTTGAATTAGAATAGAATAAAAAAATAAAAAAAAAATAGAAAAGAATAGAATAGAACAGAAAAAAAACAATATAAATAGAAAAGAATAGAAGAGAATAGAAAAAAAGAATAGGAAAAAAATAGAATATAACTATCTTCTGAAATTAAAATTTCAAATATAGTAAATTTTTATTCTGATATAATAGAAAAAAAGAATAGAAAGAATAAAATAGACTATAACCATCTTTAGAAAATTGGAATTGGAATAAAAAAATATTAGAAAAGAATAGAATAGAAAAGAATACAGTAAAACAGAAAAAAATAGAATAGAAAATAAAAGAAGGGAATAAAATAGAATAAAAAATTAGAAAACAAAGAAATATCATAAAAAAGAATAGAATAAAATAGACTATAACCTTCTTCTGAAAGTAGAAAAAAAAGAATAGAAAGAATAAAGTAGAAAAAAATATAACCATCCTCTGAAATTCAAATTTTGAATAGAATAAATTTGAATTAGAATAGAAAAGAAAATAATAAAATAGTAGAAAAGAATAGAATAGAAAAAAAAGCAATATAATATAAAAGAATAGAAGAGAAAAGAAAAAAAGAATAGAATAAAATAGAATATAACTATCTTCTGAAATTAAAATTTCAAATAGAGTAAATTTGAATTCTAATAGAATAGAAAGAAAAAAAATAGAATAGAAAAGAATAGAAGACAATAGAAAAAAAGAATAGACTAAAATAATAAAATAGAAAAGAGAATAGAATATAACATAATAGAAAAAAAACAATAGAATGGAATAGAAAGAATATAACCATCCTCCAAAATTTGAATAGAATAAATTGGAATAGAAAAGAACAGAATATATAAAAAAATATATAATATATATTTTATAATAAATATATATCTATGTATCTCTCTCTCTCTCTCTCTCTCTCTTTCTCTCTCTCTCTCTCTCTCTCTATATATATATATATATATATATATATATATATATAAATAAACAATATAACCCTCTTCCAAAATTCGATTAGCATAAATTTGAATTTGAATAGAAAATATTATAATATAATATGATAAAAAAGAATAGAGTAGAAAAAAAACAATAGAATAGAAAGAATATAACCATCTTCTAAAATTTGAAGTTTGACTAGAACAACTTCGATTTCGAACGGAATTTTAATCAATTTGATTTTTCTGAATTCAGTCGAGTTGAGTTTAAGTCGACTGAATTTGGAAAATTCGAATCAATTGGAATTCGAATAAACGAAACAAATTCCAAAAACAAATTAAACAAAATTTAACTGATCGAATTTATCTAAATAATGAATAAAAACGAAACAATCTTTTTCGTTCTGCACTAGTTTTTTAGAGAGGCAGCAGAACCCCCGAGACCTCCACGGGGGGTCCACCAACATCAAACCTTCACTGGGTTGGCTTGCAGGTGAACAGGAACAAAGCTGAAGGCCAATCAGCATGTCGCACTCCAGCTTATATTGACTGATTGGTGCCAGTACTGAGCGTACTCGTGGGCCACTGCTTGGCCAGCACATAAAAACATCCGCGCATGTGTTTGTTACTGACGTAATGCCCATGCACCTGCGATGGCATTCTTGTACTAGAACGTATTGGACCTTCTTGACAAGGTCTTACTGCTGCAGGTATCTGACGTGGCAATGTACCTCTGATGTATCTCCTCACCCACTCCACCCAATAATACCCCCACAATATACTCATGGGGCAGTTTCTAATGCTGGTTATTTTATGTTATATATCATAGGGGTCCGGAGCATTGTGGCAGCGGGTGCAGTAGCAGAGCCCAGTCTTGGGACCCGGAAGCACGACCAATGGGCATGGAAGAGGTCCGAAGGTCAAGTTGAAAGAATTCGCAAAGTCATAGAAAAGGCTGAGAAGGCCAAATCAAAGATTTTCCTGAGGAAGCAAGAATGGGATAAGCTGTGAGTCCTGTTTCTGAAGACAGTCCTGAGTATAATTTATAGACATGTGCACTGCCAAAAAATGTGTTTGTTTTTTAGTTTTTTGTTTTTTTCGGAATTCTAAAATTTGGAAATTCTGAAATTCGTAATTCGTAAATTTGAAAATTTGTAATTTTAAAATTCGGAATTCTAAAATTCGGAAATTAGAAAATTCATAACTTAGAAAATTCTAAAATTTGTAAATTCGGAAATTTGAAAATTTGTAAATTCAAAAATTTGTTAATGCGAAAATTTGAAAATTTGTAATTGAAAAAATTTGTAAATTAGAAAATGTGTAAATTCGTCAATTAGAAAACTTGTAAATTCGTAAATGAGAGAATTTGTAAATTCGTAAATGAGAGAATTTGTAAATTCGTAAATGAGAGAATTTGTAAATTCGTAAATAAGAGAATTTGTAAATTCGTAAATTTGTAAATTCGAAAATTTGTAAATTAGTAAATATGAAAATTTGTAAATTCGGAAATTAGAGAATTTTTAAATTCGGAAATTTGAAAATATGTCAATTCGTAAATTCAAAAATGTGAAAATGTGAAAAATTGGAAATTCTAAAATTTGGAAATTCTAAAGTTAGTAATTCGTAAATTTGAAAATTCGGAATTCATAAATTCGAAAATGCAAAAATCTGTAAATTCGGAAATTTGAAAATTCAGAAATTCGAAAATTTGTAAATTCATAAATTCATAAATTCGAAAATTTGTAAATTCGGAAATGAGAGAATTTGTCAATTCGTAAATTCGAAAATTTGGAAATTCGGAAAATTCGAAAATGTGGAAATTCAGAAAAAATTAACTTACGTTAGCCATACACAGGTTGAATTTCGAAAGAATTTTCTTTCAAAAACCTTATCTAAAAAAAATTTTGTTTAATTTTCTGATTAATGGTGGGAGAATTGTTTGAGAAATGTGTGAAAAATGTAATCGAAGAAGAAATGTGCATGTGCAAGAGAAGAAAATTCCTGGAAAGAAAAGAAGATTCCCAGCCACGAAATTCTTTTCTGTAGCAACATGGAGGTGAAATTAAAGGCTTGGTTGGTAAAATTTTCTAAATCAATGGTGGCGCCATCAGATCACAAAACGCACAAATCTGATTTTCAAAAGAAAATTATTTCAAAATTCGACCTGTGTATGGTCAGCCTAACAAACGAATAATAAATAATTATTCAATTATAGGTATTGGGATTTCCTTTCAAATTTGGCTGTTAGTGAATGTAACAAATACAAATTTATCCGAAGTTACGAATTATCTGAGATAATGAATGCTGTAGCTAAACAAATGGAACGGAACAAATTATTATTATTAATAATAATAATAATAATAATAATAATTATAAAAAGTAATTTGTTATGGTCCATTTGTTTAGATGCGGCATTTGTTATTTCGGATAATTCGTATTGCTATAATTTATTTATTATTAGTTGGTTATTATCCCAGATTTTCGAATTTTGGGATTTTCATTCTTATCTTCAGATTTTCGTTCTTATTTTCAGATTTTCGTTCTTTTGAATTTCCGGATTTTCGTTCTTATCTTCAGATTTTCGTTCTTATTTTTGGATTTCCGTTCTTTTGAATTTTGGGATTTTCGTTTTATTTTAAGATTTTCGTTCTTATTTTTGGATTTCCATTCTTTCGAATTTTCGGATTTTCATCCTCTTCTTCAGATTTTGGTTCTTATTGTCGGATTTTCGTTCTTTTGAATTCTTGGATTTTCATCCTTATCTTCAGATTTTCGTTCTTATTTTCGTTCTTTTGAATTTTCAGATTTTCGTTCTTATTGTCGGATTTTTGTTCTTTAGAATTTTCGGATTTTCGTTCTTATCTTCAGATTTTGTTCTTATTTTCGGATTTCCGTTCTTTTGAATTTTGGGACTTTTGTCCTTACCTTCAGATTTTTCGCTCTTAATTTCGGATTTTCGTTCTTTTGAATTTTGGGATCTTTGTCCTTATCGAAATCCGAAAATTAGAACGAAAATCTGAAGATAAGAACGAAAATCCAAATTCAAAAGAACTTATCTTCAGATTTTCTATCTTATTTTCAGATTTCCGTTCTTTTGAATTTTTGGATTTTCGTTCTTTTGAATTTTCGAATTTTCATTCTTATTTCCGAATTTTTGGATTTTGTAATTTCCGAATATTTGAATTTCCAAATATTTAGAAAAAAGGTACTGGTGAATTCTTGTGATCTGTCCGGTGATCAGGTTTAGTAAATCGATCACATCTATAATGTTCTGACTTTACATTGGCATCAGAAATGACAACCTGTTTTGTTCCTCTCCAGATATAAGACTAAACCCAGCGAGGACTACGAGGATCCGCAGGATGTTCTGGCAATAAAAAACGCCAAAGAAAACATGGGGGACTTTAAACTGAAGACGGCGGAGGACTACACGGTCCCGGAACATCTGCGTATCAATGCAGAGCAGAAGAGGAACGAGCTAGCGATGCTGGAGGGCATTGTACGTATATCACCGGTGCCCCGACCTGCCGCCATATTGGGGGTCCCATCAGTGCTCCCTCATCATTGCCCATCAGTGCAGCCTCATCTTTGCCCATCAGTGCCCCATCATCATTGCCCATCAGTGCAACCTCATCTTTGCCCATCAGTGCCCCATCATCATTGCCCATTAGTGCAACCTCATCTTTGCCCATCAGTGCCCCATCATCATTGCCCATCAGTGCAACCTCATCTTTGCCCATCAGTGCCCCATCATCATTGCCCATTAGTGCTCCCTCATCATTGCCCATCAGTGCTCCCTCATCATTGCCCATCAGTGCTCCCTCATCATTGCCCATCAGTGCCCATCAGTGCCCCATCATCATTGCCCATCAGTGCTCCCTCATCATTGCCCATCAGTGCTCCCTCATCATTGCCCATCAGTGCTCCCTCATCATTGCCCATCAGTACTCCATCATCAGTGCCCATCAGTGCCCATCATCATTGCCCATCAATGTCCCATCATCATTGCCCATCAGTGCAGCTCCATCATCATTGGCCATTAGTGCCCCATCATCAGTGCCCATCAGTGAAGGAGAAAAATGACTTAATTACAAAATTTTATAACAGAAACTAAGAAAAACATCTTTTTTTTTGCCCGGTGGTTAAAGTGTGAGTTAGTTTGGTTTCAACTTTTTAGTGTATCTAAATCTGCTAGTCCATTTAACACTGACCTCCCCCCAGACTGACAATGCTACTGTCCAAATGTGCCCCCTGTGCTACTTCATGCCGAGTGGGTTCGCTCTAAAACAGGAGGTGTTACTGGCCAGATCACCAGGTAAAAACAGAGGGGAAAACAAACATCCAAAGAAAAGTAAGGCAGCCACCACATCTAATGATTGGTAAGCTGAAATATATCACATTTTTGGTTTTCGGGTTTAATACTGCTTTAAAGCCAAAGTTTAATCTGCTATGATTTTGATTTCACAGTTTTTTCCTCTTCTCTCCTCCATCCATCATACCATAGTGTGGCCATACAATGTTTATTTTGTGCCTTCATACAGATCCACGAGCAAAAGTCGGCCATGAACCGCTCCATCCTCGAGCTGCGAGATTTCAAGGCGGAGACCATCGAACAAATGAAGAGTTTAGTGGCGGAGCTGAAAGTCATCCAGTCCATGCTGGAGCCTTCCAAACATCTCCCCATTCCCAAAGTGCCATCGATGCACCCCGACGAGATTCCGGAGAGGAAGTTCCAGTATGACAGCGAAACCCTCCAAAAATTCAAACAGGAGCAAGCGAAGCAAGTCCAGGCCCCGCGGACGACGGAAGGAGGGGGATTCGGAGCATTTGAGGGGTTTGGAGGGGAGAAACAAGCTGCGGTTAAGCAGGCCTGGTCTTCAAGGCCATCTACCACAACAACCGTCAGGTCCTACCGCGCCGTGTCTGCTGGAGCCCAGTATGGGGAGGGTGCAGAACTGTCAGAGCTGGAGAAGGAGATGATTCGGATTGAGGAAATTCAAAATCTCTATAGGCAGAACAACATCATTAAACAGGTACATCCACCCATGATAACTAATAGGGGGGAATATATATATATAAAAAAAAAAAAAAATATATATATATATAAAAAGGGGGGGGGGGGGTAATTATTTGGTCGCCTGCAGATTGTGTAAGTTTGCCCACCTACAAAGAAATGAAGGGTCTATAGTTTTTTTTTTTTATCATCTGTGTATTTTAAATGATAGAGACAGAATATCAGCCAAAAATCCAGAAAAAACACGATACAAATGTTATAAATTGAGTTGCAGTTCAGTGAGTAAAATAAGTATTTGACCCTCAAGCAAAACATGACTTGGTATTTGGTGGAGAAAACCTTGTTGGCAATCACAGAGGTCAGACGTTTTCTTGTAGTTGGTGACCAGGTTTGCACACATCTCAGGAGGGATTTTCACTCTTCTTTACAGATTTTCTCTAAATACTTAAAGTGGACCTTCAATAATTTTTTTCCTCTTCCCATCTATTAAATCTTCTGTCCTTGTTGTTGGTTTAACTTTGGATAGTAAAACATTTTTTTTTCTGCCAGTAAATGCCTTATACAGCCCACTTCCTGTTTCCTGTCTGGTCATTAGTCTAGGCTTATGACATCGTGTACAGCTCTCTCTCTCTCACTCTCCTGAGAATTTTCCAGGAAGGGAGGGGCGGATGAGTAATAAGAGGGCCAATGAGAGCTGCAGAGCTGGAGGTGTGCCTCTGTGTAAATCCGGGAAGTGAACAGGCAGCAACTTCAGCTGCCCACTCTTAAAATGTATGCAGCCAGACTCATTGGAGGGAGATTTCTGCACCATATTTGGCAAGTACAGAATCACAGTATATATAAAATAATATGCAAAGTGGTTGGTGGGGGGGGGGGGGACTTCAGAATGGCACAAATGTTTTTATTACAAATTATGTGAGTGTCAGAAACCATGAAATCAGACCAAGACAGAAGTACAGTTTAATCGTATTTGTTTAATAATAAAGGTAAAAGGAACAAACGTAGTCAAAACATAGCCAAAGTTCAGTAACCGGAACGGATAGTCAGCCAAGCCAGAAGTCAGGGATCAATGTAGAGGAACAGCAAGCAGGATCTGGAGCCAGAAGGGATGTCAGCGAAGCAAGTCTTGAATGGGATCGCAGGAGATAGTTTCTGTGATTTTGAACAAGGTGAAGGCAGAGATCCACTGGGCTGAACGGCTTAAGTAGCAGGACTGACGAGCAGAATCATCAACAGCTGAGTAACTGTGGAGAGATAGGAGCTGGCAATTAGTCGACAGCTGAGCGGCCAGCTCAGAGAAGGAAGGGCTGAGCCCAGCCCTGACATTAAGCACACTGTAATTCCTCATTAAGGTTTCTTGGCTGTCACTTGGCAACTGGAAGTTTCAGCTCCCTCCATAAATTTCTATAGGATTAAGGTCTGGAGACTGGCTAGGCCACTCCACGGCCTTAGTGTGCTTCTTCTTTGTTGCCTGTTGTGGTATATTTTGGGCCATTGTCATGCTGGAAGACTCATCCACTACCCATCTTCAGTTTGGGAAGAAGGTTCTCATTCAAGATTTTACAATTTATGGCCCTGTCCATTGGCCCTTCAATGCGGCAAAGTCGGCCTGTACCTTTAGCAGAGAAACAGCCCCAAAGCATATTGTTTTCACCTTTGTGCTTGACCTTAGGGATGGTGTTCTTGGGGTCATAGTCAGCATTTTTCTTCCTCCAAAGCTGAGTTGATGCCAAAGAGCTCAATTTTGGTCTCATCTGACCACAGTACTTTCTCCCAATCCTTCTCTGAATCGTTCAGATGTTCATTTGCAAGCTTCAGAGGGGCCTGTACATGTGCCTTCATGAGGCGGGGGACCTTGCGGGCGCTGCAGGATTTCAATCCATGGCAGTATATTGTGTTACCAATGGTTTGTTTGGTATCTGTGGTCCCAACTGCCTTGAGATCCTTCACAAGCTCCTCCATTGTAGTTCTGGGCTGATCCCTCACTTTTCTCATGATCATCCTCACCCCCATGAGGAGATATCTTGCGTGGAGCTCCAGATCCGAGGGCCAGTGATTGTTATTTTGTAGTTCTTCCATTTGTGAATAATTGCCCCAACATTTGTCTCCTTCTCACCAAGCTTCTTGCTGATGGTCTTGTAGCCCATTCCAGACTTGTGTAGGTCTACAATCTTTTCCCTGATGTCCTTTGATAGCTCTTTGGTCTTGCCCATAATGGTGAGGTTTGAATGGAAGAAAAAGATTCTGTGGACAGGTGTCTTTTATACATATAGGAGAGAGATATGTGTATATATATATATATATATATATATATATATATATATATATATATATATATATATAAAGAAAACATTAAAGGCAAAGTGTAACTTGCTTCCCTTTCTGTTTTCATTACATACCTTATTTTAGACTCAGTGATGTCATCACTGATAATGACCCGAGCTCTATCGCTGTGTCTAAGATCCAAAAGCTTGAGACCGATATTCTGGCTAGGGCATTCAACTCCCAAAATAAAAAGTACTGATCAGGTGAAAGTCGGCAACTCCGAGTGCTCTCACAAAGAAAAATCCTTTATTGGCTACATGTATAAAAACACAATACAGTCGAAAAACAAACGCGTTTCGACTATGCGGCCTTCCTCATATGAGGAGGTCTGCATAGCCAAAACACATTAGCATCTACTTTATTGTGTTTTTATACATGTAGCCAATAAAGGATTTTCTTTGCGAGAGCGCTCGGAGTTGCCGGCTTTCATCTGACGTCATCATCGAGTCTCTTTTGCTTCTCCATGCAATGCATTATCATATGCCGAAGAACCTGAAGATGTTTAAATACAGAATTCTTGTGCTGGGCTGGACCAGCTCGTTTAAGTGACATACTTTCTTGCCTGCAGATAAACGACCTGGTGATTAGCTTTGACGCCGAGCTCCGCCTTCTGCGACACAAGAAGCTGCAGCTGGACGTACAAATGAAAATGGCTGACCTCCGACACATCACTCTTTTCGAGGAGCTGATGCTGCTGAAGGAATATGAGAAGAGAGAAGACATTCTGCAGGAGAAGGTCAGCGACCGAGTCTCTGAGCTGGAAGAGATGAAGGTGAGTCGAAGGTGAACGGTAACCGCACGGGTTATACAGAGCTAAGATCAGCCAAGACAGTCTATAATGACCACACTGGTTATACAGAGCTAAGGTCAGCCAAGATGGTCTATAATGACCACACTGGTTATACAGAGCTAAGGTCAGCCAAGACGGTCTATAATGACCACACTGGTTATACAGAGCTAAGATCAGCCAAGACGGTCTATAATGACCACACTGGTTATACAGAGCTAAGGTCAGCCAAGATGGTCTATAATGACCACACTGGTTATACAGAGCTAAGGTCAGCCAAGACGGTCTATAATGACCACACTGGTTATACAGAGCTAAGATCAGCCAAGACGGTCTATAATGACCACACTGGTTATACAGAGCTAAAGTCAGCCACGACTGTCTATAATGACCACACTGGTTATACAGAGCTAAAATCAGCCAAGATGGTCTTTAAAGACCATGCCGGTTATACTGAGCTGAGATCAATTAGGAAGGGAAACAGTGACCACATTAGGTATGCAAAGCTAAGATCAGCCAAGGAGGTGAACCGTGACCACACCGGTTATACAGAGCTGAGATAAGCCAAGGAGCGTGAACAGTGACCACACCGGTTATACAGAGCTGAGCTAAGCCAAGGTATGTGAACAGTGACCACAATGGTTATACAGTATGGAACAGCCGGGAAGGTGAATAGTGACCACACTTGTTATTGAGAGCTGCGGTCAACCAGGAAGGTGAACAGTGACCACACTGGGTATACAGAGCTAAGTAAGACCAGCTAGGATGATGAATAGTGATAACGCTAGGTAAGATCAGCTAGGAAGGTTAACAGTGACCACACTGGTTAGACAGAGCTAAGATCAGCCAAGACGGTCTATGAAGACCACACTGGCTATACTGAGCTGAGATCAACCAGGAAGGTGAATAGTGACCACACTGGTTATAGAGAGCTGACATCAACCAGGAAGGTGAATAGTGACCACACTGGTTATAGAGAGCTGAGGTCAACCAGGAAGGTGAACAGTGACCACACTGGGTATACAGAGCTAAGTAGGACCAGCTAGGATGATGAATAGTGATAACGCTAGGTAAGATCAGCTAGGAAGGTTAACAGTGACCACACTGGTTAGACAGAGCTAAGATCAGCCAAGACGGTCTATAAAGACCACACTGGTTATACTGAGCTGAGGTCAACCAGGAAGGTGAATAGTGACCACACTGGTTATAGAGAGCTGACATCAACCAGGAAGGTGAACATTGACCACACTGGGTATACAGAGCTAAGTAAGACCAGGAAGGTGAACAGTGACCACACAGATTTCTTTAGCATTGTATATGGACTTTCTTTGGGTTCTCCATAGAGGAAGTCCGAGGATTATCTGCAGCAGCTGGAGACGAAGAAGAAGGACATTGTGAAGCTGCAGGAGAAGGAAAAGACTTTACATGCCACCTTTCAGACCTCACTGGGCGAGAACAACAAATTTGCCACTTTTCTCACCAAAGTCTTTAAGAAGAAAATCAAACGCACCAAGAAGAAGGAGGTGACGGGGGACGAAGGTTTGTAGGAGTGTCAGCTCATCATGGGATAAACAAGATTCATTGCTGGATTGGTGCATTCACTGCTTCCAGAGCTAGGATCTAGAACATGGGTGTCCAAAATTTCTACACAAATGACCAGCTTTAGTGTCCTTCAGACTTTAGTGGGCTGAGTGTGGCCTCTGGGGGTAGAAAATGCATCGATCATGGTGATCAGTGGGAGTAAAAAAAACGACATTGCACCTGTGGTCAATAGGAGAAGGAAAAGTGCCCAATCATTGGTGTCAGTGGAAGGAATAGTGTCCATTGCTGGTGTCAGTGGAAGGAAGAAAAAAACATTGTTGGTGTTAGTGCCCCATCGTTGGTGTCAGTGGGAGGAATAGTGCCCCATCGTTGGTGTCAGTGGGAGGAATAGTGCCCCATCATTGGTGTCAATAGGAGTAAAAATATCCCATCGTTGGTGTCAGTGAGAGGAATAGTGCCCCATTGTTGGTGGCAATAGGAGGAAAAATATCCCATCATTGGTGTCAGTGAGAGGAATAGTGCCCCATCGTTGGTGTCAGTGGAAGGAATAGTGCCCTATCGTTGGTGTCAGTGGGAGGAATAGTGCCCTATCGTTGGTGTCAGTGGGAGGAATAGTGCCTCATCGTTGGTGTCAGTGGAAGGAATGGTGCCGCATAATTGGTGTCAGTGGAAGGAATAGTGCCCCATCGTTGGTGTCAGTGGGAGGAATAGTGCCCCATTGTTGGTGTCAGTGGGAGGAATAGTGCCCCATTGTTGGTGTCAGTGGGAGGAATAGTGCCCCATCATTGGTATCAGTGGGAGGAATAGTGCCCCATTATTGGTGTCAGTAGGAGGAATAGTGCCCCATCATTGGTGCACATTTTTATAAACGTAATTTCGCAGCGAAAATGCCTTTCTGTTGACATTAAATTCATTTACTGTGCTCCCTTTTGGTGAGCTCCACCTAAAATATCTTGTTTTGGGTAACATTTGGAAGGATCTGCCCCACACCAAGCTTATATGTCTGTGTGACCCCATTAGAGGAATTCATTCCAGTCGTACAACGTCAGCCGGTGGGCTCCACTGGGACCTGGACTCTCTGACTGTATATTGTGGGTGTCGGTGGCCCCCTACTAGACTCTCTATAGGAATATATAGGGATTGCACTCCAGAGAGGGAACCCAGATGTTCTGATGCAATCTTGTACTGTATGTGTGCACAGCACAATTCTGCTCTATCTTGGAATTAATATATTCTGTATTTAATCTTTAGAAGAGGATGAGGACAGCGATGAAGAGTCTGATGATGAGTCGACGTATGAAAGCGATGAGGAGGAATCGGATTCAGAGGACGGTGTCTTTGATGATTCCATCTGTCCTAACAGTGAGTCCTTTCTATCTTTCCACTTGTCAGCAGGGCCGTCTTAATAGCATTTGGGGCCCCTGGGTAAAGTAATGTACTGGGGCCCTTACCAGCCTGCCCCAATTTATGCACCTACTCTTAAGAAGTATCAATGCGTGATAGAATTAAACATATATTTATTAGTACTTTCAATAAAATAGATTTAAAAAAAATAAGGATCAGGAGGGCACAGTACTGGGATCAGGAGGGCACAGTACAGGGATCAGGAGAAGAGATCAGGAGGGCACAGTACAGGGATCAGGAGGGCACAGTACAGGCATCAGGAGGGCACAGTACAGGGATCAGGAGGGCACAGTACAGGAATCAGGAGGGCACAGTACTGGGATCAGGAGGGCATAGTACTGGGATCAGGAGGGCACAGTACAGGAATCAGGAGGGCACAGTACCGGAATCAGGAGGGCACAGTACTGGGATCAGGAGGGCATAGTACTGTGATCAGGAGGGCACAGTACTGGGATCAGGGGGGCACAGTACTGGGATCAGGAGGGCACAGTACAGGGATCAGGAGGAGGGATCAGGAGGGCACAGTACTGGGATCAGGAGAACACAGTACAGGGATCAGGAGGAGGGATCAGGAGGGCATAGTACAGGGATCAGGAGGGCATAGTACAGGGATCAGGAGGGCACAGTACTGGGATCAGGAGAACACAGTACTGGGATAAGGAGAACACAGTACTGGGATCAGGAGGGCACAGTACAGGGATCAGGAGGGCACAGTACAGGAATCAGGAGGGCACAGTACTGGGATCAGGAGGGCACAGTACTGGGATCAGGAGGGCATAGTACTGGGATCAGGAGGGCACAGTACTGGGATCAGGGGGGCACAGTACTGGGATCAGGAGGGCACAGTACAGGGATCAGGAGGAGGGATCAGGAGGGCACAGTACTGGGATCAGGAGAACACAGTACAGGGATCAGGAGGAGGGATCAGGAGGGCACAGTACAGGGATCAGGAGGGCACAGTACAGGGATCAGGAGGGCACAGTACAGGGATCAGGAGGGCACAGTACTGGGATCAGGAGAACACAGTACTGTGATCAGGAGGGCACAGTACAGGGATGAGGACGGCACAGTACTGGGATCAGGAGAACACAGTACTGGGATCAGGAGAACACAGTACAGGGATCAGGAGGGCACAGTACAGGGATGAGGACGGCACAGTACTGGGATCAGGAGAACACAGTACTAGGATCAGGAGGGAACAGTACTGGGATCAGGAGGAGGGATCAGGAGGGCACAGTACAGGGATCAGGAGGGCACAGTACAGGGATCAGGAGGGCACAGTACAGGGATCAGGAGGGCACAGTACCGGTTCCAGGACACTACCTGGGACACGGTCATGCCAGGAAAGCTTAGTAAAAAGCGTTACTATTCCAGCAAATCCGGGACAGTTTGGCTAGTATGATGCAATGCAAGATTATCATGGGGCCCCCATGCATTTAGGGCCCCTGGGCAGTACCCGTGCATTAAGACAACCCTGTTTGTCAGTCCTTTGTGTATATCTCAGTGAAGATTTTAAAAACACACCTGGTTGAACTTTTCTGCTGGCCAGTGGTAGTTAGAGACAACAAAGGACCCCCTTGCAGGACGAATTTTAGGACCCCCTCCTCCATTGTACTACTTGACAAGTAAAAAGCATATCCATTCTGTATAAATTAGCAGTGAAAAGTGAATGAAGTCCAGGGCCATAATTTCAGTCCTAGTGGTCCCAGCACCCATCTTACCGTCTATTATACATTGGGAAAAATATTTATTTGATCCCCCGCTGATTTTGTAAGTTTGCCCACTTACAAAGAAATGAAGGGTCTATCATTTTTATCACAGGTGTATTTTATATGATAGAGAGAGAATATCAACCAAAAATCCAGAAACAACACATAATAAGTATTTGATCCCCAAGCAAAACATGACTTAGTACTTGGTGGAGAAACCCTTGTTGGCAATCACAGAGGTCAGACGTTTCTTGTATGTCTTTTTCCAACTTTGCACACATCTCAGGAGGGATTTTGGTCCACTCTTTTTTACAGATCTTTTATAAATCTTTAATGTTTCTTGGCTGTTGCTTGACAACTCAAAGAATCAGCTCCCGCCATACATTTTCTATAGGATTAAGGTCTGGAGACTGACTAGGCGACTCCATGACCCTAATGTGCTTCTTCTTGAGCCGCTGCTTAGTTGCCTTGGCGGTATGCTTTGGGTCATTGTCATGCTGAAAGACCCATCCATGACCCATCTTTAGTGTTCTGGAAGAAGGTTCTCATTCAAGATTTTACAAATACATGGCCCCCATCCCCTCAATGCGGAAAAGTCTTTAGCAGAGCAACAGCGCCAAAGCATAATGGTTTTCACCTCCGTGCTTGACTGTAGGGATGGTGTGCTTGACTGTAGGGATGGTGTTCTTAGGGTCATAGTTAGAATTTTTCTTCCTCCAAAAACAGTAAAGCCCCGTACACACGAGAGGACTTATGTCCGACAGACTTCCGAAGGAGTTCCGTCGGAGTTCTGCTGGAATTCCGACGGAGTTCTGACAGACTTTTCGGCTGAGCGGACTTGGCCACACACGATCACACTAAACTCCGACGGATTCGAACGTGATGACGTACGACTCGGCTCGAATAAGGAAGTTCATAGCCAGTAGCCAATAGCTGCCCTAGCGTCGGTTTTAGTCCGTCGGAGTAGCATACACACGAGCGAATTTTTTCGAAGGGACCGGGTCCGGCGGAGTTCCTTCAGAAAAATTTGAAGCATGTTCCATATTCTCAAGTCCTTCGGACTTTGGCGAGTCAAAAGTCCGTTGCAGCCCACACACGATCGGATAGTCTGATGGACTCAGTCCTTCGGACTTTGGATGTTGAAAAGTCCGCTCGTGTGTACGCGGCATAACACAGTTAGTCCCCTCTCCTCAAGAAGGCATTTGTACAGCCATGCCAATGAACATCCAAATGATTCAGAGAAGGGTTGGGAAGAAAGTGCTGTGGTCAAATGAGACCAAAATTCAGCTTTTTGGCATTAACTTGACTCTCCGTGTTTGGAGGAAGAAAAATGCTCACTATGACCCCTAGGAACACCATCCCTACAGTCAAGCACGGAGGTGGAAACCTAATGCTTGGGCCGTTTCTCTGCTAAAGGTACAGGCTGACTTTTCCTCACTGAAGCGCCAATGGACGGGGCCATGTATTGTAAAATATTCGATGAGAACCTTCTTCCCTCAGCGGGAACACTGAAGATAGGTCGTGGATGGGATAGATTCATGCAGGGTCGGTGCTACCACTAGGCAAACTAGGCAGTCGCCTAGAGTGCACTACTGCCTAGGGTGCCCGGCCACTGGTGTTCCTACTCTCTTCTCTCTGCAGCAAGCTACTGAGTCTCAGCAGGAAGCCGCCGCTCCATTCGCACATAGTGGCGCAGTGGCGGCGGAGGACTGTGTCCTTACTCCCGAATGAATGGAAATAAGCAAACATTGATGGGCGCTGGTGGGCTGCATTTGATGGGTGCTTCATTAAAAAGGTGGGGTATACATGGGCAGGGCAAATGGGGTGGAGTCAGGGGTGGGGCCAAGGGGGGGGAATCCTTCCACCAGCCCTGGATTCATGCTATGCATGAATCTATTCGTTATGCATATAGGGGGTGGAGTGAGAGAGGGGGCGGTGCCCAGGCACCCCTAATGGAGGGGCTGCCGCCACTGTTATAATTGTTTTTGGAGTCAGCCATGTTTATTTCTTCACCATCTTTCTGTCCTGTACAGATTGCGACCCCCAACTGTTTGACAACACCTTGCAACTGCGAGAAAAGCGGCTGGACATTGAGGAGGCCCTCGCAGAAGAAAAGAAACTTGTTGATAATCTGAAGAAGGAATATGACACATTGGCCAAAAAGGTGGTTTATTAGGACTGTGATATGACTTCACAACATTCATATTTACAGTATATGTCTTTTATACCAAACTTATCTGCTTTTATCAGATGTGTGCAGAAAATTGTGTGCCTTAAATTGGAACCTAGGTCTATATCATGTTACACTATAACATCCTTTCTCAATCAGAGTTGCTCTTTAAGTTGCTAGAGATTTCTTGAGCCATGAGCAATTTCTGCTTCTCAGATATGTTACCACTTACACTAAAGATCTTTTTAGCTATCTGTAATGGAAGCATTCTTCCCACTGATCACCAATGTAAGGAACATTCTTCCCACTGATCACCAATGTAAGGAACATTCTTCTCACTGACCACCAATGTAAGGCACATTCTTCCCACTGATCACCAATGTAAGGAACATTCTTCCCACTGATCACCAATGTAAGGGACATTCTTCCCACTGATCACCAATGTAAGGGACATTCTTCTCACTGATCACCAATGTAAGGGACATTCTTCTCACTGATCACCAATGTAATGAACATTCTTCCCACTGATCACCAATGTAAGGAACATTCTTCCCACTGATCACCAATGTAAGGAACATTCTTCTCACTGATCACCAATGTAAGGAACATTCTTCCCACTGATCACCAATGTAAGGAACATTCTTCTCACTGATCACCAATGTAAGGAACATTCTTCTCACTGATCACCAATGTAAGGAACATTCTTCCCACTGATCACCAATGTAATGAACATTCTTCCCACTGATCACCAATGTAAGGAACATTCTTCCCACTGATCACCAATGTAAGGAACATTCTTCTCACTGATCACCAATGTAAGGAACATTCTTCCCACTGATCACCAATGTAAGGAACATTCTTCTCACTGATCACCAATGTAATGAACATTCTTCCCACTGATCACCAATGTAAGGAACATTCTTCCCACTGATCACCAATGTAAGGAACATTCTTCTCACTGATCACCAATGTAAGGAACATTCTTCCCACTGATCACCAATGTAAGGAACATTCTTCTCACTGATCACCAGTGTAAGGAACATTCTTCTCACTGATCACCAATGTAAGGAACATTCTTCCCACTGATCACCAATGTAAGGAACATTCTTCTCACTGATCACCAATGTAAGGAACATTCTTCTCACTGATCACCAATGTAAGGAACATTCTTCTCACTGATCACCAATGTAAGGAGCATTCTTCTCACTGATCACCAATGTAAGGAACATTCTTCTCACTGATTACCAATGTAAGGAACATTCTTCTCACTGATCACCAATGTAAGGAACATTCTTCCCACTGACCACCAATGTAAGGAACATTCTTCTCACTGATTACCAATGTAAGGAACATTCTTCTCACTGATCACCAATGTAAGGGACATTCTTCTCACTGATTACCAATGTAAGGAACATTCTTCCCACTGGTCACCAATGTAAGGAACATTCTTCCCACTGATCACCAATGTAAGGAACCTTCTTCTCACTGATCACCAATGTAAGGAACATTCTTCCCACTGATCACCAATGTAAGGAGCATTCTTCCCACTGATCACCAATGTAAGGAACATTCTTCTCACTGATCACCAATGTAAGGAACATTCTTCTCACTGATCACCAATGTAAGGAACATTCTTCCCACTGATCACCAATGTAAGGAGCATTCTTCCCACTGATCACCAATGTAAGGAACATTCTTCCCACTGGTCACCAATGTAAGGAACATTCTTCCCACTGATCACCAATGTAAGGAGCATTCTTCTCACTGCACCAATGTTAGCAGCTTTCTTCCTACTATCATGCCAATGTACTGTGAGTTGTAGATATAATAATTATTAGTAGGTCTATTTATAATCTAGTTCTATTTAAATACATACAGTTGGTAACATGTAGAGTCTTTTTCGTTGTCAGGTGAAAATAGTCGAAGTGAATCTGAAGTCGGCGGTGGCGGAGCTTGAGGCATTCCAGAGGGAGAAGCAGCAGAAGCTCAATGAGCTACACGTTGTTGTTCCCTTAAAGCTACACCAGGTACCATATTTCCCCCTCCTATATCCCTCCCTAACACGCTTGAGCACAGTGTAGTCCTGGAAAGAATTGTTCTGGATGAAGAGCACCTGTACTGTGGAAGCTGTGCCCAAATAAGCAAGCAGAGGATGAAGGACTAGTCACCGGTTTTCCCTGTATTCTCCTTGCAGCTGATCTTTGTTTCTCTGTGCGGAGGCGGCCATCTTGTTAGAGGCAGGGCTTTTCTTCCTCATGCCAGAGCTGCCTGCCTGATGACTGGTGATCGCATTACTGGTGGGGTAATAAAAGGTGCAGGAAGCACAGATCCTCAAAATGAATGTAGCAGGAGCAGGGAGATCCTTGCACTGCAGTTGCACAGGTACAGCTTCCTCTCCAGCAAGGAGAACAGTAAGCAGAATGTATAGAACAGTAGTGACATCACCAAATCTGGGGAGACTAGCACTCAGAAGCAGCATTGCCTTAGATCAGGGGTAGGGAACCTCGGCCCTCCAGCTGTTTTGAAACTACAAATCCCATCATGCCTCTAGGAGTCATGCCTGTGATTGTTAGGGTCTTGCAATGTCTCATGGGACTTGTAGTTTCAAAACAGCTGGAGAGTCGAGGTTCCCTACCCCTGCCATAGATGATCTCACTGCAGATACAGCTTTGAGACTATAGAACAGGAGTGTCTAGGAACAAGAAGGAATTGAAGAAAAAAAGTAAAAATTTCACAGTGCTGCTTAGACATGTAAGATAGAAAATATTGACTTTTTGAGTTCAGGTCCACTTTAACCATGGCTAATTAGCCGCTGGATGGCTTTTACAGGCGCCCCCCCCCCCCCCCCCCCCCACTGCTCACCGGTGCCTCTCCAAGTTCTACCATCCCACCAACAAGCCTGGAATGAAAGCTAGCAGTTCTATCGGCTTACCACAGAGCTTGTGGGTGACCAAAAGGTCTCCGATCAGCTCTATGATCTAAGAAACCAAAAGTGACGAGCATTTTCATCACTTTCAGTCTCCCGTAGTGTAAACAGCACCATTTTTTAATATGGAAAGTATCTGATCACACTGATCTGGGTGTGATTAAATGCTTTTAAGGGCAGAGGAGACATCTGGGGAACAATGGATGTGCAGTAGAAGTTCTACTGTAGAACCCTTGATTTGTGCACCAGTGATGTCAGGCATCCATTGAGAAGTGTTGTGGTTGAGTCTGGGGAGATAGTGGAACCAAGAAGGTTCCAAAATTATTGTCCCAAAATGCACCGGCAGCCTGGCATGCCCACCAGATGTGCAAGTAGGGTCCTAAATTTGTGCAGCCCCTAAAGTAGGAGGGTGCATAGTTGGGGATAAATTTGCCTATCCTGGCGAGGACTGGATACCATTGGTATATTACTTTGTAGTTTGTTTCCAGGGCTTCAGATTTGGTCTCACTCCTTAGGCTCAAGGGTAACACTGAGGTCAGTGGTCAATTTGTTAGTATAAGAAGGGGATGGGGTGTAAGTTTGGTAATCATTGTAGAGTAAAGCATTCAGATTAGACCTAGGAACTCACAAACGAGAGAGAAGAGCACACAGGCTCTGGTGCAATACCATTTATTTTATGATAAAAACTAGATAAAAATGCACTCACAAGCAAAAATGAATCAGAGCTTATTAATCACATCTCCTCTCCACAGTAACTGTGCACCAAAATCCTCTCACTGCCCTTGATAGGAGCTCCAGTTAACAATGTAGATATGGCAGCAGACCTGGACCGAATACAGTCGCCACTGTGCTTGATCTCATGCACACATAGGGTGTGTGAGCTGTTGCTATGACAATATGTTTCAGAGGATGTAGCCTAGTTTATCAAGGCCTCCGAAACATTTTGTCGTAGCAACAGCTCAAACATCCCATCAGCAGCTAGCTGCTCGCATCATGTGACCTCAGTAACAGTCTCCAGTGCATGTGAAATGTCAACATGCAAGAGATAAAGCACAGCGGCGACTGTATTCGGTCCAGGACTGCTGCCATAGCTACACTGTCAGCTGGAGCTGCTATTAAGGGCAGTGAGAGGATTTTGGTACGGAGTACCGTGGTGGGGGAGATCTTTTGCTCTACCCTGGGGAGGGTCCAAAAGAGCTTGGCCAGGCAGTACTGGGACAAGGTTTGTCCAGGGCAAGAATGCGGAACTGTGCCCCCCTCACCCACTGCCACATGATATAGAATAGGTGTACTGCCCTGCGCCCATTCTCTGCCCCCTTTACACCAGCTGCCCATGGTTGCACTGCACATGCATGGTCAATTGCTTGCTCTCTAGCACTTAGAAGGCAGTTGCACGTGCATGGCGTGTTTTTTGTGTCAGCTGTCAGTGTGCCAGCAGATCTGCAGTGTGCAGTAAGGGGGCACCCCCTTATTACCACTATGCCATGGGAAACTACCCCTTCTGCCCACCCCTTGTCCTGGCTCTGTGGCCAGGAATTGACTCCTCCTAGGGTATAATAAAAAGCACGTGACCTATTTGGACCCCAATGCAACATAAGCATGCCTCCATCCCTGTATTAATAAAAGGAAATGAAAAAAGTGGATTATGGGACTTTAAATGAGGCATGGATATGTGTTTGAAATGGTCTAGGATACCTAAAATTTAATTAATTGTCACTGTCCCTGTGGGGAAAATCTGTATACCCATAGAAGGTTGCTAATCAATCCAATAAATTAAATACAAATACTAGATAGTAGGTATATATAATGTATCATAATATATAATACATGGGTCATGCAAAAAGAAGCATAATTAATTGTAGTAATAATCATGTTGACATAATTAATGTATATAATGGATAGACATAATTGGTACAAGCAATCACAATTAAAAATTGAATGGATATACAGAGCAGGTGAACATGGTTATCCTAATAAATATAACTATAAATGAATAAAAGAAATTCATGATTGTAGCAAACTTGACTTGGCATCCCTGAGTATGGACTCTACGCGTTTCATGGCGATTTCAGCCAATCATCAGGAGTGGGATGCATCAAAAATCGTTAAATAAAGAGATGAAATAAATAAGTAAATAGGTCGGTCACAGTCTCAAATGAAAAATCATTGCTTTCCAAAAGAGAGCAGGTGTTAAAAGTAGATGCATTACCTTTGGCCACGTTCAGATGAATAACCCAACAGACCCAAAAAGGGAATAGGATGGTGGCACTGAATGAGCCGTCTCCCCCGGGGTTGAGGCGGGTACACATCCCCTTCACCCTAAGCCATAGCTCTCCAAGGAACATGGAGGAATGGAGAAGGGGCAGTGGGAAACAGCGGCCAATGGGAGAAGCGAACAGCCACATCACAATGCCAGAGTATGAGGTATGCACATATGGGCCACAGATCAGAATCTAAAAGAGTAAATAAATAAAATGAATATAGTAAAGTAAAATTAAATAAAAGTTGGATGATAAAAGCTGACCGTGATGAATGATGACATTTTAAGTGTATAAAAAATAAAAATTGTGTTATAAACTGTTTGTGAAGTGAGGGGGGTTGCACAGCGGCGACTGTATTCGGTCCAGGACTGCTGCCATAGCGACACTGTCAGATGGAGCTCCTATCAAAGGCAGTGAGAGGATTTTGGTACGGAGTACCGTGGTGGGGGAGATCTTTTGCTCTACCCTGGGGAGGGTCCAAAAGAGCTTGGCCAGGCAGTACTGGGACAAGGTTTGTCCAGGGCAAGAATGCGGAACTGTGCCCCCCTCACCAACTGCCACATGACATAGAATAGGTGTACTGCCCTGCGCCCATTCTCTGCCCCCTTTACACCAGCTGCCCATGGTTGCACTGCACATGCATGGTCAATTGCTTGCTCTCTAGCAGTTAGAAGGCAGTTGCACGTGCATGGTGTGTTTTTTGTGTCAGCTGTCAGTGTGCCAACAGATCTGCAGTGTGCAGTAAGGGGGCACCCCCTTTCTACCACTATGCCCTGGGAAACTACCCCTTCTGCCCACCCCTTGTCCTGGCTCTGTAGCCAGGAATTGACTCCTCCTAGGGTAGTCAAATGTTCTAGAAAGTTCACAGGCACAATTTAAGTCAACAAAAAAATGTTCTGGAATGGCAAAATGCTGCAAGTAAGCTTTAAAAATACTTGATTTTCTGTGCTTTTACTTGCAACTTTATCAGTTGGTGATGATGAGCTCCATCTACTAAAGCAGATCACATGCGGTTCTTAGGAAATTTTTCCCAAATACCACATGTGATCCTGAAATTGTCAGTTCACTTTTGTTTCATATGGTATATAATAAAAATAATAAAAAATAAGGAAAAACACTTGGTAAATACTGCATAAAACAGCATTAAAGTCAATTCACAAAAGGAAAAAATAAATGCATGCGGTAATTAAAGAGGAAGTAAACCCTGATGGGTTTACTTCCTCTTTTTTTCCCTGCAAAGGTAAAGCATAATGGACTACTATGCATCGCATAGTAGCTCATTATGTGTCACTTACCTGACACAGGAGCCAGCGAAGTCGCCGCTGATCCCTGTAGTCCGCCGCGTCCATCTTGCTGGTGGCGTCTCGCAGCTCCGACCAATGACAGCGGCGCAACCGCGATGACGTCACTCCCGCGCATGCGCACGGGAGTCGCGCCTCGCAGCTCCGTTGCTGTCATACGGCGAAGCCGCGATGACGTCACTCCCGCGCATGCGCACGGGAGTCGACAAATTTGGCAAATCCATTCTTGGATTTGCCGCATTTAGTGCGCCTGCGCGCCGCTGTCTACGGCGCATGCGCCGTAGACAGCGGTGCCCATTTTCGGGCAAATATCTCCTAAACCATATAGGTTTAGGAGATATTGCTTGGACCTACAGGTAAGCCTTAATCTAGGCTTACCTATAGGTCCAAGTTGTTTGGAAGGGTTTACTTCCCTTTTAAGTATTGGTCCAGGCATGCAATAGTTAAGGAATGTACTTGATTTTAACTGGTTGCTGAGGAGCTGGAGCCGAGCCCTTTTAGATTCTGATAAGGCCTTCAGACCCCCACTGCCACCGGCCAGGGTTGTGGGGAAGAGACCCTTGTCCCATTAACATGGGGACAAGGTGCTTTGGGGTGGGGGGAGGCCCCCCCTGCCCCAAAGCAACCCCCATGTTGAGTGTCAGAAACCATGAATCAGACTGAGACATAAATACAGTTAAATCTGTTTAACCACTTGCTTACTGGGCACTTAAACACCCTTCCTGCCCAGACCAATTTTCAGCTTTTGGTGCTCTCACACTTTGAATGACAATTACTCAGTCATGCAACACTGTACCCAAATGAATTTTGTGTCCTTTTTTTCCCACAAATAGAGCTTTCTTTTGGTGGTATTTGATCACCTCTGGGGTTTTTATTTTTTGCGCTATAAATTAAAAAAGAGCGAAAATTTTGAAAAAAAAATGCATATTTCTTTGTTTCTGTGATAAAAGTTTGCAAATTATAATTTTTTTTCATAAATTTTGGCCACAATTTATACTGCTACATATCTTTGGTAAAAATAACCCAAATTAGTGGATATTATTTGGTCTTTGTGAAAGTTAGAGAGTCTACAAGCTGTGGTGCGAATCGCACAAAATTGATCACACCTGATGTACTGGTGGCCTATCTCGCTTCTTGTGACCCGAACAAGTCAGGAAAGTACAAATCACCCCTTTTTTGAAAGTAGACATTCCAAGGCATTTACTAAGATGCATGGTGAGGTTTTTGATGTTGTCATCTTTTTCCCACAATTCTTTGCAAAATGAAGATTTTTTTTTTTCTCACAAAATTTTCAATGTAATAGGTTATTTCTCTCACATGGCATGTGTATACCACAAATGACACCCCAAAATACGTTCTGCTACTCCTTCTGAGTATTACGATACCAAATGTGTGAGACTTTTACACAGCCTTACCACATACAGAGGCCCAATATTGAAATAGCACCATCAGGCGTTCTAGGAGCATAAATTACACATCTTATTTCTCAACCACCTATTACAGTTTTGAAGGCCCTGGAGCACCAGGACAATGGAAATGCCCACAAAGTGACCCCACGTGGCACTGACGACATGTGGCACTGACAGATGGCACTGGAGGCAGATGGCACTGGAGGCAGATGGCACTGGAGGCAGATGGGGCTGACAGATGGGGCTGGCAGATGTCGCTGGCAGATGTCGCTGACAGATGGCACTGGGGCTGGCACTGGCAGATGGCACTGGCACTGGCAGATGGTGCTGGCTATTTGCTCTGGCTAATTGCTCTGGCAAATGGGACTGGCAGATGGCACTGTGGCTGGCAGATGGCACTGGCGCTGGCAGGTGGCACTGGCGCTGGCAGGTGGCACTGGCGGCACTGGCGCTGATGGCACTGGGGCTGACGGCACTGGGGCTGACGGATGGTACTGGCGCTGGCAGGTGGCACTGGCACTGGGAGGTGGCACTGGCACGTGGCACTGGTGGCACTGGCGGCACTGGGGCTGACGGCACTGGGGCTGACGGATGGCACTGGCGCTGGCAGGTGGCACTGGTGCTGGCAGGTGGCACTGGCAGGTGGCACTGGCAGCACTGGTGGCACTGGGGCTGACGGCACTGGCGGCACTGGGGCTGACGGCACTGGGGCTGACGGCACTGGGGCTGACAGATGGCACTGGCGCTGGCACTGGTGCTGGCAGGTGGCACTGGCGGCACTGACGGCACTGGGGCTGACGGCACTGGGGCTGACGGATGGCACTGGCGCTGGCAGGTGGCACTGGTGCTGGCAGGTGGCACTGGCGGCACTGGCACTGGCGGCACTGGGGCTGACGGCACTGGCGGCACTGGGGCTGACGGATGGCACTGGCGCTGGCAGGTGGCACTGGTGCTGGCAGGTGGCACTGGCACTGGCGGCACTGGGGCTGACGGCACTGGGGCTGACGGCACTGGGGCTGACGGCAGGCACTGGCGCTGGCAGGTGGCACTGGCGCTGGCAGGTAGCACTGGTGGCACTGGCACTACTGGCAGATGGCACTGGGCTGACAGATGGCACTGGGGCTGACAGATGGCACTGGCAATGGGTTGACAGATGGCACTGGCACTGGGGCTGACAGATGGCACTGGCACTGGGGCTGACAGATGGCACTGGGGCTGACAGATGGCACTGGGGCTGACAGTTGGCACTGGGGCTGACTCAGATCCTCTCTCTCCTCACACGCTGTCTCTGTGTGAGGAGGGAGAGACACGGCAATGGGAGATGATCTCATATGTTTACATTTGAGATCATCTCCCATTGGCAGCTGTGATCGCGCTGTGAACGGCCGCTTTGATTGGCCGTTCACGGCGATCTGTGTTTGCCTGTCTCCGGGAGACACGGTGAATACAAAACTTCCGCGATGCGCGCCCCCGGTGGCACGCATTGCGGAAGCAAACACAAGGACGTCCAGGGACGGCCAAGCGAAGGAACCCGCCTGCTCTACGGCCGTCATTCGGCTATAGGGCGGGCGGGAGGTGGTTAATAATAATAAAAAAGGAAAACAGAGTAAACGTAATCAAAACATAGCCAAAGTTCAGAAACCGGAACGGATAGTCAGACAAGTCAAAACGTCAGGGAGCCTCAGATGAGCGTAGTAGAACAGCAAGCAGGATCTGGAGCCAGAAGGAATGTCAGCCAAGCAAGTCTCTAACAGGAACACAGGAGAGCGTCTCTAGAGATGTGACCAAGGCGAAGGCAGAGAACATCTGGACTGGACGACTTAAGTAGGCAGGACTGATGAGCAGGATATCATCAATAGGTGAGTCACTGTGGAGATTTAGGAGCTGGCAATTAGCAGACAGCTGAGCGGCCAGCTCAGAGAAGGAAGGGCTGAGCCCAGCCCTGACATTGAGGTCATGTGGCCTGGTATGGTTAGGAGGCTGCATGCCCGGATAAGGGTCTGAAAAAGATTTTGGGGGGGACCCCACGCTGTTTCTTTAAAAAATGTTGGCAGTCCCGTTAAAATCTGTACCAGACCTGAAGTGCCTGGTATGTATGGGGGGGGGGGCGATGTCTTCATGCTGTTTTTTTCTTTTTACATTTTTAAATGCCGACAATTCTTTTATTTACATTCCGCTGCCGGTGTGAAACCCTGCTGATAGCAGATGAGTTACGGTTGTTAAGGACACGGCGACTGCTTGCTTCTTACCATCCATGACAGTTTCTGGTTGTTATGGACACCAGCGGGGCCGCCCACTCCTTAAAAACCAGCTATTTACTGCTTGTTAGAGTCACCGGCTACCACTTCCCAAAATGTGCTATTTTAGTAGCGTTTTTTTAGTGAACTGCAAAAACATAAAAAAAAAAAACGCCAAATGGTACTTTACCGCATTCCTAGATTCCCCTCAGTGAACAGAGCCCGGGATCTCCTTAGTAGACCACAAGCCAAAACGGCCCAGTTATAATAAAAATATGTTTGTTTGACTACACTGGAGGTGTTAGACTGTAAGCTTCTGTGGTGTATGGACCGAAATGAGAGGTCCATGTTGTATAATTGTCAGTGCTTTTTAAAGGGGTTGTAAAGGTTTGCGTTTTTTTACCTTAATGCATAAAAAAATACAACAATACCGCCCCCCCCCCCGTTTTATTTACCTGAGGCCGTTCACCTGCTGCGCTTGCCCCCCATGTCCTCTACGCTGCTCAGCCTGGCCGTTGATTGGCTAGAGTGGATGGATTGAATCACATCCAATGACGCGGTGCGCTGGGGGGCGGGGCTGATTGATACAGTGAGTGGCTATAGCCGCCGTCCCTATCACGGAAATGCGCCCGCAAGAACTAACCACCATACGAGAGAGCTCGCGTGAAGGTGGTTAGTTCTTGCAGGGAGGAGCAGAGACAGCCACCGAGGGACCCCAGAAGAGCAGGTTCGGGGCCACTCTGTGCAAAATGAGCTGCACAGTGGAGGTAAGTATAACATGTTTGTTATTTAATAATAAAAAAAATAATTGTCTTTACAACCCCTTTAAATAAAACAGCGTACAATGTGTGAACGATTACAGTGGGAGATCAGTATCTGCATTCAAGTCAACTGTTCATTTATTTAAATTGTACTCTTCACCTGTGTCCCTCAGGGGGCCTGTAGTAATCGCACCCTTTGCAACTCCTGTAGTTACTCCCCAATAGCCTTGCTTGTCTTGGGTTATTACCCCAATTAAATGAGTTACTTTATGTGTCCTTTAAAAAGTGAAAATTTGCCACACACTGTAGATAGCATCCATAAAGGTCCCCTTTTTCCATAGCATGGAACAAACAGCACTGGGATGTGCAATACAGTCAACGCATTTCACACAAAGAGTGCTTAATCAGAACCATAATCATGATTAAGCACTTTTAGTGTGAAATGCGTTAACTGTATTGCACATCCCAGTGCTGTTTGTCCCATGTTATGGAATAAAGGGCCTTTTATGGCTGCTATCTACAGCGTGCGGCCAGTTTTCACTTTTTCATGTCTATGCGGTGGCGAGCCAGGGCCCGCGCCTGGGATTGATTTCAGATTAACAACTATACTTGAGCGGTGTTCCACCCTCTGCTGAACTTTATGTGTCCTTTGTTCAGGTTGATTACATGATCAACGGGGAGATTCCTAGTGACCTGTCCCAGGCCCTGGTCTTCACCAACCATTCCCTAGAGAGTCTGCAGCATCGCATCAAAGAACTGCATCTGGAGAAGGTGGAGAAAAGGGAGCTGTATAAGCAGGCCAGAGAGCAGCATAAGCAGCTGATCCGAGAACGCAAGGAGATGGAGAGTAAAATCGAGGGTGAGTTCTAAACGCCTTGAGGTACAGATGGTAGAGATGAGTCGATCCAGTGATCCACTCTAATGCCACGTACACACGATCGGAATTTCGGCCAGCAAAAGACCGATGAGAACTTTTCATCAGAAAATGCGACCGTGTGTATGCTCCATCGGAATTTTGCTGGCCGAATTCCCGCCAGCAAAAAATTGAGAGCATGTTCATAATTTTCCTGACGGAAAAACTTTCTATGGGATATTCCGATCGTGTGTATGCAATTCCGACACGCAAAAACTCACGCATGCTCAGATTCAACTACGAGACGGAAGCTATTGGCTACTGGCTATTGATCTTCCTTCTTCTAGTCCCGTCGTACGTGTTGTACATCAACGCGTTCTTGGCGGTTGGAATTTGATGTGACTGTGTGTAGGCAAGACAGCTTGAGCGGAATTGCGTCGGGAAAAACCATCAGACCTTAGAAAACGTTGCGACCATAATTCCGATCGTGTGTACGTGGCATTAGATCCGATGAGCCACAGCAAAACTTAAGCTGAGCATACATAGATTTTTGTTCATACTGTATGGAAGTTTTGAAAACCCGTTCGACAGAACATTTTGTCTTGACAATAAATTTTGTTGTAGCCCTTAAAATGACATCCAGATGTGCTATTAGAATGGAATCCCAGATGTGTTAAACAGGTTTCATTATCCACTTTAAATGGTGATTCTACTGTGATATGTCATCCAGCAGACATGAGATAGAACAGTGATGGCGAACCTTGGCACCCCAGATGTTTTGGAACTACATTTCCCATGATGCTCGGCTACACTGCAGAGTGCATGAGTATCATGGGAAATGTAGTTCCAAAACATCTGGGGTGCCAAGGTTCTCCATCACTGAGATAGAAGGTCTCCCCTGTTCAGGAGCCTTCAGTTCCCCCGCCTCGCTTTAGTTTATAACTCAACCTCCTGACCAAACAGGTCCATGTTATGCCCATATATAAAAGCTGCAGATGCTTGTCTTGGGGTGGTGGTGCTTTTTCCTGGACCGACTTTGCTAATTGTTTCTTCTAATGCCCCATACACACGGTCGGACATTCCGACGACAAAATCTGTCGGATTTCTTCAGACGGATTTTGGCCCAAACTTGTCTAGCATACACACGGTCGCACAAAGTTGCCGGAAAATCCGATCGTTCAGAACGAGGTGCCATAAAACACGTACGTTGGGACTATAAACGGGCCAGTAGCCAATAGCTTTTGTCTCGTAATTTATTCTGAGCACGCGTGGCACTTTGTGCGTCGGATTTGTCTACACACGATCGAAATTTAAACGTTTTGTTGTTGGAAAATTTTAGATCCTGCTCTAACACTTTGTGTGTCGGAAATTCCGACGGAAAAAGGCCGATGGAGCCCACACAGAATCGGAATTTCCGTCAACATGATCCGATCGCACATTTTCAATCGCAAAGAACGACCGTGTGTACACGGCATAAGAAAATAACTTCAAATAACTTCCATTTGTCAGGCCTGGAGGAGAAGTGCTGTCAGCAGATGATGATGAAGTTTGGTCGTCTGGTTGACCTTGAAGCTCTACAGACCTTGTCTGTGAACACCACCCTGGAGGAGCTGAAGATGAAATCGTCACAAAGACAGAAGGAAATGGACCAGGAGATAGCAGAGTGGGAGGTAAGACGGTCATCGTGGACTTTGTTATGTTGGCCAATAGTTTGTCACTTCATATCTTGATGCGTCTGTAACACTATTTTGTACCTTAATGACTTCAAAAACTGTGAGATCATCACTGATACCTGTTTCCAAAGTAGCAAGATGCGAGAAACATTCATAAAAACACCTTTATATTTTACATTTTGTAATTCTTAAAGCGGGAGTCCGCCGTTTTTTTTTTTTTTTTTTTTAAAAGCCAGCAGCTACAAATACTGCAGCTGCTGACTTTTAAAATAATGACACTTACCTGCCCAGCGCGCCCGCGATGTCGGCACCCGAAGCCGATCTCTCGATCATCTCTCGGGTGCTGCCGCCGCCATCTTTGGTGTGGGAATCAGGAAGTGGAGCCTTGCGGCTTCATTTCCCGGTTCCCTACTGCGCATGCGCGAGTCGCACTGCGCAATAAGGACGGTCCGCGCTGTCTCTGGGATCCGTGTGTTTCCCAGCAGGCAGCGGGGGACCTTCGGAAAGGGGCGTAGATTCTGCGGAAAGGGGCGTACCTTCTGCAGATATCTATGCCGGAAGTGGGTGCAGATACCTGTACTGTACAGGTACCTGCACCCCCCTCCCCCCTGAAAGGTGCCAATTGTGGCGCCGGAGGGGGGCGAGGGTTCCAATGAGCGGAAGCTCCACTTTAGGGTGGACCTCCGCTTTAATAAGGACCATGGACTACCTGTTACTTTCTGGAACTCCCCCTGCTGGGGGCACACCTGTGGGAAAGTTCAACAGCTGAGGTCCCATATACAGCGGGGAAAATAGGTATTGAACATGTCACCATTTTTCTAGGTAAATATATTGGTAAAGGTACTATTGACATGACATTTTCATCACATGTCGGTAACAACCCATTCAATCCATACATACAAAGACCCCAAAACAAATACGTTCAGAAATTAAGTTCTGTGTAATAAAATGGAATGACACGGGAAAAAAGTATTCAACACGCTTGCTGAAATGTATTTAATACTTGGTACAAAATCCTTTGTTGGTAATGACGGCTCCAAGACGCCTCCTGTATGGAGAAACTAGTCTCATGCGTTGCTCAGGTGTGATTTTGGCCCATTCTTCCACACAGTCTTCAAATCTTGAAGGCTCCGTGGGCCTCCTTTATGAACTCTGATCTTTAGTTCTTTCCATAGATTTTCTATTGGATTCAAGTCCAGTGATTGGCTGGGTCGTTCTAGCAGCTTTATTTTCTTTCTTTGAAAGCAATTGAGAGTTTCCTTGGCTTTGTGTTTGGGATGATTGTCTTACTGAAATGTCCGCCCTCGTTTCATCTTCATCATCCTGGTAGACGGCGGCAGATTTTTATCAAGAATGTCTTGGTACATTTTTCCATTCATCCTTCCTTCAATGATATGAAGTTTGCCAGTACCGTATGCTGAAAAACCGCCCACAATATGATGTTCCCACCTGCAAACCTCACTGTTGGTATGAGGGGTGTTTTTGGTTTGATGTGCCATTTGACCTCCAAACATGGTGGCATCCAAAGAGTTCCATTTTGGTCTCACCTGACCAGACTATATTCTTCCAATATTTCACAGGCTTATCTAAATGTTGTGCAAAAAACTTTAAACAAGCTTCAGCATGCAATGTTCAGCAATGGAGTCTTGCGTGGTGAGCGTGCATACAGACCATGCCGGGTGAGTGCATTACTTATTGTGTTCTTTGAAACAATTCTACCTGCTATTTCCAGGTCTTTCTGAAGCTCTCCACAAGTGGTCCTTGGCTCTTGGACTACTCTGCTGATTATTCTTTTCACTCCTCTGTCAGAAATCTTGCGAAGAGCACCTGGTTGTGGCCGATTTACTGTATGTTGAAATTATGTTCTTCCCACTTCCAGATTATGGCCCCAATAGTGCTCACTGGAGCATTTAGAAGCATTTCCATCAGTATTTTTTGCAACAATAAATTTGTAAATGTCTTGAGAGAGCTCTTTGCTTTTACCCATCATGAGATGTTTTTTGTGTGACACCTTGGCAATACGACACCTTTTTATAGGCCATCAGTTAAGACTGAATCAGCTGATATTAATTGCACTGACAAGAACACTCAGCTGTCCCACACGCGGCGACTGGTCTCCCTGCAGCTATCCGTGGACGACGGGGAGAACCGAAGCCGCCGGAACAATGTGAGAATCCATGGCCTCCCGGAGGCTACCATGAGCAGGGACTTAAAAGCGACGGTGACAGCCATTTTGAATGCATTTCGCGACAAACCCCCGACGGAGGAGCTGGAGTTGGACCGGGTCCATCGTGTGCAGGGCCCCAGGGGCGGAGACCCTGCAGCCCCGAGGGATGTGCTAGCCAGAGTACATTTTTACTCTATAAAAGAGGATATCCTGCGGCAGGCCTGGACGAAAGGTCAGATAGACTTTGATGGTGCCACAGTGCAAGTGTTTACGGACCTGTCCCGTACCACACTACGGATGCGAGGTGCATTGCGTCCGCTCTTGGACGCCATCAGGAGTGCAGGGGCCACATACAAATGGGGCCATCCCTTCCACCTGATTATCCTTAAGGACAATGCCTCTTACATCTTGCGATGGCCAGAGCAACTCCCGGACTTGTTTGCTTTCCTGGGGGTGCCCGAGACTCCCGTTCCGAACTGGCTGGACTGTCTACCCCTGTTAGATAACCCCCTGATGTTACCAGCCAGACCTCAGAGGATCAGTAGAAGACGCCATCGTTCCGGATCTCGGCAGGAACCCCGGGCCGACTTTGCCTCCCCCGAACCTTGACTTACACCGGCTGGAGGAAGCTACTCGGGATAGGTGAACTTTACATGCCTCCCATATAGGGCAGGTGTTCTGTTTCCATGTATGAGACTTGTTCCAGTTCTTGGGGGGGATATGGGGACTCTTTTGAATAATGTATGTACGGGCTATTTCTGGGGTTTGAGCTGATGGCTGGTGGCCTAGGGTACTCTGTCGGGCCTTTGCCTGACGGGGTTGAGAGGAGACCTCTCAGTGTACTATGCGGGAAAGGTGCTCCCCGTCCTGTCCCCACTGGTGACATTTTGTGTGTTCAACTGGAACTGACGCGTGCGACAGGTTGCTTGGTCGCCAGGGGGGAAGCGGGACCGCCCACTTGCCCGCGGCTAAGGACAGGAATAATAGCGGGCTGCTTTGTCTTTTCTTTTTGAACTGACCCCCGTTCCCCTGGGAGCAGGGTATAGCAGACAGGAGTGGTAACGTGAAGAAACAGCGGGGTAGGGGGTGGTCACGTGGGTAGGTGAGGGTGGTGGTTTCCCGGGAGCAGAATTGGAATTGTTTTTGTTAATGTTGGTTTAGGGTTTTACTTAATGTGTATCTGTTTCACTTGGTGGTTTGGCCTGGCCTGCACGTCTCCCAACTTCTTGACTGAGCCAGCCTTTCACGTTCCACTACTAGGTTGCGCTAATTTGCCCGTGCACGATAGAGTTTTAGTAAGGCGCCGGTGCTGTGGCGCTTGCCTCTGAACTTCTTTGGTGCCAACCTCTCTCACTATTTTCTTTTTTCTTTTTCCTTCTTCTTTACTTGAACTTCGTCTCCTCTCTTTCCCCTCTCTTCCCCCCCCCCCCTTTTCTTTTTTTTTGTTTTGTTCTCCTTCCCTGTCCTCTACCTCTCTCTCCCCCCCCCTCCTCCTTGACGCAATGCCATGTCCGCAGCGGCACATTCCGCAGCGGGTGGACCTTCACAGGGGGTCAAATTCACCTCCTTAAATGTCCCAGGCCTCTCCACCCCCGAGAAGAGGTCCAGGCTCCTCTCCGATCTTAAGAAATCCAACACCCAGATTGCGTTTCTACAGGAGACATACTTTAGGCAGCAGGCGGTCCCCAGACTTGGTAACCGCGGCTTTCCCACAGTGTATCACGCGCCCTCCCCCATTGCTAAATCTAAAGGGGTCAGTATTTTAATAGCGAAATCAGTCCCGTGGACCTTATTGGAGACGAGAGCAGATCCGCAGGGTCGTTACTTACTGGTCAAGGGTAGGCTTAGGAACACTATTATCACTATGTTAAATGTATACTTCCCAAACACGGGCCACTTAGATTTCATGAGAACCTTGACCCCAATACTCTTGGAAGTGGGCGAGGGGGTTCTTCTGATGGGAGGTGACTTCAATTATGCGCAGGAACCACTCCTGGATGTATCGAGAGGAGCATCCCACCTCACATACCCCTGCCTTAAAAATCTCAAGGTGAAGTTGCATGGCCTGAACTTGGTCGATCCCTGGAGGGTCCTGAATCCGGAGGGGAAGGACTTTACGTACTTTTCCCCGGTTCACCATACTACTCTAGGATCGACTTCTTTCAACTCCAACACAGGGACCTCCCCAGGGTGACTTCGACTCAAATTGACCACATCTCTTTTTCTGACCATGCCCCAATCCACCTGACGCTGACGTGGGACTTAGACGCCCGCTCCCCACCCATGTGGAGGCTAAATGAATCCCTCCTGCAGGACCCGAGGTCCGGAAGGAGGTGGAGGAGGTGCTCAGACTCTACTTTAGGGACAATGTAGATCCAGCCCTCAGCCCCTCGTGTATCTGGGAGGCCTATTAGTGTGTGATAAGGGGGACGTTGATCCGCATCGGGTCACGTCGGAGGCGAGAGAGGGACGGACAGATAGAATCGTTGGTGCGGGAGGTGCGCTCGCTCGAACTCCTTCATAAAAGGTCCCTTGCGGCATCTCACCTGGAGGCACTAGTTAGCGCCAGGGGGAGGCTGCGGGACCTGCTATATTAGAAGACGGTTCGTCGCCTTGCCTGGGCGCAGCGCTCGTTCTTTGAATTCTCAAATAAGCCTGGAGCGATGCTAGCGAGGGCCTTGCGGGGTCCGAGACAGCGCACCTTCATTCCATTTATCACCACTAGACAGGGCACCAAAGCCAACACTTCGATAGAAATAGCACAGGAATTCCTTCGTTACTACCATCAACTCTACAACCTCCAACCGGGGGCTAGTGCGGAGATCATAGCGACTAAGAAAAAGGCGGCGGGGGAATACATCAGGGCTTCCGGTATGCCTACTCTGCCCGTGGAGGTCCGCGACGCTTTGGAAACGGACATTACAGCTGAGGAGTTCCAGGTGGCTCTTGCCCAAATGGAACCACGGAAGGCACCGGGGCCTGATGGCTTCACCTTGACATACTACCGTACCTACACAGAACTACTGACACGGCACTTCCTTAAAGCATTTAATACGGTGAAGGCAGGGGGTGACCTACAAGCTGACTCACTGCGGGCGCTCCTATCCCTAATACCCAAGGAGGGGAAAGACCTATCACAGTGCGGGAATTTCCGCCCCATTGCACTTTTAAATGTGGACCTGAAACTTTTTGCTAAGATCCTCTCGAACAGATTAGTGCCGCACATCCCTAGCTTGATACACCTTGATCAAGTGGGGTTTGTCCCCATGCGGGAGGCACGGGATAATACGACCCGAGGGGAGGCCCTTCCTCCTTCTCTCCACGAATGCAGAAAAGGCATTTGACAGGGTGGCCTGGCCTTTTTTACAGGCCACCCTGGCACATGTGGGCCTAGGCCCCAACATGCGGAGTTGGATCTCGGCGTTGTATTCTAAGCCTACGGCAGCGGTGCGGGTGAATGACTGGCGCTCTGACTACTTTGCGATCTCTAACGGGACACGGCAGGGGTGCCCCCTGTCCCCTTTAATTTTTATCCTGACACTGGAACCTTTTATGTGTCATGTGCGCAAAGACCTGAACATAACGGACCTCCAGAAGTCTTCAGCTCACCACAAGCTTGTGGCCTATGCGGACGATCTAATTTTTTTTGTCTTCAATCCCGTCGTCTCCCTCCCAAATATTCTAGAGGCGCTGCGAGTATATGGGACACTCTCCAACTATAAGGTCAATTGCGCCAAGTCCGCGGTTTTGAATGTCTCTGTCCCGGAGGCCGAGGCCCAGGGCCTTCGCTCGGCTTTCGCATTCCGTTGGGCAACCGACTCCATTAGATACCTGGGTGTTAATCTTACCGCGGACGTGGCGCAGTTGTATCTACACAATTATGTCCCTCTGTTGCGGAAACTAAAATCGGATCTAGAGGGGTGGCATTCCCTGTCATTGACCTGGTTCGGGCGCTGCAACGCCTTTAAGATGACAGCACTGCCGAGAATTCTCTATGTATACCAAGCCTTACCGATCTACGTCCCCCCAAAATTTTTTGCACAATTGAAGTCCCTTCTTAGGAAATTCATATGGGCACGGAGACCACCTAGGACGAAGCTTCAGACCCTTACCAAACCCAAGGACCGGGGTGGTGTGGGCCTACCCGATATGCGTAGGTACTATAGGGCGACCCTACTGACCAGAGTCGTGGACTGGCATTGTAATGCATCGCACAAACAGTGGGTGGGAATGGAAATTGAGGACGCATCTCTTCCCTTGTTGACATCCCCATGGCTACTGACGTCCTTACCGAAAGACATGCGGGATCACCCGCTTATTGGAGCAACATTGTCCTTGACAAGGAGACTATTCCGCACCACCGATCTCTCACCTCTTCCCTCCCCCATGACCCCGATCATCGGGAATCCGGAGTTTCCCCCAGGGTTTACCAACGCCAGACTTCGTCGGCTGGTGGGCATTGGCAAGCACAGACTGGGGGAGGTATGGCCTTCGGGGACATTTCCAAGTTTACAGGTGGTGGTTGGGTTGGCGGAACCGCCACTTGACGTTTTTAGTGCTTACCAGCTTCGTCATTTCCTGGTGGCGGTTCGGCGAGCCCCCTACACGCCGAGGGCCCTGACCCCATTTGAGACCATTTGCCATAAAACTGAACCTGTGCGCCACACTCTCTCTCTCCTGTATGATCTCTTGTCGTCAATGGACGTTGGGCCCCCCCCAGCGTTCATTCGTCAGTGGGAAAGGGACCTGGGACTATGCTTTACCCCCCAACAGGTAGGGAAGATCTTAGCACTGACACACAGGGCCTCACTCGCGAACTATTTCCAAGAATCTGGCTATAAAATAGTATCCCGGTGGTATAGGGTTCCCTACCTCCTACATAAGATGAACGACTCAATTTCGGACGAGTGTTGGCATTGCCAGTCCGCGACGGGGTCCATGATCCACATCTTCTGGACGTGTCCTATGCTGGACGCGTTCAGGAGGGATGTGGTGGAGACAATTAGGCAGCTTACCTCGGTGGATCTTCGGGATAACCCCGCCGCATGCCTTCTTCATTTGACAGACCGGCCCGTCCGGAAGTATAAACAGTCTCTGACAATGCAACTACTGAACGCGGCGCGCGTATGTATACTGGCGATGTGGAGGCAATCCCAACCCCCTACGAAGACCTTGTGGTATTCTAAAGTTAATTATGTTCTCCGGATGGAGGAACTGACTGCCACCCTTCACAATACTGAGGAAAAGTTCTGTGAGAAGTGGAGACCCTGGAGGTACTTCACTGGCACTCACACATACCTGCGCGAGGTTGCAACTGCGACCGACCTGGCACCCGCCTGATGCCTATGTTGGCACGTCAATCTGGGAAGCTGGAAGCGGGCCCTTGGCCATCTTCTATGGATGGATCTGGAGTCCCCCTGTGTGGTCCCTTTTGTTGCCTACACCTACCCCTCTCCCTTCCCCCCTCCCCCCCCCCCTTTTTAATTTTTTTTTTTTTCTTCTCCTCTCTCTTTCTCTTTCCCTTTCCTCCTCTGCTACTCTGTATCTATCTCTTCTTTCTTGGCCCGCCGGGCCACGGCTATGTGGGCCCGCGGTGCTGGTACAGACCTGCATGGACCGACTAGCTATGGAACAGCCGATCTATAATGTTACTCTCTAGGGGGGCATCACTAGGATGCTGTAGACCCCCTGGTAGCTAGCTCTTTTGCCACAGATAGCACGGTACGTCCATGCAGATCAGCAGATGTGTACATTGTATAGGCGACTAAACATTTTCCACATACGATTTCATATCTTTTACTGCTTGTACATTGCACTGAAGTGTATGGCAGAGCCAAATTGTTGTGTTTTTCGGAATGTATTGTTTACTCTGTACAACTGGCTCTAAAACTCAATAAACGAATTTTAAAAAAATTGCACTGACAAGGGGCAGGATTGCTTTTTAATTACTGATAGATTTCAGCCGTTGTCTTGGCTTTCCATGCCTTTTTGCCCCTCCTTTTCTTCAATACTTGTTCCCTGTGTCTTTTTATTTTATTACACAGAACTTCATTTCTGAACATATTTGTTTGGTGTCTTTGTATGTATAGATTGCACAGGTTGTAACCGACATGTGATGAAAATTTCATATCAATATCACCTTTAGAAATGCATTTACTTAGAAAAATGGTGATGTGTTCAATTCTTATTTTACCCGCTGTATGTAGCAGATCAGTTGTCAGTAGATCTTTCTTCGCCAACTGCTGTAACCGATTTTTGGTCAATGCCACACGTATAATTGTGTGTGCTACTCATCAGTTTCTATAGTGTTGCTCCCTTGCTGGCCAGCTTGGCATGGCCTCACTTCTCTGGCTGGAATACTGCAGGATCTTCCCCAGGAGCAAGGGAGTGAAGCCTTACTGATCCGGCCAACGAGGGAGCGATGCTGCAGAAACAAGGGAGTTTTCTTTGGCAGTCTCTACGATTAGAAATGTAACATGGACCTCATGGAATTAGTGATTGTTCAAATGTAAACAAGCATTGCTACAATGTAGCTAGCTGCACCTATCAGGAGCAACTAATTACAATGCAGCAGTTGCTAAGATGATTATGAAGGTAGGAAAAAAAAATGCATTGTCTCGTATTTTTGCTTTCATAATTTTTCTGTGCAAAGGCCAAATTAATGGAGACCAAGAAGAAAGTGGTGGAGGTGACCCGAGAGAACACCAAGAAGCTGGACCGATTGAATGAGATCCTGACGGAGAAGAAAGTCGTAGAGGCAAAACTGGACACTAGGCAGACTGCTGTGGTATGTCTTCATCACTGCTACTTATTAACCACTTGGCTTGCTTACCGGGCACTTAAACCCCCCTCCTATCCAGACCAATTTTCAGCTTTCAGCGCTGATGCACTTTGAATGACAATTGCGCGGTCATACAACGCTGTACCCAAATGAAATTTTTATAATTTTTCCCCCCCAAATAGAGCTTTCTTTTGGTGGTATTTGATCACCTGTGCGATTTTTATTTATTTATTTTTTAAATGTAAAAAGACAGAATAAAAAAAAAAAAAAAAAAAAATATATATATATATATATATATATATATATATGTGTATATATATATATGTGTATATATATATATATGTGTATGTATATATATATATATATATATATATATATATATATATATATATATATATATATATATATATATATATATTTTTTTTTTTTTTTTGTTATAAAATTTTAAAATGGGTAATTTTTGTCCATCATTGATGTAAGCTGATGAGGCGGCACTGATGGGCACCGATAGATGGCAGTGATGGGCACTGATGGGTGGAAGTGACAGGCACTGATGGGTTACACTGATGGGCAGCACTTCTAGGTGACACTGATTGGCACCACCGGTGAGCATTGATAGGTGGCACTTGTGGGCACTGTTAGATGGCATAAATGAGGCATAATAGCCTCTCCCTTTTCGGGACAGATGTCCCTTTAAGATGAGTCAGTGAGCTGTCAGCGTGAGGGAAAAAAAACGATGACCGAGCTTTTGTTTTGATCATGTGATCAGCTGTCATTGGCAGACAGCTAATCACATGGTAAGAGACCGGCCCCTTACTCGGATCGGTGATCACCCGAGTCTCATTAACTTGGTTATCACAGAGCACTCTGCGCGCGCCCTACCGGAGCACGCGCAGGGAGCGTGCACAGTGGAGGCCACCATATGACGGCCCCAGGGAATTCAGGTCCACGCTGTGGCCGTCATTCGGCCATAGCGCGGGTGTGAAGTGGTTAAACACTATTAATGAATGTGTTCTACAAAAAAGTTGTGTGGACCCATTGAGGGAGAGCTACTAAAACTGGACCTTGCAGAATCTGGTACAGCCGAGCATGGTAGCCAATCGGCTTCCAGGTTTTATTGTCCAAGCTTAAAGTGTTGCTAAACCCAGGAACCTGCATTCACTATATCTGGTCACCCAGAGGACAACTGGGGGCGAGTAACCCTTTGATGCCTGGCTAGTAGGTCAGGACTTGAAATTTTGAGCCCTGCTTACACTATTGCCAGGTGTGCCAGAGGGGGTAGAGGGGGGTGGGGTAGCGTTACACTTACATCAGGCACTGGCTGAACGTCCAAAGGAAACATCAGAGGGTGCCAACTAAGTGCAGTAAATATATTTTAAAAATCAGTGGCAGCTCACGAAATGCAGAAGGATAAGATCATGTAATCCACCCAGTGCAGTCTAAAGTTGCACCTCGGTGCGTCTTCGGGAACCAGGAAGAAGATGCCGCTTTAAGGAGCTGTGTAGGACACCAGAATTCCTGGAGCCATCATGCATTGCATGACTCTATCCACGGCCGCCGCTGCCACCCCCTATTCAGGTGTCCGGCCCCTTTTCGGATGCCGGGTGCCTGAATTCCAGCGGTGGGGGGTGTTTTTTTTATTTGAAGCACATGATTAGAGCCATAGGGTCTAATAGGCTTCAAAAAAGGTGGACTTAGAGTGCATAGCATTGGGCTCAGAGCGCACACAGATGTGTTAAAAAAGAAAATGAATATTTGCTTTTTTAACACTGAATCGCCTCTCTGCCAATCAGGTAGCACTAGTCTAAGCCCTTGTACACACGTTCGGAGATTCCGACAACCAAATCTGGAGTAATTCCGACGGATTAATTCCGGAAGAGGTCCGGAAGTGATGTTGCATACACACGGTCGGACAAAGTTGTCGGAAAATCCGATTGTACATAACGTGATGACGTTATTTCGTTATGACGGGATTACGTTCAGGCTAGTAGCCAATAGCTTTGGTCTAGGAATTTGATCTGAGCATGCGTGGCACTTTGTCCATCGGAGTAGGCTACACATGATCGGAGTATGTCCGATCGGAGCATTTTGTCGGAAAATTTTACCGGCAAGTTGGAAAACTTGGTCCGTTGGATATTCCGATGGAAACAGTCCGATGCAGACCACACACAGTCGGAATATCCGACAAAACGGTCCGATAGGACACATTCCGTCAGAATCTCCGACCGTGTGTACAAGGGCTAATACCCGTCACCTGATTGGCCGAAGGCACATGTACCCCTTATTGGGCGCATAGCAGAACGGGAGAAGGGGGAAGCATAGAGGACACAGCAGCCGCTGTCGCTCGCTTCCTGACCCTCCACCAAGATGGGGTAAGTGCCGGCCAGGGATCACAGTGGCTGCATTTTATGGGCACAAGTGGCTGCATTTGAAGGGGCACAAGTGGCTGCATTTGGTGGGGCACAAGTGGCTGCATTTGATGGGGCACAGTGGCTGCATTTGATGGGGCACAGTGGCTGCATTTGACGGGGCACAGTGGCTGCATTTGACGGGGCACAGTGGCTGCATTTGATGAGGCACAGTGGCTGCTTTGATGGGGCAGAACGGGAGAAGGGGGAAGCATAAAGGACACAGCAGCCGCTGTCGCTCGCTTCCTGACCCGCCACCAAGATGGGGTAAGTGCTGGCCAGGGGTCACAGTGGCTGCATTTAATGGGGCACAGTGGCTGCTTTGATGGGGCACAGTGGCTGCTTTGATGGGGCATAGTGGCTGCTTTGATGGGGCACAGTGGCTGCTTTGATGGGGCATAGTGGCTGCTTTGATGGACACAATGGCTGCATTTGATGGGCACAATGGCTGCATTTGATGGGCACAGTGACTGCAATTGATGGGCACAGTGGCTGCATTTGATGGTTTTCTGCACCAGCCGCCACTGCCTTGGGGGTTTACATGCAATTTAAGTGATCCTAAAACACGCAGCTCTTTAATGTAACCATCTGACCCTTCTTTATCGCTGTGCAGGGGGCCGAATTCCAGGGGCCACGGAAAGCAGACATCCGCGAGAGACAGAAGCTGCTCCACCGCGCTCAGATTCAGGCGGAGGAGATGGAGAGCCTGAAGGAGGAGATCTCACTGCTGAGCAAGAAAGGAGGGAGCATCCTACCGCCCATCCGCCAGTAATGACACCCTAAAACCGCACATCATATTCCCACCCATAGGCGATCCATGGTGGGGGAAATATGACGGAACCATTTTCCAATTTTGATGCTTCCTTCATTCATTTATACCATTTTTTTGGATAATTGAAGTCTCCTGCGGACCATGTAAACCCCTTTCCAATGCGTTTTCTATCTGTGTCGATGTGGGTTTAGCAGCAGACAATTAAATACATCCGTCAGAAATCTGTTGACACTTTTTTTTTTTTTAAATGTTGAAACTTTTTATTGTTTTTCATAAAATGAAATAAAGTTGTATGCCATGGCCCTGTCCATGTTTTGTGTTCATCTTTGAAGGTATTTGAATTTGCGATGTCTACCAATAAAGTATTCTGCATTAGGTAGACGTTATGTAATCGGTCCTCCCCCATTGTGTATGGTAATGACCTATGCTTTATATGAGGGGCATGGTCCCAGATTTCATAGGTACCAAGGTAAAGTACGTTGGCTATTGGCGGAGGATGTCACCAATCACAGGTTATTCTTTAAAACAGCAGAGCTGAAGAAAAGAAGTTCATCCTTCTAGGACAAAAGCAGAAAACGGAGGTAGTGGGACGGGTTATACCCTAGGCTGCCAGTATTTGGTCCTCCTGTAGGTGGCAGCATAACACAAGGTTTTAAGACTTTGTGTCCCTCAGTGGACAAGGAGTAGTGGGTGGGGTTATACTCTAGGCTGCCAGTATCCAATCCTCCTGTAGGTGGCAGTATAACCCAAAGGTTTAAGACCTTCTGTGTCTCCCAATGAACAAGGAGTAGTGTGAGGGGTTTTACCCTAGGCTGCCAGTATCCAATCCTCCTGTAGGTGGTTGCATAACCCTAAGATTTAACCACTTAAGCCCCGGATCATTTTGCTGGCCAAAGACCAGAGCACTTTTTGCGATTCGGCACTGCGTCGTTTTAACTGACAATTGCGCGGTCGTGCGACGTGGCTCCCAAACAAAATTGACGTCCTTTTTTTCCCACAAATAGAGATTTCTTTTGGTGGTATTTGATCACCTCTTCAGTTTTTATTTTTTGCGCTTTAAAAAAAAAAGAGCGACAATTTTGAAAAAAAACACATTATTTTTTACATTTTGTCATAATAAATATCCGCCAAAAACATATAAAAAAAACATTTTTTTTCCTCAGTTTAGACCGATACGTATTCTTCTACATATTTTTGGTAAAAAAAAATAAAAAAAAAAAAAATCGCAATAGGCGATTATTGATATCGTTTACAAAATAGGGGATAGTTTTATGGCATTTTTATTAATAATTTTTTTTTTTACTAGTAATGTCGGCGATCAGCGATTTTTATCATGACTGCGACATTATGGCGGACACATCGGACATTTTTGACACATTTTTGGGACCATTGTCATTTATACAGCAATCACTGCTATACAAATGCACTGATTCCTTTGTAAATGACACTGACAGTGAAGGTGTTAACCACTAGGGGGCAGTGTAGGGGTTAAGTGTGTCCTAGGGACGTGTTTCTAACTGTGGGGCGTGTGGCTACGTGTGACAGGTCACTGATCTCTTCTCCCGATCACAGGGAGCAGAGATCAGTGACACTGTCACTAGGCAGAACGGGGAGATGCTTGTTTACTTTAGCATCTCCCCGTTCTTCCTCCCCATGAGGCGATTGCGGGTATCCCTGCGGTGATCGAGTCCGCGGGACCCGCGACCCGACTCACAGTGGTCCTGGCCAGCATGCATGCATGGCAAATTTAAAAGGGATGTAACTGTACGCCCATTTGCCCAGCTCTGCCATTCTGCCGACGTACATCGGTGTGCGCCGGTCGAAAAAACGGTTAAAGGGGTTGTAAAGGCAGAAGGTTTTTTTTATCTTAATGCATTCTATGCATTATGATAAAAAACCTTTTGTGTATAGCAGCCTCCCCAGCACCCCTAATTACTAACCTAATCCCCCCCCCTCCAGCGATGTCCACGAATGTCTAAGCCAGTGATGGCGAACCTTGGCACCCCAGATGTTTTGTAACCACATTTCCCATGATGCTCCACTACACTGCAGTGTAGTTGAGCTTTACAGGAAATGTAGTTCCAAAACATCTGGGGTGCCAAGGTTCGCCATCACTGGTCTGGGCCGTAGGGACACTCCTCCTGATTGGTTGAGACACAGCAGCACGACTTTAGCTCCTGTGGCTGTCAATCAAAGTCGGTCAGCCAATCAAGGGAGAGAGAGGGTGGGGCCAGGTTAGGGCTCCATGTCTAAATGGATACACTAAGCTCTGACTTGGATTAGGAGCCCCCATAGAAAGCTGCTGGCTGTGGGGGCACTTGATAGGAGGGAGGGGCCAGGAGCAGCAAAGAGGAGAAGAGGAAGATCCGGGCTGCTCTCTGCAAAACCAACTGCACAGAGGAGGGAAGTATAAACATGTTTGTTATTTTTTTTTATTTTTTTTAAATGAGATTTTACAATCACTTCAAGACTTTCTGTGGCCCTCAATGGACAAGGAGTAGTGGGTGAGGCTTTAACCTAGGCTGCCAGTATCCTATCCTCCTGTAGGTGGCAGTATAACCCGAGAATGTATAACTACCTGTGTACCTCTATGAACAAGGGGTAGTGGGAGGGATATACCCCTAGGCTGCCAGTATCCAATATTCCTATAGGAGGCAGTATAACACAAAGATTTAAGACTTTCTGTGGCCCTCAATAGACAAGGAGTAGTGGGAGGGGTTTAGCCTGGGCTGCCAGTATCCAATCCTCCTGTAGGTGTCAGTGTAATCTGAAGGTTTAAGACTTTGTGTCCCTCAGTGGACTTCAATGGACAAAGAGTAGTGGGAGGGGGTATACCCTAGGCTGCCAGAATTCAATCCACCTGTAGGTGGCAGTGCATCCCGAGAATTTATAACTTTCTGTATCAATGGACAAGAGGTAGTGGGAGGGGTATATCCCTAGGTTGTCAGTATCCAATCCTCCTGTATGTGGCAGTATAATTCAAAGGCTTAAGACTTTCTGGGGCCCTCAATGGACAAAGGGCTAGTGGGAGGGGTTATACCCTTAGTCTCCCAGTATCCACCCACCTTTATGTGGCAGTATAACTCGAAGACTTAAGACTTTCTGTGTCCCTCAGTGAACAAGGACAGTATCAAATCCTCCTGTAGGTGGCAGTATAACACAAAGGTTTAATACTTTATGTTCCCCCCCCCCCCAAGGGACAAAGAGTAGTGGGATGGGGTTTTACTCTAGGCTGCCAGTATACAATCCTCCTGTAGGTGGCAGTATAACACAATGGTTTAAGACTTTGTGGCCCTTAATGGACAAGAAAAAAAAAAGGTATTTTATGCCAAATACCTGTATTATAGAGGTATCTGCTTCCCCCCTCCCCCCAGAAAGGTGCCAAATGTGACACGGGGAGGGGGGGGGGACTGGATAGGTGCAAGTTCCATTTTGGGTGTAACTCCGCTTTAAAGAGTAGCTCTACTTTTGCCTGAGAAAAGAACAATCTCCACTGGGTGATCTATACACATTGCAGGGATTTTTAACAAATAAACATTGTTGCAGATTCCTACCCTTTTTGTTGCTCTGAAGAAAAAGCCGTTTGTTCCACCAGGTCCTGTGCAGACAGATGCTAAATGGGAGGGTCTGGTTAATTATAGTCACCTGGTGCACTCTCAGTGTTCTAAGGAGAAAGGTTGCAGTGTCTGCATCCCTTTAGAAATATTTAAATTTTATTGAGTGTCTCATCAAAAATGAAATTTGTGTTGCAGAGGATACTTAAAGCAGAGCTCCTCCCGAAAAGGGAAGCTCTGCTACAGTATATATAAAAAAAAATTGTTGGGGGGGGGGGGGCTGGAGCTCCACTTTAAATCAGACTTATATCTTACATATACCCACACTATACAGTTGTGAATCCTCTGGCGGAAATGGTGAAATTTTGGCATTGATATTTATATTAATAATAACAGAAGTCTCCCAAATGGCCTTGATAAAAAGTTTACATACCCCGGGGATGTTTGGCCTTGGTACAGACACAAAAGGTGGCACACACAGGTGAAAACGGCAATTAAAGGTTCATTTACCACATTTGTGGCTTTTTAAATCACAATTAGTTTCTGTGTATAAATAGTCAATGAGTTTGTTAGCTCTCACATGGATGCACTAAGCAGGCTAGGCACTGAGCCACGAGAAGCAGAAAAGAACTGCCAAAAGACCTGCGTAACAAGGTAATAGAACTTTATAAAGGTGGAAAAGAAATATAAAAAAAAGGTATCCAAAGCCTTGGCTATGCCAGTCAGTACTTATTAAGAAATTAAAAATTTCGGGGATCTCTTGATACCAAGCCAAGGTCAGGTAGATCAAGAAAGATTGCCGCCACAACTGCCAGAAGAATTTTTCGGGATACAAAGAAAAACCCCCACAGGTAACCTCAGGAGAAATACAGGCTGCTCTGGAATAAGATGATGTGGCTGTTTCAAGGAGCACAATAGGATGATACTTGAAAAAAAAAAAAAGATACAAGTAATGTGTTTTGCTGCTCACTCATGTTTTCTTTAAAAATCGCACTGTATATATCCATAGCAGTACTACAGGGCGGCCGCACTGCACAGAATCACACACACACACACACACATATATATATATATATATATATATATATATATATATATATATATATATATACTGATCACTCTATTAGTGTCACTGGTTCCCAACAAAGTGTCAAAAGTGTCAGTTAGTGCCAGATTTCCAGCTGCACTATCGCAGTCATGCTATAAGTCGCTCATTGCCTCCATTAGACCCCTTTCACACCACACCGCCCATTGCGTTGGCGGTAAAACGCCACTATTTTTAGCGGCGTTTTACCGCTGGATTTGCGGCGCATTTCGGCCGCTAGCGGGGCGCTTTTACCCCCCGCTAGCGGCCGCGAAAGGGTTAAAACCACCGGCAATACGCCGCAATAGCAGCGTTTTGCCGGCGGTGATACAGCGCTGCTCCACTGATTTCAATGGGGAGCATCGGTGGAAGAGCGGTAAACACACCGCTCCTTCACCGCTCCAAAGAAGCTGCTGGCAGGACTTTTTTCTTCCTGCCAGCGCACCGCTCCAGTGTGAAAGCCCTCGGGGCTTTCACACTACACATAATGGTGCAGCTTCTTTAGGGCGGATTGCAGGCGCTATTTCTAATGCTATAGCGCCTGCAAAACACCCTGATGTGAAAGGGGTGTTACTAGTAAAAAAAAAAAAAAAAAAAAAAAAATCCCAGTATACATCCCATAGTTTGTAAACACTATAACTTTTGCGCAAACCGATCAATATACGCTTATTGGTATTATTTTTAACCAAAAACATGTAGCAGAATATATATTGGCCTAAACTGATGAATAAATCAGTTTTTTTTTTACATTTTTGGTGTATAGTATAAAAAACAAAAAACACAGAGGTGATCAAATACCACCAAAAGAAATCTCTATTTGTGTGGAAAAAAAGGACGTCAATTTTATTTTTTTATTTGGGTACAGTGTCGCATGATCGCGCAATTGTCAGTTAAAGTAAGGCAGTGCAGTGTCGCCAAAAAAATAGCCTGATCATGAAGGGGGAGTAAATCTTCCAGGGGTCAAGGGATTATTATCAATTCGCCAAAGGGGTGCAAATGTTTGAGCAAATATATATAAAATTTTTTTTTTTTTTTTGTATTTATTCTCCCACAAGCAGGACCCTCTTGTATCACATTATATTGTAACTCTGTTCATTTTGTAAGGCGCTGTGCAATCTGTTGCCACTACATTTTTTTTTAAGCACTGCGCAAACTGTTGGTGCTATATAAAACCTGTATAATAATAATAATAATAATAATAGGAGTCAGTGGCAGGATTCTATGTTGGACTGGTTATACTCTCTATCGGACAGTAGATGGCGCTTCAGACATTTAGATTGAAAATCCCAGGACAGCTCTAACCTAATCTGCAGATATTATTCTTTATAAATGATGCTCCTCTTTTATTTATTTATTTTTGTTTTCATTTCTATTTCTCCAACCCTTAATATTTAAACGTTTTTTATTTGTGTGTTTATTATTTTTTTGGTGTGGCATTTACCCACTTGAGCTCTGAAAGGTTTTACCCCCCTTCACGGCATTTTTTGCTATTCAGCACAGCACTACTTTAAATGGCAATTGTGCGGTCATGCAACACTGTATCCAAATTCAAATTTTTTTTTATTTTTTTTTTTACACAAATAGAGCTTTCTTTTAGTGGTATTTGATCACTGCTGGGATTTATATTTTTTTGCTATATAATTTAAGAAAAAAGAAAAAGAACAAACATTTAGAAAAAAAATAAAAATAAAAAAAACACGATGATTTAGAATTTCCATTATAAAACATACCCTAAAAAAAAATAATAAAGAAAATAAATAAATAAAGAAAAATCACCTTTCTTCATAAATTTAGGCCAAAATATATATATATTTTTTGTGGTTTAATTGGATGGACTTGTGTCTTTTTTCAACCTAACTATGTAACTATATTCCGCTACATTTCTTTGGTAAAAAAAATAAAATAAAAAATTGTGTTCCCCCCGCCTGCTGTTTAATTAATGTCCATATAGTAGCCTTATATATATTTGATGAAAATATAATCGATTTGCGTTAAGATATACTTTATTTCCCCCTGCTGTTTAATTAATGTTCATATAGTAGCCTTATACCGGTATATATTCAAAGAAAATATAATGGATTTGCGTTAAGATATACTTTATGGTACACGTGCAATTAAATGTGTTTGTTTATGTGAATATAAATTGTAAAATATATATATATATATATATATATATATATATATATATATATATATATAAAAAATTCCCAGTAAGTGTATATTAATTGCTTTGTGTGAAAATTATAGCTTATGCAAACTGTGGTACTGTATATATACTGGAATTTCTGCAGCTATGACACTATACTGGTGATGGTGGTGATCAGCGACTTATAGTGGGACTGTGAATGGTGGCGGACAATCTGGCACTACCAGACACTGGCTGGGAGGGTCTCTAACTAGCACAGACATTGCTAGTGGCCAGGGCCATCTTAAACTTAGGGCAAAAGGGGCAACTGCCCCCCGAGCCCAGTCATTGTTGTGGGGCCCAAAGCAGCTGCCCCTTGAGCCCATTAATAGTTGATAAGTGAATTTTGGAGGGCCCAATATAATATTTGCCCAGGGTCCAATCAATATTAAAGCGGTTCTCCACCCTAAAGGGGAAGTTCCACTAATCTAATCCCTCCCCCCCTCCGGTGCCACAATCGGCACCTTTCAGGGGGGGAGGGGGTGCAGATACCTGGATTATCCAGGTATCTGCACCCACTTCCAGGACAGACCGCCGCAGATGCCCCCCCCCCCCCCTCCGCTGTGTTCTGGGAAACACACAGTTCCCAGGACACAGCGGGGGACCATAAGAGACGCGCAGCGCGTCTCACGAATGTACAGTAGGGAACCGGGCAGTGAAGCCGCAACGCTTCACTTCCCGATTCCCTGACAGAGGATGGCGGCGGGGGCAGCAGAGAGACGAGCGATCGCTCGTCATCTGCCGCTGACATCGCTGGACCCTGGGACAGGTAAGTGTCCATTTATTAAAAGTCAGCAGCTGCAATATTTGTAGCTGTTGACTTTTAATATATTTTTTTAAAGGTGCAGAACCACTTTAAAGACGGCCCTGCTAGTGGCACTAATGCAGTGATCAGTGCTAATACTGTACTGACACTGGCTGAGAAGTTAACCATATGCCTAATAATGTGTGTTGCTTTTACTTTACTATCTGTCCGTTTTTTTCGCTCTGCTTTTCAGGGAGAAGAAGCAGCCAGATCGCTTTTCCTATCTTCCCAGAGCTCTGTGTGTTTGTAAGCCCAGAACGCTGTGCTATGATTGGACACAGCTGATTTCAGCCAAAATCATTGGCTGAAACCTGTTGCCAAACCCGTGCTGTGTCCAATCACAGCACGGGTGGGCGTGCCCCAAACCCACATGTACAGGATCGTGCAGCTTGTACTTGCCTCCATGCTTGTAGTGATATTACTACCCTGTTTCCCCGAAAATAAGACCTAACGTGATTGTAGGTGTTGGCTGCAATATGAGCCCTACCCCCCCAAGTAAGCCCTACCCTGTTGCCCCAAAAATAAGCCCTACCCTGAAAATAAGACCTACAATGGCTTTAACTAGAGCTTATTTGGGGAGTAGGACTTATATTGCAGCCATCACCGACAATCACGCTAGGTCTTATTTTCGGGGAAACAGGGTATGAGCGATCGCCAGGAAGTTAGAAAACGAACGCACGTCAAGCTAGAAAGGAAGCGGTTTACGTAGCACACAGCGTGAAAAAAATAAAAATTTATTTTTTTGCAAGACAATATCACCAATAGAAAGCTCTGACCAAAAAAAAAAAAAAACTATAAAAATAATACTTTTTGGACTTTCTTGTCGTTTTTTTCAGCAGCGAGGTTTCCTCTCCCGGTCGGAGCCGAGCATACAGGGGTCATGTGACATGCAGACGTAGCCACAGCGCTGTGCTTTGCTTGAGGTTAATGCGGTGAGGTGGGTAAGTGGGCAAATTACATAACCCCAAACCTCCACCGGTGGGAGGATATAATTACCGTCCCAGGTGGAGGAGCAGCTGAGAAACCTCACTCACTTCTCCATCCAGCTGATCTGTAGAGGAAATGCACTGGATGGAAAAACAGAGCGATGTTCTGCAGGGCAGGGTTGGAACCATCTGCAGAATATATCAATATGTATCTGTCAGGAGAGGGGGAGGGGAGGTGGGACTGAGTGATGTTCTGCAGATCTCTGGAGAGATAGCAATAGATTATTGGTATCAATAGGTAATATATCAGTATGGAGGGGGGGATGGGGCAGAGCAATGATCTGCAGATCACAAGATTAGTAATAGAACAATATTAACTACAATAGTGTCCCCCTCACCCAGTGTGCGCTCTTCTACTTGCCACCACTGTCCCACCTTACATCAGAGTCCCCTCTTCCATCAGAGTCCCCCTTACAACAAAGTCCCAATCAGAGTCCCCTTTTACATCAGTATCCCTTTCATAGTCCCCATTAGAGTTCCTTTTACATCAGAGTCTCCATCAAAGCTCCTTCTTACATCCGGGTCCCCATCAGAATCAGCCAGGAAGGAGGAATGTTCTGCAGAGAGGGCAGCCAGGATAGAGGAATGTTCTGCAGAGGGGGTAGCTAAGATGGGGGAAATGTACTGCAGAGAGGGTAGCTAGGATGGGGAATGTTCTGCAGAGAGGGTAGCCGAGATGGGGGAATGTACTGCAGAGAGGGTAGCCCAGGATGGAGGAATGTTCTTCAGAGAGGGTAGCCAGGATAGAGGAATGTTCTGCAGAGAGGGTACCTGAGATGGGGGAATGTACTGCAGAGAGGATAACCAGGATGAAGGAATGTTCTGCAGAGAGGATAACCAGGATGGAGGAATGTTCTACAGAGAGGATAACCAGGATGGAGGAATGTTCTACAGAGAGGATAACCAGGATGGAGGAATGTTCTGCAGAGAGGGCAGTCAGGATAGAGGAATGTTCTGCAGATGGGGTAGCTAAGATGGGGGAAATGTACTGCAGAGAGGGTAGCCAGGATGGAGGAATGTTCTGCAGAGGGGGTAGCTAAGATGGGGGAAATGTACTGCAGAGAGGGTAGCCAGGATGGAGGAATGTTCTGCGGAGAGGGTAGCTAGGATGGAGGACTGTTCTGCAGAGAGAGTGGCCAGGATGGGGAATGTTCTGCAGAGAGGGCAGCCAGGATAGAGGAATGATCTGCAGAGAGGGTAGCTGAGATGAGGGAATGTACTGCAGAGAGGATAACCAGGATAGAGGAATGTTCTGCAGAGAGGGCAGCCAGGATAGAGGAATGTTCTGCAGAGAGGGTAGCCGAGATGGGGGAATGTACTGCAGAGAGGATAACCAGGATGGAGGAATGTTCTGCAGAGAGGATAACCAGGATGGAGGAATGCTCTGCAGAGAGGGTAGCCAGGATGGAGGAATGTTCTGCAGAGAGGATAACCAGGATGGGGGAATGTTCTGCAGAGAGGATAGCCAGGATGAAGGAATGTTCTGCAGAGAGGGTAGCCAGGATGGAGGAATGATCTGCAGAGAGGATAACCAGGATGGAGGAATGTTCTGCAGAGAGGATAACCAGGATGGGGGAATGTTCTGCAGAGAGGATAACCAGGATGGAGGAATGTTCTGCAGAGAGGATAACCAGGATGGGGGAATGTTCTGCAGAGAGGATAACCAGGATGGGGGAATGTTCTGCAGAGAGGATAACCAGGATGGAGGAATGTTCTGCAGAGAGGATAACCAGGATGGGGGAATGTTCTGCAGAGAGGGTAGCCAGGATGGGGGAATGTTCTGCAGAGAGGATAACCAGGATGGGGGAATGTTCTGCAGAGAGGGTAGCCAGGATGGGGGAATGTTCTGCAGAGAGGATAGCCAGGATGGAGGAATGTTCTGCAGATCACTAGACTCAGCAATAATGGAATAATCTGCAGAATTCCCATCCATGTTGTGCTGAGAGGTCAGCGTTGTAGAAATATAAAATCGCAGTCACAAGCTGTGAAAATCGCTCCTCACACCTCCTAATGACAACGTCATGTCATCCTCATGGGCCGCTCCCCGTAGCTGAGAGGGTTAATCTGAGTGTTTTCAGGAACAATAAGCCCCCATGTGGTTCTCTTTATTCTTGCAGTGAGAGCCCCTCCCCCCCCCTTTCCTCCTGATTTGAGATGGGGGGGGGGGGGCTCAGCCTGAGTTCTGAGCTATTAATGACCTCTGGAGAGGTGGGGGCTGTTTGCTTAGCACAGCCTAAGCTGGATTCAATATACTCTGAGCAAACACGGCCCTCAAGTGGATCTTTTTCTTCCTCAATTATACCAACCCCCCCCCCCCCCCTCCCCAACTCTTCAGAGACCGTCCTCAGCCAAGAAAAATGTTTCCACATACATGACTTTGTCCATTATCCTTCCAAACCTGCGTCACCGCAGCCCCGGCGCTCCACGCACACCGATACATCAATAGAGGAACAGTCGGTGGTGGGGCTGAGCGAAATCTCACCGTCCGGGTCCAAGAATGAAGGTACGGAAAATTCTTCTGGGCCTCCAATAAAGATTTGGAACGGCAATATCTTGTTATAAAAATAATATTTGTATTAAAGAGTATTGAGGCCCAAAACCAAAAATATTATATAGTCCAGGATAGGAGGACATCAACACAAGGGTCAGGTTCTCAGTGACTGAGGAGGACCAAATACGAGGACTAGAGCAGATATAAACTAAATCGGTGCCTTCCAATATGTCGTCACACTCCTGCAAATTGGCAGTGGTGTTCTCCACAGCAATACCACCTCTTCTCTTATTGTGCAGAACCACCCACCACCCCTCACCCCTCACCCACCACCCCTCACCCACCACCCACCACCCTCCACCCACCACCCTCCACCCACCACCCACCACCCACCACCCACCACCCTCCACCCACCACCCCTCACCCACCACCCACCACCCGCCACTGAAGGGCGACACTAAACCAGCCTTTCTCAACCAGTGTTCCTCCAGAGAAGACGTTCTTCTCACTGATCACCAATGTAAGGAACATTCTTCCCCCTGATCACCAATGTAAGGAACATTCTTCTCACTGATCACCAATGTAAGGAGCATTCTTCTCACTGATCACCAATGTAAGGATCATTCTTCTCACTGATCACCAATGTAAGGAACATTCTTCCTACTGATCACCAATGTAAGGAACATTCTTCTCACTGATCACCAATGTAAGGAACATTCTTCCCACTGATCACCAATGTAAGGAGCATTCTTCTCACTGATCACCAATGTAAGGAGCATTCTTCCCACTGATCACCAATGTAAGGAACATTCTTCCCACTGATCACCAATGTAAGGAACATTCTTCCCACTGATCACCAATGTAAGGAACATTCTTCTCACTGACCACCAATGTAAGGAACATTCTTCCCACTGATCACCAATGTAAGGAACATTCTTCCCACTGATCACCAATGTAAGGAACATTCTTCCCACTGATCACCAATGTAAGGAACATTCTTCTCACTGATCACCAATGTAAGGAACATTCTTCCCCCTGATCACCAATGTAAGGAACATTCTTCCCCCTGATCACCAATGTAAGGAACATTCTTCCCCCTGATCACCAATGTAAGGAACATTCTTCTCACTGATCACCAATGTAAGGAACATTCTTCCCACTGATCACCAATGTAAGGAGCATTCTTCCCACTGATCACCAATGTAAGGAACATTCTTCCCACTGATCACCAATGTAAGGAACATTCTTCCCACTGATCACCAATGTAAGGAACATTCTTCTCACTGATCACCAATGTAAGGAACATTCTTCTCACTGATCACCAATGTAAGGAACATTCTTCTCACTGATCACCAATGTAAGGAACATTCTTCTCACTGATCACCAATGTAAGGAACATTCTTCCCACTGATCACCAATGTAAGGAACATTCTTCTCACTGATCACCAATGTAAGGAACATTCTTCCCACTGATCACCAATGTAAGGAACATTCTTCTCACTGATCACCAATGTAAGGAACATTCTTCTCACTGATCACCAATGTAAGGAACATTCTTCTCACTGATCACCAATGTAAGGAACATTCTTCTCACTGATCACCAATGTAAGGACCATTCTTCTCACTGATCACCAATGTAAGGAACATTCTTCCCACTGATCACCAATGTAAGGAACATTCTTCTCACTGACCATCAATGTAAGGAACATTCTTCTCACTGATCACCAATGTAAGGAATATTCTTCCCACTGATCACCAATGTAAGGGACATTCTTCTCACTGATCACCAATGTAAGGAACATTCTTCTCACTGATCACCAATGTAAGGAATATTCTTCCCACTGATCACCAATGTAAGGGACATTCTTCTCACTGATCACCAATGTAAGGAACATTCTTCTCACTGATCACCAATGTAAGGAACATTCTTCTCACTGATCACCAATGTAAGGAACATTCTTCCCACTGATCACCAATGTAAGGATCATTCTTCCCACTGATCACCAATGTAAGGAACATTCTTCTCACTGATCACCAATGTAAGGACCATTCTTCCCACTGATCACCAATGTAAGGAACATTCTTCCCACTGATCACCAATGTAAGGATCATTCTTCCCACTGATCACCAATGTAAGGAACATTCTTCTCACTCATCACCAATGTAAGGAACATTCTTCTCACTCATCACCAATGTAAGGAACATTCTTCTCACTGATCACCAATGTAAGGAACATTCTTCTCACTGATCATCAATGTAAGGAACATTCTTCTCACTGATCATCAATGTAAGGACCATTCTTCCCACTGATCACCAATGTAAGGAACATTCTTCTCACTGATCACCAATGTAAGGAACATTCTTCTCACTCATCACCAATGTAAGGAACATTCTTCTCACTGATCACCAATGTAAGGAACATTCTTCTCACTCATCACCAATGTAAGGAACATTCTTCTCACTGATCACCAATGTAAGGAACATTCTTCCCACTGATCACCAATGTAAGGAACATTCTTCTCACTGATCATCAATGTAAGGACCATTCTTCCCACTGATCACCAATGTAAGGAACATTCTTCTCACTGATCACCAATGTAAGGACCATTCTTCTCACTGATCACCAATGTAAGGAACATTCTTCCCACTGATCACCAATGTAAGGAACATTCTTCTCACTGATCACCAATGCAAGGACCATTCTTCTCACTGATCACCAATGTAAGGGACATTCTTCTCACTGATCACCAATGTAAGGGACATTCTTCTCACTGATCACCAATGTAAGGAACATTCTTCTCACTGATCACCAATGTAAGGAGCATTCTTCTCACTGATCACCAATGTAAGGAACATTCTTCTCACTGATCACCAATGTAAGGAACATTCTTCTCACTGATCACCAATGTAAGGAACATTCTTCTCACTGATCAGTAGGGATGAGCTTCGAGTTCGAGTCGAACTCATGTTCTACTCGACCATTGCCTGTTTGCCTGTTCAGCGAACAGTGAACAATTTGGGCTGTTCGCAGCAAATTCGAAACGCCGGAACACCCTATACAAGTCTATGGGAGAAATCTAAAGTGCTCATTTTAAAGGCTAATATGCAAGTTACTGTCCTAAAAAGTGTTTGGGGACCCGGGTCCTGCCCCAGGGGACATGGATCAATGCAAAAAAAAGTTAAAAAAACGGCAGTTTTTTCAGGAGCAGTGATTTTAATAATGATTAAAGTGAAACAATAAAAGTGTAATATTCCTTTAAATTTCGTAGCTGGGGGGTATCTATAGTATGCCTGTGAAGGGGCGCATGTTTCTGGTGCTTAGAACTGTCCCTGCACAAAGTGTCATTTGTGCAGGAAAAAAAGTCTTTTAAAATCACTTGCGGCTAAATTGTCGGGTCCCGTAATACAGAGAACACTCAATGAGTGTTCTCTGTATTAGCCGACAATTCATTCATTCATTGATAAAAAAAAAAAAAAAAAAAAGCGTTGGGGCTCCCCTAAATTCAATTACCAGGCCCTTCAGGTCTGACATGGATATTAAGGGGAACCCCGTGTCAAATTAAAAAAAAAAATTGACGTGGGGGTCCCCCTAAATATCCATACCAGACCCTTCAGGTCTGATATGGATATTAAGGGGAACCCCGCATCAAATTTAAAAAAAAATTGACGTGGGGGTCCCCCTAAAAATCCATACCAGACCCTTTATCCGAGCACACAACCTGGCAGGCCACAGGAAAAGAGGGGGGGCGAGAGAGCGGCCCCCCCTCCCTCCTGAACCGTACCAGGCCACATACCCTCAACATTGGGAGGATGCTTTGGGGGTCTGTGACCCCTCAAAGCACCTTGTCCCCATGTTGATGAGGACAAGGGCCTCATCCCCACAACCCTGGCCGGTGGTTATGAGGGTCTGCGGGCGGGGGGCTTATCAGAATCTGGAAGCCCCCTTTAACAAGGGGACCCCCAGATCCCGGCCCCCCCCTGTTTGAAATGGTAAGGGGGTACAAAATTACCCCTACCATTTCACAAAGAAAGTGTCAAAATGGTTAAATAAGACAAACACACTTTTGAAAAATTCCTTTATTAAAAATAAAAAAAATAAAAAAAAGATTCCAGCGATGCTATCCAGCGACGGATCTCCGGGGTCCAGCGATGGATGATCATATCCAGCGACGGGGGATCTCTCAGTCCAGCGCTGTCCATACATCCTTCTTCTGTCTCCAGTGCGGAGACTGCGGAGATCCCAGCGCTGACGTTTCTTATATTAGGAGGGCGGGGCCACCCGTCACCTGACCCCGCCCCTCTGACGCTGGAGAGAGAAGCCAGGGGTTCCCCAGTGACGTGTGGGTGACCCCGCCCCCTCTGATGTAACGCAGGTTTCCGTTACATCAGAGGGGGCGGGGTCACCCACACGTCACTGGGGAACCCCTGGCTCCCTTCACCAGCGTCAGAGGGGGCGGGGTCAAGTGACGAGTGGCCCCGCCCTCCTAATATAAGAAACGTCAGCGCTGGGATCTCCGCAGTGTCTCCGCAATGGAGACAGAAGAAGGATGTATGGACAGCGCTGGACTGAGAGATCCCCCGTCGCTGGATATGATTATCCATCGCTGGACCCCGGAGACCCGTCGCTGGATAGCAAGAGTGGATTAGCACCGCTGGAATCTTTTTTTTATTTTTTTTATTTTTAATAAAGGAATTTTTCAAAAGTGTGTTTGTCTTATTTAACCATTTTGACACTTTCTTTGTGAAATGGTAGGGTACCCCCTTACCATTTCAAACAGGGGGGGACGGGATCTGGGGGTCCCCTTGTTAAAGGGGGCTTCCAGATTCTGAAAAGCCCCCGCCCGCAGACCCTCACAACCACCGGCCAGGGTTGTGAGGATGAGGCCCTTGTCCTCATCAACATGGGGACAAGGTGCTTTGAGGGGTCACAGACCCCCAAAGCATCCTCCCAATGTTGAGGGTATGTGGCCTGGTACGGTTCAGGAGGGAGGGGGGGCCGCTCTCTAGTCCCCCCCTCTTTTCCTGCGGCCTGCCAGGTTGCATGCTCGGATAAAGGGTCTGATATGGATTTTTAGGGGGACCCCCACATCAATTTTTTTTTTTAATTTGATGCGGGGTTCCCCTTAATATCCATATCAGACCTGAAGGGTCTGGTATGGATATTTACGGGGACCCCCACGTCAATTTTTTTTTAATTTGACACGGGGTTCCCCTTAATATTCATGTCAGACCTGAAGGGCCTGGTAATTAAATTTAGGGGAACCCCCACGCTTTTTTTTATTTTTTTTTATCAATGAATGAATGAATTGTCGGCTAATACAGAGAACACTGATAGAGTGTTCTCTGTATTACGGGGAGCCGACAATTTAGCCGCAAGTGATTTTAAAAGACTTTTTTTCCTGCACAAATGACACTTTGTGCAGGGACAGTTCTAAGCACCAGAAACATGCGCCCCTTCACAGGCATACTATAGATACCCCCCAGCTACAAAATTTAAAGGAATATTACACTTTTATTGTTTCACTTTAATCATTATTAAAATCACTGCTCCTGAAAAAACTGCCGTTTTTTTAACTTTTTTTTGCATTGATCCATGTCCCCTGGGGCAGGACCCGGGTCCCCAAACACTTTTTAGGACAGTAACCTGCATATTACCCTTTAAAATGAGCACTTTAGATTGTGAACGTTCGAGTCCCATAGACTTTAATAGGGTTCTAAAGTTCACACGAAGTTTAGGTCTGTTCGCAGGTTCTGGTGCGAACCGAACAGGGGGGTGTTCGGCTCATCTCTACTGATCACCAATGTAAGGAACATTCTTCTCACTGATCACCAATGTAAGGAACATTCTTCTCACTGATCACCAATGTAAGGAACATTCTTCTCACTGATCACCAATGTAAGGAACATTCTTCTCACTGATCACTAGGGATGAGCCGAACACCCCCCTGTTCGGTTCGCACCAGAACCTGCGAACAGACCTAAACTTCGTGTGAACTTTAGAACCCTATTAAAGTCTATGGGACTCGAACGTTCACAATCTAAAGTGCTCATTTTAAAGGGTAATATGCAAGTTACTGTCCTAAAAAGTGTTTGGGGACCTGGGTCCTGCCCCAGGGGACATGGATCAATGCAAAAAAAAGATTAAAAAACTGCAGTTTTTTCAGGAGCAGTGATTTTAATAATGATTAAAGTGAAACAATAAAAGTGTAATATTCCTTTAAATTTCGTAGCTGGGGGGTATCTATAGTATGCCTGTGAAGGGGCGCATGTTTCTGGTGCTTAGAACTGTCCCTGCACAAAGTGTCATTTGTGCAGGAAAAAAAGTCTTTTAAAATCACTTGCGGCTATATTGTCGGGTCCCGTAATACAGAGAACACTCTATCAGTGTTCTCTGTATTAGCCGACAATTCATTCATTCATTGATAAAAAAAACAAAAAAAAAAACGTGGGGGTTCCCCTAAATTCAATTGCCAGGCCGTTCAGGTCTGACATGGATATTAAGGGGAACCCTGTGTCAAATTTAAAAAAAAAATTGACGTGGGGGTCCCCCTAAATATCCATACCAGACCCTTCAGGTCTGATATGGATATTAAGGAGAACCCCGCATCAAATTTAAAAAAAAATTGACGTGGGGGTCCCCCTAAAAATCCATACCAGACCCTTTATCCGAGCACGCAACCTGGCAGGCCGCAGGAAAAGAGGGCGGGACGAGAGAGCGCCCCCCCCTCCCTCCTAAACCGTACCAGGCCACATACCCTCAACATTGGGAGGATGCTTTGGGGGTCTGTGACCCCTCAAAGCATCTTGTCCCCATGTTGATGAGGACAAGGGCCTCATCCTCACAACCCTGGCCGTTGGTTGTGAGGGTCTGCGGGCGGGGGGCTTATCAGAATCTGGAAGCCCCCTTTAACAAGGGGACCCCAGATCCCGCCCCCCCCCCTGTTTGAAATGGTAAGGTGGTACAAAAGTACCCCTACCATTTCACAAAGAAAGTGTCAAAATGGTTAAATAAGACAAACACACTTTTGAAAAATTCCTTTATTAAAAATAAAAAAAATAAAAAAAAGATTCCAGAGGTGCTAATCCACTCTTGCTATCCAGCGACGGGTCTCCGGGGTCCAGCGATGGATAATCATATCCAGCGACGGGGGATCTCTCAGTCCAGCGCTGTCCATACATCCTTCTTCTGTCTCCACTGCGGAGACTGCGGAGATCCCAGCGCTGACGTTTCTTATATTAGGAGGGCGGGGCCACTCGTCACCTGACCCCGCCCCCTCTGACGCTGGTGAAGGGAGCCAGGGGTTCCCCAGTGACGTATGGGTGACCCCGCCCCCTCTGATGTAACGGAAACCTGCGTTACATCAGAGGGGGCGGGGTCACCCACACGTCACTGGGGAACCCCTGGCTTCCCTCTCCAGCGTCAGAGGGGCGGGGTCAGGTGACGGGTGGCCCCGCCCTCCTAATATAAGAAACGTCAGCGCTGGGATCTCCGCAGTCTCCGCAGTGGAGACAGAAGAAGGATGTATGGACAGCGCTGGACTCAGAGATCCCCCGTCGCTGGATATGATTATCCATCGCTGGACCCCGGAGATCCGTCGCTGGATAGCAAGAGTGGATTAGCACCGCTGGAATCTTTTCCAGCGGTGCTGCCAATTGAATTTGCAACTATCTAATGGGGCCCTAACCCTCTTTCCCCCAAAAATATATAAAAAGGACTGTCAAAAGGAATAAAACCTTATTTTACATCCAAGAAGTGTTTGGCGCCCAATGACTTTCACCATCTTTGCACCCACTATGCCTCACAACCCACCGCATATTGAAGGATGTCAGCTATCTTTAGCCTTGGAGGTTCTCATTAGACCAAAAGAGGTAAAAGACCTTGCTACATATTATATTATTAGATATATTTATTATAGAATATTTTTTATTTATTATAGAATATTATATTATATTTACAGTAAATTTATATAATAAGTTTATTATTTCTTAGATTTATTTATTATAACATATTTATTTATTTTAAATATTTTTGATATTTTTTTACAATTTTATTTTATTTATTTTTATTTGTTTTAGTAATTGTTTAGGAGCCCTGTTAGGAGTCAGTAAGGCAGAGGTTGGTGTCAATAGTTTTTATTTGTATTTTTACCTTTTTTATTCTTTTTTTACAATTTTATTTATTTATTTATTTTTACAAATTTTTTTTAGGAGCCCTGTTAGGAGTCAGTAGGGCAGAGGTTGGTGTCAGTAGTTTTTATTTGTATTCTTTTATTTTTTACTACTTTTTACAGTTATATCTTTTTAATTTTAATTTAAAAATGTTTTTCTATTTTTTTAGGAGCCCTGTTAGGAGTCAGTAGGGCAGAGGTTGGTGTCAATAGTTTTTATTAGTATTTTTACCTTTTTTATTATTTTTTTACAATTTTATTTATTTATTTATTTTTTAAAAATTTTTTAGGAGCCCTGTTAGGAGTCAGTAGGGCAGAGGTTGGTGTCAATCTTTTTTTTTGTATTATTTCATTTTTTATTATTTTTTTTACAATTTTATTTATTTATTTATTTAAAAAAAAAATTTAGGAGCCCTGTTAGGAGTCAGTAGGGCAGAGGTTGGTGTCAGTAGTTTTTATTTGTATTCTTTTATTTTTTACTACTTTTTACAGTTATATCTTTTTAATTTTAATTTAAAAATGTTTTTCTATTTTTTTTAGGAGCCCTGTTAGGAGTCAGTAGGGCAGAGGTTGGTGTCAATCGTTTTTATTTGTATTATTTCATTTTTTATTATTTTTTTTTACAATATTTTATTTTTTTACAAAAATTTTTTAGGAGCCCTGTTAGGAGTCAGTAGGGCAGAGGCTGGTGTCAGTAGTTTTTATTTGTATTATTTTATTTTTTACTACTTTTTACAGTTATATCTTTTTAATTTTAATTTATTTTCTATTTTTTTTAGGAGCCCGTTAGGAGTCAGTAGGGCAGAGGTTGGTGTCAGTAAGGCAGAGGTTGGTCTCATTAGTTTTTATTTGTATTATTTTATTTTTAATAATTTTTTTACAATTTTATTAGGTGCCCCATTAAGAGTCAATAGGGCAGAGGTTGGTGTCGGTAGGCCAGAGGTTGGTGTCAGTCCTTTTTATTTGTATTATTTTATTTTTTACTATTTTTTTAAGATGTTATCTTTCTAATTTCTATAATTTTTTAATGATTTTTTTTTTAGTAGCCCTGTTAGGAGTCAGTAGGGCAGAGGTTGGTGTCAGTAGAGTAGAGTAGAGTTTGGTGTCAGTAGTTTTTATTTGTATTATTTTGTTTTTTACTATTTTTTACAATTTTATCTATTTATTTTTATTTTTTTACAATTTCTTTAGGAGCCCTATTAGGAGTCAGTAGGGCAGAGGTCAGTACTTTTTATTTGTATTATTATATTTTTTTACAATGATATCTTTTTAATTTTTATTTGTTTGTATTTTTTATTATATTATTTTATTATTATTTTTTTACAATTACATTTTTTATATTTTTACAATTTCTTTAGGAGCCCTGTTAGGAGTCAGTAGGGCAAAAGTTGGTGTCAGTACGTTTTATTTGTATTATATTATTTCTTTTACTATTTTTTACAATTATATTTTTAATTTTTATTTGTTTGAATTTTTTATTATATTATTTTATTATTATTTTTTTGCAATTTAATTTTTTTACAAATATTTTAGAGGCCCTGTTAGGAGTCAGTAGGGCAGAGGTTGGTGTCAGTAGTTTTAATTTGTATTATTTTATTTTTTATTATATTGTACAATTAAATTTTTTTAAGTTTTTAATTTTTACAAATTTTTTAGGAGCCCCATTAGGAGTCAGTAGGGAATTGGTCAGTCTCAGTAGGCCAGAGGTTGGTGTCAGTAAGACAGAGGTTGGTGTCAGTAGTCTTTATTTGTATTATTTTATTTCTTTTACTATTTTTTACAATTATATATTTTACATTTTTATTGGTTTGAATTTTTTATTATATTATTTTATTATTTTTATTTTTACAATTTTATTTTTTTTACAAATATTTTAGGAGCCCTGTTAAGAGTCAGTAGGGCAGAAGTTGGTGTCAGTAGTTTTTATTTGTATTATTTAATTTTTTATTATATTGTACAATTAAATTTTTTGAATTTTTTCCTTTTACAAATTTTTTAGGAGCCCCATTAGGAGTCAGTAGGGCAGAGGTCGGTGTCAGTAGGGCAGAGGTTGGTGTCAGTAGTTTTTATTTGTATTATTTTATTTATTATTATTGTATGTATTATTTTATTTATTATTATTTTTTTATTTTAATTGTATAATAATTTTATTTTATCTTTTTACATTTTTTTTTTAGGAGCCATGTTAGGAGTCAGTAGGGCATTGGATAGTGTCAGTAGTTTTTATTTGTATTATTTTATTTATTATTATTGTATGTATTATTTTATTTATTATTTTTTTTTTATTTTAATTGTATAATAATTTTATTTTATCTTTTTACAATTTTTTTTTAGGAGCCATGTTAGGAGTCAGTAGGGCATTGGAGAGTGTCAGTAGTTTTTATTTGTATTATTTTACTTTTTATTATTTTTTACAATTTAATTTTTTACATTTTTTCTTTTACAAATTTTCTAGGAACCCCCAGGGTTTAATCAGGGGGAATTGGTGCCACACAGGGTGATTGGGATGTACCCATGCACACCTTGCACACCCTGTGCGCATGACTAGGCTCCCCAGCCTGACTGTCTCTAGCCCACCCCTTTCATTCGCTGGATTTCAGTTCTTTCATTCATTGAAGGGGGCTCAGCGTCACACGTGGGCGTTACCTATGCAAATACAGCCTGCCTAGGAACGCCCACTCCTCCAGACTGACACCCTCTCATCAAGGCAATTTGATATTTGCATAACTCCTCCCACGAGCCAGCCCTCCGCTCACATCAGGGGTGGGGGCTCTTGAGATTAGTACTCAGGCAGGAAGATATGTACAGCTCCCTGTAAGGAAACCTCTATGACTAAGCCCTGTGAGTGGGACGAAACGCGTCAGTGGCGTGGCCTGAGGAGGAGCAACTTTTCTTCCACTGATTTAATATATAGGCTGCCTAGGAGGGTGGCATCTCTGAAGCCACACTTTGCACAATAGGCTGGGATGGGCACTTCAGATGGTACCCAAGAGTCAAGGGTCATCGCAGCGGGTCGGATCGCCTCTGAAAAGCAGATCACTCTTCAGAGGGGAAGCTGACGGGGGTTATAACCCTTCCCTGCTCTATCCAAAATGATAAAGAAAAATTTTGCATATGGTTCTGCTTTAATCTTTAGCTTTAAATAAAATAACAAAAATATGGAAGAGCAAGTTAAAAAAATGCAGTCACTGGGGAAGACTGAGGAAATGCTTCCTGCAGCCTGCAGCAGACTGATGACATCATCTCAACCCACCCATAGCCACTGCAATGATTTTCAAGAACTACGTTGTATTGGCAGAAGGTACAGCTGCAAAGTTAGTGTTATTATTATTATTATTTAAGGTACTTATAGTGTTGCAGTCTGATTACAGGGGTGAGGAGACTGAGGTAAAACTTCCTCTTGCCTGCAGCAGACTGATGACATAATCTCAACCCACCCATAGCCACTGCAATGAGGTTCAAGATCTATGTTGTGACAGCAGAAGGCAGAGCTGCAAAGTTACAATGTTGCAGTCTGATCACCCAGGAGAGGAGACTAAGAAAATGCTTCCTCCTGCCTGCAGCAGACTAATGACATCATCTCAACCCGCCCATAGACACTGCAATGATTTTCAAGATCTACGTTGTATTGGCAGAAAATACAGCTGCAAAGTTACAGTGTTATTATTATTATAATTTAAGGTACTTATAGTGTTGCAGTCTGATTACAGGGGTGAGGAGACTGAAGAAATGCTTCCTCCTGCCTGCAGCAGACTGACGACATCATCTCAACTCACCCATAGTTGCTGCAATGAAGTTCAAGAATAACATTCTAAGGACAGAAGTTAGAGCTGCAAAGTTTCAATGTTGCAGTCTGATCACTGAGGAGAGGAGACTAAGGAAATGCTTCCTCCTGCCTGCAGCAGACTGGTGACATCATCTCAGCCCACCCATAGTCAAAAATTATGTTTTAATTACAGAAGTTAGAGCTGCAAAGTTACAGTGTTGCAGTCTGATCACCTGGGAGAGGAGACTAAGAAAATGGTGAGGAGACTGAGGTAATGCTTCCTCCTGCCTGCAGCAGACTGGTGACATCATCTCAGCCCACCCATAGTCAAAAATTATGTTTTAATTACAGAAGTTAGAGCTGCAAAGTTACAGTGTTGTAATCTGATCACCCAGGAGCGGAGACTAAGAAAATGAATCCTCCTGCCTGCAGCAGACTGATGACATCATCTCAACCCACCCATAGACACTGCAATGATTTTCAAGAACTATGTTGTATTGGCAGAAAGTACAGCTGCAAAGTTACAGTGTTATTATTATTATTATTACTACAATTTAAGGTACTTATAGTGTTGCACTCTGATTACAGGGGTGAAGAGACTGAAGAAATGCTTCCTCCTGCCTGCAGCAGACTGATGACATCATCTCAACCCACCCATAGCCACTGCAATGATGTTCAAGAGCTATGTTGGTACGGCAGAAGGTAGAATTGCAAAGTTACAATGTTGCAGTCTGATTACAGGGGTGAGGAGACTTAGGTAATGCTTCCTCCTGCCTGCAGCAGACTGATAGCATAACCTCAACCCACCCATAGCCACTGCAATGAGGTTCAAGAACTACGTTGTAACGGCAGAAGGTAGAGTTGCAAAGTTACAATGTTGCAGTCTGATCACAGGTGAGAGGAGACTGAGGAAATTCTTCCTCCTGCCTGCAGCAAACTGATGACATCCTCTCGACCTAGGCAAAGTCACTGCACCGGAACTCAAGGATGGCTCTTTTTTTCTTTTCTTATGACAATAGCTGGCGGTTTTCCGATAAAGCTCCCCATCGCCGTCCGAGCGTGACGGTCTCGTCGCAGTGAGCGCGCTCCAAATCCGTCCAGTCACATCTGGTGTCACTTTTACCTCGGCTGACCCCGCCATCACCCGATCTGTTTGCCTTGCGTTGTTGTCACTCGGCGTTTCTTTCCTTTTCTGTTTGTTTAAAGAAGTCTCGCCGCTGTTAGATACTTAAATGGTTGTGTTTACCCAGCGAGGTCAGATTTATCCAGGGCGTAATAGGAAGACAAACAACTAACTGCGCGCACGCCGCCACGCTAAAGCCCAACTCTAAACAATTTTTTTTTTTTGTTCAGTATTGGACGGAATTTCAATCGGGATTGTATTTCTTTCTGTGCCCCCCCCCCCCCCCCCCCCCCGATGGGGAGAGATTCGTGGTGGCAGCGGTTGTCAAAAGCACGGCCAGCCATGGAGACATTGTCAGAAGTCCTTCTAACCCTTTCCCAAGCTAATAAAATATGTGATTTTTGTTTTTGCATGTTCCCCCTGGAGAGATTTCTCATCACTTCCTGTCGTGAAAGTCGGTGGAAATCTCCAACATGGAGTCGCAGCATTAAAATCTTCAAAAAGACTCAAAGCAGCTGACCTCTTCTAACCTGGGAACCCCTGGAGGAATTTTCAAGTTTTGAGGAACCTCTGTGAAAAAAAAAATCTTCATCAACGGTAAGTTATAGATATAATTTACCAATTCAAGGAGACATCTCTACCACTGGTACCAATGAAAGGACACACCTCTACCACTGGCACCAGTTTATGGAGACACCTCTACCACTGGTACCAATGAAAGGACACACCTCTACCACTGGCACCAGTTTATGGAGACACCTCTACCACTGGTACCAATGAAAGGACACACCTCTACCACTGGCACCAGTTTATGGAGACACCTCTACCACTGGTACCAATGAAAGGACACACCTCTACCACTGGGACCAGTTTAAGGACACACCTCTACCACTGGGACCAGTTTAAGGACACACCTCTACTACTGGTACCAATTTACAGAGACACCTCTACCACTGGTGCCAATTAAAGGAGACACGTCTACCACTGGTACCAATTAAAGAAGACACCTCTAACACTGGTACCTTAAAGGACACACCTCTACTACTGGTACCAATTTACGGAGACACCTCTACCACTGGCTATCAATGTAAGAGGACAACCCTTCCACTGGCAACATTTCAAGTTTTGAGGACCCCCTGTGAAAAAAAAAAATCTTCATCAACGGTAAGTTATAGATATAATTTACCAATTTAGCTGGCACCAGTTTAAGGAGACACGTCTACCACTGATAACAATTAAAGAAGACACTTCTACCACTGGCACCAGTTTAAGGAGACACGTCTACCACTGGTACCAATTAAAGAAGAAATCTCTACCATTGGTATCAATTTAAGGAGACACCTCTACCACTGGTGCCAATTAAAGGAGACACCTCTACCACTGGTACCAATTAAAGAAGATGCCTCTACCACTGGCACCAGTTTAAGGAGACACCTCTACCACTGATACCAATTAAAGGAGACACCTCTACAACTAGTACCAATTAAAGGAGACACCTTTACCATTGGTACCAATTAAAGGAGACACCTCTACTACTGGTACCAATTTACAGAGACACCTCTACCACTGGCTATCAATGTAAGAGGACAACCCTTCCACTGGCAACATTTCAAGTTTTGAGGACCCCCTGTGAAAAAAAAAAATCTTCATCAACGGTAAGTTATAGATATAATTTACCAATTTAACTGGCACCAGTTTAAGGAGACACGTCTACCACTGATAACAATTAAAGAAGACACTTCTACCACTGGCACCAGTTTAAGGAGACACGTCTACCACTGGTACCAATTAAAGAAGACACCTCTACCCTTGGTATCAATTTAAGGAGACATCTCTACCACTGGTACCAATTTACGGAGACACCTCTACCACTGGTGCCAATTAAAGGAGACGCCTCTACCACTGGTACCAATTAAAGAAGATACCTCTACCACTGGCACCAGTTTAAGGAGACACGTCTACCACTGATACCAATTAAAGGAGACACCTCTAACACTGGTACCTTAAAGGACACACCTCTACTACTGGTACCAATTTACGGAGACACCTCTTCCACTGGCTATCAATGTAAGAGGACAACCCTTCCACTGGCAACATTTCAAGTTTTGAGGACCCCCTGTGAAAAAAAAAATCTTCATCAACGGTAAGTTATAGATATAATTTACCAATTTAAGAAGACACCTCTACCACTGGCATCAGTTTAAGGAGACACGTCTACCACTGATACCAATTAAAGAAGACACCTCTACCATTGGTACCAATTTAAGGAGACATCTCTACCACTGGTACCAATTTAAGGAGACAGCTCTACCACTGGTACCAATTTACGGAGACACCTACTACTGGTACCAATTAAAGAAGATACCTCTACCATTGATATCAATTTAAGAAGACGCCTCTACCACTGGTACCAATTAAAGGAGACACCTCTACCACTGGTACCAAATAAAGAAGACACCTCTGCCACTGGTACCAATTTAAGGAGACATCTCTACCACTGGTACCAATTAACAAAGACACCTCTACTACTGGTACCAAATAAAGAAGACACCTCTACCACTGGTACCAATTTACGGAGACACCTCTACCACTGGTGCCAATTAAAGGAGATGCCTCTACCACTGGTACCAATTAAAGAAGATACCTCTACCACTGGCACCAGTTTAAGGAGACACCTCTACCACTGATACCAATTAAAGGAGACACCTCTACCACTGGTACCAATTAAAGGAGACACCTCTACGACTGGTACCAATTAAAGAAGACACCTCTACCACTGGTACCTTAAAGGAGGCACTTCTACCACTGGTACCTTAAAGGAGACACCTCTACTACTGGTACCAATTTACAGAGACACCTCTACCACTGGCTATCAATGTAAGAGGACAACCCTTCCACTGACAACATTTCAAGTTTTGAGGACCCCCTGTGAAAAAAAAAATCTTCATCAATGGTAAGTTATAGATATAATTTACCAATTTAACTGGCACCAGTTTAAGGAGACACGTCTACCACTGATAACAATTAAAGAAGACACTTCTACCACTGGCACCAGTTTAAGGAGACACGTCTACCACTGGTACCAATTAAAGAAGACACCTCTACCATTGGTATCAATTTAAGGAGACATCTCTACCACTGGTACCAATTTACGGAGACACCTCTACCACTGGTACCAATTTAAGGAGACATCTCTACCACTGGTACCAATTTACAGAGACACCTCTACCACTGGTACCAATTTAAGGAGACACCTCTACCACTGGGACCAGTTTAAGGACACACCTCTACTACTGGTACCAATTTACAGAGACACCTCTACCACTGGTGCCAATTAAAGGAGACACGTCTACCACTGGTACCAATTAAAGAAGACACCTCTAACACTGGTACCTTAAAGGACACACCTCTACTACTGGTACCAATTTACGGAGACACCTCTACCACTGGCTATCAATGTAAGAGGACAACCCTTCCACTGGCAACATTTCAAGTTTTGAGGACCCCCTGTGAAAAAAAAAAATCTTCATCAACGGTAAGTTATAGATATAATTTACCAATTTAGCTGGCACCAGTTTAAGGAGACACGTCTACCACTGATAACAATTAAAGAAGACACTTCTACCACTGGCACCAGTTTAAGGAGACACGTCTACCACTGGTACCAATTAAAGAAGAAATCTCTACCATTGGTATCAATTTAAGGAGACACCTCTACCACTGGTGCCAATTAAAGGAGACACCTCTACCACTGGTACCAATTAAAGAAGATGCCTCTACCACTGGCACCAGTTTAAGGAGACACCTCTACCACTGATACCAATTAAAGGAGACACCTCTACAACTAGTACCAATTAAAGGAGACACCTTTACCATTGGTACCAATTAAAGGAGACACCTCTACTACTGGTACCAATTTACAGAGACACCTCTACCACTGGCTATCAATGTAAGAGGACAACCCTTCCACTGGCAACATTTCAAGTTTTGAGGACCCCCTGTGAAAAAAAAAAATCTTCATCAACGGTAAGTTATAGATATAATTTACCAATTTAACTGGCACCAGTTTAAGGAGACACGTCTACCACTGATAACAATTAAAGAAGACACTTCTACCACTGGCACCAGTTTAAGGAGACACGTCTACCACTGGTACCAATTAAAGAAGACACCTCTACCCTTGGTATCAATTTAAGGAGACATCTCTACCACTGGTACCAATTTACGGAGACACCTCTACCACTGGTGCCAATTAAAGGAGACGCCTCTACCACTGGTACCAATTAAAGAAGATACCTCTACCACTGGCACCAGTTTAAGGAGACACGTCTACCACTGATACCAATTAAAGGAGACACCTCTAACACTGGTACCTTAAAGGACACACCTCTACTACTGGTACCAATTTACGGAGACACCTCTTCCACTGGCTATCAATGTAAGAGGACAACCCTTCCACTGGCAACATTTCAAGTTTTGAGGACCCCCTGTGAAAAAAAAAATCTTCATCAACGGTAAGTTATAGATATAATTTACCAATTTAAGAAGACACCTCTACCACTGGCATCAGTTTAAGGAGACACGTCTACCACTGATACCAATTAAAGAAGACACCTCTACCATTGGTACCAATTTAAGGAGACATCTCTACCACTGGTACCAATTTAAGGAGACAGCTCTACCACTGGTACCAATTTACGGAGACACCTACTACTGGTACCAATTAAAGAAGATACCTCTACCATTGATATCAATTTAAGAAGACGCCTCTACCACTGGTACCAATTAAAGGAGACACCTCTACCACTGGTACCAAATAAAGAAGACACCTCTGCCACTGGTACCAATTTAAGGAGACATCTCTACCACTGGTACCAATTAACAAAGACACCTCTACTACTGGTACCAAATAAAGAAGACACCTCTACCACTGGTACCAATTTACGGAGACACCTCTACCACTGGTGCCAATTAAAGGAGATGCCTCTACCACTGGTACCAATTAAAGAAGATACCTCTACCACTGGCACCAGTTTAAGGAGACACCTCTACCACTGATACCAATTAAAGGAGACACCTCTACCACTGGTACCAATTAAAGGAGACACCTCTACGACTGGTACCAATTAAAGAAGACACCTCTACCACTGGTACCTTAAAGGAGGCACTTCTACCACTGGTACCTTAAAGGAGACACCTCTACTACTGGTACCAATTTACAGAGACACCTCTACCACTGGCTATCAATGTAAGAGGACAACCCTTCCACTGACAACATTTCAAGTTTTGAGGACCCCCTGTGAAAAAAAAAATCTTCATCAATGGTAAGTTATAGATATAATTTACCAATTTAACTGGCACCAGTTTAAGGAGACACGTCTACCACTGATAACAATTAAAGAAGACACTTCTACCACTGGCACCAGTTTAAGGATACACGTCTACCACTGGTACCAATTAAAGAAGACACCTCTACCATTGGTATCAATTTAAGGAGACATCTCTACCACTGGTACCAATTTACGGAGACACCTCTACCACTGGTACCAATTTAAGGAGACATCTCTACCACTGGTACCAATTTACAGAGACACCTCTACCACTGGTACCAATTTAAGGAGACACCTCTACCACTGGTACCAATTTATGGAGGCACCTCTACCACTGGTACCAATTTAAGGAGACAGCTCTACCACTGGTACCAATTAAAGAAGATACCTCTACCATTGGTACCAAATAAAGAAGACACCTCTACCATTGGTACCAAATAAAGAAGATACCTCTACCATTGGTATCAATTGAAGGAGACACCTCTACCACTGGTACCAATTAAAGAAGACACCTCTACCATTGGTACCAAATAAAGAAGACACCTCTACCACTGGTACCAATTTAAGGAGACATCTCTACCACTGGTACCAATTTACGCAGACACCTCTACCACTGGTGCCAATTAACTGGTTGCTACCACTGGTACCAATTTACGGAGACACTTCTACCACTGGTGCCAAATAAAGGAGACACCTCTACCACTGGTACCAATTAATGGAGACACCTCTACCACTAGTACCAATTAAAGAAGACACCTCTACCACTGATACCAATTTAAGGAGACATCTCTACCACTGGTACCAATTTACGGAGACACTTCTACCACTGGTGCCAAATAAAGGAGACACCTCTACCACTGGTACCAATTAAAGGAGACACATCTACCACTGGTACCAATTAAAGAAGACACCTCTACCACTGGTGCCAATTTAAGGCGACATCTCTAACGCTGGTATCAATTTATGGAGACACCTCTGTCACTGGTGCCAATTAAAGGAGATGCCTCTACCACTGGTACCAATTAAAGAAGACTTCTCTACCACTGGTACCAGTTTAAGGAGACACCTCTACCACTGATACCAATTAAAGGAGACACCTCTACCACTGGTACCAATTAAGGGAGACACCTCTACGACTGGTACCAATTAAAGGAGACACCTCTACCACTGGTACCAATTTACGGAGACACCTCTACCACTGGTACCAATTTATGGAGGCACCTCTACCACTGGTACCAATTTAAGGAGACAGCTCTACCACTGGTACCAATTAAAGAAGATACCTCTACCATTGGTATCAATTGAAGGAGACACCTCTACCACTGGTACCAATTAAAGAAGACACCTCTACCATTGGTACCAAATAAAGAAGACACCTCTACCACTGGTACCAATTTAAGGAGACATCTCTACCACTGGTACCAATTTACGCAGACACCTCTACCACTGGTGCCAATTAACTGGTTGCTACCACTGGTACCAATTTACGGAGACACTTCTACCACTGGTGCCAAATAAAGGAGACACCTCTACCACTGGTACCAATTAAAGAAGACACCTCTACCACTGGTACCAATTAAAGAAGACACCTCTACCACTGATACCAATTTAAGGAGACATCTCTACCACTGGTACCAATTAAAGGAGACAACTCTACCACTGGTACCAATTAAAGAAGACACCTCTAACACTGGTACCAATTCAAGGAGACATCTCTACCACTGATACCAATTTACGGAGACACTTCTACCACTGGTGCCAAATAAAGGAGACACCTCTACCACTGGTACCAATTAAAGGAGACACGTCTACCACTGGTACCAATTAAAGAAGACACCTCTACCACTGGTGCCAATTTAAGGAGACATCTCTACCACTAGTGCCAATTAAAGGAGACACCTCTACCACTGGTACCAATTTAAGGAGACACCTCTACCACTGGTACCAATTTACAGAGACACCTCTACCACTAGTGCCAATTAAAGGAGACACCTCTAAACATAATTATAAACATCAATGTGTATTAGACCCCTTTCACACTGGAGGCGTTTTTCCAGCGCTTTAGCATAAAGAGCCTAAAGTTCCCTTAAATTAGTCACCAGTGGTAGAGGTGTCCCCTAAATTAGTAGCCAGTGACAGAGGTGTCTCCTTAAATTGGTGCCTGTGGTCGAAGTGTCTCCTTAACCAGTTGCCGACCGCCGCACGACGATGTACGTCGATAGCATGGCACGGGCAGGCATATTGGCGTACATGTACGTCCCTTGCCTCCCGCGGGTCGGGGGCCCGATCGGGCCCCCGCCCGGTGCCTGCGGCGGTCGGTATTCGTGCGGGAGCGATCCCGGACGAGGGGACGGCCATTCGTTCATGGCCACCCCCTCGCGATCGCTCCCGACGAATAGGAATCCCCCGTGACATCACTTCCTCTCCTGTAATGTAAACACAGGAGAGGAAGTGATGTATTCTCTCCTCCGTGTCGGTATTTTCCGTTCCGACACGGAGGAGAGCGGATCGGTGAGTTGCACCAACACTCTACACACACAGTAGAACATGCCAGGCACACTCACACCCCCCCTTTACCCCCCGATCACCCCCCCAATTACCCCTGCCCCCCAGTCACAGTGACACCAATGTCATTTTTTTTTTTTTTTTTTTTTTTTGCATTGGTGTCATTTGTGACTGTAATAACTGTTAGGGCAGTTAGAGTTAGCCCCCTTTAGTTCTAATGTACCCCCCTAACCCCCCCAATAAAGGTTTAACCCCGTGATCACCCCCCGTCGCCAGTGTCACTAAGGCTGGGTTCACATTGCAGCGGTTTATGAGAACGAATGTGATTCGCACCGCACTGCAGTGCAAATCACATCCGATCTCTGTGCGATTCGAGTTCAGCCATTCGCCGCACCCGCCGCACCCGCCACACCCGCCGCACCCACCGCAAATTCGCACGGGACCCTTTTTTTGGCCCGCAGCAGAATCGGATCGCATGGGTGTTCACACCATGCGATCCGAGTTTGCAGATCGCACTGCGATATGCGAACTGATCTGGGGGTGTCAGTAACATTTCACTGACACTCCCAGCAGTTCGCATAGGGCAGTGTGAACTGCCGCCGGGAGGCATGCGATGCGGGAACCCGCCGCGGATTTGCGGCGTTTCCGCATCGCTCCAGTGTGAACCCAGCCTAATAAGCGATCATTTTTCTGATCGCCGTATTAGTGTCACAGGTGACGCTAGTTAGGCAGGTAGGTATTTAGGTTCGCCGCAGCTTTTTATAGCGCCAGGGACCCCCATATACTACCGCATAAAGCCCCCTGATTGCCCCCTAGTTAACCCTTTCACCAGTGATCACCATATAACTGTTACAGGTGACGCTGGTTGGTTAGTTATTTTTTATAGTTTCAGGGCACCCACCATTTATTACCTAATAAAGGTTTAACCCCCTGATCACCCGGCGGGTGTCATTTGTGACTAATAACTGTTAGGGCAGTTAGGGTTAGCCCCCTTTAGTTCTAAGGTACCCCCCTAACCCCCCCAATAAAGGTTTAACCCCGTGATCACCCCCCGTCGCCAGTGTCACTAAGGCTGGGTTCACATTGCAGCGGTTTATGAGAACGGATGTGATTCGCACCGCACTGCAGTGCAAATCACATCCGATCTCTGTGCGATTCGAGTTCAGCCATTCGCCGCACCCGCCGCACCCGCCACACCCGCCGCACCCGCCGCAAATTCGCACGGGACCCTTTTTTTGGCCCGCAGCAGAATCGGATCGCATGGGTGTTCACACCATGCGATCCGAGTTTGCAGATCGCACTGCGATATGCGAACTGATCTGGGGGTGTCAGTAACATTTCACTGACACTCCCAGCAGTTCGCATAGGGCAGTGTGAACTGCCGCCGGGAGGCATGCGATGCGGGAACCCGCCGCGCATTCGTGGCGTTCCCGCATCGCTCCAGTGTGAACCCAGCCTAATAAGCGATCGTTTTTCTGATCGCTGTATTAGTGTCACAGGTGACGCTAGTTAGGCAGGTAGGTATTTAGGTTCGCCGCAGCTTTTTATAGCGCCAGGGACCCCCATATACTACCGCATAAAGCCCCCTGATTGCCCCCTAGTTAACCCTTTCACCAGTGATCACCATATAACTGTTACAGGTGACGCTGGTTGGTTAGTTATTTTTTTATAGTTTCAGGGCACCCGCCATTTATTACCTAGTCTCACTAGTGTACCCCTAAATTTAGGGGTGTCTACTTTCCAAAATGGGGTCATTTGGGGGGGGTTTGTGCCATCTTGGCATTTTATGGCCTTCAAAACTGTAACGCCCTTAGAAAGCCTGAAGGCGGTGCTTGGTTTTCGGGGCCCCGTACGCGGCTAGGCTCCCAAAAAGTCCCACATATGTGGTATCCCCGTACTCAGGAGAAGCAGCAGAATTTATTTTGGGGTGTCATTTCACATATGCCCATGGCATGCGTGAGCAATATATCATTTAGTGACAACTTTGTGAAAAAAAAAAAAAAAAAAAAAAGTTTGTAATTTTCCCGCAACTTGTGGCAAAATATAAAATATTCCATGGACTCAACATGCCTCTCAGCAAATAGCTTGGGGTGTCTACTTTCTAAAATGGGGTCATTTGTGGGGGTTTTGTGCCATCTTGGCATTTTATGGCCTTCAAAACTGTAATAGGTAGTGAGAAGTGAACTCAAAAATTTACGCCCTTAGAAAGCCTGAAGGCGGTGCTTGGTTTTCGGGGCCCCGTACGCGGCTAGGCTCCCAAAAAGTCCCACATATGTGGTATCCCCGTACTCAGGAGAAGCAGCAGAATTTATTTTGGGGTGTCATTTCACATATGCCCATGGCATGTGTGAGCAATATATCATTTAGTGACAACTTTGTGAAAAAAAAAAAAAAAAAAAAAAAGTTTGTAATTTTCCCGCAACTTGTGGCAAAATATAAAATATTCCATGAACTCAACATGCCTCTCAGCAAATAGCTTGGGGTGTCTACTTTCTAAAATGGGGTCATTTGTGGGGGTTTTGTGCCATCTTGGCATTTTATGGCCTTCAAAACTGTAATAGGTAGTGAGAAGTGAACTCAAAAATGTACGCCCTTAGAAAGCCTGAAGGCGGTGCTTGGTTTTCGGGGCCCCGTACGCGGCTAGGCTCCCAAAAAGTCCCACATATGTGGTATCCCCGTACTCAGGAGAAGCAGCAGAATTTATTTTGGGGTGTTATTTCACATACGCCCATAGCATGTGTGAGCAATATATCATTTAGTGACAACTTTGTGTAAAAAAAAAAAAAAAATTTTTTTTTTGTCATTATTCAATCGCTTGAGGCAAAAAAATAAAATATTCAATGGGCTCAACATGCCTCTTATCAATTTCCTTAGGGGGTCTACTTTCCAAAATGGGGTCATTTGGGGGGGTTTTGTACTGCCCTGCCATTTTAGCACCTCAAGAAATGAGATAGGCAGTCGTAAACTAAAAGCTGCGTAAATTGCAGAAAACGTACCTTAGTTTGTAGATGTGACAACTTTTGCGCAAACCAATAAATATACAATTATTGACTTTTTTTTTACCAAAGACATGTGGCTGAATACATTTTGGCCTAAATGTATGACTAAAATTGAGTTTATTGGATTTTTCTAATAACAAAAAGTAGAAAATATCATTTTTTTTCAAAATTTGCGGTCTTTTTACGTTTATATCGCAAAAAATAAAAATCGCAGAGGCAATCAAATACCATCAAAAGAAAGCTCTATTTGTGGGAAGAAAAGGACGCAAATTTTGTTTGGGTACAACATTGCATGACCGCGCAATTACCAGTTAAAGCAGCGCAGTGCCAAAGTGTAAAAAGACCTCTGGTCATTTACCAGCAAAATGGTCCGGTCTGAAAGTGGTTAAATTAGTGGCCAGAGGTTGAGGTGTCTCCTTTAATTAGTGGCCAGTGGTGCCAATGGTAAAGGTGTCCCCTTACATTGGTGGCCAGTGGTAAAGGTGTCCCCTTACATTGGTGGCCAGTGGTAAAGGTGTCCCCTTACATTGGTGGCCAGTGGTAAAGGTGTCCCCTTACCTTGGTGGCCAGTGGTAAAGGTGTCCCCTTACATTGGTGGCCAGTGGTAGAGGTGTCACCTTTCAACAATAGCAGTGGTTAAGGTGTCCCCTTAGATTGGTGTCAACTGTTAGAGATGTCCCCTTATATCACTAGCCAGTGATCAAGGTGCTTCCTTAGATCGGTGGCCAGTGATATAGATCCCCCCTTACTTTGGTGGCCAGTGATAGAGAGAGTTTGAGGCCCCCCCAAATAACACCAACCACCACTGGCTCCGTCCAACCCTGTGTTGAGTTCCCGGGTCTGTACACCTGCTATGCCCATTATGAGGGGTTCCCACCACCCATGCACTGAGTTCCCGGGCCTGCACACCTGCTATGCCCATTAAGAGGGGTTCCCACCATCCCTGTGCTGAGTTCCCGGGTCTGTACACCTGCTGTGCCCATTAGGAGGGGTTCCCACAATCCCTAGTGGATTTATATTTATTATATACTATGGAGAATATAACCGGAGGAGCTGGAACACCCACATTTCCAGATGAACAGGAACCAGTCTGGGAATTATGGTTGGGGGATCTCACTGTTGGAGCATCTAAAACAAATAAGAAGCTAGGGGTTGACTCTGCCCACCAGGCTCCACCAGTAATTAAAATATCACTTTCGGGTGGATGGACCCTTTAGCTCTTCCATGAAATGCCTGAAGTCAGTGTCTGTACTGAATTCCATTATTTGGTGTTCCTGGGGAAGAGAAGGGCGCCTATTAATGTATATGGTGGTGGTGGGGGTGGGGGGGGGGGTTTCTGGAGTGTTGTAATTAAAGAGTCCATTATCCTTTTCATGGCTTAACACCTCGTCCTGGGAAGGAATTGGCAGTGACAGGGGATATCGCTCTCCCAGTCCCTCACTCTCATTACTGGCAGGATAAAGGGACACCCCCCCACCCCCACCGCCCTCCTCATCATTGTGAGCAGATTTAGACAGATAATAAGAAGGGTGCGATGAATGGCGGAGTGGCACCCTGCCGCAGGGCCCAAAGTGCTCCATTTACCCGACTGAATGGCAGGAACTAACACCACTCCGAGGAGAATCAAACAGATGTCCGACGCCTGAGAGCTTTTCTGCCGTAACTGAGGAACAAAACGCTCTCACGCCACAGAATGCCGCGCCGCAGTCCTAGGGACGTTTATTAAAGGGGAACAGCCAAAATATTTCTATGGAGAATGGGCACCGAGCGTTGACTGGAAGGGCTCTGCCACAAACCTACTGCCCCATAACCTTTGCGTAAACCACGCTGTACGCTATATGGTTAACGACTTGTAGACCCCGGCCATCACACCTCTATGAGCTTGTTGGACATCCCATTCCAGAACCACAGCCATGGAGTCACCCTCCCTATGACCCTAAATTTGGAGTTGTCCCCCCCCCCCCATGGTCATTAACCATTTCCATACCGGGCACTTTCACCCCCTTTGCTGCCCAGGCCAATTTTCAGCTTTTGCGCTGTTGCACTTTGAATCATTTTGGTCATCCAACACTGTACCCATATACAATTTATAGCATTTTTTTTTCACACAAATAGAGTTTTCTTTCGGTGATGTTTAAGGTGATTGTAAAGGATCGTTTTTATTTTTTTTTTTTTTTTTTTTTTAAATAACATACATATCACACTTACCTCCACTGTGCAGCTCGTTTTGCACAGAGTGGCCCCGAACATCCTCTTCTGGGGTCCATCAGCGGCTCTCGTGGCTCCTCCCCCGCATCAGATAACCCCCTAGGAGAAGCGCTCTCCTGAGGGGGTTACCTTGCGGGCGCACTCCCGAGTCCAGCATTTGCTTCCATAGACACGAATGCCGGACTTGGCCCCGGCGCCCACGTCATTGGATTTGATTGACAGCGGCGTGAGCCAATAACTGTGCTGCTATCACTCTATCCAATCAAGAGCCGGGACGACGAGGGAAATACGGGGCTCAGGTAAGTAAAATTGGGGGGGGGGGGGTGGCGGTCACTGCCAGGTGTTTTTTTCACCTTAATGCATAAGATGCATTAAGGTGAAAAAACACAAGGGTTTACAACCCCTTTGATCACCACTGGGTTTTTTATTTTTTGCTAAATAAACTAAAAAGATCACACATTTTGAAAAAAAAAAAACATGTTTTTCTTCGTTTCTGTTAAAAAGTTTTGCAAATATATAATATTTCTTCATAAATTTAGGGCGGGTTCACACTGGTCCGACAAACGCTCCGACTTCAAGAGAACAAGTCGCTTGACATGTCAAAATCAATGGTTCCCTATGAGAGCCGCCTTAAGTGGTCCGACTTTGTAAAAGGTTCCTGCACTACTTTGGTCCGACTTGGGCACTATTTCAGCCCATTGATTTGAATGTAAGTCGCATCCAAGTCGGATCATCATCTGATCTGACTTGTGGCATTCGACCTGTGCTCTGAGGATCTTGAAAGGGAACCCCACACCAAACTAAAAAAAAAAAGAATAAAATACCTTCGGTCTGGTATGGATTTTGAGGAGAAATCCCACAGTGAGTGATATGGGTGCTATGATGGCTCTGCGCCCCAGCCCAAAGCACCTTGTCCCCATGTTGATCCCCCCTTATCCTGACAACCCTGGGTGGTGGTTGTGGAGGTCTGTGAGCAGGGGGCTTATTGGAATCTAGAAGCCCCTTTTAACAAGGAGGCCTCCAGATCCCCCCCCTTATGTGAATGAGTATGGGGTACCCCTACCCATTCACCAAAAAAAAAAAAGAATTGTACAAAAAATAAGAGACGGTTTTTGACAAGTCCTTTATTAAAAATGAAGAATGTTCCCCATCATAGCTCCATGTCTTCTTCCAGTCTTCTCCCTCTGCTGTCTTCTCCCTCCGGTGATGTCTCCTTCCTCTGCTGTCTTCTTCCTCCAGTCTTCTCTCTCTGCTGTCTTCTCCCTCCGGTGATGTCTCCTTCCTCTGCTGTCTTCTTCCTCCAGTCTTCTCTCTCTGCTGTCTTCTCCCTCCGGTGATGTCTCCTTCCTCTGGTCTTCTTCCTCTGCTGTCTTCTTCCTCCAGTCTTCTCTCTCTGCTGTCTTCTCCCTCCGGTGATGTCTCCTTCCTCTGATCTTCTTCCTTTGCTGTCTTCTTCTTCCAGTCTTCTCCCTCTGCTGTCTTCTCCCTCTGGAGATGTCTTAATCCTCCAATCTTCTCCCTCTGCTGTCTTCTCCCTCCGGTGATGTCTCCTTCCTCCGATCTTCTTCCTCTGCTGTCTTTTCCCTCCGGTGATGTCTCCTTCCTCCAATCTTCTTCCTCTACTGTCTTCTTCCTCCAGTCTTCTCCCTCTGCTGTCTTCTTCCTCTGGGGATGTCTCCTCCCTCTGGTCTTCTTCCTCTGCTGTCTTCTTCCTCCAGTCTTCTCCTTCTGCTGTCTTCTCCCTTCAGTGATGTCTTCTTCCTCTGGTCTTCTTCCTTTGCTGTCTTCTTCCTCCAGTCTTCTCCCTCTGCTGTCTTCTCCCTCTGGAGACATCTTAATCCTCCAATCTCCTTCCTCTGCTGTCTTCTTCCTCTGGGGATGTCTCCTCCCTCTGGTCTTCTTCCTCTGCTGTCTTCTTCCTCCAGTCTTCTCCTTCTGCTGTCTTCTCCCTCCAGTGATGTCTTCTTCCTCTGGTCTTCTTCCTTTGCTGTCTTCTTCCTCCAGTCTTCTCCCTCTGCTGTCTTCTCCCTCTGGAGATGTCTTAATCCTGCAATCTTCTCCCTCTGTTGTCTTCTCCCTCCGGTGATGTCTCCTTCCACCGGTCTTCTTCCTCTGCTGTCTTGTCCCTCCTCTGATATCTTCTTCCTCCGGTCTTCTTCCTCTGCTGTCTTCTCCCTCCTCTGATATCTTCTTCCTCCGGTCTTCTTCCTCTGCTGTCTTCTCCCTCCTCTGATATCTTCTTCCTCCGGTCTTCTGCCTCCGGCGATGTGATGTCTTCTCCGTCCGGTGATCTCTTCTGCCGCCACCGATTTGTTAAAAATAGGGGGAAAAAGAACATCCACCCTCCTCGGACGCTGGCTCCTGCTGTTGTTTCAGCTCTGTTGTCTCCCAGTTCTTATATAGCTTTGGGGCGTGGCCATCCAGTGACGTCTCCCAGAGACCCCACCTCTTGTGACGGCACAGTTATTGTGATTGGACACAGCTGATCACGTGGTAAAGATCTGCTTTGATTGGCCCTGATTAGTGATCAGCTGTATCTGAAGGACACAGGGATCACTGAGTGCGCCGGGCACGCCACAGTGCGCACGCAGGGGGAATGGTTCTGGGAGGGGTGCCAATAGACCCCCTCCCAGAACTGGACGACCATACTGTACCTGTCATTCAGCTATAGCGCGGTCACCTAGGGGGTGGCGCCGCCCCCCCTGAAAAATGCTGTCTAAGGCAAACGCCTCGTTTACCTCGTGGTTCCCCCCAGCATCAGTTAGTGTCAGATTGCTGTCCCAGTATAAGTCACTGATCGGTAGTAATATAAAAAAATGTAAAAAATAAAGATTCCAGTATATATCCCATAGTTTGTATACGCTATAACTTTCACGCAAACCAATCAATATACACTTGGGATTTTTATTTTTTCAAAAATATGTATTAGAATACATTTTGGCCAAAATTGATGAAAACATTTGATTTTTTTTTTTTACATTTTTTTAATTGGATGTGTTTTATAGCAGAAAATAAAACATTTAGTTTTTTTTTCACATTTTTTTGTCTTTTTTTCGTTTGTATTGCACAAAAATAACGCAGTGGTCACCAAATACCAACAAACAGTAGCGGCTGGTGCTCAAAATTTTTGGGTGGGGTGCAAACAAACTGAAAAATTCTGAAAAAAAAAAAACATCAATTGCAGCCTCACTGTACCATCAAACGCAGCCACTGTGCCCATCAAATGCAGCCACTGTGCCCATCAATTGCAATCACTGTGCCACTGTGCCCATCAATTGCAGCCACTGTGCCCATCAAATGCAGCCACTGTGCCCATCAAATGCAGCCACTGTGCCCATCAATTGCAGCCACTGTGCCCATCAATTGCAGCCACTGTGCCCATCAAATGCAGCCACTGTGCCCATCAATTGCAGCCACTGTGCCCATCAAATGCAGCCACTGTGCCCATCAATTGCAGCCACTGTGCCCATCAAATGCAGCCACTGTGCCCATCAATTGCAGCCACTGTGCCCATCAAATGCAGCCACTGTGCCCATCAATTGCAGCCACTGTGCCCATCAAATGCAGCAACTGCACCAATCAAATGCAACCACTGTGCCCATCAAGCGCAGCCATTGTGCCATCAAATGCTGCTACTGTGCCATCAAATGCTGCCACTGTGCCCATCAAATGCAGGCACTGTGCCATCAAATGCAGTCACTGTGCCTATCAAATACAGCCACTGCACCCATCAGGCACAGCCATTGTGCCATCAAATGCTGCCACTATGCCATCAAATTCTGCCACTATGCCATCAAATGCTGCCACTGTGCCCATCAAATACAGCCACTGTGTCCATCAGGCACAGCCATTGTGCCATCAAATGCTGCCACTATGCCTTCAAATTCTGCCACTATGCCATCAAATGCTGCCACTGTGCCCATCAAATGCAGCCACTGTGCCCGTCAAGCGCAGCCATTGTGCCATCAAAATCTACCACTGTGCCATCAAATGCTGCCACTGTGCCCATCTCTCATGTATATATATATATATATATATATATATATACACATACATACATATATACACACACACAGTATAATATATACAGTGCCTTGCGAAAGTATTCGGCCCCCTTGAACTTTTCAACCTTTTGCCACATTTCAGGCTTCAAACATAAAGATATAAAATTTTAATTTTTTGTGATGAATCACCAACAAGTGGGACACAGTTGTGAAGTGGAACGAAATCTATTGGATATTTTAAACTTTTTTAGCAAATAAAAAACTGAAAAGTGGTGCGTGCAAAATTATTCGGCCCCTTTACTTTCAGTGCAGCAAAACCATTTCTCAAAGATATCCATAAAAAGTCTCGTCTAAAGTTTGCCACAAGCCACCTGGGAGACACACCAAACATGTGGAAGAAGGCGCTCTGGTCAGATGAAACCAAAATCCAACTTTTTGCCCACAATGCAAAACGATATGTTTGGCGTAAAAGCAACACAGCTCATCACCCTCAACACACCATCCCCACTGTCAAACATGGTGGTGGCAGCATCATGGTTTGGGCCTGCTTTTCTTCAGCAGGGACAGGGAAGATGGTTAAAATTGAGGTGAAGATGGATGCAGCCAAATACAGGACCATTCTGGATGAAAACCTGTTGGAGTCTGCAAAAGACCTGAAACTGGGACGGAGATTTATCTTCCAACAAGACAATGATCCCAAACATACAGCAAAATCTACAAAGGAATGGTTCACAAATAAACGTATCCAGGTTTTAGAATGGCCAAGTCAAAGTCCAGACCTGAATCCAATCGAGAATCTGTGGAAAGAGCTGAAAACTGCTGTTCACAAACGCTCTCCATCCAACCTCAATGAGCTCCAGCTGTTTTGCAAGGAAGAATGGGCAAGAATTTCAGTCTCTCGATGTGCAAAACTGATAGAGACATACCCCAAGTGACTTGCAGCTGTAATCGCAGCAAAAGGTGGCTCTACAAAGTATTAACGCAAGGGGGCCGAATAATTTTGCACGCCCCACTTTTCATTTTTTTATTAGTTAAAAAAGTTTCAAAAATCCAATAGATTTCGTTCCACTTCACAATTGTGTCCCACTTGTTGGTGATTCTTCACAAAAAATAAAATTTTTATATCTTTATGTTTGAAGCCTGAAATGTGGCAAAAGGTTGAAAAGTTCAAGGGGGCCGAATACTTTCGCAAGGCACTGTATGTATATATATAGAAGAGTAAAAATATAGAATTGTACAGCATTGCACAACTGTATATATATATATAAATATAGAAGAATAATAATATAAAAGAAATGATATAAATTTCATTTTGTTACCGTACAATTACCAGTTAAAGTGGTTGTAAACCCTTACAAACCACTTTGACCTACAGGTAAGCCTAGATTAAGGCTTACCTGTAGATCCAAGAAATATCTCCCAAACCTATACGGTTTAGGAGATCTTTGCCCGAAGACAGGCACTGTTGTCTACGGGGCATGCGCCGTAGACAGCGGCGCGCAGGCGCATTTCCAACAACGGAGCTGCCGCGCGTGTCGGCTCCCGTGCGCATGCGCGGGAGTGACGTCATCGCGGCTTCACCGAATGACAGCGGCGGAGCTGCGGGACCCCACCGAGAAGATGGATGTGCCGGACTACAGGGGACAGCGGTGACTTCGCTGGCTCCTGTGTCAGGTAAGTGACACATAATGGACTACTATGCGATGCATAGTAGTCCATTATGCTTTACCTTTGGAATGAAAGAGGAAGTAAACCCATCAGGGTTTACTTCCTCTTTAAAGTAGCGCAGTGCTGAATAGCAAAAAATGGCCTGGTCATGAAGGGGGTAAAATCTTCTGGAGCTGAAGTGGCTAAAGAGGTTGATTGGAGATTAGTCATTTAAACACTGTTCACATCTTATGATTTGGAATCGCAGGTGGCGTCGCCGGGCTCATTTCCCAAAAACGCAATTCCGCTGCAATTGTCGCGCAACAGGATCACGGCAGACCACGCCTTCACGAATCGCATTAAAAGCTTGTCGCCCAGAAGAGGAGTGTAGGTGAATGGGCCGCCCTATGCGACGCGCAGAATCGCATCGAAAATCATGATGTCAGAATCGCGCAGCGGGCGCGCTTGTTCCTGGGCCTTATGGAGGAGTATGGCCGCCATCAGGCTTCTATCTCGCGGTTACTCGGGGGGGGGGCCAGCAGGACGCAGTCTTTGCAGTGTGGGAGGAACCCGGAGGAAAACACACGAATGCACACATTCCCACAGGGGAATCGTGCAAACTCCATGCAGATGGATGGGATTCGAGCCAATGACCCCGGTGCTGCAAAGCAGAGTTTTCCTTTAAAAACGATCCGAGCCGTACTTCATAGTGTACAGCCGTCCTCTCTCTCTCTCTCTCTCTCTCTCTCTCTCTCTCTCTCTCTCTCTCTATATATTGGATATAAAAGGACAGAATTCGGATCTGGTTGACATCAAACCCGTCACCCCACACCGAGAGAAGTGCCCGCTTCTGGCCCGGAGACAACACCGCCAAAACTGTTATTAGAAGAAGTTTATTAGATGGGAACAGATGGGTGAGCTGATAGGGTGGCTCGGTACGGAATGTTCCACCATCCACCTCTATACCAACACTTGTCTCCATTGTATATAAACCGCGAGGACGAGACGCTGCGCAGACCGACCATGCCCTACAAATAATAAATCACTTTCACCTTTTTATACTTTACAAGTGTAACAATTATCAGGTAAACATGGCGCCAGGAGGGAAATGTATCCACATGAGAAGATATAAACTATGGAACATAAATGGTGGACAATGTATCAACTTGTAGCAGGAATGTATCACCGGGAGAGGGAGGGTCACACTGCCCCCGCTGTCCACAGGTGGTACTGCACCGCCCAGGAAACTGCAAGGCCACAGGCTTTTCTAATTGTGTTTTTTTTGGATTATGACCCTGAGCACAGCGCTGAGTGTTATGAAGACCCCCTCCCCTCCCCCGCCCCTCCCCCCCCCCTATAATGTGATTTACTAACACAGGCATAAACATGTTCAGCAGAAGCACTTTTAAAATATAATATAATATATATATATATATATATATACACCGTGAAAGGAGCGTACATCTGGGCGCAATTAAAAAAAAAAAAAAATCTGCATCTCTGCACTATATACGCATTTCCCTATGTTCTGTCTCACTGACCACACTAGGCATGTGCAGAACGAAAACATTTGTTTCGTTTTTATTCCGATGAGTTATTCGCATAAATTTTGTTTAGTTCAATTCATTTTAATTTGTTTCATTTATGCGAATTGAACTCCATTCAACCAAATTTGGAAAATTCGAATCGATTTGAATTCGGATTCCATTTTAAATCAAATTTATTCCATTTCGAAAATTTGAATTTTGAAAGATAGGTATATTCTTTCTATTCCGTTCTATTCATTTTTTTTTTCTATTCTATTCTACTCTTTCTTTTTCTATTATATTTGAAATTCGAATTTCGGGAAGATGGTTATATTGTTCTAATTTTTCTATTCTATTCTATTGTTTTTTTTCTATTTTTTTTTCTTTTCTATTCTATCATTTTATTTTCTATTCTATTATTTTCTAGGCTATGCTATTCAAATTTATTCCATTAGAGATTCACATTTTAGAATGAATGAATAATTTGTATAGCGCACAAAGCGAACTGAATCGCATCAAGGCGCTGTGCGGAGCTTTGTTGTCCAGCTTCTAGAAGATGAAGGTCTTGAGTTTTTTTCCTGAAGACCTGGAGGTTTTCTTCCAAGCGGATGTTGGTTGGTAGAGCGTTCCATAGCCGTGGTCCTTGGACAGCGAATCTCCGTTCCCCCTTTGATTTGTACCGAGATTTGGGAACGAGGAGGAGGTGGTTATATTCTTTTCCTTTTATTCTATTCTATCGTTTGTTTTTTTTCTATTCTATTCTTTTCCATTCTATTCTTTTATTTTCTATTCTATTCTAATCTATTATTTTCTATTCTATACGTATTTTGGGAAATGGTTATATTCATGCTATTCCATTGTTATAGTTTTCAAATTTGAATAGTTTTCGAACGGAATTCGAATTTTTCAAAGAGAATAAAATAGAATAGAAAATAAAGGAATAGAATGGAAAAGAATATAATAGAATAGAAAATAAAAGAATAGACTATAACAGAACAGAATAGAAAATAAAGGGATAAAATAGAAAAGAATGGGGTAAAACAGAACAAAATAGAAAGGAAATAAGAAAATAATAAAATTGAATAGAAAATAAAGGTAAAAGTATAGAATAGAAAAAAATTGAATATAATAAAATAGACAGAATATAACCATCTTCTGAAATTCAAATTTCAAATAGAATAAATTTGAATTTGAATACAATATATAAGAATAGAATAGTATAGAATAGAAAAAATAGAATAGAATAGGAAAGAAGAAAAGAAAATAAGAGAATATAATAGAGTAAAACAGAACAAAATAGAAAATAAAGGGATAGAATAGAAAATAAAAGAATAGAGATACAGAACAAAATAGAATAGAAATAAATGAATAGAATAGAAAATAGAATGTAACCATCTTCTGAAATTCAAATTTCAAATAGAATAAATTTGAATTTGAATACAATATAAAAGAAAATAATAGAATAGAATAGAAAAAAATAATATAATAGAAAATAAAAGAATATAATAGAGTAAAACAGAACAGAATAGAAAATAAAATAATAGAATAGAGTAAAACATAAAATAGAATAGAAAATAAAAGAACAGAATAAAAATAATATATAAAATAAAGGAAAAGAATTGGAAAAAATAGAATAGAATACAATATAAAGAATAAAATCATCTTCTGAATACCATATAGAAGAATAGAATAGAAAAAAAAAGAATAGAAAATAAAGGGATAGAATAGAAAATAAAACAATACAATAGAATAGAGTAAAACAGAACAAATAGAATAGAAAATAAAAGAACAGAATAAAATAGAATAAAAAGTAAAGGAAAAGAATAGAATAGAATAGAATAGAATAAAATAGAAAGAATATAACCATCTTCTGAAATGCAAAATAATTTGAAATCATTTCAAGCAGAATAAATTCGAAATTTGAATACAATATAAAAAGAAAAGAATAGAAAAAATAGAGTAGAATAGAATAGAAAATAAAAGAATGAAAAAAAGAATAGCATAAAACAGAACAAAATAGAATATAAAAGAACAGAATAAAATAGTATAGGAAAAAGGAATAGAATAGAATAGAATAAAATAAAATATAAGCATCTTCTGAAATGTGAATTTAAAAAATAGAATAAATTCAAATTTGAATATAAAAGTAATTTCTATTCAAATTTGAATATAAAAGAATAAAATAGAAAAAAAAGAATGCAATAGAATAGAATAGAATAAAAAAAACCCTTCTTATGAAATTTGAATTTTGAATAGAATAAATTTGAATAGGATAGAAAAGAAAAATATAGAATAAAAAAAAATAGAATAAATATAAGCATCTTTCAAAATTCTAATTTTGAATAAACTTGATTTTGAATGGAATTAGAAAGAAAATCCATTTGAATTTGAATGGATTGCGAATTCGAACTGATTCAAATTTTTCGAATTCGGTCTAATTCAGTTCAATTCGACTGAATTTGGGAAAATTTGAATTGATTCGCAACTAATTAAACAAATTTAACGAAACAAATGTATACAAATGTGGCTGCCACCAGATGAGGATTGTCACTGCATTGGTGGCAGCACTGGTTCATTTAGCACAGGGGCAGGCCACTGTGGACTGGTCATTTCTGAGTGAGGGCAGCAGAGCGGTGATGTGGGGTGAGCGGTGAGAGATGATGTCAGAGCTGCTCGCCAACCTGCTTCTCTCATTCGCCCGCCTGCCTTGCTCTCTCATGCTGCCCGCCCACCTCGGCACCCATGGGCCCGCTGCAGAGAGGCCACGGCCTTTAAAATATTATAATAAAAACAAAAATACTAGAATGGTAATATTGTAATAAAAACAATAATAATAATAGTAAAATGTTACTATTGGCATTATTGGTGAACACCTTTAAAATAATTTAATAAAAATAAAAATACTAAAATGGTACTTATATTATTATTATTATTATATAATAATAATATTATTATAATAATAATGGTGAACGCCTTTAAAATAATATAATAAAATAATAGAATGGTATTAATATGGTATTAATATTATTAATATTCATAATAATAATAATAATAATAATAATAATAATAAAATTTTACTATTGGCATTATTGGTGAACACCTATAAAATAATATAATAGAAATAAAAATATTAGAATTGTAATAATAATAATAATAATAATAATAATAGTAAAGTGTTACTATTGGCATTATTGGTGAACAACTTTCGAACAATATAATAGGAATAAAAATACTAGAATGGTATTAATGTTAATAATATAAATAATAATATTAATAAAAATATTATTGGCACTATTAGTGAATGCCTTTAAAATAATATAATAAAAATAAACATACTAGAATGGTAATAATAATAATAATATTATTATTACCATTATATAATGGTAATAATAATATAATAATAATGGTAATTTTTAATATTATTATTGTGATTATTATTATTATTCATATTATTATTATTATTATTATTAATAATAATAATAATAATAATAATAATAATAATAATAATAATAATAATAATAATAATAATAATAATAAAATATTACTATTTGAGTTATTGGAGAACATTTAAAATAATATAATAATAATAATAGAATGATATTAATATTATTATTATTCATAATAATAAAAATAATAACAATAATAATAATAAAATGTTACTATTGGCATTATTGGTGAACACCTTTCAATGATGTAATAGAAATAAAAAATACTAGAATGGTAATCATAATAATAAAAATAATAATCATAAGCATAAAAAAGATGCTATTGCCATTATTGGTGAATGCCTTTAAAATAATATAATAAAAATAAAAATACTGGAATGGTAATAATAATAATAATAGTAAAATGTTACTATTGACATTATTGGTGAACACCTTTAAAAAAATATAATAGAAGTAAAAATACTAGAATAGTATTAATGTTAATAATAATAATAATAATGATAATGATAAAAATATTATTGGCATTATTAGTGAACACCTTTAAAATAATATATTAAAAATAAAAATACTAGAATGGTAATATTAATAATAATAATAATAATAATAATAGTAAAATGTTACTATTGACATTATTGGTGAACACCTTTAAAAAAATATAATAGAAGTAAAAATACTAGAATAGTATTAATGTTAATAATAATAATAATAATAATGATAAAAATATTATTGGCATTATTAGTGAACACCTTTAAAATAATATATTAAAAATAAAAATACTAGAATGGTAATATTAATAATAATAATAATAATAATAATAATAGTAAAATGTTACTATTGACATTATTGGTGAACACCTTTAAAAAAAATATAATAGAAGTAAAAATACTAGAATGGTATTAATGTTAATAATAATAATAATAATAATAATAATAATAATAATAATAATAATAATAAAAATATTATTGGCATTATTAGTGAACACCTTTAAAATAATATATTAAAAATAAAAATACTAGAATGGTAATATTAATAATAATAATAATAATAATAATAATAATAGTAAAATGTTACTATTGACATTATTGGTGAACACCTTTAAAAAATATATAATAGAAGCAAAAATACTAGAATGGTATTAATGTTAATAATAATAATAATAATAATAATAATAATAATAATAATAATGATAAAAATATTATTGGCATTATTAGTGAACACCTTTAAAATAATATAATAAAAATAAAAGTACTAGAATGGTAATAATAATAATAATAATAATAATAATAATAGTAAATTGTTACTATTGACATTATTATTGAACACCTTTAAAATAATATAATAAAAATAAAAATACTAGAATGGTAATTATATTATTATTATTATTATAATTATTATTATTATTATTAATAATAATAATAATAATAATAATAATAATACAATTATAATTTCGGCATTATTGGTGAATGCCTTTAGAATAATATAATAAAAATAATAATACTAGAATGGTAATTATATTATTATTATTAATAATAATAATAATAATAATAATATGATAATTTAGGCATTATCGGTGAACACCTTTAAAATAATATAATAAAACCGCCAGTGCGTTGTTGCGTTGCACAGATGTGAACCCGGCCTAAATGTACAAAGCGCACAACTGTTGGGGGACATTTTAAAGGGTTTCCATCACAGATTTCCAACCACGTCGCCTCCGGCCCCCCACCAGCTGATATATATACTGAGAATCTATTTAGGTCACATGGACCTGAGGGTGACCCCCCCCCCCCCACCATCTTCCCCATGCGGGTCACCGTGGCCACGAAGGGGTTAATGTCAAGTAAAAGGAAGGGAGATCATTAAATGGGCAGAGAATGGGGCTCATTAGCATAGGATTCAAGGCTGGCGGTGTATTCTCAAGGAACACCACAAAGGCCCTCATACAGGCCCTGCGGGGGATGGGGGTGTGGGGGGGTATGAGAGCCAAAGACTGTTCAGCTTCCTACTGAGCCCATTGCTGGGGCCTATAGCCAAATTGTCACACATAAATCTATGTGACATCCCGTAACTAATCACTCGCAATGGCCATTACCCACAATGCACTCTGCTGGTCAGGGAGAAGGGGGGGGGGCACACGGGGAGGGCTAAAAATAAAACAAAATAAAAAACAAGGTCGAATAACGAGCTGAAAAAAGAAACTTTGTTTATACATTTGTTGATCTTAATTGACGTTTTTAACACAATAAAGAGACAAAAAAATTGGGAAAAATTGGGGGGAAATTTGGGGTTATTTTTTTGGGCCGTCACTCACAAAGCGGGAATTCTCTCGCCGCCGTGTGCCGCAAAAAATGTATTTATATTTGTTATTGGCGCATGTCAGATATTTATATACGTTAATATAAAGTTAGATCCTTCATTGGTAACAGTGGAAGGAATAGTGCCCCATCTTTGTTATCAGTGGGAGGAATAGTGCCCCATCATTGGTATCAGTGGGAGGAATAGTGCCCATCATTGGTGTCAGTGGGAGGAATAGTGCCCCATCATTGGTGTCAGTGGGAGGAATAGTGCCCCATCATTGGTGACAGTGGGAGGAATAGTGCCCCATTATTGGTGTCAGTAGGAGGAATAGTGCCCCATCATTGGTATCAGTGGGAGGAATAGTGCCCCATCATTGATGTCAGTGGGAGGAATAGTGCCCCATCATTGGTGACAGTGGGAGGAATAGTGCCCCATTATTGGTGTCAGTAGGAGGAATAGTGCCCCATCATTGGTATCAGTGGGAGGAATAGTGCCCCATCATTGGTAACAGTGGGAGGAATAGTGCCCCATCATTGGTGTCAGTGGGAGGAATAGTGCCCCATCATTGGTGTCAGTGGGAGGAATAGTGCCCCGTCATTGGTAACAGTGGGAGGAATAGTGCCCCATCATTGGTATCAGTGGGAGGAATAGTGCCCCATCATTGGTGTCAGTGGGAGGAATAGTGCCCCATCATTGGTAACAGTGGGAGGAATAGTGCCCCATCATTGGTATCAGTGGGAGGAATAGTGCCCCATCATTGGTGTCAGTGGGAGGAATAGTGCCCCATCATTGGTGTCAGTGGGAGGAATAGTGCCCCGTCATTGGTGTCAGTGGGAGGAATAGTGCCCCGTCATTGGTGTCAGTGGGAGGAATAGTGCCCCATCATTGGTGTCAGTGGGAGGAATAGTGCCCCATCATTGGTGTCAGTGGGAGGAATAGTGCCCCATCATTTATCAGTGGGAAGAATGGTGCCCAAATGATGGTGTCAGTAGGGGGAATAGTGCCCCATCATTGGTATCAGTTGGAGGAATAGTGCCCCACCTATCATTGGAGTCTCCAGGTGAAGCTTCTCCAGGTGATTTTTGTGACAGGGAAGTGATGGTGAAGTCTCTCCTTCCCGGGGAAGTCATGGAGGCCAGATTGAGAAATCCAACTGGCTAAAGTCCGGATGGAACACCAGGAGACCATTGTGTCCATGATGGAAAGCAGAGATGGGCCTTTCAAGGAGAAGTTTGGCAATGATCAAAGGTTTACACGGATGGAAAGGTGGAGGTGGAGGAGGAGACCCCCTGTACCCTCAGGGAGAGGTAAACAGCCCCATGCCTTCCAGAAATTGTGACTATTCCTGACTGGAAATTGAATGTGTCTGTTACTGATAGCAATCGTTCCAGTACCAGTGTGATGGACAATCGTTCCAGTAGCAGTGTGATGGACAATCGTTCCAGTACCAGTGTGATGGACAATCGTCCCAGTACCAGTGTGATGGACAATCGTTCCAGTACCAGTGTGATGGACAATCGTCCCAGTACCAGTGTGATGGACAATCGTCCCAGTACCAGTGTGATGGACAATCGTTCCAGTACCAGTGTGATGGACAATCGTTCCAGTACCAGTGTGATGGACAATCGTTCCAGTACCAGTGTGATGGACAATCGTTCCAGTACCAGTGTGATGGACAATCGTTCCAGTACCAGTGTGATGGAAAATCGTTCCAGTACCAGTGTGATGGACAATCGTTCCAGTACCAGTGTGATGGACAATTGTTTCAGTACCAGTGTGATGGACAATCGTCTCAGCTCAGTCCAAGCAATTAATAATAATGTACAGACTACTGTGACATCAGTGTGGAGCCTTGGCCCTGATAAGCCTACATTTGCTGAGGTGGTGCACTCTGCTCCTGATAACTCAACTTCCAAGCGAGTTTTCCCCCTACAAGCTACCACTTTGAGCACCCCAGAATCTGGTAGTGGGTCTCTGGCTTCTGCTGGGGGTCTGAGACTAAATGTAGTCATTCTTAAATGGGAAGGTGGTGCAATCCCTCCAGCATGGTGAGTGGTGGTGGTGGACATGATTTTGGAGATGGGCTTTGGGGCAGACAGCCTGTATGCCCTAATACATGTAGCTGGGAGCTGAGAGTATACTATTAGCTTCACCAGGCCAGAAGGTCTTGACCTGTTCTGGGAGCAATATGAGGCTCGGTGCAGGTCAAGACCCAAATGGGAAGGTCTGGCCCCAGTTTCAGGTTCACAGAGGTCAACAGTGAAAAAGATCACAATTATTCTCACTAATGAGAGCGTCCCTGCACGTGATCTGGAGAAGGAAGGTCGGACGGCAGAAGAGGCAGGCTGTAAGGATGCGGAATGGGGGACACGGTCTGCCGGGTGGTTTTGTTGATTGGTTGAAAGTCTTATATAAGGGGGCAGGAAGCATTCCTCTTGTTAATGGTTGGGTTGGGCAGTCCTTTGAGGTTGGCTCTGGGGTGCGCCAGGGTTGTCCCCTGAGTCCCTGCTCTATGTGCTTGCAATTGACCCCTTCATCAGGAGGCTAGAGAGCGGCACGTTGTGTGGGGTACCAGTGGGGCTCCCGGATGAGCCTCTATTTAGGGTTGTTGCCTATGCGGATGATGTGTCAGTGATTGTCACTGGGGCAGATGAAGCGGAGGAGGTGGTCTCTCTGACATCACGTTACTCTGAAGCATCAGAGTCTAAGATCAATCAGGAAAACTGTGAAGTTTTCTGGATGGGAAAGGAAGGTGAGGGGTTTGATCTCCCAGACACCTTTCCAGTGCCCCAAGAAAAAAATGAAGATGCTATGCATTGAATTTTGGACCCGGCGATTATGGCCTCAAAATCTGGGAAGGCAGACTGGAAATTGCCAGTACTAAGGTGGTCAGCTGGAAGAGATGGAAGTTATCTCTGAGGGAAAGGGTTGATCTGATTAAGACTTACCTGATTCCGATCTTCTTGTATGTCAGCTTTGTCAGCATCTTGCCAGTGTCTCTCTATGCTAGGGTCAGTAGTGTGTTCTTCCAGATGCTGTGGGGGAACAGACTGAACCCCATCAAGAGGAATGTCACCTATCTATCCAGGAGGGAGGGTGGCTTAGGTATGGTCAACCCAGTTCTTTTTTTTTCCGCTGCTTTTTCTCAAATTTAACATTGGTAATATGCTTGCAGTGGAACCTTCTGGATGGGTAGGTATATTTAGATCTTGGTTTAGGCCTTTTCTGCGACTTTGGGAAGAAGGTGGCCAAGTGAAGAATCTCAGGGGTCATCGTGGTCAGTTACCATCCTATGTTGCTCTGCCTATACGTGCCTGAAGTTACTACGGCAGTGGCGATTGTCGGCTGAAGATCTAAGATCAGTTCCAAGGAAAGTCCTTATGAGTCGAGTCTTGAGCGAAGTCTTTCATGACCCACTGGCCTTAAGGGATTGCCCGGGCCCAATTTTGAGGGTAGGGTTAAGACTGATTAATTTGGATAGAGCTTCCCTTAAATTTAGGGATCTGGCCTGGCTGTGCTTCCATGGGAGGCTCTATGTTCGGGGCAATTTGAAATTCCGCAGTGGGGTGGATCGTAGCTGTCCTCGGGAGGAGTGTGCAGGTGAGGAGGAGACTATGGACCATTTTCTGCTTCATTGCCCCTTTAACATAGAGGTGTACAAACAGGTGGGGCGGGCCCTCGGTGTCCCTTTCCTCTCCAGGCTGGGTTATGCTGAGTGGGGGTACGGAGCTATCAATACTGGGGGGGGGTTTTGTTTGGATACACTTTTTCTAGTTAGCCTAGTAGTCGGTTATTTCACCTGGAACGCACGGTGTCAGGTCAGCATTCGGCATAAAATCCTTCCTGTTGAGGTGGTGGTGTATGACATTCTGCATGAGGTGGAGAAGATTCGGGTGCTTGAGAGAGACAAGCGGAGTCGGGGGGCTTGGTTGAAGGCGTGGAGGGGTTTCAAGCCGCCCTGACTGCCAGGAGTCTCTTTCCCGGGTGTGGCTGTCTGTCTCTTATCACCCGAGATTTTATAACTTATCATTCCTTTTTGATAAATGGCTGCGTACATAGGTGATGGGTTGTGCCTCTTAGGCCCTCTCTGCTGCTTTATGTAAATAGTTTTCTAAACATGTTTTGGTAATGGACTATGTATATATTCTGAACATGGATGTGTATTCCTTTGTTTTCTGTTGAAGTTTTATACTATGGTTTTGTCTTTTACTTTTGTATAAAATTGGTTGCTGGATTATTTTCAATAAAAGATCAATAGTACCCCATCATTGGTGTCAGTGGGAGGAATAGTGCCCCATCATTGGTGTCAGTGGGAGGAATAGTGCCCCATCATTGGTGTCAGTGGGAGGAATAGTGCCCCATCATTGGTGTCAGTGGGAGGAATAGTACCCCATCATTGGTGTCCGTGGGAGGAATAGTGCCCCATCATTGGTGTCAGTGGGAGGAATAGTGCCCCATCATTGGTGTCCGTGGGAGGAATAGTGCCCCATCATTGGTGTCGGTGGGAGGAATAGTGCCCCATCATTATTAGTGGGAGGAATGGTGCTCCATCATTGGTGTCAGTTGGAGTAATAGTGCCCCCCATTATTGGTGTCAGTGGAATAATGGGCTGAGTGCATATAGTGGCTGGATTGGGCTATCTCTTTGCTGAATACTTGGGGATGTCTGTGAACATATATATATATATGGGGGGGCTGGTATCTGGGGGCCCTCCTATTAAAGGGGGCTTCTGGATTCCGATAAGCCCCCCGCCCCCCCGCAGACCCCGACAACCAATGGCCAGGGTTGTCGGGAAGAGGCCCTTGTCCTCATCAACATGGGGACAAGGTACTTTGGGGTGGGGGGGCCGCCGGGACCCCCCTTCCTTAAAGCACCCCCCATGTTGAGGGCACGTGGCCTGGTATGGCTCAGGAGGGGGGGCGCTCGCTTGTCCCCACCCCCTTTCCTGACCGGCTGGGTTGCGTGCTCGGATAAGGGCCTTATATGGACTTTAGGGGGGACCCCCACGCCGTTTTTTTGGCGTTGGGGTTCCCCTTTAAGTCCATACCAGGTGATGAGGCCAGCGACGTGTCAATCTCGCTGCCAAAGGCGGCGAGATTGACCTCCTGCGCTAGTCCTGGACTTTCCTCCGTGTGTGGGCAAGTCCGTTCATTTCAAAAGTCTGGCGGACTAGCACACACATGGCCGGATTGTGTCCGGCGGACAATTTTTGAGTCAAAACTACTTTCTAAGTCCGCAGAATTTTTGGGTAAAAAAAAGTCCGCTGGAGCACACACACGGGCGGATTGTCCGGCAGACTCTGGTCCGCTGGACCAAGTCCGCCAGACCGTTTGTACGCGGCATAAGTGTTAGTGTAGGGTCCTTCTCAAAAGAATATACCTTGTCGTGATGGCAGACTTCATATTCTTTTCACCAAAATATAATTCCTTATCTTGAAAGCACTGATGATGACTTGGAATACACTTTTAGTATTAAACAAAAAAAAGTGGGTGCACTGAAGGACTCAGTAGGATGGCCAGTGGGCGGATTCGGTGGGATGGCCAGTGGGTGGATTCGGTGGGATGGCCAGTGGGCGGCTTCGGTAGGATGGCCAGTGGGCGGATTCGGTGGGATGGCCAGTGGGTGGATTCGGTGGGATGGCCAGTGGGCGGATTCGGTAGGATGGCCAGTGGGCGGATTCGGTGGGATGGCCAGTGGGTGGATTCGGTGGGATGGCCAGTGGGCGGATTCGGTAGGATGGCCAGTGGACGGATTCGGTAGGATGGCCAGTGGGCGGATTCGGTGGGATGGCCAGTGGGTGGATTCGGTGGGATGGCCAGTGGGCGGATTCGGTAGGATGGCCAGTGGGCGGATTCGGTGGGATGGCCAGTGGGTGGATTCGGTGGGATGGCCAGTGGGCGGATTCGGTGGGATGGCCAGTGGACGGATTCGGTAGGATGGCCAGTGGACGGATTCGGTAGGATGGCCAGTGGACGGATTCGGTAGGATGGCCAGTGGGCGGACTAGGTTTGGTGTCTTTCCTTTAAGCTAAACCTAAACACTTTATCTACGCATGACAATTTTTTTTTCGCCCCTCTTAGAGTACCCCCCATTAGATCAGGGTCCTCTTATGTAGGCACCCCTACTTAAATACTCCCCATTGGATCAAAGTCTCCCTATATCAGCACCTCCAAGGCTACATTCACTTTGGAGATTAGGGCCAGTGAGAATAGTAGGTTGGTGCGGCCACCAACCCCGTTCATTATAATAACAGGTCACCGGCGGCCTCCACTATTTGCTGCTGTCCACACAGCCAGCGATTACCCTCTCAGTGAACAGGATCAGCAGGGGGGGGCACCTAGCTGCTGAGAGCCACAGCAGGAATCTGATTCTTGCTGCTAGACCATTATATCAGAGTCACCTTATATAAGCAACCCCCTTACATATCCCCATTAAATTAGAGACCAGCACACCCTTAGAAACCACCCTTTAGATCAGCGCCCCGCTTAGAGACCTGCAATAAATCAGGGACCCCCTTATATCGGCATCCCTGTCCCTTAAAGACCATTAGGTTGCCTTACCATAGAGCAGCCACTATGAGCCAGGAAGTGGGAGCAGGAGCAAGGGGGTTGGACGGTCGGTCGCCGGCACTTCCCTCTGCCTCAGCACTTACCCCATCAATTGCAGGTGGCCAGGCTTCTACGGGCGGCGGGCAGCGCCCGGGTTGCGGGCTCCTATGGGTGGGTTGCAGGCTCCTATGGGCGGTGGGTTTCAGGCTCCTATGGGGGGCGTGTTGCGGGCTCCTATGGGTGGCGGATGGGGGGCTCCTATGGGCGGCGGGTTGCAGGCTCCTATGGGCGCCAGACAGCACCTGGGTTGCGGGCTCCTATGGGCGACAGGTTGTGGGCTCCTATGGGCGGTGGGTTGCGGGCTCCTATTGGCGGTGGGTTGGGGGCTCCTATGGGCAGCAGATAGCGCCTGGGTTGAGGACTCCTATGGATGGCAGGTTGCGGGCTGATAAGGGCGGCGGGTTGCGGGCTTCTATGGTTGGCGGGTTGCGGGCTCCTATGGGTGGCGGGTTGCGGGCTGATATGGGAGGCGGGTTGTGGGCTCCTATGGGCACTGGGTTGTGGGCTCCTATGGGTAGCGGGTTGCGGGCTCCTATGGTTGGCGGGTTGCGGGCTCCTATGGGTGGTGGACAGCGCCTAGGTTGCGGACTCCTATTGGTGGGTTGCGGGCTCCTATGGGTGGCGGGTTATGGGCTCCTATGGGTGGCGGGTTACGGGCTCCTATGGGCGGTGGGTTGTGGGCTCCTATGGGTGGCGGGTTGCAGGCTCCAATGGGTGGCGGATAGCGCCTGGGTTGTGGGCTCCTATGGGTGGCAGGTTGCAGGCTCCTATGGGTGGAGAGCAGTAGCTCCTGTGTCCTCTCTGAATTGGAGTGGCTTTCGCCGTGCGGCTCCTCCCTCCTCCTTTTAGGTGTCCAATAGGATTGCCTATCCTTTCAGCCAATATTGATTCTCTGTTGTAACACACCTGGGTGGGCTCGAATGCACTCTCTATACATTGGAATCCATGCACTGGTGTCCTGAAAGGGGCAGACGCATTGATAGGGGAGGTGCAGATGCAAAGGTGGGGCGGCGCCCATCAGCCCTTAATGGACGGGCTGTCCCTGGTGCAATGCCTGAGTGGAGCCCAGTGCCGGAACTTGCTCCAGGACTCCAAAACAGATCTGCGGGACAGATTCACTTGAAATCCCAGGACGATTGGGGAGGTATGTGTCCGGGTATCAGGCAGATCGATAAAGTGATTCAAAACCTGGACTGTCCGGGTGAATCCCAGACAGTTGGCAACCCTAGGGTGGGCCCTGGGGAAAGTTGGTGGTCAGGCTCGGATGGGGGGGGGGCATGACCAGGCTTAAGGCTGTGTAAGGGGACCAAAAATTTCTGATGGCTGCCCTGACTACAGTGTCTCCATCTTCTGATGGCTCCTTCCAGCAGAACAATGCACCATGTCACAAAGCTCCAATCATCTCACCACTGGACCATGAGGTCACTGTCCTCCAATGTCCTCCACACTCACCAGATCTCACCACTGGACCATGAGGTCACTGTCCTCCAATGGCCTCCACACTCACCAGATCTCACCACTGGACCATGAGGTCACTGTCCTCAATGGCCTCCACACTCACCAGATCTCACCACTGGACCATGAGGTCACTGTACTCCAATGGCCTCCTTACTCACCAGATCTCATCCAATAGAGCACCAATGGGATGTGGTGGCCGACAAATCTGCAGCAACTGCTTGATGCCATCATGTCACTATGGAGTAAAATCTCGGAGGAATGTTTCCAACACCTTGTTGTATGTATGCCATAAAGAATGAAGGCAAAAGGGGGCCCAACCCGCTAATTAGCAAGGTGTACCTAAGAAAGTGGCTGGTTAGTGTATGTCTCTATAGACTTTGTAACCAAGATAACTGGGCAGTAATTATGAACAGACATGGATTAATTCCCATCTTGTGTGTAGCGGTCGTCTTAAAACATCAATGGTCTTAAGCAGGCGGTACAGCCGCATAATGGTTAAACATATGGCCTCGCAGCGCTGGCGTCATGGTCTCAGTCACCACCAAGAGACTGCATTCCATTTTTCTGATCACGTGCTTGTATGGGACACCAAGGACCCCCCAATCCCGACCCCAAACGTGGTACCCAGCCCCCGTCTGTAGAATCCTGTAGACGGCTGGCCAGGAAGTAGCACTGAGGACATCTGGTCATCCGTCAATCAAGGACATCATCGGAGGGGACAAAACTTCAAACAGCTGAGCTGAATGGATTTGTAAATGGTTTTCTCTGGCGGTGACGCTACACAATGGGGCTCGGGCCATTGCCGACTTCATCTCATTTACACCCCCCCCCCCCCCCCCCCCCCCCGGACCCCCATTAACATAGCAATCACATCAGAGAGTTGATTTTGTATTGTGAGTTCATCAAACACATCCTGGGGAGACCCTGCCGCCCCCTCCCCCTTCATCCCCCGGGGGGGGGGGGGTGTCTGCTCTAAGATAAAGATTCAGGGCTGGGCACACACCAGCGATTTTCTAGCGATCCGTCAATAGCAATTGCTACACATTGAGTTAAATTCGGAGGATCGTGTTATCGCTAGCAAATGATCGCTACTAAGTGCAACCCTCCATGGTTTCTTAGGTGTAGCGATCTCTAGATCTCTCTATTAATCGATATCATGGGCCACGATCACTCGTGCAAAAAAAAAAAAAAATGCCTGTGTGCGTCCAGCCTGACCCAAAAATGAAGTCCTGAGAGACACACAGCGAATACAGCTCAGGTGCCGAAATGTAATATATTGCACCTTAGGCTAGCTAGGTTCACACTTTGCCCATGTCGAGAATCAGGGGCTTTCCGGACATGCACAGAAACGCATGGCCTTTAGAAGACACATGCTGGCACCATTAATTGTTAATGCGACGCATTCCTTTTGTGCAAATCAAATGCTCTTTAGTCTATTTTCCCTTTATGAACAGTTAGCAGTTATATGTAATCATTGGTTACATTTGTTTACTAATTCCCTCTAGCGTTCTCTAAAATTCCTACATTGTATCTCTTGTTGCAAAGACCTATGTATTTCCTACGCTCCTCAGCCCCATCTAGTGGTCATAATGCACTATTTTACCACTGCCAATTGGTTACATTTAATTGCTAGTCCCCTCTAGCGTTCTCTGGAATTGTTACATTGTATCTCTTGTTACAAAGACCTATTTATTTCCTACGCTCCTCAGCTCCATCTAGTGGCCATAATGCAATATTTTACCACTGCCAATTGGTTACAATTAATTGCTAGTACCCTCTAGCGTTCTCTAATATTGTATCTCTTGTTGCAAATACCTATTTATTTCCTATGCTCCTTAGCGCCATCTAGTGGTCATAATGCAGTATTTTACCACTGCCAATTGGTTACATTTAATTGCTAGTCCCCTCTAGTGTTCTCTAATATTGTATTTCTTGTTGCAAAGACCTATGTATTTCCTATGCTCCTCAGCTCTATCTAGTGGTCATAATGCAGTATTTCACCACTGCCAATTGGTTACATCAAATTGCTAGTCCCCTCTAGCAATCTCTAATATTGTATCTCTTGTTGCAAAGACCTATTTATTTCCTACGCTCCTCAGCTCCATCTAGTGGCCATAATGCAGTATTTTACTGCTGCCAATCGGTTGCAATTAATTGCTAGTCCCCGCTAGCGTTCTCTAGAATTGTTACATTGTATCTTTTGTTGGAAAGACCTATTTATTTCCTACGCTCCTCAGCTCCATCTAGTGGTCATAATGCAATATTTTACCACTGCCAATTGGTTACAATTAATTGCTAGTCCCATCTAGCGTTCTCTAATATTGTATCTCGTGTTGCAAAGACCTATTTATTTCCTACGCTCCTCAGCTCCATCTAGTGGTCATAATGCAATATTTTACAACTGCCAATTGGTTACAATTAATTGCTAGTACCCTCTAGCGTTCTCTAATATTGTATCTCTTGTTGCAAATACCTATTTATTTCCTATGCTCCTTAGCGCCATCTAGTGGTCATAATGCAGTATTTTACCACTGCCAATTGGTTACATTTAATTGCTAGTCCCCTCTAGTGTTCTCTAATATTGTATCTCTTGTTTCAAAGACCTATGTATTTCCTATGCTCCTCAGCTCCATCTAGTGGTCATAATGCAATATTTCACCACTGCCAATTGGTTACATCAAATTGCTAGTCCCTCTAGCAATCTCTAATATTGTATCTCTTGTTGCAAAGACCTATTTATTTCCTACGCTCCTCAGCTCCATCTAGTGGCCATAATGCAGTATTTTACTGCTGCCAACCGGTTACAATTAATTGCTAGTCCCCTCTAGCGTTCTCTAGAATTGTTACATTTTATCTTTTGTTGCAAAGACCTATTTATTTCCTGTGCTCCTCAGCTCCATCTAGTGGCCATAATGCACTATTTTACCACTGCCAATTGGTTACATCCAATTGCTAGTCCCCTCTAGCGTTCTCTAAAATTGTTACATAGGTCTTTGGAACAAAAGATACAATGTATTTCCTAGGCTCCCCAGCTCCCTCTAGTGGCCATAATGTAGTATAGTAAAAGAACATTCGTTCCAAAGAGAAAATAGCCTAAAGAACATTATTATTATTTTATTTTTTTTGCCCAATTGGCTCAGAAAATGTACTGCTCTTATTTGCTCCCTTGCGGTCTGTTGATTATACCTTTAAAAGTATTTTGTTATATCCGTTCAGTAAGTGCCAAACAAAGTCCCGTTGATCCTGCCAGAAAGCTTGCGAGCCGATAACTTCCTGTTGTAATGCGTGGAAAACGCGCACGTGCTCCATCACACCGGCATGTTGTAAATGAAGCCTTATATATGGTGGCTGCATTCGTTTTTGTTTTGTGAGGCTTTATTCACCTGGTGATCCTACCAGTAGCCGACTTCCTGTCCTAGGGAGACGACACTCACTGTACTGTGTCTATGGAGGAGCAGCGTTGTCACCCTTGGACAGGGCTGGAGAAACCTCTCTTCTCTTCTCCATAATATGGGGGTGGTGGGGGGTTCTGTATTCCACTGGGAACTATGGCAGGACCAACAGGACTTTTTTTATTTTTTTTGCCACTTATCGAACAGAGGGGCAGACTGGGCCAGGGGCAATCGCCCCCTGGGGCCACTCTGATGCCTTGTAAAAGGCTTCCTGGTGAAGAGGAGTAAAAAGTCCACGCCAAGGTCCTATCGAGTGCGGCTGAGGATGAAAACAGAGTGCTGGTTGCCCCCCCCCCCCCGGTATAGATGGTGTATGCTGCCGCTCCCCCCGAAAAAATAATCCCCCCATTAAAGTGAATGGGGCCGCACCTCTGGTCGTGTGTACATACTGTGGCCACAGCAAAACTATCCCCCCCGCCCCCCAATTTAAGTGAATGGGGTCGCTGCGCGAGGGTGTGGACACCTCACTCTATTTCATTGGTAAACTGGTGTCCTGAGAACTAAGACACTCCCACCCAGGGCCACAATTAGAAATGATGGGGCCCCATACCAACCCCAACATTTCCATTTTGACAGTGTCATGGATCTCTGCCCCTTTTCCACACTGTCCTGAAACTCCTCCCACCTTAAAAGCTTCGACAGGTGGCTGAGACACATTTTTAGCACCCCCCCAACCACACCCCTTAAGCTGCAAAGGAAAGAGGGGTGCGAACATGCTACGGCCACAGCCAAAATGATCCCCCACATCCAAGTGAATGGGGGCCTCACCGCGAGGGTGTGGACATGCTACAGCCACCGCAAAAAAAGTTCCCCCCATTCAAGTGAATGGGGCCGCATCGCGGGGGTGTGGACATGCTGCAGCCACCGCAAAAAAAATTATCCCTCCCATTCAAGCGAATAGGGCAGCACCACGAGGGTGTGGACATGCTGCAGCTACAGCCAAAATGATACCCCCCCATCCAAGTGAATGGGGCCGCACCGCGGGGGTGTGGACATGCTGCAGCCACCACAAAAAATGATCTCTCCCATTCAAGTGAATGGGGTCACGCCGCGGGTGGTGTGAGTAAGAGGGCCGTGACGCAACTGCCCTGTAGCTGCATGTAATGCATGCTATATAATCTCCTCAAACACATGTGGATCGCTTTTTAGAGGGGTGACGATCTTCTTTGAACTTCTAAAGGCGTCACTTCTAAAGGCTAAGGCTGCTCTCCTTGGATTGGGGGGGGGGGGGGGGGGGCTCGGGAGACTCAGGCCCCAAGTAAATGAGTGAAACTAGACCAGAGAGGAGCACAAAAGAGGCTTTGAGGCCACAAGGCACCCTATGGTTTAGCAGTAAGGGAAGGGAAGTAAGTGATCGCCTTTACTATACTGTAGAATCGGCGAGCCTTGATACAGACAGACCAATAGAATCCAGTGGCAGCTGGTGGTATATATATATATTTTTTTTTTTGGGGGGGGCAAACAATCCACCCGCCTGGTCAGTTAGTCCCAAGCCCCACACTTACCCCACCTAGGGCGTGGGCAGCACTTTCCCCTGGGCAGCATCTCCTCCTGGTGCTTCACGGCGGCATCCTCTGAATCTCCTCCCTCCTCCTCCTCCTCGGCGGCCAATAAGATCGCTTCTCCTCTCGGCTTATCTGATTGGCCGGGAGGAGAATCAGGAAGACAATAGAGAATATTATTTCGCTATTGTCACACAACTTGGTGGGCTCGGGGCGCATTGCTCTGCGCCCCGAGCCCACCCTATTTTGAAGCCTATTAGTGCCTCTGGCTCTAATCATGTGCTTCAAAAACAAAAAAAACCCCATTGGGATCCATGCGTCCGGCGCCCTGCATGTAGGTTAGGGGCCGGGCACATTGATTAGCGGGGCGGTGCCTGTGCACCCTGCATTACGGGCCGCCACTGAATTAGAGTCCAAAGTATGGCCAATACGATGTAGAACTCATGTGATACATCATGGTAGGCACTCATCAGCGGACCAATCCCTGCAGGGATGTCGGTGACAGGGGGCCGCTAGAGGTCGGAGGTGGTCCCCATTACCCTTTTATTGCAGCTGCGTCCCCAGGCTTGATTTGCGCACTTCTGGCGGAGAGGACTCGGAGACCTTCGCTACGCCATTTTATTTCCCCCTTAGATTGTTTCTCTGCTCGCTACGCCGAACCATTAGAAAAACAACCAGCAAAAAAAAAAAAAAAACGTAAAAAAATAAGATGAAGTTTGCCGAAATGGCAGATTTTCGCCGCCCGTCTTGTCAATAGCCCCCGCAACGTCCTTTTTTTTTTTTTTTTTATCTTATTCTATGATCCGGGCTTACTGCCCCTTTTTTAAGACTCCCGCGTGGCGTTGTTTTTGTACATTTATGAAACCGCGGGCGTTTCCCCTCTGGAATGTGCGTGAAATCGCCGCTATTAATGATCCGCCGCCGCTGATGTGGGAATGTCATGCCGTTGTTTGTCCTGATAGCCGAGGAGGGCTCTGTGTTCTGGAACGCCGAGATTGGCGCGGCATTAATGGAATAGGTGAAGTGAATGGAAGGGGCTTATCTCCCCCCTCCCCCCACAGGCCCCCAGGAGGGGGGCCCCTTTTCTTCTTAATTCGATCTTATTTCCTGTCACGCCGGCCCTATAATCAATTACTGGCTGAATTGGGGCCGGAGCCGGGATGGGGGCGAGGGGGAAAGGCGCTCTGCGCTTCATACAGCGATTATGTACGGTTATCATTCAGCCGGGGTAATGCTCTCCGTCCTGCGGGGCTTTTCATGGGCCTCTCAGAGGACGCATAGAGAGGAGGCTGCTGGGCCCAGCATGAGTCCGGGGCCCCTCTGTCCACTATGGCAGTGATATATGAGAGCCGGGGCCTGCGAGAAAATGGGGGGGGGGGCAAATCTGGACTCGCTCAAATGTTTAACCCTCGCCGCGCCACCATATTCCTATTTTTGAATAGCGGTAACCTATACCGCTGCGCTGTACAGAGAACGCGGTGCCGGTCACATCAGTCTCTGCACCAGAGGAGCTGACACTCTAATGCCCCCCCCCCAACAGTCCCACTATTACACTATTATTGTTATACATTTATATAGCTCTGACATATACTGCAGCGTTGTACAGAGAACGCTGAGCCACTCTGCACCAGAGGAGCTTACACTCTAATGTCCCCACCTCATTCACTCACTATTATTATTATATATTTATATAGCTCTGACATATACTGCAGTGCTGTACAACACTGAGTCAGTCACATCAGTTTCTGTACCAAAGGAGCTGACACTCTAATGTCCTCCCACAGTCACGCACCATTATTATACATTCATATAGCTCTGACATATACTGCAGCGCTGTACAGAGAACGCGGAGCCACTCAGCACCAGAGGAGCTTACACTCTAATGTCCCCACCTCATTCACTCACTATTATTATTATAAGTTTATATAGCTCTGACATATACCGCAGTGCTGTACAACACTGAGCCAGGCAAATCAGTCTATGCACCAGAGCTTACACTCTAATGCCCCCTCCCCCCCCCCCCCCGCAGTCACACATTATTATTATTATTATTATTATACATTCATATAGCTCTGACATATACTGCAGCGCTGCACAGGGAACGCGGAGCCACTCAGCACCAGAGGAGCTTACACTCTAATGTCCCCACCTCATTCACTCACTATTATTATTATAAGTTTATATAGCTCTGACATATACCGCAGTGCTGTACAACACTGAACCAGGCAAATCAGTCTATGCACCAGAGGAGCTTACACTCTAATGCCCCCCCCCCCCCACAGTCACACATTATTATTATTATTATTATACATTTATATAGCTCTGACATATACTACAGTGCTGTACAGAGAATGCGGAAACCAGTCACATCAGTCTCTGCACCAGAGGAGCTTACACTCTAATGTCCGCCCCGCAGTCACACACTATTATAAGTTTATATAGCTCTGACATATACCGCAGTGTTGTACAACACTGAGCCAGTGACATCAATCTCTGTACCAAAGGAGCTTACACTCTAATGCCCCCCCCCCCCCAACAGTCACACACCATTATTATACATTCATATAGCTCTGACATATACTGCAGCTCTGTACAGAGAACACTGAGCCACTCTGCACCAGAGGAGCTTACACTCTAATGTCCCCCCCCCTCATTCACTCACTATTATTATTATACATTTATATACTGTAGCTCTGACATATACCGCAGCGCTGTACAGAGAACACTGAGCCAGTCACATCAGTCTCCACACCAGAGGAGCTTACACTCTAATGTCCTCCCACAGTCACACACCATTATTATACATTTCTATAGCTCTGACATATACCGCAGCATTGTACAGAGAACACTGAGCCACTCTGTACCAGAGGAGCTTACACTCTAATTTCCCACTACACTCACATACTATTGTTATTATACATTTACTGTATATAGCTCTGACATATACCACAGTGCTGTACAGAGAACGTGGAGCTAGTCACATCAGCCTCTCTACCAGAGGAGCTTACACTCTAATGTCCCCCTTCAGTCACACACTATTATTATTATTATTACTATTATTATATATAAGTGGGCCAGTCATGGAGGAAAGAGGGGCTGTTATGGAAGAATAAAGGACACCTGTAGGGGAAAAAGGGGCAGTCGCGGGGGAAAGATGGACAATTGTGGAGCAAGGAAGGACAGTCAGGGAGAAAAGTGAGACAGCATGGAGGAGGGGGGTACAGTGGTGCAGGAGAGAGGTGCAATTTTGGAGGAGAGAAGGACAGTCTTGTGGAAAAGAGTGATAGTCTTGGAGGACAGAGGGACATTCATGGAGTCTTGTCTTGGAGAAAAGAGGGACAGTCATGGAAGAAAGAAGAATAGTTGTGGGGAAAGAGGTACAGTGGTGCAAACTGTGATGGAGAGAAGAACAGTCTTGCAGGAAATAGGGACAGTCTTGGAGGACAGAGGGACAGACATGGTGGAGGACAAAGGTATAGTCAAGGTGGAAAGTGGGACAGGGGGGAGAGTAGGGGAACATTTATGATGGAGCACAGAGGGACAGTGATGGAGGACAGAGGGACAGTGGTGAAGGACAGAAGGAAAACAATGGAGGACAGGACACCGGTGGAGGGCAGAGGAACAGCCATGGTGGAGGACAGATGGACAGTGGTGGAGAGCAGAGAACCAGTAGTGGAGGACAGAGGGACAGTGGTGAAGGACAGAAAGAGATCAATGGAGGACAGGAGGACAGTGGTGGAGAGCAGTGGAACAGTAGTGGAGGACACAGGGACAGTAGTGGAGGACACAGGGACAGTGGTGGAGGACAGAGAGACAACAATGGAAGACAGAAGGACACTGGTGGAGGGCAGAGGTACAGCATGATGGAGGACAGATGGACAGTAGTGGAGGACAGAGAGACAAAAATGCAAGACAGAAGTACACTGATGGAGGACAGAGGGACAGTAGTGGAGGACGGAGGGACAGTAGTGGAGGACGGAGGGAGAGTAGTGGAGGACGGAGGGACAGTAGTGGAGGACGGAGGGAGAGTAGTGGAGGACAGAGGGACAGTAGTGGAGGACGGAGTGACAGTAGTGGAGGACGGAGGGGAGAGTAGTGGAGGACAGAGGGACAGTAGTGGAGGACAGAGGGAGAGTAGTGGAGGACGGAGGGAGAGTAGGGGAGGATGGAGGGAGAGTAGGGGAGGACGGAGGAGAGTAGGGGACGACGGAGGGACAGTAGTTGGGGACAGAGGGACAGTAGTGGAAGACGGAGGGAGAGTAGGGGAGGACAGAGGGAGAGTAGTGGAGGTCAGAGAGACAGTAGTGGAGGATGGAGGGACAGTAGTGGAGGACAGAGGGAGAGTAGTGGAGGACAGAGGGAGAGTAGTGGAGGACGGAGGGACAGTAGTGGAGGACGGAGGGAGAGTAGGGGAGGACGGAGGGAGAGTAGGGGAGGACGGAGGGACAGTAGTTTGGGACAGAGGGACAGTAGTGGAAGACGGAGGGAGAGTAGGGGAGGACAGAGGGAGAGTAGTGGAGGTCAGAGGGACAGTAGTGGAGGACGGAGGGGAGAGTAGTGGAGGATGGAGGGACAGTAGTGGAGGACAGGGGGGGGGAGTAGTGGAGGACGGAGGGAGAGTAGTGGAGGACGGAGGGAGAGTAGTGAAGGACGGAGGGAGAGTAGTGGAGGACGGAGGGACAGTAGTGGAGGACGGAGGGAGAGTAGTGGAGACGGAGGGAGAGTAGTGAAGGACAGAGGGAGAGTAGTGGAGGACGGAGGGAGAGTAGTGGAGGACGGAGGGACAGTAGTGAAGGACGGAGGGAGAGTAGTGGAGAACGGAGGGAGAGTAGTGAAGGACGGAGGGAGAGTAGTGGAGGACGGAGGGAGAGTAGTGAAGGACGGAGGGAGAGTAGTGGAGGACGGAGGGACAGTAGTGGAGGACGGAGGGAGAGTAGTAGAGGACGGAGGGAGAGTAGTGTAGGACGGAGGGAGAGTAGTGGAGGACGGAGGGAGAGTAGTGAAGGACGGAGGGAGAGTAGTGGAGGACGGAGGGACAGTAGTGGAGGACGGAGGGAGAGTAGTAGAGGACGGAGGGAGAATAGTGGAGGACAGAGGGACAGTAGTGGAGGACGGAAGGAGAGTAGTGGAGGACGGAGGGAGAGTAGTAGAGGACGGAGGGAGAATAGTGGAGGACGGAGGGACAGTAGTGGAGGATGGAGGGAGAATAGTGGAGGACGGAGGGAGAGTAGTGGAGGATGGAGGGAGAATAGTGGAGGACGGAGGGAGAGT